>NC_045426.1:685218586-685843586 GCF_902635505.1 Sarcophilus harrisii | reverse complement strand
TAGTTTTCAATTCTTTTAAAGAGCTGATGGTTAATATTATTTAACTCTATTGATTGAGAAAATCAATCCACAAGAATTTATTGAATGCCTACTATGTGTCAGACACTGAGCTAGGCAAAAATGAGAGTTTTCTCATCTGCAAAATAAGGATAATAATAGCACCTACCTTCCAGAGTTGATGTGAGAATCAATTGAGATAATATATGTAAATTTTAGCATAGTTTCTGGCACTTAATAGGAACTTAATAACTACTGGTATTATTAGTAGTAGTAGACTTGTAATCAAGATGATTCTAACAAGAGATGAAAATATTTATAAAAGATTTAGCACAGTGACTGGCACGTAGTAGATGCTGAATGAATATTTGGTGGCAGTAGTAGTAATAGAAGTAGTAGTAGTGGTGGTGGTGGTTTTGGTGGCAATGGTGGCCCCTGTGACCAAGGAGCTTATTTTCCAACAGGAGATGATAATATTTGTAAGGCACTTTGCAAATGCCTGGCAGATAGGAGGTACTATATAAATATTGGGCAGTAGTAGTGGTGATGGCAATAATAGTAGTAGTAGTGATAGTAGCAGTAGTCTCTATGATCAAGGAAGTTACAATCTAACAGAAGAAAATAATATCTGTAAAACACTCAGCACAGTGCCTGGCACATAGGAGGCACAATATAAATATTGAATGGTAGTAGTTGTCATTGTCATACTTGTGATGAAGAAACTTACATTTTGATAGTGGATAGATGATAATAGGTACAAAACCAGTTATATACAAGATATACATGAGGTATATATAGATACAAGATAACCTAAAAAGTAATAATATTAATGATAGGGTATTGGTAGAAAATAGAAAAGATTCCTGAAAAAGTTGGCAGTTGAATCTTGAAAGAATCCAGAAAATCTAAGAGGCAGATGTGGGAATGAAGAATATTTGAGGTATGGAGGAAAGCCAGGGCAAAGGTAAGGACTTGGAAGATAGCACGCTGTATGTGGGAATAGCTAATTGGTCAGTATGGCTGGATTGTAGAGTTCATAAATGGAGTAATATATAAGGAAATCAAAAAGACAAGAAGAGGTTAGGGTGGGAAAGAGCTTAAATGTGAAAGTGATCCCAGAGGGAATGGAAATCTCAAAGGAATGGGATTTATTGAATGGAAAGGTGATGTGGTCAGACATGTGCATAGGGAAGATCACTTTGGCAGCTAAATATGTAAGCTGGAGTGGAGTAGAAAATGAATTGAGACAGGGAAATCAATTGTAATTGTTCAGGTAAGAAGTTGCAAGGATGTAAAAAAGGTGGAACTTGGATATCCTGAAGGGGAAAGACCACCCCATGGTCACCCATCCTTAATATTGCGCAGACTTCTTAGACCTCATCTGTTCTTACAGCATTTTCTACTCTTCCTGTTGTTGGGTAGTTTCAACTGTCCAGCTCTCCATAAGCCCATTTGGGGTTGTTGTAGAAGTGGTTTGCCATTTCTTCTCCAGCTCATTTTATAAATAAGGAAACTGAGGTAGAGAATGAAGCGATTTGACAAGGTCTCACAGCTAGTTAAGTGTCTGACAGTTCTTTCTGACTCTAGGGCTGTACTATCCACTGTACTGCTCACCTGTCCTCTATTCTTCTTAAGAATTTGCCATATTTGAACCTTTTATATGAGACCTTTCCTAATCTTCCCCATTCCTAGGGCCTCCCTTCCCCCTCCCTCCCATCAAGCTGTACCTATTTAATATATACCTAGACATATATGTGCTTTCTCCCCTTATAGAATGTAAGCTCCTTGAAGGCAGGGAGAATTTCACATCTATCTATTGTGCAATCTGTACATAGCAGGTGATTAATAAAGGTTCATTGAATTGAATTGAATTTGTTGTCTCTCCTCTTCTAATGCAGTGTCTGGCACATGGTAGGTGCTAAATAAATGTTAGCTGGTTGATTGATTTGTCTTATGATTTCTAACAACTCTTACTTCTATCATACTTTGATTCTTTAAAGCATTTTCCTCACAATGACCCTCACATGACATAGATAGTACAAGGATTGACATTCCTATTTTCCAAATGAGGAAACTGAGATAGAAAAATTAAAT
This sequence comes from Sarcophilus harrisii, assembly GCF_902635505.1. Taxonomy (NCBI): domain Eukaryota; kingdom Metazoa; phylum Chordata; class Mammalia; order Dasyuromorphia; family Dasyuridae; genus Sarcophilus; species Sarcophilus harrisii. The sequence continues at coordinate 685,841,495 of NC_045426.1, read as the reverse complement.
TAATAAGCTTTTGTTAAGTGCTTGCTTTATAGTAGGGACCCTGCTAAATAGTAGTCCCACAGGTCATTTCAAACTCAGATCTTTTAACAGAAAGATCTAGATTCTTAAATCCTAATTTTTAATACTTTTTCTTCCTTTGGCCTTAATTTCCCAGCTTTGTCATTAGGGCTAGAGAGGGCAACAGGAAGTATCCCATTCCCAAGGGTGATGGAAGAAAGGGTATGAGGCTTCCCCTGAATTCCATGCCCACCCTGCAAGAATCCAAGGCCCCATAAAGATCCGCTCCTCCATCCCTCACTCAGTTTTCCTCCTCCAATGAGTAGGAAAAGATTACTGATAAAAGGAGAGATCTCAGTTTCCCTTTCTACTTCCTCTTCTACCTCTGGCCTCCAAGAAAGGGGAGTTCACTTTAATAATAATTTGGTTCGCTTTAATACTAATTCGTATTTATTTAACTCCATAAAAGATTTGCAAACTCTTCCATCACAACAATAATAAGACAGACCAGGCAGGCCTTATTAGCCCTATTTCATAGGTGAGGAAATTGAGAACTCACTCAATTATTGTTACTTGCTCCTAAGTAACAGAAGGAGGTTTCATTCACAGACCTCCTGAAGGCCAGTACTCTTTCTACCCTACCCCCACCCCCTCTTACATATAGCAGAATATTACGGAAGGTGAACTTAAACTGGCTTGGTAGTTGTTTCCCATATACAGATTTCATCTCTCACTTCCATGCATTTTAAACAAATGATTCCTCTTGCCTCCCTTCTTGTCTCTACTTCTAAGAATCCAGAACTTCCTTCAAAGTATACTCAGGGGCCACCTAATATCCAGGGCTCCTCCTCACTTCTTGTTATTGGTACTCTTTTATTGGAACTTGTTATTCAATTGTTTCAATGATGTCTGACTCTTTGAGACCCCATTGGAGATTTTCTTGGCAAAGAGACTGGAGCCATTTGCTCTTTTCTTCTTCAGCTTATTTTACAAATGAGGAAACTGATTCAAATAGGGTTAAGTGCTTGACTAGGGTCACATGGTTAGTAAAACCGGATTTTTAACTATCATTGCACCACCTAGCTGCCCATTTCTGAAATTATTCTGTATTTATTTATTTATTCATATGTAGCCCCTTGATAAAATATAATATTCTTAATGGCTATAAAAACTAGGCCACACCAGAAACAGGAAACTGAGTGGATGCCTATCAATTGGAGAATGGCTGAATAAATTATGGTATATGAATATTATGGAATATTATTGTTTGGTAAGAAACGACCAACAGGATGATTTCAGAAAGGCCTGGAGAGACTTACACGAACTGATGCTGAGTAAAACAAGCAGGGCCAGGAGATCATTATATACTTCAACAATACTATATGATGACCAATTCTGATGGACCTGGCCATCCTCAGCAATGAGATCAACCAAATCAGTTCCAATGGAGCAGTAATGAACTGAACCAGCTACGCCCAGCGAAAGAACTCTGGGAGATGACTAAGAACCATCACATTGAATTCCCAATCCTATATTTTTGCCTGCCGGCATTTTGGATTTCCTTCACAGGCTAATTGTACAATATTTCAGAGCCTGATTCTTTTTTGTACAGCAAAATAACGGTTTGGTCATGTATACTTATTGTGTATCTAATTTATACTTTAATATATTTAACATCTACTGGCCATCCTGCCATCTAGAGGAGGGGGTGAGGGGAAGGAGGGGAAAAATGGGAAGAAAAGGTTTGGCAATTGTCAATGCTGTAAAATTACCCAGGCATATAACTTGTAAATAAAAAGCTATTAAAAAAAACAAAAAACAAAACCAGGCCACGTTTATCCTTTTTTATAGCTTTTAATTTTTCCAAATATATACAAAGATACTTTTCAACATTCACCTTTGCAAAACCTTGTGTTTTAAATTTTTTCTTCCTCCCTCTCTCCTACCTCCTCCCAAAGAGAGCGAGGAATCCAATATAGGTTAAACATGTGCAATTCTTCCAGACATATTTCCATATTCATCATGGTACACAAGAAAAATCAGATCAAAAGGGGAAAGAAAAAAAACACAAGGAAAAAACAAACAAACAAATAAGCAACAACAACAAAAGTCAAAATACTCTGCTTTGATCTATATTCAGTCTCCATAGTTCTCTCTGGATGAGGATGACTTTCTCCATCACAAGTGTATTGAAACTGCCTTGAATTTACTCTCATTGTTGAAGAGCCATCTTTTCTTTATTTTTTGGTATTTATTTATTCATATCTAATCCCTTGATAAAATATAAGAACCTTAAAGGCTATAAAAGCTAGATCATTATTAGCTTTAGATTCCCAATATCCAGTACCAATACGATGAAGTCCTGAGTAACTAGTCCTGAGGGTTAGGGTTAGGGTTAGGACAGAACAATTAGGTGGGATTGGCAGAGAAAGTCTGAAGTACTGATAATATTATTCCCTAAACTAAGCTGGGAAGGGTACTATTGAGTATTGGATCAACCTCATAGTCTCACCCTCTGGGGAGGTCATGAGTACCTCCACCTTGCTGTGTCCAATCAGAAATCCAAGTTATATCAAACCTCTGAGGTTAAATTTCCCCTATAAATCTGTTTATGGTCCACACCTTCTTTTCTGAATGCCTTTTGGGTTATAGCCCACCAAAGTGGAGTTTTGTCTTTCTCCTTCTTATAGCTAACTACCTGTTGTCCCAAATTGATCTCATACTTACCATTCCTGGTGTCTATTGTATCTCTTCGTTTTGTCTGTAATCCCTTCTAAATAAACTTATCTTTTGCCAAAAAGAATGGCCATTGTGAATTCTTTACATGGCCAAATCCTGAACATTGCTGCCTGATCGTCAGTCTCATCATCTGGTGCTGAACTTCAAACACACTAAATATATATTTTGGGATGCTTAATCAATGTGTGTTAAATTTAATTTATTTTAATTTGCTGTTGAAAGAATATTTGGACAGTTGACCTGTTCTGGAAACACTTCAATCACTCACTTCAAGCTAAAATTGTATCATACTGAGCACTTCTGTTTTTTGGAACAAGAAGGTTCTCAGAAAGTGGATGTCAGAATTTGGACCATCCTTTAAAAAGGAAAAAAAAAAAAAAACAACAAAAAAAAACAACTGTTCCTCTTTCAGGGATGGTATTGCTTTTCTGTCCATGAACTTCTTCACTTTTTTTTTTCATAGGGCTGTATTACAAACATCTCCTTTTACAACAGTTCCAAGCTCTTATCTCTCAACCCGGAAATCTCTTGCATCATCTCAAAAGCTCCTGTCTGACCTCAGGCTTCCCTCTGTGATGGCTATTATAGGAAATCTCTGGTTTTCCTACCTATCTACTCATTCAGTCAACTTAGTGATAACAGCTCACTTCATTTATATTATATATATATTATATATTATAATAGCTTCACTCATTTATATCATTTTATTGATGTCATCTCAGAAAGTTTCTAGGAGACTGGTAAATGTAATTTAAAAAATAATATTCCTATCATCTGAGATAGTCTTATATGGTGGTCAACTGTGATTGGGAAAAAAAAAATGTGATCTTGTCACTCTCTTACTCTGTAAACTCCAATGGCTCCCTATTAGCCCAAATATGAACTCCTTTGTTCAGCATTTAAAGCTAATCCCAACCTTCCCCCAAACTACTTTACCAAGCTCAAGACATTCACTATGTTGAGTGCTTAGTGCTTGCCACTTTTCATGCTTGAAAATGAAGATGGCAGTAAAAGCGAATACTTATAGGGCACCTACTATGTGCCAGGCACTGTTCTAAGCATTTTACAAATATTACCTTTGATTCTCACCCTGGGAGGCCGGTGCTATTATTGACATTTTATAGATGAGGAAATGAAGGAGACAGCGGTTAAATGGCTTACAGAGGGCCACACAGCCAGTTAAGCGTCAGAGGCCAGATTTGAATTCAGGTATCTCTGACTCTAGGCCAGGTGTCCCATCCATTACTTGCCCTTACTGTTCCTAATATTATTTCTGTTCCTTTGCATCAATTGTGCTGCATGCCTGAAATGTTCTTTTCTCATATAATAGTATTTTATTTTTTTCCCAAATACATTATAAGAAAATTTGTAGTATTCATTTTGACAATACTTTGAGTTCCAAATTTTTTTTCTCTCCCTTCTCTTCTGAAGAAGGTAGGCAGTTTGATCTAGTTTATGTATGTGCTGTCATGTAAAACATTTCCAGATTAGTCACAGCTGTAAAAGAAAAAAGAGATCAAAGAGGAGAAAACAAGAAAAAATAAAGTAAAAATATGCTTTGATATGCATTTAGTCTATCGGTTCTTTCTCTGGGGATGGAGAGCATTTTTCATCATAAGTCTTTCAGAGGAGCAATTAATATCAGTTTTCTATTCCCATAATTAAGTAAAAATAAAAAATAGATCCTTAAAAAAAAATAAGTCTTTCAGAGTTGTCTTAGATCATTGTATTGCAGAAAATCCTCATGTCATTTACAATTGATCATCTTATTGTAACAATATTGTTACTTTGTAACAATACTGCTATTACTTTGTATCTGGTACATTTAACTTTGCTTCAGTTCATGGAAGTCTTTCCAAGTTTTTCCTGAGAGCATCGTGCTCATCATTTCTTTCTTTCTTTTTTAAATAGCTTTTTATTTAGAAGTTATATGCATGGGTAATTTTACAGCATTGACAATTGCCAAATCTTTTGTTCCAATTTTCCCCTTCCTTCCCTCCATCCCTTCCCCCAGATGGCAGGTTGACCAATACATGTTAAATATGTTAAAGTATAAATTAAATACAATATATGTATACATGTCCATACAGTTATTTTGCTGTACACAAAGAGTCAGACTTTGAAATAGTGTACAATTAGCCTGTGAAGGAAAGCAAAAATGCAGGCAGACAAAAATAGAGGGATTGGGAATTCTATGTAGTGGTTCATAGTCATCTCCCAGAATTCTTTCGCTGGGTGTAGCTGGTTCTGTTCATTACTACTCTATTGGAACTGATTTGGTTCATCTCATTGCTGAAGATGGCCAGGTCCATCAGAATTGGTCATCATATAGTATTGTTGTTGAAGTATATAATGATCTCCTGGTCCTGCTCATTTCATTTAGCATCACTTCATGTAAGTCTCTCCAGGCCTCTCTGAAATCATCCTCTTGGTCATTTCTTACCGAACAATAATATTCCATAATATTCATATGCCATATGGACCCACACTTAACACCGTATACCAAGATAAGATCAAAATGGGTCCATGATTTAGACATAAAGAACGAGATTATAAACAAATTGGAGGAACATAGGATAGTTTATCTCTCAGACTTGTGGAAGAGGAAGAAATTTGTGACTAAAGATGAACTAGAGACCATTATTGATCACAAAATAGAAAATTTTGATTACATCAAATTAAAAAGCTTCTGTACAAACAAAACTAATGTAAACAAGATTAGAAGGGAAGCAACAAACTGGGAAAACATCTTCACAGTTAAAGGTTCTGATAAAGGCCTCATTTCCAAAATATATAGAGAGCTGACTCTAATTTATAAGAAACCAAGCCATTCTCCAATTGATAAATGGTCAAAGGATATGAACAGACAGTTTTCAGATGAAGTTGAAACTATTTGTAGCCACATGAAAAGGTGCTCTAAATCATTATTGATCAGAGAAATGCAAATTAAGGCAACTCTGAGATACCACTACACATCTGTCAGATTGGCTAAGATGACAGGAAAAAATAATGATGAGTGTTGGAGGGGATGTGGGAAAACTGGGACACTGATACATTGTTGGTGGAGTTGTGAACGAATCCAACCATTCTGGAGAGCAATCTGGAATTATGCCCCAAAAGTTATCAAACTGTGCATACCCTTTGATCCAGCAGTGTTTCTACTGGGCTTATACCCCAAGGAGATACTAAAGAAGGGAAAGGGACCTGTATGTGCCAAAATGTTTGTGGCAGCCCTGTTTGTAATGGCTAGAAGCTGGAAACTGAGTGGATGCCCATCAATTGGAGAATGGTTGGGTAAATTGTGGTATATGAATGTTATGGAATATTATTGTTCGGTAAGAAATGACCAGCAGGATGAATACAGAGAAGCTTGGAGAGAATTACATGAATTGATGCTAAGTGAAATGAGCAGAGCCAAGAGATCATTATATACGTCAACAACGATACTGTATGAAGATGTAATTTGTTGGAAGCGGATTTCTTTGACAAAGAGACCTAATTCAGTTTCAATTGATCAATGATGGACAGAAGCAGCTACACCCAAAGAAAAAAACACTGGGAAATGAATGTAAACTGTTTGCATTTTGGTTTTTCTTCCCGGGTTACTTCTACCTTCTGAATCCAATTCTCCCTGTGCAACAAGAAAACTGTTTGGATCTGCACACATACATTGTATCTAGGATATACTAGGACATATATAGGACTGCTTGCCATCTAGGGGAGGGGGTGGAGGGTGGGAGGGAAAAATCGGAACAGAAGTGAGTGCAAGGGATAATGTTGTAAAAAATAATTACCCAGGCATGGATTCTGTCAATAAAAAGTTACTATAATAAAAAAAAATGTTAAAAACTATCTTTACATGTAATTGGAAAAATAAAATATTGAAAGTTAAAAGATAAAAAAAAATATTGATATGCCATAATTCTCCCAACCATTCTCCAATTGATTGGCATCTACTCATTTTTCCAGTTTTGGGCCACTACAAACAGAGCTGCCACAAACATTCTTGCACATACAGGTCCCTTTCCCTTCTTTATGATCTCTTTGGGATATAAGCCCAGTAGTAACACTGCTGGGTCAAAGGGTATGCACAGTTTGATAATTTTTTGCTGCTCATCATTTCTTATAAAACAATAGTAGTCTTTCATAATTACATACCACATTTTTATTCAGTCATTCCCCAATTGATGGACATCTCTTCAGTTTCTAATTCTTTGCCCCCAGAAAAGAACTGGTATAAATATTTTTTGGATCTATAGGTCCTTTTACTTTTTTTTTTTTTTTTTTTTAAATCTCTCTTATAATACAGATCCAGCAGTGATATTGCTAGGTCAAAGTGATTTTATAGTTTGAAATGTTTTTTTCTTCTTTACCTTTACTCCTTAGAATGTCTTTAGAATAGCCTTCTAGATTCATCTCAAGGAATCCAGCCTCAGATATTTACTAGAAGTGTGACTCTGAGCAAGTCACTTAATCCCTATTGTCTCACAAGCAAAAAAAAAAAAAAAAAAAAGATTCACTTCAAGGCTTACCTTCTATATGAAATCTTTTCAGATCCTCACAGCTGCATACATTTTCTCCTGTAGATATTTTCTTTCCTAATTGAATATAAAGTTTTTGAAGGCAGGGGAATGATCCACTTGTCTTTCTATGTATAGTATTTAGATCAATTGTTGATGCATAATATACATTTAATAAGCTTGAAGATTGATTGATTCCCATTAGGATTCTTACAAAGTGATAAGTCGGTTGTCTAATTTAGTATGGTACTTAAGAAGTTCTCTAGCTCACTAATATATTTAGTACTCATTGGAGTTCTACAAGATTCACAAGTCCAGGAGATTCACAAGTTCAGTGGAGGAGATTCACAAGTCACAGCTCCCACAATCCCACTCTCAGAGGAGGAGTCAACCTTTGAGTTCATCCCTTTAAGAGATCATATATAAGGAGCTCCCACAAGCCAACTAGAGACTTTTGGCAGATTGAGAAGCCAGGATTCAGATGGGCAGAATGAAGGCTTCAGAGAGAGATGGAGGCTGAAACTGGCAGAGGCAAAGGACTAGCAATGAGAGCTCTTGGAACCAAGGAGAGAAATATGCCTCTAAGAAAACTAACCGGGCTATTTTGGAAGAGACAATAAAGGACTGGATTTCAACTCCTGGCTGAATCCTGACTTGTGAATCTCCCAGAGTGCTTATCAATTCCAGTGACTTAACACCTTGTAAGAATCCTAACAAATTCCTATCTTGTAAATAAGGAAACTGAGACTTAAGAAATTGACTTCCCCAAGATCACACAGCCAGTAAACAGCAGGACTGGACTTGAATTCAGGACTTCTGGTTCCCTGTCCATCAATAGCTATTCCATTATTTTTAAAATTAATTTTTCTAGATTATACATATATATTCATTTTTTTATATATTTGCATGCGAATCGTGTTGGGAGAGAAAAATCAAAACAAAAGGGAAAAACTGTGGTGTTCTTTTTCCAAAACACAGCCAGATGATAAAAGTTCAGATCTTTTATTGTGTCCTTCAATATAGCCCAGTTAGCTCAGGCCTACCTCTCTTCTTGGTTCCAAGAGCTCCCTCCGAATGTCTCCAAATCCAAAGGTTTGTCCTTCTGACTCCAGCCAGCACCAAGGTAGAAGATGCAATGAAATCTCTCTTGCCTCGGAGATAGGGCTTATAGGCTTCTTCCCAGAGTACTCCTCTCAGACTCCTGGGAATGTTCCCAAGTAACTCTTTCAAGCTCTTCCTCTATATATATGATCTCCCAAATGTTAACTCCTCCTTCTGGAGAGAATGGGATTCTGGGTTATCTCCCAGAGTGCTCTCTGGCCCCAAGAACTTCAAGGGAGGTGTGAACACAAGCATTATTGTCTATCAGTTGTACTTAGTACCTTGTTTCAAGTTCCGGCCCAAAACATCTCCTTCCAAGATCAAATCAATCACTGAACCATGCTAAATTAGATAATTATTGTTTCTGTCAACTCTAATGGCTTAACAGTTTGTAAAGATTCCAACAAAAAACCACGAGAAAGGGGAAAAAAAAGGTGAAAATAGTGTGCATTGATCCATATTCAGCCTCCATAGTTCTCTCTCTGGAAGTAGATGACATTTTCCCCCAAAGTGTATTGGGATTGCCTTGGATCACTGAGTTTCTAAGAAGAACCAAGTCTGTCACAGTTGATCATCACACAATCTTGCCGCTATATACAATGTTTTCCTTATGTTTCACTCAGCATAGCCATTAAATTTTTTTTTTTTTGGCTGAGGCAATTGGGATTAAACGACTTGCCCAGGGTCCCACAGCTAGGAAGTGTTAAGTGTCTGAGGCCAGATTTAAACTCAGGTCCTCCTGACTTCAGGGCTGGAGCTCTATCCACTGTGCCACCTAGCTGCCCCCATTCTATTATTTTTTAAATAATATTTTATTTTTTCCAAATACATGCAACATTCACCTTTGCAAAACCTTGAGTTCCAAATTTTTCTCTCTTCCCTCCCCTTTCCCTTTCCCCTAGACAGCAAGTAATTCAATATAGGTCAAACATAAGCAGTTCTTCTTATCATGTTTCCATATTCATCATCCTGTGCAAAACAAAAAATCAGATAAAAAGGGAAAACATGACAAAAGAAAAAACCAAGCAAACAATAAAAAAGATGAAAATATTATGCTCTGATGTATATTCAGTCTCCATAGTTCTCTCTGTGGATGCAGACAGCACTTTCCATCCCAAATTTATTGGAAATACCTTGAATCACCTCATTGTTAAAAAGAGCCAAGTCACCTCACAGTTGACCATCACATTGTTGAGACCATGTACAATGTTGTTCTGCTCACCTCACTTAGCTTTAGTTCATGTAAGTCTTTCAATCAGCCTGCTCACCATTTCTTATAGATCAATAATATTCTATTACATTTATATACCACAACTTATTCAGCCATTCCCCAATGGAGGGAATTTCCACTCAATTTCCAGTTCTATAAAAAGTAGACATTCTATTATTAATAGAAAACTTCTTCTCAGACTTTTTGGTCTCAGGATTACTTAACACCCTTAAAAATGGTTGAAGATCCTCCCCCAAAAGCTCTTATGTATGAGGCTTCTATCTAGTGATATTTACCATATTCAAAAATTAAAACATCTTGCTATTATTATAAAAGTAGTTTTTGTTTTTAATTTACAGATTCCCTGAAAAGGTTTTGAGGGACCCATGGTATAACCTGGACTACACTTTGAGACCTTCTATATTGCACATTCAATTTGCCCTCACTATGATTTAAATTTCCTATCAAATATATCTTAGAAAATATATAGTGGTAATTTTCTGGTAGATATCTAAAGAAGGCCGGCTTTGTGGACTGGGTAATCAGTCAAATTCTTCCAGGGAGTAAGGTGTGACAAAGGTCATGGGAAACTTTCCTATTCCTTTGGAGAAAGGCCCCACAGAGGAACTAGGATTGAAAGAATTTTAGAGTTAAACGTTCTTATTTCTGATCACATGAGACAAGTTCTGTCATCTAGGTTAGGGTCAGAGGTTTGGGGATATAATAAAAAAATAGTAGAATGGAAGATCATACCAAGCAATTTAGAGGTAGGAAAATGAAAGAGGAAGAAAGAAAAGCTACTATATAAATAGTAAGCATCTACTATATACCAAGTAGTGTGCTAAGTAAGGGCTTTATAATTATTATCACATTTGATCCTCACAACAACTCTGAGATGTGGGTGCTATTATTATCTTCATTTTACAGATGAGGAAACTGAGGCAATTGGAGGTTAATTGATTTGCCCAGGATCACACAGCTAGTAAAAGTCAACAGCCAGATAATAATAATAATAATAATAATAATTAATATAGTCCTCCATATATATATTTAGTATAGTTTCTGGCTGTGCTAAGTACTTCACAACTATTATTTCCCTTGATCCTCACAACAACCCTGGAAGATAGGTGCAATTATTATTCCCATTTTACAGATAAGGAAACTGAAGCAAGGAGAGGTCCCACAGCTAATGTCTGAGACTAGATTTGAAGAATAATAATAGCCAGCATTTATATAGCACTAACTCTGTGCTAAATGCTTTACAGTTCTTATCTCATTTGAGACTTTGAGTAATCTGAGAGGCTGCCATAATCATCATTCCCATTTTACAGAGAAGGAAATTGAGGCAAATAGGGTTATGCGACTTCTCCAGCATCACACAGTTAGTAAGTGAGGTTACATTTGAACTCAAGTCTTGCTGACTCCAGATCTGAACCTCTATCCACTGCGCCACCTAGCTGCCAATTAAAAAAAAAAGTAAGGTAAATTAGCTTGGGAGCAGTGGACAAGAGCATAGGGCTTCCAGGGAGGAAGATCTGAATTCAAATGTGGCTTCAGACCCTTAACTGGCTGTGTAATCCTGGGCATGTCACTTAACTCTATTTGCCTCAGTTTCCTCATCTGTAAAAATGGGCTGGAGAAGGAAATGGCAAACTACTCCAGTATTTCTGCCAAGAAAGCCTCAAATAGGATCATGGAGAATCAGACATGACTGAATGCCGACATTATTATTAGGACTGTAGAAGGAAGTATCTCAGAGGTCTAACTCCTCCAGTTTAGTGATTAGGAATAAGGAGCACACAGAGTTTCCATCATTTGTCCAAGATCACATAATAATCAGCAGAGCTGAGATTTGAACTCAGGCTTAAGTCTTCGATTCATTGCATTTGCATAGTGCCCTATTGTCTCCTTTTCTAAAGAACGAGCTGACCACTCAATCACACTAAATCTGTTTCCTCATCAGTGAAATCTCATTATAATCCCCTGTTGTTGTTCAGTCATGTCAACTCTGTGATCCCATTTGAGGTTTTCTTGGCAAAGGTACTGGACTGGTTGGCCATTTTTTCCTCTAGCTCATTTGACAAATGGGGAAACTGAGGCAAAAAGAATTAAGTGACTTGCCCAGGATCACACAGCTAGTAACTTTTGGAGGTTAGATTTAAACTCAGAAAGATGAGTTCTCTTGATTCCCAGCCCAGTGCTTTATCCACTGTGCCTTCCCAAGGAACTAAGGCTGAGAAAAATTATCAGAGATCACACAAGTTGTTGCTGATCCTAGGATTTTAGAAATCCTAAAACTGGAAGCTGGGAAAGATCTTAGAGGTAATTCAACACTTTCATTTTACAGGTAAGGAAACTGAGGCTTGGCAAAATTGGGTGATGTCAAATATCCCATAAATCATGAGTAACAGGATTGAGATTCTGCCTTCCTTGGAGATTCTAGTCCAAAATACAGTGTTTTTCCCACCACTACCTCCCCAAAGTAAAAAAAAAAAAAAAAAAAAAAAAAAACTTATTAAAATCCTAGCTTGGAAAAGAGACACAACTAGAGCCTTCTGAAGGAGGAAATAAAACCAGTGTTTCTGCCTCTGACCCCACCCAAAGCAGCAGGGAAGTGACTGGTTAGGCAGGTGGGCCTTTAGTCACATGCCAATGTGGAAAGCTTCAGGAATGGGTGAATTCCAGTATTCAATCCTGACTCAAACCCCGCTGGCCAGGGAAGAGGGTGTCTGGCTAAAGGGAGAAACCATGGGTCTGAATTGTACTTCTACTCATTCCCTGTTTGACCTTGAACCAGTCATTTCCCCTCTCCTCCATTAAAGGAGGCCTTGGGATGAAATGTCACAGAAATTTCCTGATATTAATTGCAAGATGAGCCTAACTTGCTTGTTAATACATCCTTTAAAGGAAAAAAAAAAGAACAAAAATTATAACACAAAATGTAAAAAAAGAAAAAGAAAGAAATTTTTTTTGACCCAGAATCCTTTGGACATCTACCCGTCCATCTATCAAAGTCAAAAAGCATTATTTAAGTATCCACTGATATGGAAGCACTATACTAGGCACTAGAAACAGAACGACAAAGAATAAAGCAAGCTCTATTCACAAGGACCTTAATCATTATTATAATCATACTAATAGTTCTCCTTCCTTCTCAAAGAACAACAAAAAATAAGATCACTATGTTACAGTTGAATTACAATGTGTCCAACTGTGGCTGATCAGATCAACATGAGCTCGGAATGTTCAGCCACAGATTGGACACAAATAGTCCATGTGAACATTTGGGTGGATTCTCTAATAACTTTGTGCATCTCGAGTTTCTTTGAGCTATTTTAATTCTCTTTTGCTCATAGAACACACCATGCTGGACAGTCCTGGGCCAGTGTCTCCCATATCATACAATTAATTCCAAAGTACTTCAGAGAGTAATAATAATAATAATAGCTAACATTCATAGAGTTATTTTTACATATCTGTCACCTTACAAATATCTCATTTGAGCCTTAAAACAGCCTGGGAGGTCAGTGCTATTATTATTCCTATTTTATAGATGAGGAAACAGAGATTGAGTCACTTGCTCAGAGACAAATAGTTGGTAAGCATCTGAATCCAGATTTAAATCCAGGTTTTCCTGAGTCCAAGCCCAGCATCCCATCCACTGCACTAGATATGTGAGCATTTATAGATTCATACCAAAAATATGAAGAAAATAAATGCAAAGTAATTAAATACAGGGCAAGTTTAAGAACGAAAGTATAACCAGATCAGAGAAGGGTTACATGGAAAAGGCAATGCTTGAAGATAGATAAGTAGATAGATAGATAGATCAAAAGAGAGAGAGAGAAAAAACAGAAAGAGCAAGAAAGGAAAGGAAAGAGAGAGAAAAAGAGAGAGGAGAAATAAGAGAGTATAAGAGAAAGAGCAAGAGGAAAGGAGAGAGAAAAAAGAGAGAAAGAGAAAGGAGAGATAAGAGAAAGAATACAGAAGATAGATGGATGGATGGATAGTCAGACAGATAGATAGTTGGAGCATTTAAAAGCATTTAATATATGCTAGATACTATATTAATTGCCAGTGATACAAATATAACAAAAAAGTAGTCCCTTTTCTCACAAACATTGCCATTCTTTCTCTAAATTATTTTTATTAGTGAAAATCATCTTTTCTCTCTTCTATTTACTGTGTCCCCATCAGAAAAAAAGAAAAAGAAAAACAATTTATAATAGATAGAATCAAACCAAACATACTCCTATATTGTCCAAGCAAGTTTGATCTGTACTTTGAGTCCGTCACATCTGTCAGGAAGGGGCTAACATGCTCAGAGGCTTTTGGTCAACATGTTGTTTAGAATTCTAAAGTCTTTCAGAACTTTTTGTGTAACAGAAGTCCCCTGGCCCCATGGTTTGAAGGCCAGATTGATTACACTTCACTTTCCCCCCAGGCATTCTCTAATTTCTTTAAGGGAGGTTTAGGGGTATCTAGTCTCCATCTTTGGTTCAAGTCTCCACTGATTGCATTCTCCCATATTTAGGGGTCTCTGGACCCCAGCACCATTTAACCATTAAACAATCAAAGAAGATTTTATGTGGGAAGTTTTACTTCAAAGGTATATTAATATACACACTTAGGGGTAGGAAAAATCCACTTTACATTTTCTCAGTTTCCAGGGAAGAGAAGAATATTAAGGTGTGAGCTAAGTTCCAATACTGCATGCTGTGCCAAGTTCTAACTCCAAAGCTCCCTTGGCTACTCTGGCTTCTGTGCCAGGTTGGGCAACAACATCCAGCTGGGAATCCCAGCTCTGTGGCTGCCATGGCTACTGTGACTCAAGCATCTCTATATAGAACAGAAAGAGACAAAGAAAATAAGATCAGACCCCCAAAGCTGAACCCAATTCTCAGAGCCATAGGGCCTGATGAGAGAGAGGAAAGATGTCCCCTGCCTCCCAACTTAGTTCGCATTCCTTGATTTGTGGGTAAATATGACGCTCATCCCCTAGATATGGTATTGGGGAGGAAAGAAAAACAGAAACAGAGAAAGGAACAGAGACAGAGACAGAAATAGAAATACAGAGACAGAGACAGAGAGATAGGAACAGAGACAGAGAAAGGAACAGAGATACAGAGAGACAAAGACACAGAGAAAGACAGCAAGCAGAGACAGAGTATTCTTATCTGATGGACACAGACTATTCTGAAAAGCAGCCAATGGAAAGACGCTATACCCACCCCACATTGTAGGCTGCAATAGGCTGTCTTCTCCCAGAAGGAAGTCCCTGCTGTCTCTCACATGGGTGCCTCCATCTTAGGAGCATGTGTAAAGTTGACATTTAAAAAAAAAAACCCAATATACTCATTTTTACAAGAATGGTAAGAATCTTTAAATTGCTCTGGTTCTGCTCACTTGACACTGCCTCACTTCATGCAACTCTGCATATTTTTTTCAGTTCTTTCAGAAACTCTTTCATAGATTTTAGGACTCTTTTCCTTCTTCTCTCCTCTCTTTGGGGTATGACCTGGTAGCATATCACTAAGCATATCATTGCATAGTACCTGGCCTTTGGGTAATGGGGACCAGAATACTCACAGCTACATGAGTTATTCTAAAAGACTTAAAAATGCTAATCAGGATCACATTTTAATGGAACCCAATGTTCTGGTGGGGAGAAAAGGGTATTACCTATTCAATTTCAAAAGTAAAATCAGAGGATGTCAATGATAGTTGAGAAAAATACCTTGTTGTTACCTTGGTCCCACACTGAAAATTCTACCAGAGAGGCTACGACCAACATGAAAACATACTTGAATCTTGTGGATAAGTCTAATTGACAAATTGGCAGAAAATAGATGTGATCAGTTCTTTGTTTTTTTTTTTTTTTTTTTTTTTAATTTATTTTTTTTTTTTATTTAATAGCCTTTAATTTACAGGATATATACATGGGTAACTTTACAGCATCAACAATTGCCAAACCTCCCGTTCCAATTCTTCACCTCTTACCCCCCCACCCCCTCCCCCAAATGGCAGGATGACCAGTAGATGTTAAATATATCAAAATATAACTTAGATACACAATAAGTATACATGACCAAAACATCACTTTGCTGCACAAAAAGAATCAGACTCTGAATTATTGTACAATTAGCTTGTGAAGGAAATCAAAGATGCAGGTGGGCACAAATATAGGGACTGGGAATTCAATGCAATGGTTTTTAGTCATCTCCCAGAGTTCTTTCTCCGGGTATAGTCAGTTCAGTTCACTACTGCTCCATTAGAAATGATTTGGTTGATCTTGTTGCTGAGGATGGCCTGATCCATCAGGACTAGTCATCATCTAGTATTGTTGTTGAAGTATATAATGGTGATCAGTTCTTTGACCTTGCCTTGTGTCTCATTCCACCTTAAGAACAATGTGATCATTCTCAAACTCTTGGAAAGAATATTTTAAAAGATGCCAAGAAATGGCTACATCTCTCTCAGTGGAGCTGGCAGTGAGTCCCTGTATTTCGCCTATAAAATGTGGGTGGGATGGAGAGATGAACCTGTTCCTCCCAGCTATAACAACAGTCAGGTGGCTCATGGGATGAGGAATTTGGCATCAACCAATCTGTATCAACTGTCTCACCATTCTTTAATTGTTATGGTGAGGAACAGGATCAAGCTTGGCTCTCAGCCAGAAGACCTTGCCATTTATTTAAACGGCTTCAGGGAAGAAGAATTTGGAAATGAGGACGTAGTAGGTCCCCCCTAAGCATTATCTGCTAAAATGTCAATTCAGTGGAAAGCATGTAATGGTATCCCATTTCTATGGGATTGTAGACTATTGGACCCAAGAGAAGTAGAGAGGAAACAAGTGCTAAGATATTATTTTAAATAGCAGCTAATTCGTTGATATCAAGAAGTTGATGGTATTAGACTCCATTTGACGTATCAGAGACATAGGCACAGAGTAAGTAGCCAGAGCAAGGTAGTCCACAGAATGAACCAATGAGAAGAATACATTAAGGAATACATTGTTAACTTATTAACTTAATTTTATACAGAGTTTCTTTGTGAATTATTTTATGATTGAAATGTACACATGTAATGTTTATCTCTTGATTTTATAATACATTTTTATTCTTATCAGATATTCTGTAAAATATTGAAATCCCTCTAAACCCATTCACTTAAACATTAGTTGAATAAAGTAACTTTGGAGACATGGTTCCAAATTACTGGACTAATTCAGAGAGTCATCAACAGTGTATTAAGGTGCCTGTTTTTTCACAGTCTCTCCAGCATTTGTCATTTTCCATTTTTATAAACTGGGCCAGTCTCTTGGATGTGAGGTGGTTCCTTGGCGTTGTTTTCTTTCATTTGCATTAAAAGCATTTTTATGTGTCTATTAAAAGCTTGGATTTCTTCTTCTGAAAACTGCCTAAGGGAACTTACCTTCTAATAAAGAAGACCTGGAAAAGAGTACCCACTCAGAGGCAAGGCTGCTAGTGAAGAAGTGGAGGAGGTGGAGGAGGTGGAAGGGTGAACAGTGAGGGCTCCAGTGTGTCAGAGTCTCCCTGCTAACACTGGGGGTTCTGATTTCTATGTCCTGTGCAAACAGGCCAGGCCAAGGTCAAAGTACTTGCCGGTAGTAGAGCTTTGCCTTCCATTATGATAGTTACCATCCTTTCCACCTACAGACTAGGAAAGGCAGTGGTAGACAGATGGAATTCTCAGCAACCATAACCCATCCCTTCCCAGGAGTGTCTGAGAGCAAGAGCTTTAGGCAGCAGCTGCTGAGGCTGGGTGGGCATCCGGTCTTTACCTGAAGGCCTCCAGTGAGGGAGAATACACACCCTCCCCCAGTGGCAGACAGCCCATCTGTTCCACTATTGAATAGTCCAGAGGGTTTCCCAGCAACAAGCTGGTAAGAAGAGGTAACTCTCTTCTGCAAGTCCACTCATGGCTCAGTCCTCTGCCCTCTGGGTCCAAGCAGAACAGGGCTTTTCTTAGGCTGGGATTAAAGGGGTAGAAAAATTCAAGGAGTTAGTTGAAAATGAAAGCTTTGTTGGACTTGTTTTAGGGAAGGGCTGAAAGAGAAGCCCATATGGCTTAATTGCAGACACCCAAAAGTGTGGGAGGCAGGAACAAGGCTGAAATGCTTCTAGGGACGCCCAATGAAAGACTCTCCCTGGAGCTAAGATACTTTCAAACTAGTGTTGTCCAGCCATATCTCTCATGTTGGGAGTGGGATTAATATCCCCATAAGAAGAGTGGGAAGAGCAGAGAAAGGATCTGCCCAGAGAAGCTACCAGGAAGCCATTGGCAGTTCATGGCAGGGTGAGGGAAGTCACAGCCATTCACTTCCTTGAGTGGGGAGGGGGATAAGTATCTCTTGGAATAGAGTTACTTGGGTGCTTAGAGATGGTGATACAGCTAAGAGACTCAATGGAGTTTTTTAGGCTTGGAGTCAAGAGACCTGAGTTCAGATTCTACTTCAGACACTTATTATCAGTGTTGGGCAAGTCATTTAGCTCATCTGGAAATGGAGGGGAGGGGGGGGAAGGGAATAGTCCTTATCATCTAAAATTGTAGTGAGGATCAAACGAGACAACGTATGTAAAGTGTTCTGCAAATCTCAAAATGACAAATGCTATTTTTATTTATTCCTAAATCTTCTCTTCTCCATGTAAATATCATGGCTTCTGAATTCTGAGTTTTCCCTGTGAGTGTGTGTGTGTGTGTGTGTGGGGGGGGCAAGCTGTAAGAAAACAAACATTTATATAGCATATTCCAGGCATGTGCTACAAGCACTTTACAAACATCATCTCATTTAATCCTCAACCCTCTGACATGACTGTTCAGCTTTGCAAGTTACACACCTTAGTCACTTAATACATTTGTTGGATTGTCTTGAAGGATCTTGAGGCCCGACCTCGGCGTGAGCTCCAAATGATCAGGACTAGTACCTCTACATGTGACACCGAAGATTGTGAAGCTTTCACTAGTGCTGCATTAGAACCCCCAGATCATTTTCACAGTAAGCACTATTTATCTTTGCCTCCCCCATTATAACTTGAGAAGTTAATCTTTTTTTCTCTATCAAAATGGACACATTCAATTTACTAGTAAAATTTCATGCTATTAGATGCAGCCCAACATTCTGACTTCTCAACTTCTTTTTGGCTCCTTACTCTGTCTTTGCAACCTAGTGTCATCCGCAAATTTGATAAGGACATCAGTCAAGTAAACATACACAGTCACAAGTAATTGTTTGAACACAAACATACACAAAGTAATTGATTGAACACAAACACACACAAAGTAATTGATCGGATACACACACAAGTAACTGACTAAACACATACACAAATAAATGAACACACACAAGTAAATGAATGACACACTCACAGGTAATTGAACACACACAAGTAACGGATTAAACACACGTGGCTGATACACGAGTAGTTGAAAACACAAACGTAATTGGCTGAATACACACATACAGGTGACTGACATAAATACAAATAATTGAACACCCCACACAAGTAACTTTTTAATCACACACACAAGTAATTGACTGAACACATACACGCAGATAATTGATTAAACACACACATGTGACTGACCCGCACAAGTAATTGAACACACACAGGTGACTGACATATATACAATTGAACACACACAAGTTGTGACTTAACACACATATAAGTGATTGATACCCACAAGTAATTGACTGAACACACCCACACAGTAACTGACTAGACTCCTACACCCACACTAGCACAGATGAGGAAGTTGAAGACCAGGGAGACAGAGACTTGCCCAAGGTCCTCCACGGTAGTGAGTGTGTGAGATCACACAATCTGGCACAATTTGAACTCAGATTCCTTGACTCTCGAGCCAGGGCTCTTTCTATGGCCCTGCTCTGCCTCGCACTACAGCTAATTTGGCTAGGAAGAGGCGGTCTCGGGCGGCAAGACTTCGAAACTTCCTCCACACCCAGACCCTGGGGGTTCCTAGCTCGGTTTGGAGAGTCTCCCACCTCCACCAAGGAAGCCCCGACTCCGCCCACCACCGATGTCACCGAGGATCTCCGCAAGCCATGCCCAAGCTCCCGCCCCTTCCTTCAAGGCGCGTGCGCACTGGGCTCTTCTCTGCTTCCGCCTTCTCGCGACAAGCCCCGGGCCGCCGGCGGCCTCGCGGGACGCGCCGGCTTCTCGCGTGAGCGGGGCTGCGGGGGCTGTGGGACTGGGACCACGGGGTGGACGGGGCTGCGGGGCCTGGGCCGGGCCGGGAGCGGGAGCTGCATGTGTCGCTTCTGTGGCCGGAGGCAGCGGGGGCTGTGCGATCGCACGGGTAACGAAGGCCCCACGGGGCTGCCGGGGACCAGGGAGGGGGCGCGGGCGGGCCCCGAGCCTGCACCCCGCGGCACGCGCGCGCACGCACGCACATCCCTCTGCACACGCACCCCCTCCCCCATCTGCTCCCGCGGCGGCTTCCGCCCTACCCCTTCCCCACCCCTACCCCTCGCCATCCATCCTCCCCTCCCCTTCCCTTAGTTAGTCCTCCCCTTCCCCAGCCACCCCTCACCCTTCCTTCCTCAACCCCCACGGCTTCTGGTACTCCCATCCCCATTCCACACCCCCGTCTCCATCTAGACCCTCATCCCCCAGACTCTTCCCCTTCCCTCACCCCCCAGTCTCCATCTAGACGCTCCCCCTTCCCTTCCCTCACTCCCCTGGTTTCCATCCCGCCCCCAGCCCCTCATACTTACCTTCTATATTCCATGATTCTCCCTTTCCATTATAGAAATCCGTCCCCCTCCCCAACCTCTGAGGCTCCATTCCCATCCTAGACAGCCTTCGCCCCTTCTCATTTCTCTTGGCCTTCAGCCTTCATTCTCTCCCTCCTCGTGGACCTCCATGCCTCTCATTGCTTTACTTCCTAAGATTTGCTTGTCCCCTTTTAGACTTTCACCCTTTTCTCTTATCCTCATACAAACATGTAGCTTTTCTTCTGATTCCTTGCCGCCTCTACCAACATTTCTGCTCACAGATCTCCACGCTTCTCTTCCTCCTTCTTTATGTTCTGATTTTCCATTCCTTTGGACTTTCAGCTTTCTATCCTTGTTACTTATACCTTCTTATTCTTTCCTCCCTTTACCTCTTTGGGCCTCCCTGTTTCTCATTTGTAAAATTAGGGGATTAGTTGGACTTGAAAGCCTGTAAAATCCTTTCCAGCTCCTGCTTTTTTCTCTTCCTTGTTCAGACCTCCTGGTTCTCTTCACCCTTTTCCCCCTTCATTCTTCAATCCCCTTGGATGTCAAGTCTCAAGTCCCTCAGATCCTCATCTTTCTTCATCCTTCCTGTGTTCTGAAGGATATACTTCATAAATACGTCCTCCATCCTTCCATGTAATTGGTTCATCTTTCACATCCCTTAATTCCTTACTGTACTTTCCTTTTCCTTCCATTTTGGGTTTCCCATCCCCATATTTCAGCCCCTTTGCTTCTCACAATCCACAGTTTATGTCTCATACTGGTTTTTCCCTTCACTCATCCTCTCATTCTCAGCCACTCCCTTTAGCCTCTCATTGTACAAATTAATCTACTTCTTTAAGATTTGGTTTCTTCTAGCTCCTCGATGGAGCTGCTGTGAGTCTTTAGTGATTTCTTATACCCTTGGAGTTTTCTACACCCCACCTACTTCTTTTCTCTGCCTGGTCTTTGAGATCCTCTGCGGTTTCTCATCTTTTTCATATCTTCTGGTCCGTGTAAAATAGGTTGGATCAGGAATTTTTTAAGGATCCATGAAATTTTTTTTATATTTTGATATTGGCTTGATAATGGCTTTCAACATAATGATTTTCTTTATGTTCTTAACGTATTTTATTGTATATCTTTAGAAGCCTCTAGCCAAATGGGCCATCTCCAGATGGCCAGAGGGGGGGTATATGATCCAAGAAAGATGAAGAACCCTTGGGATTAGGTGATCTCTTAAGTTATATTCTAATTATGAAATTCTCTAATCCCTTTTTCTCCCTTTCCCTACTTCTTCCCCCCTTATAGCTTCTTTCTCCCACACTCAAAAATCCAATGGATTTTTATAGGATCCTAGACGTAGTTGGAAAAAATCATGTTGTCTAGCCTGCTGGTTTTACAGAGGGGGGGACACTGAGGCTTAAGAGATGTTGGATTGCTTGTGTAAATTTACTCAGTCCTTGGATTAACAGGATTGGCATTTGGATCCATTCCCTTTGACTCCAGATCCCCCCTTTGCCTGGTATTCCCTGCTGTCCTGCCTCTCCTGCTGACTTGGTTGTCTTATAATCACATCTTTATCCATTCTCCTTTCATAGACTTCTTAGATGAAAGGGCTAAAAAAGATCCAGGATATCATTTGATCCAATCTTTTTTTAAATGAGGGAACTGAAGGCCTAGAAAAGAGTAGTGAGCCCCTCTTGTCATACTTCACATCCTTCTGCTCACCTTTGAATCTTTGAACGTCACCTCCCCCCATTTCTTTGCTGATTTTTCTCCTTTGTCCAGTTCAGGCTCACATCTTCCTTCTCTATTAATTCATCTTTTTTTGTTGTAGTGTATAAGGTTGTAGTTTTTAAGATTTAGACCTGGAAATCCAATCTTCTCATTTTACACATGAAAACACAAGCCCAGAGTAGTTATGTGATTAGCCCACTTTATTATCTCCTTATTCATATCCGCCAAGTCTCCTCACTTCTTTGTTTTTTAGTATTTCTGAGCCTTGTTAGTACAATTTACTGCTCAATAGTCCCTTTGAAATAGATAGATGTAGGAGGAAAGTGGGTTGCTACTTCTCAGTGTTTGGTGTTCTAAAGGAATTCATTGAACATACTGAAGTTTTCCTTTTCCCCTTACAGATTTGTGAGATGGCTACAGACTTTCCTGAGTCCACTGCCCCTGACTGCAAAGGAGACCTGAAAAGTAACACCAAGCTAGACACGGATTACCCACTTCGGGTCCTGTACTGTGGAGGTGAGCATTTTCTAAATAGTTCCCTCTGTGTTACACTATTGGTTTTCCTGATTATTAGTGACCAGGTCGGTTTTTCATTTTCATCTGTCCCAAGTTCCTTTGGAATTTTGTGTTTTTATTAAAATCCTTTGCTAAATTTCTTTGCGGATGCTCAGTTTGATGAGATGACTCTGGATTCTCAAGTAGCTTTCTGGTATAATTAAACCTCAGCTGAGAAGGTTTCCAGCACAGTTCCAAGGGTAGACAGACCTGCTTGGTGACTGGTTTCAGGTAGGCTCATTACTACTTGAGCCTTGGTGCGGAACGTTTCCGCCTTAGCAGCCCACCTGAGGCGGAAAAATCACTGAAATATGTCTAGTCCTTTTAAGCCCAGAAAGCACTTAGTGCCCTCCATAACCCTTCTGAACTGGACCGCAGACTCCTGGGCAGCGGCCACTGTTGTTGGTGGCCCTATCCGGAGTCTCCTAAGTACTGTCCCTAAATTAAAGCAGTGACTGGATAGAATTTCATGTATGTGGACACACATCTTTGGTTTGTTTTTTGCTTTGTGTGTTTTCATTCTAATGGGGAGACATTTGTGAATGGAATGTGCTTTTGAAATGTTGCACAATGGATAGTCAGAAAGACCTGAGTTCAAATCCAGACTCAGGTTTTAGTCTCTGGGCAGGTCATATAACCCTGGTTGCCTCATTTTCCTTATCTGCAAAACTAGCTGTAGAAGGAAATGGCCAATCACTTGGGGGTATTTTTGCCAAGAAAATCTTAAATGGAGCCAGGAGAGTCAGATGTGACTGGAATGATTGGACATCATTTCTTTCTAAGGGGACCCAAATTATGCCAGGCCTAGGAGTAGGTTTTTCTGCTTTCCTTATATTCCTGAGTCTTCAGATCCCCACCCAGACCCTCACCTTCCCTTTCTCTTTCACACCCAAGATTTTGAAGGAATCTAGGACCCAGGGAATCTGGGCTTGCTATACCAGGTGCTGTTGAAGGGAAGGTCACTAGGCCTAGAGTCAGAGGGCAGTGGAGTAGTGGAAAGAAAAACCTAGAGGTTGCAGAATGTGACCATCACCCAGCTTTGGGAGGGGAGAGCTTGGGTCAGGGTTGGGCTGTGGAAATGGAGAAGGTCAGTGTGGACAGCTGCAGAGACCAGAGCAGGTGTAGCTATACTTTAGATAGAGAGGATGAAGAAGGAAAAAGAGAAGTTAAAAAAGGACTCTGAAAAAAATGGGAATAAACTAAAATGAGGCATCTGGGAGAGGGAGGGCAAGATGATGAATTTGACTTTGAGTGTTTTGCATTTCAGATAACATCTAAGTAGAGAAATTCATTTGGTATTTTGAGATTTGGGTATGGAGGAGTAGATTTGGGAGTCCTTAGTAGTTTGAAGTAAGAACAGATGGGAAATGGATGTGATTAGAGAGAATGGCAGAGGGACCTAACCTTTGAGGGCGCCAGCATGCTAGGGAGGATCTGACCTGCTATGGGACCAGAGAATGGGAGCACTTAATGGGACTTCAGAAGACCCCTAGTTCTACTCAATAGCCAGAGCATGAATTCCCTCTGTCATGTCTAATCAGTGACCACGTCTGGCTTTGGAGCCCTCCTGTGCTTACCCAGACTGCATTCCATTTTGATCCAGCTCAAATTTTTAGCAAATTTTTACTGATACTAAGCCAAAGCTCCCCAGCCATTGGTTCTTCCTGCTGGGTCATGATAGAATAAATCTAATCCCTCTTCTGCATGTTCAAGATACCTTAAACAGGAAAAGAAAATAATGAAATTTGTTGGGAAAAATATGGCAGAATGTTTCTCTAGATATCTGCCTGACCAGGGAATTTCCATTCGAATACGATGCCTTCCCACTTTTAGTCTCTAACTATGATGAGAGATTTTGTGGTCTCTTGGGAACCTCTTATATACACAGCTCGTGTGACTCAGTTTGACCCTTAATCTTTCAAATGTGGTATTTGTGAAGTGCTTAGTATAACACCTACCACACAGAAGGTGTTTAATGACAACTTAGGGGCACTTTACTAAGACTGACTGGAAGTTGCAGTAAAGGTACTGATATGAAATGAGTGGTAATCTGGGATTTCACTGAGGACAACAACAATAAAATCATTGGTTCGTTCCCTATTCTTATCTCAGTAATTGTTCCCATTTATATGGAATTTTATGGCTTGCAAAGTACTTTATGTACTTGATTTCATTTCACTCTCACAACAGCCTTGTGAGGTAGATACTATTTTGTCTCAATTTTTAGGTGAGGAAACAGGTTGGGAGAAGTTTGATTTCTTCAGGGTGACACAAACTGAGGCTGAATTAGAATCCATGTCATCCTGATTCCAGGCTTCATGTGACATGGAACCTTGAGATAAGGATAATTTTTTTTAAAATCACACTTCTTCAATATGTTTTTTAAAAGGATTTTGTTGTAGGTAAGTTATCTGGGCAATTGTACCTGTGTGAGAGAGAGAAAACTGATAATGCACAATGTGGAATAATAGGAATAGGGACTGGATCTTTGGCCCCTTTTCAGCAACTTATAGTTTTAGAACTTTGTCTAGAACATTGAGAGTTAAGTGACCATTTTGAAAGGTTTCAGAATCGGAACTTAGCCCCAGATCTTTCTTCCTAACCCATAGGCCATGTTGCCTCTCCTATGTCAAACAATAGTCAGAAAAGGTTATAGTTAAGAAGAAAAGAAGTGAAGAGAGGGCAATAACTTAATGGGAGACAGGAGGGAGTTCTGACTAATATTGTGTGTTATGCCTTGAATATTGTAGGAGTTAATGCAATTACTATTTGACATTTAACGGGCTTTTTGTATTCTGAAGTTTTTTAATACTGACCATTGTTCTGATATCAAACTATTTTCAACTTGTTATAAACAAAATTATAAAAGCAATTGTTAAGACATTAGAAAGCTTAGAGAGAATTTCAGCTTTTGTCTTTTTAAATGTTTAATTTTGGTAATTAAAAGAGCAATAACCAGAGATAAAATTTTGATTACATGATAATCCTAGTACAAAAGGCTCTCCAGCGCTCCCTGTGTACACTAGTTATTTTTCAGAATCACATGATGTTAGGGGTGGAAGAAACTCAGTGGTCAAGCCTATTGCCAAAGCATCTCCACCCCACCAGGCTTGACAAGAAGCTATCCAGGTTCTCCTGGAAGACTTCCATTGAAGAAGGGAGCTCAGCACCTATTTTACTTTTGGACAATACCTGCTGCTGGGAAACCGATACCTCCACTCCTGCCCATTAGGAATAGAGGAATTTTTGCCTTCTAGGACCAAACTGGCCTTTGTTTTTTCTGTGCAAAAAGCCTTCCAATACTTAATGATGCCTCATATCCCACTTAGTCTTCTCTTCAAGGTCTTTCAACAAGGCCCTTCACAATTATAGTCGCTCTCTTCTCTGTTTTATCAGTAGCCCCACACTGTTATCTAAACCTGAACACAATATTTGAGGTATGGTTTGGCCAGCAACATAGAGGGATCACCCCCTCCTTATTCCTGTAAGATGTGTCTTTCCTAATATAGCCCAAGAGTGTGTTTTAGCCGCCATGTCACATTAATGATTCATCAATTAGGACCACCACAGTTTTTCGTGTAAATGCCATCTAAATGTAAATAGATCTTGTGAAATGGACATTTTCAACCTATGCATAAAATTTTATACTTATCCCTATTATATTTCATCTTATTAGGTGATATCTTTGAACTGTCGCCTGTTAAACTATTTTTAAAACCTGACTCTCTTATCCAGAGTGTTAGCAGTCTCCTCTTCTTTTCTCCAAGTCTTAGACAAGATCGCTCGAGTGTTGCGTTGGCAACCTCCTCCATGGTTGACATTGAGTCCTCAATTACTCCTAGATTCTGACCAATCAGCAAATTCCAGATCTAATTTCACTATCTTTTAGTTCACCTACTTTTTCATAAACGTAACAATAAATACTTGCCCCAGTGCTTTCCAGAAGAGGAGGTAACCCTATTCAAAAAAAAAAAAAAAAGGCTATTAGGATCTATATTTGAAACCATGCTGGCTTCTTGTAATTACCATTTCATTTTCTCTTAAAAGTTAATTAATGAATTTATTAACAATGAAATAATTAAATGAATTCTAATTAATTTTAAAAATTAATTAGTGAAAAGCCACTTTTTCTTTCTCCCATCTTTCCTTACCCTATGGAAAAAAATTATAGTTATGCAGAGTCAAGCAAATAAAATTCCCATATTGCCACATGTCCAAAAAATATGGATCATCAAAAGTCCTTTGGAATCAGGTCAGCCATTTTCTTCAAAGTTATGTGTCTTTCTAGTGTTGTGAACACGGTTTAAATTAATCTGTTTACTTTGCTCTGCATCAGTTCTTCTGTCTTCCTTTTCTAAATATTTACCAACTGTCTCGTTTATGAGTCATTCTAGAATTTTCATAGAAATTGACAAGCTGACTTGAATTAGGTTCACGTGCCCCTCTCAGTCCCTCTGATATTCCTGTGGGCTTCATGTTCTTATCCAAGACTGGTTATCAATCCATGTCTTTTGACTTGAAGCCAGATTCTCTTTTCCCAGGGCCCTACTTCCACTACTAAAGATAGAGAAGAATTACAGAAGCTTAAGATTTAACCGAGAGAACATGGGAAAGAAAAACTGAAGGCCTAGGCAGACCCTAGGGGTCTGAGAAGTGATCTGATGAGAGAGAAGTATTGAAGGAGACCCAGGAGAACCCGTCTGGACATAGAAGTGAGGGGGGGCAGGTCAGGAAGAGAGAGGGCTGAGGAAGGGCCCAGGCAGGGAAAAGGTGGCGAGTCGCCTTGGAGAAAGCAGTTTCATGAGAGTGGTTGGAAGTGGGATCCAAGGGCCAAGAAGGAAGAGAATAGAGGCCATCTGAGACCCCTCTTTCTAGGGTTTTGACTGAGAGAAGAGTTGAAGGTTTCTGGACTGAAGGGAGTACAAGGGAAAGGATTTGGGGAAAACTGGGAATAGGGAGAAGGGGAAGAAGGGCCTGCCAGACAGAGAACCATTTGGGGGCGTACTTGGGGCAGTGCCGTGATCTCCAGCAGGGTCACCTGAGAGAGGGCCTGGTTGGGTCAGCTCAGCATCCCATGACTGCTCCTTCCCCTGCCTGGGTGGACATCTCCCTGGGCCCTGCCACTGACCCTCAGCCTGGCTGGCTGGAGTCTGCCAAGGTGGTTCAGCACCTTTATGGAGCCACAGGTGAGAGCCAGCTGAGCCAGGTGGACCCAAAGGGATATGTGCTGCTGAGCAGGACTTGGCTGCCCTCATGCAAGAGGTGCTGGCCCTCCTTGAGCTCCCTGAGAAGTGAGGGCACCGCCCTGCAGGCTTTTGGTGGCTCTACCCAGGGTCCGAGCATGGATCTCTAAGAAGGGGAAGGTCTACAAGCAGCAGTGAGGAAGGAGGTAACTCCCTGGAGAGAGGAAACGTTCTCTCTGATTGAGTGTAACAGCTGCCTGCCTGTCCTTGTCTGGACCCCTGTCTCCTCACCGAGATGGGGGGCCAGTTTTGGACCAGATGGCGTCTGATTTCCCATCCAGCCCTAGATCCAGGATCCCTCTTCTCCCTGTTGCTCTGTTCTTCCACTGTGTAAACTTGAGTAGGGCTGGATTGGGGGATACTAGACTGACATGGAGAAAGGTGAGGCTTTGGGACCTTCCAAATTAGGCCCTAATGGAAAAGATTGTGTTATCTTGTCCCCAAGTAAAATAGGAAAGTGAGCAAAAGTTTGAGTGTTTTGCCCTTCCATTTCTGAATCTATTGGTTCCTATTTCATTACTCTGTCTCATGTTCCCCATGGCTATTTGAAGTCCCCCATCCTCATCCAGGTTTGCTTTCCCTTTTTTATCCAAGTCAACATTCCAAGCATTCAAGGTTAAAGTAATTTACACTAAGATATAAATAAGGCTTAATCTCTCTCTTTTTTTTTAATTATGTGAGAGAATTTTAGTTTAATCTGCTGTCCAAATTAAAACATACAATTTAATTAAAAGATAAAATAAGGGATTTCAAGATAGAAAATTTCTGCTATTTCAGCATGACTCATTCCTGTTCCTTTTCTTCCAACAGTGTTTGATAAAGTTAATCGTGAGCAGGAAAGAATTTTTAAAACAGAAATCAAAGACAAATTAGACAATATAAAGCAAAAGAACAAATATAATAAGTGGAAATCTAACTGGGATAAATATGAAGTTTTATGTTTAGATTTAAAAAACCAACTGCATACAAACAGGATGAAGACTTGTATAAGGCTTAGTCTCTATTAAGGCTTTACATCCTGAAAGAGGGGTTTTTTAGCCCCAAAAGATCTTCAGTAGTGGGCTTTTTTTAAGTGTTCCCATCCCCGCTCCTACTAGCACAGGAAATCAAGATGTTATCTGCCTACTGTTTTTTCTTCTTTGCTAAGAGTTCCTGCAAATCACACAAGGCTCAGTAAAATGAAGACTCATTATTGCTAAGGGGGGTGGGGGGTGGGGGGTGGGAGGAGGGACAGAAAGAGCACTTGATTTGTGATAGCACCTTTCTAAAGATGAAGATGGAGCATGTCCTTAGATCATTCAAATGG
Organism: Sarcophilus harrisii; assembly: GCF_902635505.1. Classification (NCBI taxonomy): domain Eukaryota; kingdom Metazoa; phylum Chordata; class Mammalia; order Dasyuromorphia; family Dasyuridae; genus Sarcophilus; species Sarcophilus harrisii. The sequence continues at coordinate 685,812,346 of NC_045426.1, read as the reverse complement.
GATTTTGCCAGATCCTGAGGTCCTTAAAGTTTTTTGACCAAAGGTTTTTTCTGGATGGAATAGAAAGGACCTTTCTAAATTTTTGTTTGAAGAACTGAGTGTTGTGCCAATTGAAATTACATCACTAATTTTCATTACAGCATTGATTTATATTACGGTTTATATATGCAAAATATGCATATATGGTTTAGTGATTTTATTAGTCACAAAATCTTTTTGTTCTGTTTTTGTTACCCTTGGGATTACTTGACTTTGTTATTGCATACATTTTTCTCCTTTTTTTTCCCTTGGGATAATTTGAGAAGGACTCTGAATTGCTATCATTACCTCCCCTTGAGGAAAGCCCTGAGCCTCATCCTTCAGGGATTCTTGCTTGCTAGAGAAAGGGAAAGGCTTTATGCATATACTGTGTATTGAGGAAGGCTGAGATCATGTGAAGGGAAAGAAGCCAGTTCGTCCCCAGGCCAGGCTGAGTATCTGGGGTCTACTGTTTGCCACTTCTTTGTTGAAAAGTCTCCTTTGAGTGAACTCAGTGCAGCTTTCATAAGTGAGGATGAAGCTTTGATCAGTGTGCACTTGTTTTAGCCTTAGGAATACTTTCTCAGACAGTAGGGGACAGTGTCTACCACGGAGATTTTTCTTTTGCATTATAACTCCAGATAGCATAGACATTTTCGATTCTCTTTAGAATAAATCTATTTGAACAAGTATTCTGATTTATTTTCTAATACTTTAGTTTTAATTATATATTAAGCAACTTAACACCAACTGGTTACTGATCTAGCTAAACAATGTATATAGTAGTTATGCCCTTAAACTGTAGAACTTGTAGGACAGAAGGCTAAAGAATAATTATGGGGATTTGGATGTTGGATGACTCAGTGTTAGAAGAATAATGAGTTGACATTTCCTAAGCATTATAAGGAGATACACTGAAGAAAGACAAAAAAGTGTGAAAGAGATTAAGAGACCTTCAGAACTGTAAAGAAAGCCAGAGATTGAATCTCAGGAGGGGAGATCTGGGAAGACTTGGGGAAATTAAAAGAGAAAAAGCGTCAGGAAGAAGGAAAAGCACATTGTCATCACCACAATAATGGTAATACTAATAGTAATAATGATAGTTAAATCCTTATTATGTGCCAGGAAATGTGCTTAGAAGCATTTGACAATTGTTTTTTTGTTTGATCTTGAGCCAGAGAAGGGTTTGAGAGAAGAGGATTCAAGGATTACAAGGTAAAAGGTGAGAGAGTTGAGTTGCTGTATGCAAAGAGGTGGTCCACATTTTGACAGTGACAGTTTGTTATAGATGTTTCCCAGAGTAGCACAAAACAAAGACTAGGATCAACATCTCATTTTTAGTAAATAGGAAGAGCAAAGCAAATTTTTTGGTTATCTGATTTGAGTGTATAATGTTTGTATTTCCATGCCAACTTATTTCTCTCAGAATAGAAGGTAATCAGTAAACAATGATTGAAGGCCTGCCGTGTATGTAAGGCTTTGTGCTAAGTGTCCATGATGCAAAAAGATGGTCCTTGCCCTCAGAGAGAAACAATGTGTAAATGTAGAGTAATCTATATGCGGGATAAATGGGGGGGAGGGGAGGGGGAATAATGGAGGGGAGGGGAGAACATTAAGAGGGGTTGGGGAAAGCTTCCTGTAGAAGATGGAATTTAAAGGAAACTTGATGTCAGTAGTTGGAGCAGAGGAGGGGAAAGTCAGAGAAAATGACTGGAGTTGGAAGATGGAAAATCTTGTTTGTGGAATAGCCAGGAGTCTGGGGTTACTGGTCAGAACAGTCAGAAGAAGAGTAGTTTCTTCTTAGAACATCTGCCTCCCTCTTCTGATTTGTTTTTCAGCTATAATTAGAGCATTCCTCTCTTCTGCTCTACCTTCCATTTCAGATTCTTCTACCCCTCTTCCCATTGCAGCCCTGTTTCCTTTTGCTTTAGGAGCATCCATTCTCCTCAGCAGCCTGCAATTAGGAGATGCTGACCCTGCGCTTGTCATTGGCTGTGGGAGCACACCCCTCGCTCCTTTGTGTAACTAACCCTAACCCCAACATTTTCCATCGAGGTTGAAATGCTTAACTGCTCTAGGGGATGCTCACGCCCGCTCTCCGCAGGTTAGCATTGACCAGTTTTCATCTCAGCCCTGGTACCATGTCTTCCCCGACACCGTATCGCCTGTCCGTCCCTTCCATCTTTCAGTGTACTTCACCTGCAGATAATTGTTTCATTTCCCTTTCCTTGGCTTGGCTCCTCTTAGTAGCAGCCTTCCCTTTCTCCCTGACTCTGCCTCCTCAGGAATGAGTCTCTAATCCTTCTTGGTCTTTCTTCATCCTTGTTCCTTTTTCAACCCAAGTAGTATCTGGGCCTAGAGAGGGTCCTTCACATTCCCCTTCTTCCCTGCCATCCCCCCGACTGCCTCGGTCATCCAGTCCCTCTTCTAGGTTATTGCCACAATTTCCTTTTTATTTCACTGAATCCTTCTGCTTCTCCCTTTACTTCTCCCCACAAATTGAATGTCCAGCAAAGAGGAAATGAGAGTGGTCACTGACTGCTGTGGAGGATTTGGATGCTTGCTGTATAGACCAAAGAATAGACTTTTCCTAAGCGGTTTTTGAGAACAGAATATTATAGTTTGGTGGAATTTTGGGAGGCAGGTTTAGTTCAGTGATAAGGAAAATGTTCTAAAGGATTTTCTCTCCCAGAGCAGAATTGGTTTGTTGGCAGGTGGCGGGCTCTTCCTCAGGCAAAGCCTGCGTCTTCTGTCCAATGTGCCACGGAACAGCTCAGTGGGCCTCTCTCTCTTTAGATGGCTCTGAACTCCTTTCTTACCCTGAAATTGTTCAAATTAATTGGGCTTTTTCTGTGAAAACAGAGCATGAAGCTTATGAAATTAGCTGGGTAGATAGCATAGAGTGAGGTGGGAATCATAACCGGATTAGAATCAGAAAAGTCTGTGTTATCATATTCTTGGTACTACTGCCCACCAGTGTCTCTGGTCAGGTGACCCATGGGCAGGGCACTTTCATGTTGTGGGCCTCAGTTTTACCATCTGTAGAAGAAGGGGGACTTTGATATTTCTTTCATTCATTTTATTTCACCTCTGCAATTCTCTGATCCCCTTTACTGAGGGATAATATGAAGGATAAAAGAAAAGATTTTTAAATTTTAATTTATTATTATTATAGCTTTTTATTGACAAAACATATGCATGGGTAATTTTTCAACATTGACCTTTGCAAAAACTTCTGTTCCAACTTTTCCCCTCTTTCCCTCCACCTCCTCCCCTAATTGGTAGGTAGTCCAATACATGCTAAATATGTTAAAATATATGTTAAATCCAATATTTGTATACGTATTTATACAGTTGTCTTGCTACACAAGAAAAATCAGATTTAGGAAGAAGGTAAAAATAACCTGGGAAGAAAAACAAAAATGCAAGCAAACAATAACAGAAAGAGTGTAAATGCTAAGTTATGGTCAAGAAAAGTTATTTTTATGTATAAATGTCTTTCTTTCTCTGTCTCTCTTCCCCCCTCCTGTGTATGTCTATACACACACAGGAAACAAAGTGAAATAAAGGTGTTTTTATACATGTATCTTGTGTAAATACAGAGGCAAGTGATCAAGGGCTGGTGGGTGGATGCCCAAGGCCCACTAATAGGAGAGGCCAGAGAATATGTCAATCTGCAGTGTTAAGAGTTTGCTCACTAGGGAATATTTCTGTGCCCCTAAAAACACAGATCCCTGTGCAAGCAAATGTGATTTGGCCCAGCTTATCCAACAACAATAGAATATCACACCAACTGCCTTTGGTGTCTATTAGAGAGAAAAGTTCAATTTAGCTATGTCTGAGGGTAACTGAAATGACGTATTTTTGTGGAGAATATTTCTTGGTCTGTCGATGGAAATTGATTAATTGTTCATTAGACCAAATTTGAGGAGGACACTATTTCCAGACTGACAGAGGAAGATGTGGAAAATATTCCATAAAATTCATAAGGGGGGGTGGCAATGAAATAAATGGAAAGAAAATTAATTCTAAATCTTTTTTTTCTTTCCCCAGTCTGTTCATTACCAACAGAGGTAAGTCTTTTTAATAGTCTATGATCTTTTACTAATGCATTTTTGCACTGTCTTGTTTCTAGAGAAATCTTAACAAATAGTTAATTTTCTACCTTTGGATTGGTCAGTAGTATTAAACTTTGGGAATAGTTTCATGGTCTTAATGGATTGAGGAAGGTTTTTTTTCCCCTTAGCTTCTGAGTTATAACTCTTTTGTTCCTTTAGCACTTAAATTAGCTATTAATTAATTAGCTATAGCCATTTAAGAAAGATTATTTGAATTTAATTCAATTCAGAAATATTCCTGTTTTCTTTGCATTTCTTTATCTTGCCACCTTCCTTTCTGCCTGTCCCTGAATTGTCATAATGTAACTGACCTGGTGTGATTCTCTGTTGATTTCCTTTAGCTCTTTTCCTATTGCAATCTAGGTTTCAGATAGATGAGTGGGAGAAGTTAATTTCCTCACTAAATGTAATTGTGGTATGTAAATTAAATGAATTTAATAATGTGCAGAGTTGACTCTTGTAATGGTGAAATTTATCTTCTTTCAGTACTGTGAATATATGCCTGATGTTGCTAAATGTAGACAGTGGTTAGAGAAGAATTTTCCAAATGAGTTTGCAAAACTCACTGTAGGTAAGAATATTTGTCTTTGTCTTTGGAGCTTACGAGGAGTGTGTCTGTGTCTGTGTCTGTCTGTCTCTTGACATAAAGTTTATCTTTAGTGGGATAATGCCAGACTATAATCTCCAAACAGATTGTAGAAGATTTTGTTAAAGTAAAAAATCTATCTGGCCCTGAGTATTGGAAAAGACAAAACAAAAAAAAAAAACTTTTCATGGGAACTTTGTAGCTAGAGAACTACTCAATGCTTTTTGTCTCTGATTTGTTTTCTTCTGTTTAATATTTTGTTTTTCCCAGGTATATGTAAAGCAATTTTGAACCTTTTTTTTTTTTTTTAACTTTTAAGTTCCAGATTCTCCTTTCCTTCCCCACCATTAAGAAGGCACATGTGAAGTTAATAAAACTTTTCCATAAAAGTTATGTTGTGAAAGAAAACATAGATTTTTCTTCCCCTCATAAAACTCTCAAGAAAAATAAAGGGGGGGAAAAGGATGTTGCTGTCTGTTCTTATTGGGTATGAAGAGCATTTTTCATCATAAGTCCTTCAGAGTAGTCCTGGATCATTGTATTGTTGAGATTAGCAGTCGTTCCCAGTTGGTCATCCCTCAACAAAGCTATTAATTTGGACACAGTACATTTTTCACTTTTTGTGAGCTCATGGAAGATTTTCCAGGTTTTTCTATATCTCTGATCTTTTTGAAACAATATTAAGTATTAAAAGAGAAGTTCATGTTTTGACAAGTTAAATGATTAGGCAGAAATCTAAAATCAAATTCATGACTCCCATCCAAGATTGGGAACCATGTGGGTTGGTAGTCAGGGGAGAGAAGTCTGGATTAGGTATCTGAACGGGGATGGTGCAAACAGTCACTTGCTGTATGGGTGCTTGGCACCTGGTCCTGTTGGAGCCCCAAACTGCTGGGATCCTTTCTGCTGTTCTGCCACTGCCCAGTTTGAGGTGGGCTACTGTGACTTCCTTTGCTTCCTAGGCTCTAGGTTCCCAGGTATTAGGTGGGATTTGGGGGCAGGACTATTCCTGTGACCCCCAAAGTTAAGTTTTGTTCTCTTCTGTTAAGTTTGACATTTCTAAGGTCCTGCTACATCTGATCATGATCTTGGGAGGGAGCAGTTCTATATTCTGCCGTGCAGATAAGCATCTTTTCTCCTGAAGTAGTGCCTCTGTATGGAGCTGATAGTCCTTACCCTGCCAGTCTTCAATTTATTTTTGGAGAGCAAAATCTTATTCATCAAAATTGGCTCAACAAGCATTTACTGAATGTCTGTTCTCAGGATTCTGCTGGTTTGACTCTGTCTTGTAGAATCTATATCTGTAACTTGAAGCTTTCAGAACTAGACAGGGACTCAATCATTTGTACTGTCAGTAGTAGACAGTCTTTTTAACGTAGACATAAAATTTTATACATAAGGTCATTTTTGTTCAGGAGGAGCACAAGGGTTGTGTGGGGAAAAGCTATTAATGCTTTCACATTTGCTTTTTTTAAATGTAGAAAATTCACCCAAACAAGAACCTGGAATTGGGGAAGGCCAAGGAACAGCAGGAGAAGAGGAGGAGAAGAAAAAGCAAAAGAGAGGCAAGGCTTACATAGACTGTCTTTCAAATTCATTCTGTCTGCTGCTTATTGATTGGCTTATTGGTTGATAGGAAGAGAAATGCAGTGACAGAATCTCTGGTTTGCAGATAACAAATGGGGTCCTCGAGTTAATCATTTCTGCCATTGATGGTTATTATAATTCCTCATGCATGATATTATACAAGGAATATGGTAACCCCAAACCAATTGGATCGAGCATGATTTGGAACCACTGGGTCTCTTTCCCACAAGCCAAATTGTACCTTGAGAAACAAACTTCCTTTGTCCTTCCTTTGGACATGCCAGAGATGACTAGCTAGCTTGTTTACAAACTGAAAAATTCCAACTGTCTCACTATTATTTAAATACCCTTGTAAATTAGAGTCATGGATTTTATGGAATATGGATATATGGAAATTAATGGAAATGCATTTTAATTAGAATGTGTCTGTATAAGATTGGACTTTTTCTTTTCAACTTCTGAGTATGTGGCTGAGCTTTTGTGTGTTAACTGCTTACTTCTTTGAGAGAATACCTGTTTTTCCAGAATAAGTAATCAGCTGAGTATTGATTTCTATAATATATAGTCTCAATCACATTTAATAAAAGCTGTTTTTAGTTGTTTCACATAAGCCAAAGTAGGTGACAAAGCGGTAGGTTAAGGCTCTTCTGTTAAAAATAATCGTGGGAGTAGTAGCTGGGGAATAGCTATCTTCCTGGTCACTGAGCACAAATGCTGGTGAATGGCCCTCAAGATTTAAGTCTTGGCAATGATTGTTTGGGGTTTCCTGTATTTTATCTTTTTTTTTTTTTTTTTTTTTTTTTACATTGAAGATTCACCGTTAGTCATAATATAGAAAGAGACCTTAGAGATAATTTAGTCCACCCTCACCTGCCCTTTTCATTTTGTGGCTAAGGAAACTAAAATTCAAAGAAGACAATTTCCCCTTATTTAAAAATGAATTGCTAGGTAAGCCTGAATCAACATTTGAAATCTGTTTAATGTTTACTTTATATTAAAGAGGGAAGCATTATTGAAACTTGTCCCCTAATAAGTGACTTCCTAACCTAATTCCTTTATCATAGCTTTAAAAACTGAGGTGCTTGTAATAAATTTCCCTGTGTTTGAGCATATCAATTCTATAAAAATGAAAAGTAGGAAAACCTTAGTCTTTTCATTAATTTTCTTTGAATAATAAATTTTAAGAATTTGAATTGGTAATTTATTTTTTGTCTTAAAATGATAAATAACATGGTGCTCTCTTGTTAAAATAAAGGTGGAAGGGGTCAAATAAAACAAAAAAAGAAGACGGTTCCACAAAAGGTTACGATAGCCAAAATTCCCAGAGCAAAGAAGAAGTATGTAACAAGAGTGTGTGGCCTTGCAACTTTTGGTGAGTTCGGGTTTAAGCACATGTCAAAAAAGCCAAGTTTGAACTGTAGTCTTATCTGTTTTGTCAACTATTAAGAAATCTTCACAAGCCTATTTTGGATTTTTAAAATCAAACTATGACTTTACAATTCTGGTTTTAAAATTGGAACTTTTTGAGAAATTAAAACATCTCTGCAGTGGGGGCCATTTGGAATTCTTTCCTTCCTTTTGGGTCTGATTAAGGGGAAGTTTAGCTCAGTATTAGGACTCCCTTTGAAGCCTACCAATGCTGCTCCTCTGTCCTCTACAGGGTTGGTGGCAAAGGGTTGCAAAGTGGCTCATCCCCTCTCTGAGTGGCAGTGGAGGGTGAGGGAAGGCGGGTAGCAGCAGAATGACCTGCCTTCACAACTCCTTCAGTCCCTGGAGGCCTTGAACAAGTAGTGAGACTGGGGTGAAAAATTTAACCAAGGTCTCTTCGTGTGACAACACAGATTGCAAAACAGTGGACTGGACCTCATTATAAATATTAAGGTCTGTTTCTCTGCTGGGAATGTTTCCTCTCTTTTTCCTTTTCAAGAAAAGACAAAGTAAACAAGATATTTATTCTGACTTGGAGTATATGTAATCAGTATGTCCCTAAACTGGGTTTGCTCTTACCTCACGTATTCTCTCTCTATATGTTCTCTATATGGACATGTACATAAACGTACATATGTGTCTGGTGTTGCTGTTTTTTAAGTAATGGGACTTTCATGTAACCTTAAAAATATATTGCATCATAAAAACTGGTCACCGTGGTGGTTCAGTGATTTCTTTTTTAAAAAAGGGAAAACAGAATGTATTAATTAATACATGGTGAATTAATTGATATGAAAACATATAGAAATGGTTTTTATGAATTGAGTCAGGCTAAATAATACACCAATAGAAAAGATTAAATTTTTTTTTTTTTTTTTTGTGATACCCAGTTATATTTCACTTTCTTTTCTTTTTTGACAGAGATTGACCTTAAAGAAGCACAAAGGTTTTTTGCTCAGAAATTCTCCTGTGGTGCCTCAGTTACAGGAGAGGATGAAATCATCATTCAGGGAGACTTTACAGATGACATTATTGATGTAATTCAGGAAAAGTGGTCCGAGGTAAGTATATGAGGTTCTGTACACCAGAAGACAAGACTCAGGGAAGAGAACACTGACCAGACACTTAGGGAATCTGGATTTTCTGCCCTTATCTGATTACCTCTCCTTCCTGTGCCCTGCTCCCCAGCTCTGAAAGGGTTTTTACTGGTTGTGTGACCTTATGCCTGCCCTGCCCTGCCCCTTTTCTCTGCAGTCCCTTTTTCTGTGACTGCCAATCTGAACTGAGGTGTTTCTGGCAGTTTCTGCACTGGCCAGTGCAAAGTGTGATTGTTATATGTTTAGAACCATGGCTGCAGTGAAGTCATGTGATGCAAGCACTGCCAGAAATGCCTTGGATTCATTATGCATTTGATTTTGAGTCAATTTTTGTTTGGTTGAGTTCAGAAACCTTTTAATAAACTGTTGGCAAATTTTTTGTGACCCCTATATTCAGTTATATGACCTCATATGGATTTTGGACTAGATGAACCCTGAGACTCCTTCCAGCTCCAAAGATGATCTTATCACTTAAAAAAAACCCAAATACCTTAATATACTCCAAAATATTCATGAAATATAATAATCTGTGTTTTACAGGTCGATGATGACAGCATTGAAGATCTTGGAGAAGTAAAGAAGTGATTTTAAAAATTTGTCTGTATTTAATAACCTGAAGTTATAGTTGATGTAGCCAAAGGGAGGGAGGCCTTTAAAAATATATATATTTATCCTACAGTAAAACTGTAGACTACCCTTATCCTTGGCATTTCACTGTTCTGTACAAGGCTGCTTGTGTTTTTTTCTTTTGTTTTATTTTTTAAATTGCCAAAGTCCAATAAACTGGGGAAATTCATCATGCTTATGCATGAAATAGATTTAGTTAAATAAAAAATTTTGGTCATATGGTACTGACTTTTTTTTCCCTCCAGCACACTGTAGACTTTTTGTGGGGAGCATTTTAATTCATCTGTTGCTATTTCAACTCGCTGTACAATTTTTTAAAAGAATCTGGATTTCTTACTACCAAAGCCAGGCTTTTTTGCTTCTCCCTTAAGTCTCCAGTGTGTTAACCTTCAGTTGGATAGAAGGCAGCCTGTAGATTCCTTGTGGACTTTATGGTTCAATTACCAACAGAAACCCATTTTATACATAGGGCCATTGAGAGAGGTTGAAAATTCTTCCCAACGTCTATAAATAAAGCAAGAATGAGATTGTCACAAAACTCTTAACAATTGTTTAAACTTAAATCAAAAACAGTCTGGGAAAAAGCATTTGAAACATTTTTTTTCCCCAATAGGAAAACCATTAGTGGTAAATTTAAACAAATTGATGCAGTTTTTATAAAGGTTCTAAGCCCAGGCATTGTACATTGGGGGGGGGGAAAGGTCTTCCAGGTTGCTATTCTAAATTAGCACGTACGAAACAATTTGATGGCACTTTCCCCCCCACGCAAACTGAAATCCTGAATGTACTGGCTTTTTATAATTAAGATCTTGAAAGGAATGTGTGGTAAGGATGTGAATTAAGGATGGACGCATTTCACCAAACAGATGTCCCATTAACAGCTGTCTTAGGAAGCAAACATCCCCGAGGCCATTCAGCCGGGTGACGTCACGGACTCTGGGTGCTGACGGCTCGGGGTGACCGCGGCAGCCTGGCTGTTCGGGGCCCGTGGCGAAGGCCGCCCTACGAAGACGCGGGATTGGAACGATGCTTGCCCCTGACGCCCGTGTACTTGCCTGAGCCTGTGACATTAAAACGCAAGTCTGACCAACCGTCTGCGCAGCCTCAGTGATGACTACCCGGCACGCGCCGCGGAGGGGCATCTCACTCGCACGCTTGGGCCTCGGAGCAGCCCCCACCTCACCCCCCACCTCACCCCCCTTCCCCGCCCCGAGCCACAAGCGGTGCCTTTGGGAGACGCGCGGAGACCAGCCTTTAGGGGCTCCTGTCCCCTTTCCCGGGCCCCCCTTCCTTGGAAACGCGCCTTCGGAATTGGGCCGCCGCCGCCGTCCCCTCCTTGTCCCCTGTGGGCCCCAGAAAATGCCCCTCGGAAGGTTGCTCCGCGGAGCCAGGGTCCTCCCTGAGGCACCTTCCCCGGGGCCGCGAGCTTGGGGCCGGCCGGGGTCTGGGATCACGCGGGCCGGGAGTTCTCGCGAGAGCCAGGTTCGCCCTCCGGGCCGCGTTTGAGTCAAGAAGGCGGTTTGTGAACACTGAGTTGGGCAGGTAGAGGCGGGGGCGCGGCCGCCAGAGGCCAGTCCCCGCGACCTGGCCGGCCGGTCTGGGGAAGGCAAGCCTATGGAGTTTCCCAGGTGTGACTCGCCGACTCGGACTTTCTCCCGAGGCGGACGGGAAACGCCACGCTGCGGCCACTTATGAACGCGACAGCATTCCCCCGCAAGGTACGTGCGGCGCGGCGCTCACCGCCCCGCCCCGCCCGGGCCCAGCGCCCCGCCCCGCCCCGCCTCCTGGCCTCCCGCGGGCCCGGCCCCCTTCCGCCCCCTGCGCTGGGCCGGCGGCTCCTCCGAGTTCTGGGCCGCCCGGGCCCCGCCCCCTCCTCCTTTGCCTTCCCAGTCCCCGGTTCCTTCCCTCCGAGTCCCTCTCCGGGGCTCTGTCTAGTCCGCAAGCTCCCCGGGGCAGGTACCCGGCGGCCCCTTCAAGGCCCCCGGGCCAGCCTCGGCCTTTCCCCCTGGCCCGCTCTGCCCGCGGCTAGCGCCTGCCGGGCCCTGGGCGGCCGCCTTCCCCCCGCTTCTTTCCCCCAGGGTTTCCTCTGGCCTCTGCTGTGCTCTCTCGTTTTTAGGGCCCGTTCTGCCCATTTCCCTCCCTCTTCTGTCAGTTTGACCAGCAGACGTTTATGTTGCGCGCCTGCTGTGTGCCAGGCTCGCGCCAGCGCTTTCCCTTGGCGTTAATGAGCGCGCTTTGTCTTTGTGCGCTCCATCCCCGCATCTCCCTCCCGTCACCCCCGAGTCTTGCCTTTTTAACAAAGGAAAACGTTGAACGAAAATCATCCAAAAGAATCCCTGCCGCCTGGTCGCGCCTGTAGTAGTCGGTGCCCATGGCTCCTGGTCGCACCCTAGAAATGCTCGTGATGCGTTTCCTCCTCCGTTTTCTGGGGTGTTCATGCATGACTCCGTATGACAATGATGTTTATCATTACTATGTATGATGTGTGTTATCTAGCTTCGGACTGCGTTTGTGGAGGGAGTCGGGCCTTGACCCGTGGCTCCGTCGGAGGGGCTAACTCCTTGCGCGGAAACCCCCTCCACCGAGCAGGGGCCTCCTAGTCTGAGGTACCTCGGATTAAAGGCGTTGAAATAAAGCCCCCTGCTTGCTCTCGGTCAGAAAGCCGCATTTACAGCTCCGTGCCCTCTTCCTTTCCCCTTCCCTTCTCCACCGCCTCCCATCACTGTGTGCTAACCCTGGTTCTGCTTGCTTGGCAACAATTCCTCCAAGAGCATGGTGTGGAACGGTAGGAGTGTGCTAGGTTCGAATCTTGCTTCTGTATTTATCACTTGAGTTCCGTTATTCGTGAAATGGAGGGTCGGACTCGGTGGCGGAGCTTTTTCCAACTCTGAGCCTCAGACCCTAACTCTTGCTAAGTGTCTTCTGCCCTTTTGCTCCTTGAACTCTGCCGTCTTCTCTTCCCGCCCACTTTCTGTGTCCCCTTGATTGCTTCTCAGGCTCCTGCCGCTGGACCGTCGGTTAAAGGACTGGGTGTGATTAACCCCGAGAAGAAAAGAGTCGGGGGAAAGGGTGGCAACAGTTCCAATTATTCCAAGGACTTTCGAATGGAAGAAGGTCCTGGAGCCATAAAGGGAAATAAATTTAAAACGTGTGAAAAGGAAAAACCCATGAGCATTGAGAGCTGTAAAAGAGTTCAGTGGGTTGCGGCAGGAGGGGCCCTGGGTTCCCTCTGCCTGGGGAGGCCTTTGGAGAGCCACCTGCTGGTGAGACTGTAGAGAGAAAGGCTTAAACTGAATCGAGTCTGAGGTTCCTTCCTTCCAGTTCAGAGCCTCTGAGGGCCCTTCCCATCAACCAAGGCTTCTTGACCAGGCTTTCTCCAACCTTGGGACACTTTTCCTGTCCTGTTCTCTTCTAGTATCACAGCTCTTCTCTTTCCAGTCTGGCCTCTTTTGGGTCTGCTTTTCCCCCTCCTCTCCTCTCTGTTTTCCTCTTCCATCTCCTCTTTTCTTTCTAGGCTTCCCCTCTGACCTTTCCTTTCTATTTTCTTAACTTTCTCTTCTTTTTGTTCTCCCCTCTCTCTCCTTCCTCTCCTCTAGTTTTCTGTTTGTTTGTTTTTATCAGTTCAACATTAAGCACCTAAAAACTGATAATTTAAAGTTTGCAAGAGTATTTACATTTGAGCCATTGAGTATATAGGGTAAGTACCATTATCCTCATTTTACAAATTGACCGGCTTATGGTGGCAAGGCTAGGAAATGTCAAAAATGGAATTTGATGGAAAATGCCAGCCACATCCCAGAGAAAGAATTATGGAGTCTGAATGTAGATCAAAGCATACTACTTTTTACTTTTTTAAATTTATTTTTTCTTTCTTGCGGTTTTTCCCTTTTGTTCTGAGTCTTTTAACAATATAATTAATGTGGAAATGTATGTTTACCCTTTATCAGAATACATGCTGTTTTGGGGAGGGGGAAAAGAAGGGAGAGAGAGAGAAAAAAATTTGGAACTCAAAATCTTAGAAAAATGAATGTTGAAAGCTACCTTTATATGTAATTGGAAAAATTAAAATATTACTAAGTTAAAAAAAAAAAGAAATTATGAGCAAATTTCATAATAACCTGGAAAGACTTACATGAACTGATGCTGAGTGAAGTGAACAGAGCCAGGAGAATACTGTACACCATAACAGCAACATTGTGTGATGATAACTATGATAAACTTAGCTCTTCTCAGCGATGCAACAATTCAAGACAATTCCAAAAGACTCATGGAAATTGCTTTAAAAGAAATTGCTATTCGCATCCAGATAAAGAACTAAGAATGCAGATCTAAACATACTCTCTTCAGGTTTTTTTTTTCTTGTTTTTCCCTTTTGTTCTGATTCTTTTTTTCACAACATGACTAATGTGAAAATATGCTTGACATAAGGAAGGAAGGGATGCAGGAAAGGAAGAAGGAAGGAAAGTAGAGGATGGAGTGGATGAACTTATCTCCCTGAGTTCAAGTCCATCCTCAGAGTTTTACTAGTTGTGTGATCCTGAACAAGGTATTTAACCCTGTTTGCCTTAGTTTCCTCATTTGTAAAATAAGCTTGAACAGGAAATGACAAACTAGTCCAGTTTTTGCCAAGAAAACCCCAAATGGGTGAACAACAGCAAAATACTTGAACATTTAATGTTGCCTTTTGAACGATTCTATTGAAATAAAAGTAATGGCCATTTAATGTAAGCATAATATGGTACCGGAATGAGTCTAATTTTAATTATTAAGTTTGGTGTTGGAATCTTTACAAACTGTTAAGCCATTAGAGTTGATAGACACAATAATTATCTAATTTGGCATGGTTCAATGATTGATGTGATCTTGGAAGGAGATATTTTGGGCTGGAACTTGAAACAAGATACTAAGTACAACTGATAGACAATAATGCTTGTGTTCACACCTCCCTTGAAGTTCTTAGGGCCAGAGAGCACTCTGGGAGATAACCCAGAATCCCATTCTTTCCAGAAGGAGGAGTTAACCTTTGGGAGATCATATATAGAGAGGAAGAGCTTGGAAGAATTTCTCCAAAACATTGACTGGGGTCAGAGAGGAGCACTCTGGGAGGAACCCCACAAGCCCTCTCTCTGAAGCAAGAGAGATTCATTGCATCTTCCAACAGCTGGAGGCTGAAGAAAACAGAGGCAGGAGCAAAGGACAAAGCTGCAAGAGCTCTTAGAACCAAGCAGAGAAATAGGCTATATTGAAGGACACAATAAAAGATCTGAACTTTTATCAGCTGGCTGCAATTTTAGAGTAATTATTGATTGTAACTGAAACCACGACTGCCTCTAGAAAACCTCCCCGAGAAACCCTCTCCACCAAAGAGAACGATTTTAAAGAAGAAAAACACCAACAGTTCGGAATTGTGGTAGATAAATTTTTAGCCCTGAAAACCATTAACAAATCAAAACTATTGCTACACCAAAGTACATCAATCACTAAGCATTTATGAAGAGCTTCCTCTGTTCAGGTGTTGTGCCTGGTGCTCTGGACACAATGATAGGAATGAAAAATTTCTTTCCTTGAGGATTACACTGGAGAAGATATGTGTGAATCTAGGCATATTCCAAATAGATTTAAAAAAAAAAAAAAGGTGGTGGGTTCAGAAAAGGAATTCTGTACTTGAAGGAAACACTCCAGTCATGGGGGCCAGACAGTTCAGAGGAGGAGGTGGAATGTTAGTGACTCTGTGCCCTTCCCTTTTTATGGTGGTTATTTTTAAAAATCGCATGATCCTTGATATGTTTTTAAAACATTTGGAATTCTGGTCTGCCCTGTTACTGGGAAGGCCGAGCTCTGGAGTTCTAAGCTGAAGATCAGCTAAGCCAATTGAGTGTCCATGCAAAATTCAGCATTTGTACTGTGAGTCCTCAGAAAGTGAGGAAGAGGACACCAGGATGCCCAAGAAAGGTTCAAGCTAGTTGGCTAGAACCTGAGCTAGTCAAAGTCTTGTCAATCAGAGCAGGCCATGATTAGCTTCCTCACATCCAGCCTAATTATGTGTTTGAAAGATAATTAAAAAACAAAGCACTTGATATTTCCTTTTTTTTTAATTAAAGCTTTTTATTTACAAAATATGCATGGGTAATTTTTTCAACATTAACTCTTTTAAAACCTTTTGTTCCAGATTTTCCTCTCCTTACCCTTACCCCCTTCCCTAGCTGGCAGGTAGACTAATACATGTTAAATATGTAAAAATACATATTAAATCCAATATATGTATACATAGTTATACAGTTATCTTGCTGCATAAGAAAAATCAGATGGAAGAAAAAAGAAAAACAGAAATAAAACAAAATGCAAACAAATAACTGAGAGAGTGAGAATGCTATGTTGTGGTCTACACTCAGTTCCCACAGTTCTCTCTCTCTGAGTGTAGATGGCCATTGGAACTGGCCCGAATCATCTCGTTGAAGATGGCCATGTCCATCAGAATTGATCATCTGCATGGCAACATGTTGTTGCCATGTATAATGATCTCCTGGTCCTGCTCATTTCACTAAGCATCAGTTGATGTCAGTCTCTCTAGGCCTTTCTGAAATCATCCTGCTGGTCATTTCTTATAGAACAATAATATTCCACAACATTCATATACCACAATTTATTCAGCTATTCTCCAATTGATGGGCATCCACTCACACTTGATATTTTCAAGGCAGTGTTCTACATCCTGAAAAGACAATGGTGAAAAAACCCAACATGACCCCTGCCCTCAAGCTGCTTACAATCTAATAAAGGGAACATGAAGTATCTACAAATAACTCTGGTGCAAGGTAGAATGGGATAAGGGCAAAGAATGAATACAGGGAAAGTACTTAAAAGAAAATGTGAGGTTAAAGACCAAACATGGGAACGAAGACAAGTTTCTTGAAAGGGTTGGCACCTTGAAGAAAGCAATTTTTGTGGGCCGAGGTGAGACGGCATGGCCTGTGGGCATGCATGGAGCCTAGTGAGTGAAGGGTGAATTAAAAGAACTACAGGGCCAGTTTGTCTAGGTGTGGGCCAGGAAGGTAAGAGTGGAAAGAGGGAGCAGCCCTGTGTTTTGTAAGGTCTACTCTCTTAAAAATTATTGAAGCTCCTACAGAGGTTTTGTTTATGTGGGTTATATCTATCAGTATTTATCATATTAAGAATTTAGATGGAGAAAATGTTAAAATTGTGATTTCTTTAAAATAACAATATTGAGGCAGCTAAATGGCTTGATGGATAGAGCATGGCCCTGGAGTTAGGAGGATCTTAGTTCATATGCCTCCTCAGACTCTTAACACTTCCTACCTGTGTGACTCTAGGAAAATCATTTAACTCCAATTGCCTCACTTCTTCCCCCCTCCTCCCCCAAAAAGATATTAAAATAATAATATTAAACCCACACTATATGTTAAAAGAAAATAATTTTTATCAAAAATTACTATTTCCTAACTGTCAATAGAATAAAATATTTGGGAATCTATTTGCCAAGGGAAAGTCAGGAACTATATGAGCAAAACTACAAAATACTTTCCACAAAAATAAAGTCAGATCTAAACAATTGGAAAAATATTAATTGCTCTTGGATAGGGCGAGCAAATATAATAAAGATGACAATACTACCTAAACTAATCTATTTATTTAGTGCTATACCAATCAAACTCCCAAGAAACTATTTTAATGACCTAGAAAAAATAACAAAATTCATCTAGAAGAATAAAAGGTCAAGCATTATTGATCCATACTTAACGCCATACACCAAGATAAGGTCAAAATGGGTTCATGACCTAGGCATAAAGAATGAAATTATTAATAAATTAGAGGAACATAGGATAGTTTACCTCTCAGACCTGTGGAAGGGGAAGGTCTTTATGACCAAAGCAGAACTAGAGATCATTACTGATCACAAAATAGAAAATTTCGATTATACCAAACTGAAAAGTTTTTGTACAAACAAAACTAATGCAGACAAGATTAGAAGGGAAGCAATAAACTGGGAAAATATTTTTACAGTCAAAGGTTCTGATAAAGGCCTCATTTCCAAAATATATAGAGAATTAACTCTAATTTATAAAAAATCAAGCCATTCTCCAATTGAAAAATGGTCAAAGGATATGAACAGACAATTCTCAGATGAAGAAATTGAAACTATTTCTAGTCATATGAAAAGATGCTCCAAGTCATTATTAATCAGAGAAATGCAAATTAAGACAACTCTAAGATACCACTACACACCTGTCAGATTGGCTAAGATGACAGGAAAAAATAATGATGATTGTTGGAGGGGATGTGGGAAAACTGGGACATTGATTCATTGTTGGTGGAGTTGTGAACGAATCCAACCATTTTGGAGAGTAGTTTGGAACTATGCTCAAAAAGTTATCAAACTGTGCATACCCTTTGATCCAGCAGTGTTACTACTGGGATTATATCCCAAAGAGATTATAAAGAAGGGAAAGGGACCTGTATGTGCACGAATGTTTGTGGCAGCCCTTTTTGTAGTGGCTAGAAACTGGAAACTGAATGGATGTCCATCAGTTGGAGAATGGCTGAATAAATTGTGGTATATGAATATTATGGAATATTACTGTTCTGTAAGAAATGACCAACAGGATGATTTCAGAAAGGCCTGGAGAGACTTACACGAACTGATGCTGAGTGAAATGAGCAGGACCAGGAGATCATTATATACTTCAACAACAATACTATATGATGACCAGTTCTGATGGACCAGGCCATCCTCAGCAACGAGATCAACCAAATCATTTCTAATGGAGCAGTAATGAACTGAACTAGCTATGCCCAGAAAAAGAACTCTGGGAGATGACTAAAAACCATTACATTGAATTCCCAATCCCTATATTTATGCACACCTGCATTTTTGATTTCCTTCACAAGCTAATTGTACAATATTTCAGAGTCTGATTCTTTTTGTACAGCAAAATAACGTTTTGGTCATGTATACTTATTGTGTATCTAATTTATATTTTAATATATTTAACATCTACTGGTCATCCTGCCATCTAGGGGAGGGGGTGGGGGGGTAAGAGGTGAAAAATTGGAACAAGAGGTTTGGCAATTGTTAATGCTGTAAAGTTACCCATGTATAAATCCTGTAAATAAAAGGCTATTAAATTAAAAAAAAAAAAAAAGAAAAAAAAAAAAAGGTCAAGCATTTCAAGGGAACTAATGAAAAGAAAAGCAAATGAAGGTGGCCTAACTGTACCTAATCTAAAACTATATTGTAAAGCAGCGGTCACCAAAAACATTTGGTATTGGCTAAGAAATAGACTAGTTAGTTGATCAGTGGAATAGGTTAGGTTCACAGGACAAAATGGTCAATAACTATAGCAATCTAGTGTTTGACAAATCCAAAGACCCCAATTTTGGGGGTAAGAATGCACTATTTGACAAAAACTGCTGTGAAAATTGGAAATTAGTATGGCAGAAACTAGGCATTGACCCACACTTAACAATGATAAAGTCAAAATGGGTTCATGATCTAGGCATAAAGAATGAGATTATAAATAAATTAGAAGAACATAGGATAGTTTACTTCTCAGACCTGTGGAGGAGGAAGGAATTTGTTACCAAAGAAGAACTAGAGATCATTATTGATCCCAAAGTAGAAAATTTTTATTATATCAAGTTAAAAAGTTTTTGTACAAACAAAACTAATACAGACAAGATTAGAAGGGAAGCAGTAAACTGAGAAAACATCTTTACAGTTAAAGGTTCTGATAAAGGCTTCATTTCCAAAATATATAGAATTAACTCAAATTTATAAGAAATCAAGCCATTCTCCAATTAATAAATGGTCAAAGGATATGAACGACAATTTTCAGATGATGAAGTTGAAATTATTTCTACCCATATGAAAAGGTGTTCCAAGTCACTATTGATCAGAGAAATGCAAATTAAAGACAACTCTGAGATAACACTATATACCTGTCAGATTGGCTAGGAAAAGATAATGACAAATGTTGGAGGGGATGTGGGAAAATTGGGACACTGATGCATTGTTGGTGGAACTGCGAACGGGATCCAACCATTCTGGAGAGCAATTGGAACTATGCTCAAAAAGTTTTCAAACTTTGCATACTCTTTGATCTAGCAGTGTTACGACTGGCCTTATCTACCAAAGAGATCATAAAGAAGGGAAAGAGACCTACATGTGCAAGAATGTTTGTGGCAGCCCTGTTTGTAGTGGCCAAAAACTGGAAACTGAGTGGATGCCCATCAATTGGAGAATGGCTGAATAAATTGTGGTATAAGAATATTATGGAATATTATTGTTCTCTAAGAAATAATGAACAGGTCTCCAGAGAGGCCTGAAGAGACTTACATGAACTGATGCTGAATGAAATGAGCAGAATCAGGAGATCATTATACACGGCAACAACAATCCAATATGGAGATCAATTCTTATGGAAGTGGCTCTCTTCAACAATGAGAGGATCCAAATCAGTTCCAATTGATTAGGAGTGAACAGAACCAACTACACCTAGAAAGAGAACTATGGGAAATGAGTGTAGACCACAACATAGCATTCCCATTCCTTCTGTTGTTTCCTTTCTGTTGTTTTTCTTCCCAGGTTATTTTTACCTTCTTTCTAAATCCAATTTTTCTGGTGTAGCAAGACAAATGTATAAATATGTATACATATACTGTATTTTACATATACTTTAACATATTTAACATGTATGGGACTACCTGCCATCTAGGGGAAGGGGTGGGGGGGAAGGAGGGGAAAAGTTGGAACAGAAGTTTTTGCAACAGTCAATGTTGAAAAATTACCCATGCATATGTTTTGTCAATAAAAAGCTATAATAAAAAAGAAAAGAAAAATAACTATTTTCCAAAACTAAAAAATTAGTGAGAAAAATGGCAGTTTAATCTAAATTTACAAACTTCTTTAATGTCTAACTTAATAGAAGACAGATTCTCCTAATCTGCTTCTCCATTCAATCTTTTGAGAATATGTTTTGGTTGAAATATATGAATAAATTTGGCCTTAGTTATGTAGTTGGAAAGGGAGAATTTTAATAGGTTAATGATATGTTAGCATGATGATAAAAAGTTTTGACCTCACGGTTCTCCTGAAAGGATCTCAAGAACTCCACTTTAAGGTTAGCTACGTTAAGCATCTCAGAGACCTCCATGGGTCCACAAAAATCTCACTTTGAGAATTGCTGCTCTAAGTAATAGGGTTTGGTGACCCCCATGAATCTGCAGACCCTGCTTTGAAGGGTAAAAAGAGTACAAGCAAAGGATTTTGAGCAGTCAGATCCATTTATTAGGAAGAATTATTATGGCAGCATCTGTGTGAAGGATGAATTGGAGAGGAGAATGAATGGTAGCTATGGAGACCAGATAGGAAGCTGGTTTGGTAGTTCTGGCAAGAGGTGTGATGAAGCCCTGGAGCAGAGAGAAGAGTGAGGGAGATGAGAGAAATCCATGGGAAGTAAGGGAAGAATCCATGGTGGATGATGGTAAGTGTCCACAGAAGTTGGGAAGAATGGAAGATCTAGGGGAGAAAGGAGTTTGGCTTGGGGCGTGTTAAATTTGCGTATTACAACATCCAGTGGAGTTGTCCAGCAGGCAGGTGGATGGTGAGGACTGGAGCCCAGACAAAGCATAGACCGGGGCTGGATTTTGGAGGTAGCTGTATAGAGATGGTCACAGTGGGAGTGAATGAATAAAAAAGTAAATATTTGCTGTAAAGCACTTTGCCGAGTTCTAGAGACAAACACATGCACGCCAGAAAGTCTCTGCCCTCTACTAGCAGAAGACTTGGGGAGCAAGAGTGGAAAGGGCAGGTTATAATCTCTCTGCTGTGGCAGGTTGGGGGAGTCTGCCCAAGGCCGCCAAGGGCAGTCCAGGAGCCAGAAGGGAAGGTCAATTCAGGGTGTGGGCTTAGGGGAACCAGGAGAGCAAGAAGGCGAGGTCAGAGCCTTTCAAGGAGGCTATTTGAGTCACAGCCAACATTTATATAGCATTTCTGGGTTTCCAAAGAGTTTGAGCTGTATTATCTTGTGTGAACTTGACTATCAACCAGGAGAGATCAATATGGTTTTCGTTTTGTACCTAGCCAGTGCCTGACACCTGCAGGGACTTACTGATTGATGCTGGTGGGGTTGCTCTCTCTACTTTAGGAATGACTTAATTTTCGAAGCCTCATCATTGCCACGGGTCTTGTTAAGAGCCATGGAGTCAGTAAGTAGTGGAGGCAGAATCTGAATTTAGGTTTTCTTGGCTCAGAGTCTAGCCCTTCACTCTACTGTAAAGCCTCTCAGGACAGAGCTATCTTCTTTTACAGACTTAAAATCCATTGTTCTTCCCATTGAGCAAATAGGACAGTTTAGTTTTCAATTTAATTTCCTCTCGTAGCATCATGTGGATTGGTTCAAAAAGGGATAGAATTTGGGTTTACAGCGAAAATAAAAAAACAAGAATCTTTCTGTGTTAGACTGTTGTTTTGTGGTGTCTGACTCTTCATGACCCTTTTTGGAGTTTTCCTGGAAAGCATACTGGACTGGTCTGCCATCTCTTTCTCCAGCTCATTTTACAGATAAGGAAACTGAGGCAAGCAGGGTGAAGTGACTTACCCAGGTCTCACAGCTAGTAAGTGTCTGAAGCTGAATCGGAGCTCAGAAAGATGAGCCTTCCTGACTCCAAGCCCAGCGCTCCATCCACTGTGCCACCTGGCTGCCCTCTTAGACTAATAGCCTCTTAGAAAAGAAATAGCAGTGGATAGAGTGCTGGACCTAGAATCAGAGCACGTGAATTCAAATCATACTGGGACACATATTAGCCATGCGACCCTGGGCAAGACACTCTCAAACTCTGAAACTAAAGGTAATAGCAAAAGCTATGTACCAGTTGTCAACTCTGAAAAACAAAATAAAACAAGCCAAAGAGCTCAGAACTTTATTCTGTAGGAGGAGGGAAACTAGATATAGGTACTAGGGTCTCCTCTATGAGGAGATAGAGAGTCGTGGCTGGAGAAAGAACCAGGCAGCGAGGGACTACAGCAACAACGAAGCACATTTGGCCAATGAAAGAAAGTCTGTTCTGAATATGGAAATGTGTTTACAAGAATTGCATGTCTGACCTATGTCAGATTGCTTGTTGTCTTGGAGAGGGGGTGGGGATGAGAGGGAGAAAAATTTGGAACACAAGTTTTGCAAAAGTGAATGTTGAAAACTGTCTTTGTATTTGGAAAAATAAAAAGGTATTAAAATAAAAACAAATTAAAGAATAAAAAAGTATTCCTAGAAGGACTTTATGCCCAGAATGTGATTCCTGCAGGTGCTTGACCAAGCTCAGGGACTACCTGGGGACCAGCTCTGTGATTTCACTGCAGCAGGCTCCTCCATAGCGTAAGTCCCAAGGCCCAAGGATGCTGTTCTGCTGAGCTCCGGCCACAGCTTGCTCCCAAGCTTAGCTCTGGAAAACAGTGGGGCTCCTGGGTAAAAAAAGAGAGGTGAGAGGAGAGGGGTGGTCTATCTAGCATGGAGTCCTGACTTTACTTACCCTCTGTCTGCCCAAGTTTTCTCAGCTGTAAAACAGGTATAAGAGCACCTACTTCCGTGGGTTATTGTGACCTTCAATTGCCATAGTGTTTGTAAAGTGCTTTGCAAACCTTAAGGTGATATACACACACTAGCTGTTAGTATTATTATTGTTATGGGTGTGACAGGTAGAATACCGGGAAATCCTCAAAGGGCAGACTACGGGACACTGCTCATCTTTGAGGACATCGGTTTAATATGTTTATTTTATCATTTCTTTATGCTCTTTTGTGAACCTTGAGGATAATACTTAACACACAATGAATTCCCTTAATTCTGAATTACAGAATCACTTGCCACCAGACCAGTCTCTTATTTTGAAAAATGAGCTTAGCATCTTTGTGAATAGTTTTCTTAATTGTGGGGTGGTTAAAAAAAAAAAAAACAGTGTTTTCTTTGCATAGAACATCATCTATTCAGAAATCGAGGCCCACACTATTGAGAAACAGCGGAAAGAATTGCAACTGTTAATTGGGGAACTACGAGATCGGGACCGAGAGCTCAGTGAGATGGTTCTGGCACATCAGAGACAGCTTCTGGCATGGGAGGATGATCGGCAGAAAGTGCTGACTTTGGAAGAAAGATGCTGCAAATTGGAGAGTGAGTACCGGCCAAGCTGCTGCCCTGGTGGATGCTGTGCTGGGGGCTCTTGGAAGGCTTCTGGGGGCCAGGGCCGCCCAAGGGCGGCCCAGCCTTATTTAAACCTCTGCTTTGCAAGGGGATCCTTAGCATAGGCTCCGGCACATCGGAGGCCACCACAAGTGCTCATTCCCTTAGTGAAGGGAGAATTCCAGGCCCCACTTTATGCCCCCGCTGGAGCAAACAGGCTCCCGAGGTATGACACAGATGCCCGCGCGGGGACATGCCCCGGAGAAGGGCGGCCGCCATGCTGAGGACAGTCCCAGGAGGGGTTAGGGCGGGCTTCCCTGGCGGGGAGCCTCCCAGTGCAATGGCCAGAGCCTGGCTTCCCTGAGCCGCTCCCCACAGACCAGCCGATCCTGACTTCTCCGGGCCCTGGCAAGGGCCGCATCCTCTCCTGGGACTGTCCTTCGCCGTTGAGATCTGGGCCCAAGCTGTAGCCTTTCCTCCAGAGAAGGAGGAGTTCGGCAAGCATGAGGGAGGAGGAGAGGCCACAAACCTGGACCCGCTGAAAGGGCAGGAGCTGGCAGAGGTGGGCATGGGGAGGGGGCCCAGGCAGGCTGCAGGGAGGGGCATGGAGAGCAGAGCAGAGGGAGCCAGCGGGGGGAAACAGGTGACATGATCAGTCCCCCCGGTCAGGCATTGTGTCAAGTCCTGAGCTTGACACAGACTCATTTATACAATCCGTGATGTCAAAAGAGTGAGCCGCTTTATTTTGTTTTTTGTTTTCTCTGCTAAGGAGATGATCTTTGGACTGTCTGTTAGGACAGAACAAAAATGGCTCTTTAGGAAGGGATGTCAAGTGAGATGGCAAGTGAGACCATAGCTCACCTCCATTCCAAACCAGTGTGATTGCTGAGCTACTGTCAGAGGTCTTAAAAGATCGTAGAAATGGGCAGCTGCATTACAGGATAAGGGAAAATGTGATAATGTAGGGGAAGCATCTTTGAAAGTCTGTAGACTAAGGATCAATGCAGTGAGGAGCTGCAACCTCAGAGGACTTGAAGAGGAAGCATGTCTCCCATTTGTTACCAGGTAGGTGGGGACAATTGGAATGAACTCATGACTGATATTTTGTTTGTTTTGCCTGATGGTATTTCATTATTATAAAGGAAAGTATTTTGCAAATCATAAAATCCTGTGTAAAAATTAGCAAATATTTCTCTATCTTGCCATGATATTTTATTTTATTATCATATCATTATAAATATATAAAATGTTATTTTATTTTTTAATTATTAAAGCTTTTTATTTTCAAAACATATGCATGGGTAATTTTTCAACGTTGATCCTTGCATAGCCTTGTGTTCCAAATTTTCCTCTTCTTCCCCCAATCCCCTCCCCTAGGATGGCAAGTAATCTATGTTATATATGTTAGTTCTAATATATGTAAACATATTTGTACAATTATCTTGTTGCACAAGAAAGATGAGATCAAAAAGGAAAGAAAATGAATAAGAAAACAAAATGCTAATGAACAAGTGACAATGTTATTTTAAAAAACTAGAAAAGAGCCTCAATGAAATATTTTTTAAAAAGATGAAGGGATAGAACAGTAACAAAAGAGGAAATGGTGGTCACAAACAACCTACATGGCTTTATAAAAAGCAAGTCACATTAGACTGGTTTCATTTCCTTTTTTGACAAGTTTCTAGAGAAGGTAGATAAGAGAAGTGCTGTGATTTACCTAAGATTTTACCAAAGTATTTATATATTGTTAAAATTATGAATAGCTGTGAAGTAAATAATTGTACAATTAAATGAATACATAACTGTATAACTTAATAGTAGTTAAATGACTGGACCCAAAGAATAGCCAAATAATGATTCAGTGTCAATTTGGAAGAATCAGTAAAGTAATCAAGGCATCTGTGCTTGGTTTTGTGCTAATTAACATTTTAATTAATTGCTTTAGTAAAGCCAATGATGGCTCACTTATTTGCACTTTGCAGATGATCTGAAGAAGGCGTGACTAACGGTGAACGGCTGAATCAGGGTTGAAAAAGATCTTGGCAGGTCAGGGCACTGCTGAATTGAAGAGAGTGAGAGTTAATTACTGTAAATATAAAGTCTTACATTTGGGTTCAGAAAATCAGCTCCACAAGCATATGCTGAGAAAATGATAGTAAGCATTTCATCTGGAAACCGTCTGGGCTTTTAGCAAGATTGTGTGATGATCAGTTATAATGGATTCTCGCAATATAATCATCGAAGACAATTCCAGTAGCCTTGTGATGGAAAATGTCATCTACATCCAGAGAAAGAACTATGGAGATTAAAGCATACTGTTTTCATCTTTTTTTTTTTTTTTTTTTTTTTTTTTTTGTTCTTGCGGTATTTTCTTTTTGTTAAGATTTTTCTTTTACAGCATGACTAATATGGAAATGTGTTTTAAAAGATTGTACATGGATAATCTATATCAGATTGCAGTCTTGGGGAGGAGGGAGGGAAGAAAGGGAGGGAGATAAAGAATTTGGAACTCAAAATCTTATAAAAGTGAATGTTAAGGGGGCAGCTAGGTGGTGCAGTGGGTAGAGTACCAGCCCTGAAGACAGGAGGACCTGAGTTCAAATTTAGTCTCAGATATTTAATACTTCTTAGTTATGTGACCCTGGGCAAGTCACTTAACCCCAATTGCCTCAGGAAAAAAAAAAGTCAATGTTAAACTATCTTTACATGTAATCAGAAAAAAATAAAAATAAAATGCTATTTTTCCTTTGTAGTATTTTATTTTTTTCCAAATATATGTAAAGATAGTTTCTAATATTCATTTTTCTAAGATTTTGTGCTCCAGATTTTTTCTGCCTCTCTCCCTTCCCTTCCTTTCTCCCCAAGAGAGCAAACAGTCTGATATAGTTTAAATATCCACAATCCTTTTAAATATATTTCCATATTTCTCATATTGTATAAGAAAAATTAGACCAAAAAGGAAAAAACCCACAAGAAACGATAAGCAAGCAAACAAAAAAAGATGAAAATACTATGTTTGAATCCATATTCAATCTCCATAGTCCTCTCTCTGGATGCAGATGGCATTTTCCATCTATTTCCATTCTGTCTATTAGAATTGTCTTGAATTACTGTTTTGAGGAAAAAAGCCAAGTCTATCCCAGTTGATTGTCATATATTCTTGCTGTTGCTGTGTACGATGTTCTCTTTGTTTTTCTGCTCACTCCACGCAGCTTCAGTTCAAATAAGTCTTTCCAAACTTTTCTAAAGCCATCCTGCTCATTATATCTTGTAAAACAATAATATTCCATTACATTCATATACCATAACTTATTCACCCATTCTCCAACTGATGGGCACCGTCTGGACTTCCAGTTCCTTGTCACTTTAAAAAGGCTGGTACAAACTCTTGCACACGTGGGTCCTCTTCCCTTTTTTATGATCTCTGGGAAACAGGCCCAGTAGAGACACTGCTGGATCAAAGGGTACACACAGTTTTATAGCCTTTTGGGCACAGTTCCAAATTGCTCTCCAGAATGGTTGGATTGTTTCACAAGTCCACCATCAATGCATTAGTGTCCCAGGGTGGGAGTGTCCATTCCCAGAGTGGAGAGGATAATTAGTCTTTAGTGCCTCAGCCACAGCTTGGGTTATTTGAGAAGTGAAGGAGAGCTGAGCAGGCCAAGATGAGGTAAGACCTCCTTTAGCAAAAACTCTGAGCTTCACAAGGATTAGGAGGAGCTTCCCGAGTTCTAATTCCTGGTGAGGGCAATGAGTTTGGCCCTCTGAGCAGAGGCCCTAAAAGCTTTGGCCTGAGTAGGTCCCCAATTGAGGTGTGTCAGGGCCTTGAATAGAATCAGAGAGGGGCTTGACAGTAGTCCCAGTTAGATGTTCAGATGCTACAAAATCCAACCATGCCCAGGAAAGTTTGCAGCTGTTTGTTTGAGGCAGGTTCAGGGAGTGATAAGATTGCTTCCTCTCTGCTGTGAGCAACAGAGGTGGGGGTTAATTTATGGCCCACATGCTTAACAGACTGACTGGCAACGTGGTCTTTAAACAAAGAAACTCCATAGCCCTGGGGGGCCAGAAAGTTAAGGGATTTTATGTCTGCAGCCAGCGAAGCCTCTTGGGTTGGACTGCAGATCCAGATATCATCTATCTGGGTGGCCAGTGCCTGTTGGGCTGTCCGGAAGCCTTGAGCCACCTCCATGTTATGAGCATGACTGTTCATGTTAATTGGTGGGGGTTACGTTCCCCTGGATTTGCCCATTCAAAGGTGTAGCGGACCGCAGATGTTGGGGAACTCTAAGAAAAGTATCCTTGAAGCAAAGATACTTACAGCAGGGCGTGAACTCTGTGATTAATGAGATGATTGTTCTCTAGTTCATATAGTTAGTGTGGTGATGTAATGGTTCTCTAGCTAGCACATACTTAGTGTGCTGTAATGATGTAATCATATTGAGGGGCTAAGAGGACTAGAAATGAGACACTCCATCTTTGACCATCCTCCTGGGGGCTCTCCTGCCTCCTGCACTCCTCCACTAAGACCAAGGCTGGTCCCGAGATCCTCCAGAGAACTAGCCCAGACATTACACGAAGGCAAAAGGAACTTGTGAGTCTTTATGCAATGATGTGCAAAAGAAAGTATCTAAAGTGTTCCCTGGGAGACTTGTGCTCATGGCTTCTTCTGACCACTTGCTCGGATTATGGACATTTGCCATAAGAGGAAAAAGCAGAGACGTGATTATAATAGTATTGACAACTAATCATGCAGAAACAACTCCACTTCGTGGCCAGACTCAGGAATAATCAGGTGGGGAAACAAAAGAAACAGAATTGGGAAACGGAGTCAGAGGGCTCTGACCTTGAGCAGAGCCTAAGCTTGTCCTCCCAGCTCTTACCCAGGTAAGACGTCCACTTGTGACAGTTCAGGAAGGCATCCCTCTGAGTAACTTATGTGATTTCTCTCAGATGGTGACTTACTGACTTAATGATCCATTAGGCAATCATACCCTAATTCAAAAAAATATCAGTTATAATCTCAAGAGATTTTATCTCTTAATAGCAAATTCAACTAATCATAGCTTAGAGTTAGATACATTATTTTTTAAAAGTTTACTGGGATTCACATACATAGATTTTGTTTAACATGTTTTCTTTAATTTTTCTCAAGTTTAAACTCATCCAGTTGCAAAGACCAATCATTATACAAGCTTATAGATTCTTAGTAAACACATTCCTTGTTTAGGAACTATACAGCCTAAACAGGCTCATTTCTCAGGACTGATGACTTTGCTTACTCTGATGGTTTCAAGAAAATTGGCAAGCTTACAAATTAAGGGGAGTTGACAGAGACCTCAAAGAAAAGGCTGAGCTTGTTGTTGCCCACCCCAACTATTTTTAGTGTTTTTGTGGATTGTGCTGTTTGTACCTCCCCCTCCTCTGTGAAAGAGGGCAAAAGGTGCTGCACACCCTCATACTTGAAGGTGAATTGATAAGGCTTTCAGTTCATCCCTCTTGTTCCACACACAGTAATTACCAGTTTAGGTTTAACATAATGACAATAACTCCAAACAACTTTGTTTACAATCTTAGAAACCAAATAGTTTTAGCTCTAGTTTTCTCTTAATTTTCTAACAAAGGTAAAAATAGCTAATTCCCTAAATTACATTTACAAAACATTATAAAATAGGATTTGCAACGCTAAATAAACTTTCCATCTTCTTTTAGTTCAGTTTATTCTGTCTCCAAGATGTTGCAGTTTTGGAAGTTCACAGGGAAGGTTTCAGTTTCCTCCTTCCCTTAAATAAGTTTTCCTTTTCTTTTAGGGAAAAAACAAGACAATTCTTAAAATTCAGCTAGAACGGAATCTATCACAAAAATTAATAGGGGTTACAGTTTACAGTTAAATCTCCAACTTGAATATACAGACAAAAATCATTTATCTCAGCATTGGCAATGTATGATGGTCACATCTAAAAATCCATGTAAAGTTATCAAATGTGAAGCAGTAGTATCCAATAAAGCAGTTAACATTCATATAGCATTTGTTTTATGCTAAGTACTTTTGTCATCATGTGATCTTCACAACAATCAGTATTTCTCTTTATAAATCAGAAATCTGGGCAGAGATAAAATAATTTGCCATAAATTACATAGTTACTACATATCCACAGCTGAAACAAAGAATGGTGGGCTTACCAAATGCAGAGCCTGACTCACCTCATCCTGCCATGCTGGTGCTGCTGGGGCACTCAGATTCTTCCCAGGCAGTTTTTGGACAGAAGCTGCTGAAAGCTGTGCTGACTGGTGCGGGCTCAGGGAATGCTGGCCATGGGGCCTGACACCCCTTCCATCCCCATTCCCCCAAATTGGGTGAGGAGGTTTTTTGGCAAGGTTTTGTGGGGTTCTCACGGCTGTTGGTACTTCCCCTATTAGAGTTGCCCTGCAGTTCTTTAGTATTCTCTTTTCTTAATTTGATCTGAGATGAATTATCATACAAAGGGACTTGAGCTGTATCAATCTTGTTAGCAATCCCCATAACTGAGATGCACTCAGGACTCTGGGTGAGTGGAGCATGCTGAATAAATCAGCATTATGGAGAGGACTTTTTAATAGGTTTGGGGATGTTTTCCCAATAGAGCAGAAGGGGACTCAAGACAAGATAGGAGTCAAGGAAGAGTTAGCAAAAAGTAGTTATTTACCCAGGTTTTTTCCTTCAGAATGGGGTAAATTCATGGAGTTATCCCCAATGTCTCAGTAATTTTTTCTTGCAATCTTAAAATAACTATTGCCAAACTTTTTAATCATTGCTCAGAACCTTGAGAATCTGCTAAGATGTTATTTTAGCAATTCTATAATTTTAATTAGCTAACTTTATTTCTGCAGCCTCCAGCTTGGCCAGAGCAGGGATCCACAGGAAAAAGTCAGGCTTTTTTTCCTTTTAAGGTAGGAATCAAGGATGTTAAGAAATCTTTCCTGGAATTCTAACTACAACATATTAGTTTTTTCTTGCTGACTGCATTTTAAATCTTTCAGGGTAACAAAATCTAGCTCACAGAACAAATATGACACAGACATTTGCACAGAGACACAGACATAGACAAAACTGATATGAAAGAAGACTCTCCCATCTTTGCCAAAAGCTATAAAATCTCTGCCCAAAACCATCCTATAGCACCTTGTCTCCTCTGGCGTTGCAGAGAAGTAAAAAGGTGGCAAAGGTTCCCCAGGAACTTTGCTGAAAATTGCAGGAATTTCCAACTCTGGGCTTCCCCAGTCAAGGAAAATTTTCTGAGTGTGAAGCTCCAGATGCCCCAGACAAGCCTTCTCCCAATTGCTTGGGTTGTCCCTGCAATAGAATTGAGGGAGAAAAGAATGGGGGGGGGGCTTACCTTGAGAAGGAGGGGATGAAGCCAGGGGAGGCCAGACTCTCCCCTGTACAGGACCACCAAATGTTGAGGTTCCAAAGGAGATGCCAAAAAGTTGGGGTCACAGACTGGTGTTGCGAGGTGTCTCCAAAGAGTTTGCAGGAGATCATCAAAACCATTTGGTACTGGTTAAGAAACAGAGTGATCAACCAGTAGAATAGGTAGAGTTGTGAACTGATCCAACCATTCTGGAGAGCAATTGGGAACTATCCTCAAAAAGTTATCACACTGTGCAAACTCTTTGACCCAGCAGTGTTTCTACTGTGTTTATATTCCAAAGAGATACTAAAACTAAAGGAGGGAAAAGGACCCATATGTACAAAAATGTTCGTGGCAGCCCTTTTTGTAATGGCAAGAAACTGGAAACTGATGGGGATGCTCATCAGATGGGGAATGGCTGAATAAGTTGTTGTATATGAATGCTGTGGAATGTTATTATTCTATAAGAAACGACTAGCAGGATGATTTCAGAGAGGCCTGGAAAGACTTAGATGAACTGAAGCGAGGTGAAGTGAGCAGAACCAGGAGACCATTGTACACGGCAACAAAAAGACTTATACAATAATCAGTTCTGATGAAAGTGGCTCTTTTTCAACAATGAGATGATTGAAACCAGTTCCAATGATCTTGTGATGAAGAGAGTCTTCTGCACCCAGGGGGAGGACTATGGGGATTGAGGGTGGACCACAACATAGCATTCTTACTCTTTTATTGTTGTTTGCTTGCATTTTGTTTTCTTTCTCATTTTTTCCTTTTTGATCTGATTTTTCTTGTGTAGCAAGATAATTGTATAAATATGTATTCATATATTGGATTTAACATATATTTTTACAATGTTTAACATATATTGGATTGCTTGCCATCTTGGAGTGGGAGAGAGAAAGGAGGAAATTGTACACAAGGTTTTACAAGGGTCAATGATGAAAAATTGTCCATGAATAAGTTTTGAAAATAAAAAGTGTTAATTTAACAACAACAACAAAAAGAATTTGCAGGCTTGAACCTATTTCCAAGTCAAGGGGCAAAATTTATTACACTTGTAATGCCAATTGAAGCAGGCTAAGTTCCAAAAGAATTTAGCAAAGAACTAGGAGAAAGAAGATCAATTTATAAGACAAAGTTAGAGACCAGAGTTTCATGTTACTTATTTGCTATGGCTTACAGGTAGGTTTGAAGGGTGGTCTATTCACTATTATACTTGGTTATCACTGACCAGCAGATTTTATGTCAGACAATGTTTATAGGACTGTCCTAAGGCCAGAAGACTTTAGAATCATTGACAGAGAGATGGTTAGAACAATAGCACTCTAAAGTCAGAGGACCTCAGGATCACTGCTATATTTTCACCAAAATCTAGGAAAAGAAACATATAACTATATTATTATATTCCTAAGGCCAAGAGACTTTAGGATTATTGACAGACAAATTATTAGAACAATAATCTTTTAAGGTCAGGGGATCCTCAGGATTACTGTTGTATTTCCCTGTCATCCCCACATCCCCTCCAACATTTATCATTATATTTTCCTGTCATTTTAGCCAATCTGAGAGTTGTGAAGTGGTGCCTTAGAGTTGTTTTAATTTGCAATTTTCTAATCCAATAGTGATTTAGAGCATTTTTTTCACATGACACTAAATGGCTTTAGTTTCTTCATGTGAAATTAAAAATAAAATACTATTAAGGGGGAAAAAAAGAAAAAATGCCCCGTAGTTTTGACCCTCCTCAGAAAAGCACCCTATTATTCCTCAGACATGTCCGTGAAGAAATTCTTGCTCTCATTACCCTCAGATGAACTGCATAAAAGGAGTGAAGTAATTAGAACCCTTACCAAGAGGATCAAAAGCCTAGAATGTCAACAAAACGACCACCAGGATGTTCTTCACACAGCTCAGCAGCAGCTCCAGGAAATGGCTCAAAAGGCTACCCAGGCTTCTCTCATCTGTGAGGACCTCGAGGTAGGCAGCGGTTCTCTGGTCCCTGTGACCAGAGGGCCCACTTCGGTCCTTGGAAAGTAGAGTCACATACATGGACTAATGCTAAGTGTAGTGAGCAGAACCAAGAGAACATTGAGCTGACTGGAGACTGAATGTATATGGAAGCATAGGATTTTTGCCTTTTTTGTTGTCGTTTGCTTGTTTTTCCCCCCTTTTCTTCTGATTTTTCTTGCGCAGCATGATGAATATGCAAGTATGTTTAGAAGAGTTGCATGTATTTAATCTATATTGATTGCAGGACAGGGGAAGGGAAAGAAAGGTAGGGAAGGAGAAAAATTTAGTAATACAAGGTTTTGCAAAGGTAAATACTGAAAACTATTTTTGCAGGTGTTTTGGAGAAATATAAAGCTATTAAAAAAAAAAAAAAGAAAAGAAAAAGAAGAGTCACAGCTTCCAGTTGCTTGGATGATTCAAGCTAGGGAGGCTTTGCTGGTCTCCATGCATACATAATAAAGGCAGGAAGGTGGGCCAGGAAGAAGATTTGTGACCTTAATTTAGCTTTGTTCTTTTTTTTTTTCTTTTTATTGTAGTAAGTTTATTTTTAATACATATTGCTTTTTTTTAAAATGTCACCTCAATTTTATATTTATTTGGCATGAAAATGTCTATAGTCAAGACAAATTATAAAAGACAAGCCAAGAGGCTGCAAGAATTTATGACTAAGCATTCCAGAATTATTGATTTTTCTCTCTTAAAAATCTTCAGAGATAGAGACTTCACTATTTGTTGTAAAACATTCTAAGACTTTGTTAATACGTATTGCTTTATGAATCATGTTGGGAGAGAAAAATCAGAGCAAAAGGGAAAAACCATAGGAAAGAGAAAAAAAATAGCAAAAAGAAGTGAACATAGCATGTGTTGATTTATATTCAGTCTCTTTAATTCTTTTTCTGGATGCAGATGGTGTTTTCTATTCAAAGTCTAGAAGAACTGAGTCTTTCATAATTAATCATCACACATTTTTGCTGTTATTGTGTACAGTACTCCTGGTTCTGCTTGTTTCACTCAGCAACAGTTCATGTAAATCTTTCCAGGCCTCTCTGTAATGAGTTTGTTCATCATTTTTTATAGAACAATAATATTCCAATACCTTCATGTACCACAGTTTGTTTAGCCATTCCCCAATTCCTTTTCCAATTCATTGCTATCCCAAAAAGAACTGTTTAGCGTTGTTCTTGATCTGATTTGACAAGATCCAAAGGATTAGGGGGACTTGTGGAAAAATCATGGTGCTTCAAATTCAGTTCTTTGTAATTGGAAGATAGTTACTAACGTGACTTGAGGGAGAACGATGGAGAGAAGAAGCAAGCATTTATTATTTTATTAATATATTGTGCCGAAGGCTGTTCTAAGTGCTTTACAAATATTATCTGAAGGGGAATGCAGATTGGCAGGAATTGACAAGAGTTAAAGAAAATCATCTTAAAAAAAACCAAAAAACCAGCCCCAAACAAACCAACCACACACACACACACACACACACACACACACACACACACACACACAACCTTTGTCTCTTTTTTTCAGTTAACATTTATTTTTCTTTTCCTTCTATCTCCCTCCCTCCCTAAAGGGATCCTTCTTACCTTAAATCAGATAGAAGGCTAGGAAAGGAGGAAGTGAGTTCAAAGTCAGATTAAAGGCCTCTGAGCTGTAATCCAGATGACTGAATTTTCTGTGTCTCCAAAGGGCTTAGCCAGAGACCTCATACTTAAGCCCTTTAAACAAGGCAAGGCATTTAAGCAGGCAGTCATTGGACTCCATAAGCATCTTTCCCTTTTCAGCTGCTTCATAAGGAGAATCAGCTTTCTCTCTAGGGACTGAGTTCTTTTTGTGATATTTATGACTTTTCAGTAGTAGTGTGATAGAGAAAATAAGTCTTGAAATTATTCAGGAATTCAGTTATAAATTCTACAGAATTATATATAAAGAGAAGTACAATATAAATGATGTATGTTCCATCAAATCTCAACACCAATGTTGCCTGCTCCATGAAGTCTTCCCTGATCCCCCCAGCTGTGAGTGCTTATTCCCACCTCGGTTTTCATTATGCTTTTATTGTTTATGTATATGTTTCATCCTCTCAGGAGATGGTGAGATCCTTGAGAGCAGGCTCTGTCTTGTTTTTTCTGTGTCTTTGCCCTCTCTAGCCCAGCGCCTTGCAAGTAGTAGGTGCTCAGTCACTGTTTATTGAATTAAAAAGAATCCTCTAGTAGGATCATTGGAATTAGGGTTTCATCTTTTATCCTCATCAAACCAACAAGTATTTATTAAGGATTTACTGTGGGTGAGGCAGCAGGACAATGGGCCCTGTCATGGAAGCAATGAACAAGAGCTTGGATAGACTTTCCAGAGATAATGGGAGAATAGAAGGCCCTGCCATGCTATATAGTCCATGCGGTCATGAAGAGTTGGACCTGGCTGAATGACTCAACAGCATAATCGCAAAGTGAAGGCAAACCCAGGTTTGTGAAATATAAATACTGTGATTCTTAATATTAGGTTTTTATGGGGCACGCATGTATGTATGTATGTCACTGTGTTTGTGTATACCATATAATACTTATTGTATTGTTGTTTCAGTTACATCCAGCTCATTGTGACCCATTTTGAGTTTTTCTTGGCACTTGACATTGGAATGGTTGGCCATTTCCTTCTCCAGCTCATTTTTCAGATGAGAAAATTGAGGCAAACAGAGTGAAGTGACTTGCCCAGAATCACCCAGCTAAGAAGTGTCTGAGGCCAGATCCGAATTCATATCCTCCTGATTCCAGGCCCAGTGTTCTGTGCATCATAGCACTACTTAGCTTCCCTTTAATACCTACATTCAATGATAATATTACAAAGTTCCCTTTGTCTTTTCTTCCTCTTTTTTTTCTATTTTATTTTATTTATTTAATATTTTCCCCAGTTACATTCAAAACAAAAAAAAATGTTTTTACATTTGTTTTTAAAGTTTTTGAGTTCTAGGTTCTTTCCCTTATCCCCATCCACAATGAAAAAACTACATGTGAAATTATGCAAAACATTTTCATAAAAATCAAGTTGTTAAAAAACAATATAGAATTCCTACCCTAATGAAAATAAAAAACTTCAAGTAAAAGTTAAAAAAAGAGAGAGAGAGTGAAAGAAAAAGAAAATGCTTCAGTCTGTGTTCAGACACAATCATTTCCTTTTCTGGGTATGGATAGGATTTTTCATTATAAATCCTTCAAAGTAGTTGTGAATGTAGTACTAAGAGAGCAAAATCATTCACAGCTGGTCATTGCAGAATGTTGCTATTACTTTGTATACATTACATTTCACTTTGCTTGAGTTCATGGACGATTTTCCATGTATTTTGTTTTGTTTTTTTCTGAGAGCATCCTGCTCATTTCCCATACAACAATAATATTATAATATAATACACACACCACAGTTTATTGAACCATTCCCCAACTGATGGACATCTCTTCAATTTCCAACTTGAAAAAAGAGAAAAGTTGAGAAAAGTTGCTATGAATATTTTTTTGTACATATAGGTCATTTTCCTTTTTTTTTTCAAATCTCCTTTGGTAGTCATACCAAGTAATGGTGGTGTTAGATCAAAGTATATGCATGAATTTATATAACCCTTTGGACACAGATCATATCTTTTGGTCATGGGCTCTTATTTTTGGGCATGGGCTCTTATTTTTTATAAATTTAGCTCAATTCCCTCTTATGTTTGAGAAATGAAGCCTTATCAGAGAAAGTTGCTTCGAAATTCTTTTTTACAATTACTATTGCTAACCATTCCTCCCCTTTATTTTCTCTCCTTTCACCCTGCCGTCCTAAAAAGTATTTTGGTACTGACCATTCCCTCCTCCAATATCCCCTCTCTTTTATCACTTTCCCGCACTTCCCACATCCTTTTGCCCCCCCCCCGCCCCCCATTTTCCTGCAGGGCAAGGTAGATTTATATACCCCTATTGAATAGGTATGTTATTTCCTCTTTAAGCCAATTCTGATGAAAGTAAGCTTCACTCTCTCCCCCTCTTTTCCTCTTCCCCTCTACTCTAAAAGATTTTTCTTGTATCTTTTTATATGGCAGATAATTTGCACCATTCTACTTTTCCCTTTACCTTTCTCCCTGTACATTTCTCTCTTACCCCTTAATTCATCATTAAAAAAAAAGATATTATACTTTTAAGGCCAATTCCAATAGACTTGTGATGGAGAGAGTTATCTGCGTCCAGAAAGAGAACTGTGGGGATTGAATGTGGATCACAACATAGTAGTTAAATTTTTTTTCTTGTTTTTTTTCTTGATTTTTGTTCTCTTTCTCATTTTTTTTCCTTTTTGATCTGATTTTCCTTATGGAGCAATGATAATGTGGAAATATGTATAGAAGAATTGCAACATTTAACATATATTTTATTACTTGCTGTCTATGGGAAGGGGTGGGAGGAAGAGAAGGAGAAAAATTTGGAATACAGGGTTTTCCTATATGCATATATTTTTAAAATAAAAAGCTAGTCTTAAAAAAAAAGATAGTATCCCTTTATATTCAACTCACACCATGCCTTCTGTCTATATATATATATATTCCTTCTAAATGCCATAATAATAAGAAAGTTCTGATGAGTTGTATTATCCTTCCATGTAGGAATGTAAAAAGATAAACCTTATTAAGTCCCTTATGATATCATTTACAGATTATCTCCTTAGGCTTCTCCAGAGTCCTGTGTTTGAAAATCCTGTAATTAAAAAAAAATTGAAATTTTCCATTCAGCTGTGGTCTTTTCATCACAAATGTTTGAAAATCCTCTATTTTGTGGAATGATCACCTTTTCTCTAAAGGAATATACTCAGTTTTGCTGGGTAGGTGATTCTTGGTTGTAATCCTAGCTTCATTGCTCTCCGGAATATCATATTCTAAGCCCTCCAATCCTTTAATGTAGAAGCAATTATATTTTGGGTTATCCTGACTATGGCTCCATTATACTTAAATTGTCTCTTTATGGATACTTGCAATATTTTCTCCTTTACCTGGAAATTCCAGAATTTGGCTATATAACCCAGGCTTCAGGGGTTTTGTGAGCTGTTTTCAGAGATCTTTGTAGGGACCAGACCACAAGCCCTCTTTTCTGTTTTGGAACTATTAGGTGGTCCCCGACCCACTGTAGCTGAAGGTCTAGTGTGCTGGCCAGGGCTCCGCTGACCTGGGCTGCTCTGGGTCTGCACACCAGATCCCCACCCTGTTGCCACAGACCCTCAGCGCTGACCTTCCAAGTCTGCTTTGGTGTATCTGAGCTGAGAGATCCGGAAGCCTGCCACTGATTCAGAGGTCGGGCTGGGGCAGGATTTGGCCCAGGGCTGGGTCCTGACTGCACCGTGGACTCCCACCTTAGTGTCACAGACCTTTTCTTCTGAGCTTCTAAGTTGCCTTCAGCCAGAAAATGTTCTACTCCATCGTTTTGAGTGTTCTGATGCTCTAAAATTTGTTTAGAGTCATTATTTAAAGGAATTTAGAACAGTCTGGGGAAAGGTCAGGCCAGTTCTTGCCTTTATTTTGTCATCTTGGCTCCACCTTCCCTTTTCTTCCCTTTTTACAGTATCACTCTGAGCAATGTCTTAAATGGCTAATTCTTTGCAAGCTTTTCTAGTTAGAGAGTCATGGTAGCTTCTCTTACAGGTTTTGAGCTAGATTCCAAACTGGGAGATGCTATTTATTTTTTGTTTTTTATTTAATAGTATTTTCCCCCAATAATACGTAATGTTTGTTTTTAACATTAATTTTTTGAACATTTAAACAGGATTTATTTTCCAAAAACACATAGACAGTTTTCATCATTCATTTTTGTAAGATTTTTTTGTTCCAGATTTTCTCCTTCCCTCCCTTATCTCCTTTTTCCCGAAGATAGCAAACAATCTGATATAGGTTATTACATGTACAATCTTTTTAAACACATTTCCATATTATTGTTCTGTAAGAAATGACCAGCAGAATGAATACAGAGAGGCTTGGAGAGACTTACATGAACTGATGCTGAGTGAAATGAGCAGAACCAGAAGATCATTATATACTTCAGCAATGATACTGTATGAGGATGTATTCTGATGGAAGTGGATTTCTTCAACAAAGAGAAGATCTAACTCAGTTCCAATTGATCAATGATGGACAGAAACGGCTACACCCAAAGAAAGAACACTGGGAAATGAATGCACTGTTTGCATTTTTTTTTCTTCCCGGATTATTTTTACCTTCTGAATCCAATTCTTCCTGTGCAACAAGAGAACTGTTCGGTTCTGCACACATATATTGTATCTAGGATATACTGTGATGTATTTAACATGTATAGGACTGCTTGCCATCTTGGGGAGGGGGTAGAGGGATGGAGGGGAAAAGTTGGAGCAGAAGTGAGTGCAAGAGATAATGTTGTAAAACAAATTACCCAGGCATGGGTTCTGTCAATAAAAAGTTATAATTATGAAAAAAAATAAACATATTTCCATATTAGTCATGATGTGAAGAAAAAAAAAAGGGAAAAACCATAAGAAAGAAAAAAAACAAAAAAGGGGTGAACATAGTATGCTTCAATCCATATTCAGTTTCCATAGTTTTTCCTCTGGATGTGGATGTCATTTTCCAACCCAATTCTATTGGGATTGTCTTGGATTGCTGTATTACTGAGAAGAATAAATCTATCACAATTGATCATCACATAATGTTGCTGTTATTATGTACACTGTTCTGGTTCTGCTCACTTCACTCAGCGTGAGTTCATGTTAATTCTTTCCAGGCTTTTCTGAAATCAGCCTGCTCATCATTTCTTATAGAACAATAGCATTCCATTACATTGAAATACCATGATTAGACCATTCCCCAATTGATGGGCATCCCCTCAATTTCCAATTCCTTGGTACCACAAAAAGAGCTGCTACAAATGTTTTTGCACATGTGGGTTCTTTTTCTTTGGGAGATTGTACTGAAAAGACTTTTTAAAAAATGGATACTTATTTAACCTATTTTCACACTAATGAGCTCTAAATGAAAACAAAGAACTCACCAGCAAAAGAATTAAGATTCCTATTCTACTGGAAGTTCTAATGGTACAGAAAGAAATGTGACAAAAGTCTTCTTTTTCTGTTCTTGCATTATTCTTTAACAGGGAAAAAACAGATGTCTCAACAACTCAGTGATGGAACTTTCAGCACAGGTAGGACAGTTACAAGCTCGAGAACAGGCGCTCTCTACAATGATCAAGCTTAAGGTAACATTTCTGACTTGTTCCTTTCTCAGATATTTGTATTAGGTTTTACGAAAACCTTGAAAAAACAATTAAGTAACTGCTATAATTACCAAAAGATGACTGTTAGAGGGTACTTGCTGGGCCCTTTTAGATTATCATCATAGTTTTGCTGCACTGGCCACTCATTGAACCATAGAGAGCAATTTTCTCCTGAGGGCTTCTGTGGCTGGAGGTTAGAGATTACTGATAAAGAGCAGGTGAAGAGCTGTGATACATAATTCAGTCAGCAATGAGTTTTCCAAGAGTGGTAAGGGTAAGGCTTGGCAACTGTAACAAATCAATTTTCCTCCTAGGTTCCCCTCAACTGGGCTTCCTTTAAAACCCTCTTGCTTATTCTCTTTCCTAGTATCTTCCTCTCAGAAATCACCTTGTGTGTATTTTGAATTGAATTTATATGGACGTGTTTCCTCCTGCCTAATATAATATGCTCATTGAGAGGAGGATTATTTTGATCATTATACCAGTTTATTCTGATAGAGAGTAGTGGGCATTCAGTGTATTGTTTGCCAAGTAAATGAATGGACCTGTCTTTGTCTTTTTCTCAATCTCTCTTGCCTCCTTCAAGTAGTCTCCCTTTCTCCTTTCTTTCCTTCCATTGCCTTCCCTTTTTCCCATTCTTTCCATTTCTCAGCGTTATTTGACTACATCTGATCTTGGTCTTTAAGATTTGCAAAGGGATTTAGAAAGGTTAATTCAGTTGATTAATAAACATAGGTCATCCTTTGGCATATATGAATTTTTTGGAAATATTTCTGGTACTATAACTATGTTTGTATATATATATATTCATATATACAAATTCATATATATGTACAAATATTTCTGGTATACTTACTACTAGCTATTCAGGCTTTCTGAAAAAAATCTCCTTAGAGGCACTTTTACAATTTGTTTTGTCTGTGACAGGATGTTCTTATTGAATCATTAGTTTAAGTACTTAGAAGTATAAGAACTATAGAAGTATAGTTGACTGCTAGTATGAATAGAAATAAATCTCATTTTTTCAAAATTAAAAAAAATTGGTGACTTTGAGGAAAGAATTCTACCTAAATAAATGTTTTAGTTATTTTAAACAAAGACTTTTCTTTATTTAATAATAGTAGTCTCTCTGCAAGAGATATTTAAGCAGCAACATAATGCAGTGGGGAGCGTGCCTTACTGGAAGTTAGGAAGACAAGTTCAAATCCAACCACAGAACTTATTAACCATGACCTTAGACAAGTAGTTATGACCTTTTTTGTGTCTTCTTTTCCTTAGCTATAAAAGGGTGGGGATGGGGAGAGAGAAGAAGTGAACAAAGTAGCCTCGAAGGTCTCTTTCATCTCTAAATCTGTGATCATATTTCCAAGGGCATTTTTCCCCCCACTTTGGATTTTCTGAGTGTGGATAATGTAATATAAGTAAATTGAAATACTTAAATTTCTAATCTGTAGGACAAAGATATTGCTGAAGCAATCAATCATATTACGGACTGTTCGGGTAAATTTAAGATGCTAGAACATGCCTTACATGAAGCCAAAATGGTGGAATCCTGTATTATCAAAGAAAAGCAAGATTATAAGCAAAAAATGAAAATACTAAAGTTTGAAGTAAATAAACTAAAAGGTAAAAAATGGAATTATGCGATTTTCTTTGTGTTAAAAGAACCCTGTATATTGAGAAAAATGTTCCTAATATGTTTTTTATATTGAGAAACTTTAAAAAAAATTTGTACATGTAACCTAAGTGAAATTTTCCTTATCAATTCTTCTAATAAGGATGAAACCATTTTTACAGTTCACCTTAATCTATATTTAGTTGCTGTGCTTGAATAACAGCAGATACTTTATTGATTTTCTGGCCTATTTTTAACTTTTCCTATTTTGTACAATTTAAAGAGCTATTAGGTTACTCTAAGATCTGAATTAGACCTTACAATCTGTCTTTAATTAATACATACAGTACAGGCCATGCAAGTGCTTCCTGATCTCAACTCTGTCACTGTCCCTAATTCCTAACCCAGAATACTCCTTTTATTCATACAAAACAATGTTGTAGTGTGTGTGATGAAAACCGATTGATAGCAGGCCAAGGATCAGGCTTTTTATAATTGTTATAATATAACAGTATTGCACATACCTGATCATGCATGGAAAATTGCAAGGACTGTTTCCATTTGAAATTTCATCTCAAACCCTTGTCACAATCACTGCATTGAGGTAGGAAGTCACAGTCATGAAAAGGCCAAGTAGGTCATCCATCATTCCTCTCCTCTAATATCAAAAGATAGGAAAAGACTATTGATACTCTTGGTACTAGGGCTTCTGTATAATTCAGGGAATAGATTCTTCCTATTTATATTAAAGATGACCTGAATGAAAAGACGAGTGAAAATAATGAGCAGCGAGAAGAGATTATTCGCCTCAAACAAGAGAAAAGTTATCTTCATGATGAGTTGGTGTTTACTGGTAAGTGGGGACAGCTTGTTCAACTGGCATTTATTTTTATTTGAAATGTAGTTAGGCCTGTGTGCAGTGGATTCTCATTGTCTTCTTCCCTAGTGTTAACTACACTATGTTAGAGGAAATACCTCTCCTGAAAATATAATTGTTAAAGCACTCTTTGTCTTACTTCTTGTTAAATATGGAAATTCATCAGTAGTAATGGAAATCTCTTTGGAAGCATATGCTGATCCACCCTTATGGTATGGAGGATGCCCTTGATTCTCTTGTGCTAATCGAGCACAAG
Source organism: Sarcophilus harrisii (assembly GCF_902635505.1). Classification (NCBI taxonomy): domain Eukaryota; kingdom Metazoa; phylum Chordata; class Mammalia; order Dasyuromorphia; family Dasyuridae; genus Sarcophilus; species Sarcophilus harrisii. The sequence continues at coordinate 685,769,288 of NC_045426.1, read as the reverse complement.
TCTTTGAGAGTTCTTCCAAGCAGGGGAGGCTCCAGAATAAGTCTAGTGAGCTGTTTGTGTGGCTTTTGCCTGAGGAAGGAGCATCCCTTCTGTAGGGGAAGTGTGTATTGCACAAGGAGATGGAGACTTAAACCTAAGAGGGAGAAAGACGTTGTCAAAGTGATCTGGATGGCCAAGGAGAAGACTTTGGGGAGAACCTGAGAAAAGTTGGAGGAGAACCAGCCAGGCTGCAGGAGGAGACAGCTGAGAAGAGTTCAGTCACTTCCATCTGAAGGACAAGCAAAAAGATTGATGAGAATAGCCTGAGGAAGATTAGGATCTGGAGAGATGAAGCCAGGAAGACCTCAGCAAGGCAAGGGAAGGAAGGAGAGGAACATCAAAGAGATGAGGAAGACTGTTGGCCGAGGGCAGAGGAGCTTACAGAAAGGAGCTTGGGGGGGGGGTGCTGCCCGTCCAGTTGTTGAGGAGGAGAGGAAGTGGGGTGTGCGCTTGAGGGAGGACAAAGGGAGAGTGAGAGAGTTTACCACAGGAGTCTGAGGTTCTCCTTACCAGAAGTTTGCAGCGATTTCTGTTTCTACTGTTTTCAGAATACAGAATGGTCTCCCTCCTAAATTAAAAGGTGAGAAGCTTGAGAAAGCCTCCTTCTGCATCAGGTTGTCAGGGATGATCAAGGATTCCCAAAAGTCCTGGAAGAGTGACATTGAGGCAGAAGAGAGACCTGAAGGGGCAGTGGAGAAACCAGCCAGAAAGTCAAGAGCAGTGGCAGGAGGGGATGGGGCTCCTCTTGGAGAGGGGGAAATAGGGGCCTGGGGAATAAGAAGGTAGGACAGGAGAATGTCAGTGGTGGGACATGGTCAGGAAAGAAGAGATCAGTGGTGTTGGGTGAGTCCTTGTTGAGGGAAGTGGAAAACAGTAAGAAAAGGACTTCCATGGAATGAAGACATAACAGAGGACTTACCGATATTTGTCCAAGCTGGTGTCTGCTACCCTTTTGGTGACTAATGTGGGCATAAATGATTCTGCTAGAAGGAATTTAGAAAGCATTTTGCCAAAGATTGTGAAATATTGGACAAGAAACTGAAGACATTAGGGCATAGGTGGTATTTTCATCATTGTTCCCATTAAAGGCAAAAAAGAAAAGTAGATTTGGGAATGAACAGCTAGTTAAGAAGTTGGTGTCTGGCCCAAAGACTCCAGCTTTTGGGATACAAATTCACTGTTTGACAAAAATTGCTGGAAAAACTGGAAAATAGTATTGCAGAGGCATAGACCAATATCTCACACCCTATACTATAAAATAAGGTTGAAATGGGTATGTAATTTAGACATAAAGAGAGACACTACACTATAAACAAGTTAGGAAAGCAAGGAATAGTTTACCTGTCAGATCTTTGGAGAAGAGAGGCAGTTATGACCAAATAAGAAATAGCAAGCATCATGAAAGGCAAAATGTATAATTTTGCTTACATTAAATCAGAAAGTTTTTGCCCCCAAAAATGGTTGCAATCAAGATTAGAAGGAAAGCAGAAAGCTGGGAAAAAAATTTATAGCCAGTTTATCTGAATATATAGAGAACTGAGTCAAGTTGATAAGAATATAAGTCGCCCCCCAATTGCTAAATAGTCAAAGGATATGAAGTTTTCAAATGAAGAAATTAAAATCATATAAAAATGCTCTAAATCACTATTGATTAGAGAAATGCAAAATTAGAGAAAAGCAAATTAAAATCTTACACTATCAGATTGGCTAATATGACAGAAAAAGAAAATGATAAATGTTGGAAATGATGTGGGAAAACTGTGGGAAATACTAATGCATTGTTGGTGGAGTTGTGAACTGATCCAATTATTCTGGAGAGCAATTTGGAACTATGTCCAAAGGGCTATCAAACGGTGCATCTCTTTCGATCTAGCAGTCCCGCTCCTGAATCTGTATCCCAAAGAGATCATAAAAAAGGGAAAAGGACCCACATGTACAAAAATATTTATAGCAGATCTTTTTATGGTGGCAAAGAACTGGAAATTGAGTGAATGCCAATCAATTGGAGAATGACTGAAAAAGTTGTGGTATATGAATGTAATGGAATACTACTGTTCTATAAAAAAATGTTGAATGGGGGAATTTCAGAAAAACCTGATCGTTTTCAACATTCATTTTTGTATGATTTTGAATTCCAAATTTTTTCTCTTTTCCATCTTTATCTCTTTCTACCCCAAGATAGCAAGCAATCTGATATAGATTATACATGTATAATCATTTCAAACATATTTCCATATTAGCCATTTTGTGAAAGAAGAATCAGAATAAAAGGGAAAAACCATGAGAAAGAAAAGGCAAAAAAAAAAAAAAAAAAAAAAGGTGAAAATAGTGCTTTGATCCCTCTGGATACAGATGGCATTTTCTATCCCAAGTCTATTGGAATTGTCTTAGATCAATGGTGCTGAGAAAGTTAAAGGTTATTATGTATATCATATAATTTTGTTTTGTTTTACAATGTTCCCTTTCTGCTTACTTCATTAATATTATTAATCCACTTTTCTGATATCAACCTGTAACATGGGAAAAATTTTCCCTTATATTCTATACCAAACTTATTTACACAAATTAGCATTCCTATAACTTTTTTTCAAAAAATGCGGGTTTCTACTGGGCTTTAAAAAGTTTTAAAGAGGAAAGGATGTATAAAAAAAATTTTTGGGCAGTCTCTTTGGTGTCAGAAACTGGAAACTATAGATTCCATCAAGAAATGCTGAATAAATTGGAATATGAATTTTGGAATATTATTTTTTAAAATACCACTAGGATGATTTCAAAAAGACCTGGAGAAACTTTTAAGACTGATGCTGGTAAATAACAAAGAAGAAATCATTATTGCTTCAACAACAATACTTTGATGATCAATTTTTCTGGACCTGGCCCTCTTGAACAATGGAGGATCCAAATCAGTTCAATAGAGCAGTAATAACTGAACCAGCCACAAAGGAAAGAACTCGGAGATGACTATAAATACATAAATTCCCAATCCGTCTATTTTTTCCACCCATTTTTATTTCCTTAACATTCTAATTGTCACTATTTCAAAGAAATTTTTTAACAAAATAACTGTTTTGGACATTATACATATATTTTTTACATACTCAACATATTTAACATGTATTTAACCTCCATCTGGGGAAAAGGTGGGGAAGGAGGAAAAAAGTTGGAACAAAAGGTTTTGCAACTGTCGATGCTGAAAAATTACCCATGCATATATCTTGTAAATAAAAAGCTATAATAATAAAACAAAAACAAACAAAAAAATATGCATGGGTAACTTTTCCCCTCCTTCCTCCCATCTCCTCTCCTAGATGGCAGGTAGTCCAATTCATGTTAAATATGTAGAAGTATATGTGAAATCCAATATATGTAACATATATTATCTTGCTGCCAAAGAAAGATCAATTAGAAAAAGGTTAAAAAAACCGAGAAGGAAAACAAAAATCAAACAACAATAACAAAAAAGTAAATTATTTTGGATCACACTTGTTTATGGTTCTTTCATTGGGTTTAGCTTACTGATCAATTGGAATATTTGGATTTCTCTTATTAAAACATCCATCAGACTTCATCATTATATAATATTGTTGTTAAGTGTATAATGTCTCCTGTTCTCTTTTATACTCAGCCTCAATTCTCGGGCCCTAAATCATCCTGCTTATTTTACAGCAATAATATTTAACATTCTATACCACAACATTCAATTCTCAATTGTGGGATTTCATTGCCTTGCCACTATAAAAGGGCTGCCACAAACATTTTGCATGTAGAATCCTTTCCCTTCTTTAAAGTCTCTTTGGGATATAACCCAATCTTGGATCAAAATTATTACGTTTGAACTTTTTTTGAGCATAAGTTCCAGATTGCTCTCCAGAATGTTGGATCATTCCAAACTCCATCAACTCATCAATTCCCATTTTCCCAACCCCTAACATTCATCATTATCGTTTCCTGTCATCTTACCAGTCACAGGTGTTATTTATCTCGGTTGTCTTAATTTGCACTTCTCTGATCGGTGATTTGGAACCTTTTCAATGACTAGAAATAGTTTAAATTTCATCATCTGTTGTCTGTTCATATTTTTGACCTTTATCAATTGAAGAATCTTGTTTCTTATAAATTTGAAATTTTCTTATATTATAAATAGGCTTTTATCAGAACCTTTGACTGTAAAGATGCCCAGTTTTTGCTTCCTGTCTAATCTTTTGCTTATTTTGTTTGTACAGAAACCAATTTAATAAAATTATTTTTTGGGATCAATAATGATCCAGTTCTTTTGATCACAAATTTCCTTTCTTCTCCACAAGTCTAAGGTAAACTATTCTTTCTTCAATTTATTTAACCCACATCCTAATCATGAACCCATTTGACCTAATCTGTGTTAAGTGTGGGTCAATGCCTAGTTTCTGCCATACTAGTTCCCAGTTTTCCCAGCAGTTTTTGTCAAATAGTAAATTCTTATCCCAAAAGTTGGGATCTTTGGGTTTGTCAAACACTAGATTGCTATAGTTATTGACTATTTTGTCCTGTGAATCTAACCTAGTTCATTGATCAATTAGTCTATTTCTTAGCCAATGCTAAATGGTTTTGGTGTCTGCTGCTTTATAATATAGTTTTAGATCTGATTTTCATTAGTTCCCTTGAAATTCTTGACCTTTTGTTCTTCCAGATGAATTTTGTTGTTATTTTTTCTAGGTCACTAAAATAGTTTCTTGGGAGTTTGATTGGCATAGCACTAAATAAATTAGTTTAGGTAGTATTGTCATCTTTGTTATATTCGCTCGACCTATCCAAGAGCATTTAATATTTTTCCAGTTGTTTAGATCTGACTTTATTTGTGTAGGAAGTGCTTTGTAGTTTTGCTCATATAGTCCCTAACTTTCCCTTGGCAGATAGATTCCCAAATATTTTATACAATCAGCAGTTATTTTAAATGGAATTTCTCTTTGTATCTCTAACTGTTGGATTTTGTTAGTGATATATAAGAATGCTAGACTTAAGTGGATTTATTTTGTATCTTGCAACTTTGCTAAAGTTGTGGATTATTTCTAATAGCTTTTTATCTCTGGGGTTCTCTAAGTATACCATCATATCATCTGCAAAGAGTGATAATTTGGTTTCCTCATTACCTACTCTAATTACTTTCATCTCTTCTTCTTCACTTATTGCCAAAGCTAGCATTTCTAATATAACATTGATGTATAATACAGTAATGGTGATAATGGGCAGCCTTGTTTCACTCCTGATCTTATTGGGAATGGTTCCAGTTTATCCCCATTACATATGATACTTGCTGATAGTTTTAAATAGATGCTACTGATTATTTTAAGGAAAAGTCCATTTATTCCTATACTCTCAAGTGTTTTTAATAGCAATGGATGTTGGATTTTATCAAATGCTTTTTCTGCATCTATTGAGGTGATCATCATTATCTCTTTGAGAGACAGACCTAGTATTGGTACTGCTAGATCAAAGAATTTTATAGTCCTTTGGGCATATGAAATTCAACCTTACAAAAATGAATGTTGAAAATTCGTTTTACCTGTAATTGGGGGAAAATACTATTCCATCCCTGACTCCTCAGGGAGGTCAGAGCCCCCAAGGGGAGGTGATCACAGCCTCCCTGACTTCTCAGGAAAGGCAGTGAAAGCACTAAAAAGAAGATGATCACGCCCTCCCTGACATCTCAGGAAGGGAGATGAAAAGCACCAAAGGGAAATGGGGGTTGCTAGCAGGTTTCTGGGCTGAAGGGTCTTATTATGCACAAACCCATCAGCATGGGAGGTATTACACAAGCACATAGCAATAATGCAGAGGCTATTAGGGATGACTCTCCCCACAGTCAGTGCAGGCTCTATGTGGTGTAACAAACATGAATTGTACACGCAAGTAGCAGAATAGCAAACAATATAAATCAACATGGTGTTGGAAAAGACCACCAGAAATCCTAGAAGGAGGGTATGTAAACAACAGTCACACATACACCTTCTTCAGCAGCCAAGAGATAGTCCAAAACCAATCTATTGTCCATTGCTTCACATGTCTCGTAATTCAATGATCCCCCTGAGTTTTTGAAGTCCTGCAAAAGTCTTTTTATGTGTTAGGGAATCCAATGATTCCAGCAGATTTTGAAGTCCTGTAACAGTCTTATCATTTCTCAGAGAATCCAATGACTCCTGAGAGTTTTCAAGTCCTATGTCTCAGAGAATCCAATGATTCCTGAGGGTTTTCAAGTCCTACAACAATCTTATCATGTCTCAGAGAATCCAATGATTCTTGAGGGTTTTTAAGTCCAACAATCTTTGATGCCCATGAGTCAAACACCATAACTGCCACGCTCTTTCAATGGTGAGCACAATCAGCAACAGAACCACCCGATATTTCTTGGGTCTTCTCCTTTGTTTCAAGGGTCTGCTCTGTCTCTCTGCGATGGACAAGGCGAATATGGCTCATTGGCACCCATCTGATTCCTTCTCCACCTGTAGAGATACAAGCAAACCCTCTCCCCAAAGCAGTTAGCCTATCTGGTCCTTTCCATTCACCACTTTCTGGGTCTCTTCACATCACCTGGCGATTATCTAAAGATATTGGAGCTGCTTGCACTGGACACTGACCTTCCAGTGGGTTATAAAACCTGTCTGCTGGAGCCACTGCATCTTTGTCAAAAATCAAGAAGTTAATAGTATAAAGGGTTAGATTTAGAAGTTCTCTAGGATTACCTGTGGCTCCCCCTTTCTTTTGTTTTTGGAGAAGTGTCTTAATATCTCTGTTTCTCCTCTCCACTATTGCCTGTCCTTGAGGATTAAAAGGTATGCCCGTGGTGTGTAAAATCTTATACTGTACACAAAAGTGTGCAAAATGTTTCAAAGTATAAGCAGGACCATTATCTGTTTTTATTGCTTGTGACACACCCATAATGGCAAATGCTTGTATGAGGAATTCAGTGACCACTTGGGCTGTCTCTTTTGCTTCTGGTATTGCAAAAGTGAATCCCAAAAAGGTGTCTACCACAACGTGGATAAAAGATAGACGACCAAAAGATTTATAATGGGTCACATCCATTTGCCAGATTTCATTGGGTCTCAAACCACGAGGGTTCTTCCCTGGAGGCAATGTAGGAACGTGGAAAGGAAGGCAAGCTGTACAGGCTTTTAACTATGCTCCTAGCTTTCTCTCTTGTTATTCCAAATTGCAAAAGTAAAGCTCGAGCAGCCTGATGATATTTAGAATGAGATGCCTGGGCTTCTTGGAATAAAGGGATATTGACCAACATAGTTAAAAGGCTATCTGCCTTTGAATTTCCATCAAATATGAACAGACAATTCTCAGATGAAGAAATTGAAACTATTTCTAGTCATATGAAAAGATGCTCCAAGTCATTATTAATCAGAGAAATGCAAATTAAGACAACTCTAAGATACCACTACACACCTGTCAGATTGGCTAAGATGACAGGAAAAATAATGATGATTGTTGGAGGGATGCGGAAAACTGGGACATTGATGCATTGTTGTGGAGTTGTGAAGGGTCCAACCATTTGGAGAGTAGTTTGGAACTATGCTCAAAAAGTTATCAAACTGTGCATACCCTTTGATCCAGCAGTGTTACTATTGGGATTATATCCCAAAGAGATTATAAAGAAGGGAAAGGGACCTGTATGTGCACGAATGTTTGTGGCAGCCCTCTTGTAGTGTCTAGAAACTGGAAACTGAATGGATGTCCATCAGTTGGAGAATGGCTGAATAAATTGTGGTATATGAAAATTATGGAATATTACTGTTCTGTAAGAAATGACCAACAGGATGATTTCAGAAAGGCCTGGAGAGACTTACACGAACTGATGCTGAGTGAAATGAGCAGGACCAGGAGATCATTATATACTTCAACAACAATACTAGATGATGACCAGTTCTGATGGATCAGGCCATCCTCAGCAACGAGATCAACCAAATCATTTCTAATGGAGCAGTAATGAACTGAACTAGCTATACCCAGAAAAAGAACTCTGGGAGATGACTAAAAACCATTACATTGAATTCCCATTCCCTATATTTATGCACACCTGCATTTTTGATTTCCTTCACAAGCTAATTGTACAATAATTCAGAGTCTGATTCTTTTTGTACAGCAAAATAATGTTTTGGTCATGTATACTTATTGTGTATCTAAGTTATATTTTTAATATATTTAACATCTACTGGTCATCCTGCCATTTAGGGAGGGGTATGGGGAAGAGGTGAAAAATTGGAACAAGAGGTTTGGCAATTATTAATGCTGTAAAGTTACCCATGTATATATCCTGTAAATAAAAGGCTATTAAAAAAAAATAAAATAAAAGCTCCTGAAAGACAAAAAAATAAAAAATAAAAAAAAAAAAAAAGAAATGACCAACAGGATGATTTCAGAAAGGCCTGGAGAGACTTACACGAACTGATGCTGAGTGAAATGAGCAGGACCAGGAGATCATTATATACTTCAACAACAATACTAGATGATGACCAGTTCTGATGGATCAGGCCATCCTCAGCAACGAGATCAACCAAATCATTTCTAATGGAGCAGTAATGAACTGAGCTAGCTATGCCCAGAAAAAGAACTCTGGGAGATGACTAAAAACCATTACATTAAATTCCCAATCCCCATATTTATGCACACATGCATTTTTGATTTCCTTCACAAGCTAATTGTACAATAATTCAGAGTCTGATTCTTTTTGTACAGCAAAATAATGTTTTGGTCATGTATACTTATTGTGTATCTAAGTTATATTTTAATATATTTAACATCTACTGGTCATCCTGCTATCTAGGGGGGGGGTGGGGGGTAAGAGGTGAAAAATTGGAACAAGAGGTTTGGCAATTGTTAATGCTGTAAAGTTACCCATGTATAAATCCTGTAAATAAAAGGCTATTAAATTAAAAAAAAAAAAAGAATTTCCATCAAAAATGGGACCTGGAAGTCCACTATGAGAGTGGACATGTAATATATAGATCTTACCTGGATGCTTTCTCACTTGCTCTTGAAGTTTCTTAAAGAGCTGATATATATTAGAGGCTGCAAATTTTATTTGGGCTGTGGCAATTCTTTGTACCACACCTACTGAATAGGCCGAATCAGATATTATATTTGTCTCCTGGATAATAAGTAAGAGCTAGAATGATCGCGTACAATTCATTCTGCTGAGTGGACTGAAAAGGAGTTCTGACTACTCTCTTTATAGTTAGATCATGAGAGTACACAGCACAAATATTATGTTTGGATGCATCCATGAAGATAGTTGGTCCTTTAAGAGGAACTTTAGAAACTTTTTCTTCAAGAATCCATCGCCAATTATGTAATAGTCTGGTTATCTTTAATGGAGACCCATGTATAAAATTTGGAGCTATGGCTAATAAAATTTGCCACTCAGGGATGGTCTCACAACACACATTAATTTGTGTATTGGTATAAAAGGTCGTATATCTTGTCAGGTCTTGTCCCAGATAATTGTACTGCTCGCTTAGTGGCCTTTAATAAAATTCTAGCCACAAGCATTGGGTAGGGAGTAAGGGAAGAATTCAACATTTAGAATTGCTGAATGTTCCTGTTTCCTACTTTACCATCCTAGACACTTCAGGAAAGTTCCCTTTGACTAAGATCAGGAACTCTCTCTTATAGGAGAAAGAAGTTCAGTCTTGAGAGTATTTTCTTTCAAAGCTGGAAGCCAAAAGAACTAGGATCTCTCCTAATTTCTTGCCAACTCCATTCCTCATGCAGGTTCAGAGAGTAGAGTTGTCAGAGTTTACTAGAGAGGAGAGTGTTGGGAAACAGACTTGAGCTTTGGGGTTATACCTATTAGTTTATTTACATTCCACTTCTTTACTCTTTTCTAGTCACAGAGACAAGGTTTTGAATATTTTTGATTTGAAAATCTGGAAGAGATTTTTAGATGAAGAAAACAAAGGTGAAAATGCTTAAAAGAGAAAAAAAATTATTCATGTTATTGGAATTTCTATGATCCCCAAAGCTAAAATTTTATTGCCTCTAAGGTGCATATCTAATACTGCAGGTGATTGATACCTACTTAATTGTGTCTAGGACAGATAATGGACTTAGCACTTGTTGAGATATTAACTATTTGTAATACCATTGTTATGATTGCAGAGGTAATTTATTTTTTTTTAATTATAACTTTTTATTTACAAGATATATGCATGGGTAATTTTTCAGCATTAACAATTGCAAAACCTTTTGTTCCAACTTTTCCCCTCCTTCCCCCACCCCTTCCCCCAGATGGCAGGTTGACCAATACATGTTAAATATGTTGAAGTATAAGTTAAATACAATATAAGTATGTGTGTCCAAACAGTTATTTTGCTGTATAAAAAGAATCAGACTAGAAATAATGTACAATTAGCCTGGGAAGGAAATAAAAAATGCAGGTGGACAAAACTAGAGGGATTGGGAATTCTATGTAGTGGTTCATAGTCATCTCCCAGAGTTCTTTCCCTGGGTGTGGCTGGTTCCGTTCATTACTGCTCCATTGGAACTGATTTGGTTCATCTCATTATTGAAGAGGGCCACGTCCATCAAAATTGATCATCATACAATATTGTTGTTGAAGTATATAATGATCTTCTGGTCCTGCTCATTTCACTCAACATCAGCTCATGTAAGTCTCTCCAGGCCTTTCTGAAATCATCCTGCTGATCATTTCTTACAGAACACTACTATTCCATAATATTCATATACCACAAATTATTCAGCCATTTTCCAATTGATGGACATCCACTCAGTTTCCAGTTTCTGGCCACTACAAAGAGGGCTGCCACGAACATTCTTGCACATACAGGTCCTTTCCTTTCTTTAAAATCTCATTGGGATATAAGCCCAGTAGTAACACTGCTGGATCAAAGGGTATGCACAGTTTGATAACTTTTTGAGCATAGTTCCAAATTGCTCTCCAGAATGGTTGGATCCATTCACAAGTCCATTAACAATGCATCAATGTCCCAGTTTTCCCACATCTCCTTCAACATTCATCATTATCGTTTCCTGTCATCTTAGCCAGTCTGACAGGTATATAGTGGTATCTCAGAGTTGTCTTAATTTGCATTTCTATGATTAATAATGACTTGGAGCATCTTTTCATATGGCTAGAAATAGTTTCAATTTCTTCGTCTGAGAATTGTCTGTTCCTATCCTTTGACCAGATAATTTCTTTCATCTTATTAACTAAAAATCTTTAACAATTAAAATAATTTTAAATAGATTTTACCAGAAAAATTAATGAGGTACTAAAATGTCTAAGATTTATTCTCCTGTTCTTTTTCTGTATTTTAAAAACAATAAGTTATTTTCCTATTTACTTTATGTTGAAATTGGGTATCTTTAATATTATGACACTTAGATTATGGAAAATACTTGCAAATTAATTTTTTCACAACTGGAAAACCTGTGTTCCTTACTATTTCTCATTGGAAGAGCACTGATTAGTTGATAAAAAGAACTCTATTAGAAATCATATCACACTTTCATCCAAACTGGAACAACAATTAAATTAGCCCAGAAATTCTCAGAAGATAAAATTCTTACTTCCTTCATAATACATCACATTGTCTCAAAACATTTTTTGTAATTTTTAAATGTAAAAGTTTGTTTCATTCAATCAGGCCACTATCAATTCATCAATCAATTCCTCCTGCTTTAAATAGTTCCTTGACTCAAAGCAAAGTATCCCTGAAGATAAAGTAGCCATATTGTCATGATGAGAAGGAGACTGGTACATTAGACTTGTTAGATGGAGCCATTTGTTGTCCGAGAGATCTTTTACTTTTACCCAAACTTCAAACATTAACTTCAAAGTTAATGCTGTCTTCTCTAATGAGACAGGAATTTATGGGGTAATACAGATTAAACAAAGGTATCAGGCCCAGTAAGAAGAAAGATTTCATGAAACCTAGCCTAACTGTAGATTAGGCTTTATATTCATTCTCTGTAGGAGAAACTATTACCCTCAGATTCCTAAATTTTCTTCTTGAATCTGCACAAATAATAGTCAAAGGACTATCTCAAATGCTTCAACCAGGAAAAAAAAGTTGGTGCTTGAAAATGAAACTTAGATTTCTGGATCGAGGCTTAAAATATAAGGACTTTCTGGCCAGGGATATGATATCCTTAACACATTTTGGTAAGGATATATTTGCCTAATAACTTGCAAATGCAGTTTCTATAAAAGGAGCAGAGAAGGGGAAGAAATTTCATATGTATTCCACAATAGACCATATTGAGGGCAACTGCAGTGTAAAAATGATAGCTAAGACCACCCAATCACAGGGGACAAAGTTCAAGGAAGGGGCCAACAGTGGAACTTGAAGCCTCAAATGCCTATCCACAAAAGTACAAACTATAGCCAATGGTCAAAATGAACCAGAGGTTTTAATTTAAAGCGATAACTTTGTAGTAGGATTTGAATAAATGACCTCAGTATGGTTTATGTAATTTGAAAGAAACAGGATAAGGAAAAGAGGTTGGAAATTAGCAAGGACTATTAGGAAGGTCTTTTCTTATAAAGGAATGTAGGAATCAGAGAGGGGACGCATATGGGAGAGAGCATTTGGCTGGTTTTAGTAAAGGAAGAAACAGAAGTTGTTTTTAATCACTGGTGTATATTATAGATCACCTAGACAGAAATAGAAGATAACTGAGGGAAACATACCAAGCATCATATGGGGATGGGAGATTTCAGTCATCCAATCATTTATTGTAATTTGTATGCTGCCGAAATCAAAGGAGCTAATAATTTCTTGTGTTGCCCTAATAATTTTAGTGTTCAAAGGGTAGAGAAGTTAACAAAGAGGAATTTTATTCTTGAGCTTATTTTTTGCCAACAGAGAAGAAGTGGTTTCTGGCTCAAAATTATGGAAACTTTGGGGAGAAATAACTCATGAATTTACAATTAGGAAGGAAAGGGGCTTGTTTGATGCACAACTTTGTGAAAACAGATTTCAAAGGATTCAGGAAAAAGATAAGTTCTCATGAGCTAAAATTCTGCAGGGGAAATCTTTCTTGGTGGCCTTAAAGCTTTCAAGAATAAAATTTTGAATACAGAGGAAAAGGGTGTTGATGAGGTAGAAAACTATTAGCTATTTATAGACAATAATATGGATATCCAGGGAGCCCACCAACTAGCATGGGTTTTAAAAAGGTAAATCACAGAAGGTGGAAACAGTGCTCAGAAAGGGATGATGAAAACTAACATGTGTGGCATGGTGCCATAAGAGTATGTCAGGCTTTCTGAGCTCAATCAGCTGAATTCATCCAAGAACAACAAAAACGGGGACAAAGCTCTGTTGTGGAAAGAGGAAGCTCAGAGAAGGGACAGGACTGGGAGAGCTGCAAGGATGTAGTGATAAAGGAGGACAAAGAGAGGCCTAATTTTGCTGCTGTTTTTTTTTTTCTATGAAGGAAACTGATTTTTGGATGAGCAAGAACAAAGCAAAAATGACTAATAGAAAAAAGTAAGAAAATAGGAGAGAATCTAGCTATCCTGGACGAATTCAGTGCACCTGGCCCACATGAACTACATCCTTGAGTACTGAAAGAATATGCAGATGCCATTGCTGAGCCTCGCTCACTGATATTGCAAGGACCATGGAAAGTGGGAGAGACAGCCAGGGATAAGGAAGGGTCGAGGTTAGCCTGATGTTCAGAAAGGAAGTGGGTAATAACCAGAACTTGCTTTCAATTCCTGGGGAAATTCTGGAATATATTATTCAAGGCAAGATTAATGGCCATTTAGAAAAAAGAAGCAGTGATCATATAGAGCCAAGAATGGGTCATGAACAGCTAACTTCATTTTCCTTTTTTGATAGGTTAAGGGCTTATTGAGATTTTAGCAAAGCATTTAATGAAGTATCTCAGTTTATTCTTGTGGAAAAGATGGAGAGTTGTGGGCTAGATAATATAATGTGGGCCACATAATATCTGCTAGATTTGGAATTGATTGAATGGCTGGGCTAAAAGAGGAGTCATTAATGGTCATCTATCAGTTTGGAAGAAAGTTATCAGTGGAATCTCCTGGGAATTTCTGCTTAATCAACAAAGAGGAATTTTATTCTTGAGCTTATTTCTTTGCCTACAGGAAAGAACTAGTTTATGGGGTTAAAAATTATGATAACCTTGCAATCCTGTTTAGTTTATGGGATTTTGTATAATTAACGCTGTATAGTTTAATATTTTTTATTATTAACTTGGACTAAAGCATATATGGCAGATGACACAAACCTGGGAGGAATAGCTGACCCACTTGATGATGGAGTCAAGATCCTAAAATTTCTTGAGAGGCTGTAACATTTAGGCCAATTGTAATTGGGAAAAATAGGAATAAATGTAAAGTCTTTTACTTGAATTAAAAAATTCCTCATCATAAAAACATTTTGGGAGAGCAGCATAATTTGGTTTGTCTGAAAAATGATCTGGAGGTCCTGATGAATTTGCAAGTTCAATATAAGTCAGTAGGATAAAATGGTGAACAAGAAAGCAAATACACCTTTAATGCTTCATAAAGTGAAAATGATACAAGCTGGAGAATGTGCAGAAAAGGCCAACCCAAATGGCGGGGCGGCTTGAGGTCATATGAGGATTGGTTGAAGGAAATAAAGGTGTTTAACTGAAGAACAGAGACCTGGGGAGAGAGGGAATAGAAATAAGAAAACTGTCTTTTAAATATGGAAGAAGGATGAAGTGTGTTGTTTGCCCCCAAAAGGCAAAGTAATAGGCATATAATGACTTCTAAGCAATAATGACTTCTTAGCTGGATGTCAGCAAAAGCTCTTAATCAGGAAACCTCTTCCAAGTAGAAGGGCTGGTTCAGTGATCTCCTCTCATTGGAAATCTTCAGAGACTGGATGACTACTTGTCAGATAGATGTCTTGTGGGAGGAATTCCTTTGGGGTAATGACTCCTGAGGTCATTCCTAGTTGTGAAATTCTGTAGTTCTGGAACCAGCCTCTTCTATCGCCAGAACATAATCTAACAAGTGGTTCCTTTTGGGAAAGGGCCCCTGAAATCCATGGTGGAGGGAACATTATCCATGTTGATATCTAGTGCAGGCAACACCCCCATGGATGAAATCTCAAATCTTTTCATTCTAAAAGGAATTCTAAAAAAAAAAAAAACTAACTAAAAAGTTTGTTTGACTAATTCTTGAGTCTCACAGAGCTTCCATTTGCCCCATTCTAGTTTTTAATGTGTGATTTTCTTCAGTTGGCTTTTGTATCTCTTTTTCTATTTGATTAATTCTACTTTTCAAGGTGTTGATTTCTTCAGTGGATTTTTTTCTTTTTGCCCTATTGTGTTTTTTAAGGAATTGCCTTCCTTTTCCAAGCTGCTGACTCTTGCATTTCTCTCATTTTTTCTTCTACTTCTCTTATTTGCCTTTTAAAGTCTCTTATAAGCCCTTCCAGGAAGCCTCTCTGGACTTGAGATCAATTTATCTCACTTTTTGAGATTTTCCTCTGTAGACATTTTGTTCTCATTGAGTTGGTGTTTTGGTCTTTTCTTTCCATAGTAATTTTCTATGGTCAAGGTTCTTTTCTATTTCTTGCTCATTTTCTTTCTTTTTGTGTTTCTCCCCCTCTTTTTTTTCTTTCACTTTTGTGGTTGAGCTCTGCTCCTCAATAAACGGGGCTTTGTCCCATGCTTCCTGTGCAGCACTGAGCCTTGACTTTGAGCACAGAAGCCCCTTGGGTTTGGTGTCTTGCTTACAGCAGGAGACAGTTTTACCTGTTCTTTCCAAGAAACAGCCTCCTTACCCAGAGTTTGCCTTCTGAGCTGGTGCTGGGGGCGTGCCCCACAGGTCTGCTTGCTACTGAGCCAGAGGCCTTAGTTGCTGATTGACTACTTTTGAGACCCTCTCACTGGCTTTCCCAGACTCCATCTGAGCTGGGCTGAACACTCCTTTCTCCCCGGTGAGACTGATCTTTCTTGGAGTCCTTCTGACTCTCTTGAGCTAGAGAATGGTTTCATTCCATCAGACTCTGTTCAGAGGCTCGGTTTTATGTGGTTTTCCAGAGAAACTGGGAGAGCTCGAGCAGCTTCCTGCCTTCCCTCTACCATCTTGACTCCACTCCCGGAAGTCCTCAAAATCTCCAGCCTTTTGAAGTAAATAGTGAAAGATGTGTAATTAAGAAACAGTGGAATTCCCACTGTCCCAACAATTTCTCAATTAAAATTATTTTAAGTAATTGAAAAATTGCCCCATGCCAGTCTTTTCAGAATTTAGCAAATATTAAGAGCACATAGTACAAACATTTTTATGGGGGCAGGTCAGAACACATTTTATTAGATTAACAGTAATAATGTGCTTACAGTACACCCCTCTTTTATCTCTTTGCTCTTTAATCCTATGGGCATGCTAATTATACATTGATACTTTTATCAGGAGGCCTGTGACCTCATCCATGTGGCCTCTCTCCCTAATGAACTTGGCCCATTTGTGCCTTCATGGTCTGTGTGGTTCTTGTTCGTGTCCTTCCACAAGTCCTCCGGGGCACGAAGCCTGCCTCTGGGCTGTTTCCTATTTGTGGATCCCAGCCTAGCTCTCAGATGATCCTTTTCTCTTCCTCTGGGTCCTGCTTCCCAACTCAGGTTGCCTTTACATCACCTCTCCTTTGCATGGGAATGGTGGGAAAGGGCTGGCGCCTCCTCATTTATACTGTGCCTCCCTTTTGTCCTTTGGGTCACTTGCAATTTCAATTCTTCTGAGACTGTGGCTGTCGGAGATTTGGATGGGGAGAATCTCTGTGTGAAAACCATAGTGTGGGGTGCAGAGAGCAGCTTGGGATTGTTGAAAGCATCAAATTATCCTGAGTTTATGGACTGAGAAATTATAGGCTGAAAAAGAAATAGAGGTTTCTACCACCAGAGGCCACTCTTTTTATTAAATGAAAAATGATTTGAAAGTAATGAGCTGAGGAGGCTGAGCAGTAGAGACCGTGGGACTTGCTGGAGGCCCTGGCCAGTGAAAAGGAGAGTCTGCACCTGCAGGTCAGAAGATTGTTGGGTCTAGCCAGAAGAGCTCGAGATGTGCTTGGCCAGCCCTGGCCAGCAAAGTGCCAGAGCGCTTGCTCAGGAGCATGGATGTCTGGCTGCATGCTGACAAATAGCCTTTGATCTTGTGGCCACCCCCTGACTCCTGCCAGTGCTGGCTCTGTGGGGGCCATTCATGGATGTTTGCATTCCCAATGATGAATTGAGCTCTTTTAAAAAAAGCTTATTGTCTTCATAGGGGACATTTTCATTTCACTTTACTTTGTACTGCAGACGGGAGAATTCAGTTTACTAGTCTGCTGGGAATGCAGAGTGTAAAAAAGTGATTACTACAGGATAAGGCCAGAAAGTATCATTGGGTGGGATTAAAGGGTTTAGAATGCTTATGGCCACAGAATATTTTTTCCTTCTTCTGAATCTCTGTTGTATTTACTGGAGAGTCCCCAAAAGCTTTTAAGCAGGGAGAGTGAAGTGATGATTGACCTCAGATACTTACTAGTTGTATGACCCTGGGAAAGTTACTTCACCACCGACTGTCTCAGTTTCTTCATATGTAAAATATAATAGCACCCAAATCCTTGAGTTGTTGAGAAGATCCAGTGCCATGATAATTGTGAAGCATTCAGCACCATACTTGGCACATAATAGGTGCTTCATAAGTGTGTGTTTGCTTGCCCCCAGTCAGTGTGGTTGTCTGGAGAGTTCACCTACCAACTTAGATTTTTTTAAAAGCTGCCTACAAAAGGTTCAAGCAAGAGAAGGTAACTGAAAGTGCATACAAAAGTATGACATAGTCCTGTAAGAATAGCACCAGAAATGCCAAAACTCAGAATGACTCAGAATCCACCAGGAAGACTCGGGATCGCAAAAGGAGCTTATTGAAGCTAAATTTTGGGAAGAAGAGTCAGAGAATTGATGATGGCTAGGACTGATGCTCAAGGAGACTGGCAAAAGAAAGATGGCAGATCTGCTCAATTCACATTTTGCTAGTTGTCTTTGTCAGAGAACGACCTTTGGATTGGTAAGAACAGGATAGAAATGACTAGTAGAGATTTGATGTCCAAGAAAAGGAAAGTGATGAGATAGCATCTATTGGCCTGTGATGAACTTAAATCTCTTGGTCCAGATAAATGGCATTCTTGGGTCCTGGAAGAATTCAGAGATGTGACTGCTGAACCACTGTCGGCTCTATTTGAAGGATTGTGGAAAATAGGAGAGATGTCACAGGAGTGGTGAAGGACTCGTGATCCGATTTTCAATAGAAGGAAGAGATTAGAATCTGCAAACATAGATGAGTTTGGCTATGATTCCTGAGAAGATTCTAGAACATATTCTTAAAGGTATGTTAGTGAAAATTTAGAAAAGGAAGTGATGAACACAAAGGGTAGAGTGAAGAGCAGGTTATGCCAGACTAACCTCATTTCCTTTTGAGACAGGGTTACTAAACTGGTAGATCCAGGAAATGCTATAAATAGTTTACCTGGATTTTTTTTTTTTTTTACAAAACATTTATTTGATTAAATATGTTGTCTTTTTCTGTGGAAAAGTTGGAGAGACAATAATATAGTTAGATGAAATTTGAACTGGTTGAATGACTTGTCTGAAAGAGAAGTGCCCCAGGGGTCTGGTCTGGTCTTAGCCCTGGGCAACTGAGCATTTTTAGCTGCGACCTGGAGAAAGGTGATTGAGGGTATGCTCATTAAAGTTACTTCTGACAAAAAAATGAGGAAAGTGTATTATCCAAAAAGATTTTAAAATTCAGTAGATATAAATGCAGACTTAAATTTTGTTTCAAAAAACCAACTTTACAGTCACTTTACAACAGGGTTGTAGAAGAATGAATAGACTGCAGTTTGTCTTGAAAAAGATCTGGGGACTTTAGTGGATATTCAAACTCATTGTGAATCAACAGTGTGTGGGGTGCTAAGTGGCACAGTAGATAGAGCACTGGACCTGGAGTCGGGAGGACTTGAATTAAAACCTGACCTCAAATACTTGCTAGCCATGTGGCCCTGGGCATGTTACTTAGCTTCTGTTTGCTTCAGTTTCCCCATCTGTAAAATGGGAAACATAATAACACCTACTTCCCAGAGTTATCGAGATGATCAAGTGAGATAATAATTGTAAAGTGCTTAGTACAATATTTGGCATGTAGTAAACTCTCTGTAAATGTTATCTATTATTTATTATTGACATGTGACAGCCAAACAAGCCAATGAAATCTTGAGATTATCATTAAGATAGGTGCTTTGTTCAGGAATCAGGTAGTCCCAGCCCTTTTGTCCTCTGCCCTGGTCACTCTTAGTTCTGAGTACCACAGGTCAGGAGGGGACTTGAGAAAATGTATGGAGAGAACCCAGAGAAAAGAGCAGAACTGAGTCCATGCCATGGGAGACTCAGTTGAAGGAAGATTGCCATCCTTTATTAGGAGGATTTATGATAGCTGTCTTCAATTCTTTGAAGGCTGTCCCATGGAAAAAGGATTAGGTTTGTTCTCTTTGATCTCAGCAGGCAAAACTTTTGGCAATAAGTAGAAGGGGTTTTTTTGTTTGTTTTCTCTTTTTTTATTATATTAAAGCTTTTTATTTACAAATCATATGCCTGGGTAATTTTTCAACACTGACCCTTGCAAAACTTCTGTTCCAAATTTTCCTCTCCTTCCCTCACTCCCTCCCCTAGATGGCAGGTAGTCCAATACTTGTTAAATATGTTAAAATATACGTATACATATTTATATAGTTATCGTGCTGCACAAGAAAAAATCAGATCTAGAAAGAAAAAAACCTGAGAAGGAAAACAAATGCAAGCAAACAGGAACAGAAAGAATGAAAATGCTATGTTGTGGTCCATACATAGTTCCCACAGGCCTCTCTCTGGGAGTAGATGGCTCTCTTCATGACTGAACAGTTGTTACTGATTTGAATCATCTCATTGTTGAAGAGAGCCACGTTAAGGAGAAGTTTTTTTTTTTGTTTGTTTGTTTTTTTTTTTAATTTAATAGCCTTTTATTTACAGGATATATACATGGGTAACTTTACAGCATTAACAATTGCCAAACCTCTTGTTCCAATTTTTCACCTCTTACTCCCCCCACCCCCTCCCCTAGATGGCAGGATGACCATTAGATGTTAAATATATTAAAATATAAATTAGATACACAATAGGTATACATGACCAAACCGTTATTTTGCTGTAGAAAAAGAATCAGACTCTGAAATATTGTACAATTAGCTTGTGAAGGAAATCAAAAATGCAGGTGTGCATAAATATAGGGATTGGGAATTCAATGTAATGGTTTTTAGTCATGTCCCAGAGTTCTTTTTCTGGGCATAGCTAGTTCAGTTCATTACTGCTCCATTAGAAATGATTTGGTTGATCTCGTTGCTGAGGATGGCCTGGTCCATCAGAACTGGTCATCATCTAGTATTGTTGTTGAAGTATATAATGATCTCCTGGTCCTGCTCATTTCACTCAGCATCAGTTCGTGTAAGTCTCTCCAGGCCTTTCTGAAATTATCCTGTTGGTCATTTCTTACAGAACAGTAATATTCCACAATTTTCATATACCACAATTTATTCAGCCATTCTCCAACTGATGGACATCCATTCAGTTTCCAGTTTCTAGCCACTACAAAAAGGGCTGCCACAAACATTCGTGCACATACAGGTCCCTTTCCCTTCTTTATAATCTCTTTGGGATATAATCCCAGTAGTAACACTGCTGGATCAAAGGGTATGCACAGTTTGATAACTTTTTGAGCATAGTTCCAAACTACTCTCCAAAATGGTTGGATTCGTTCACAACTCCACCAACAATGCATCAATGTCCCAGTTTTCCCGCATCCCCTCCAACAATCATCATTATTTTTTCCTGTCATCTTAGCCAATCTGACAGGTGTGTAGTGGTATCTTAGAGTTGTCTTAATTTGCATTTCTCTGATTAATAATGACTTGGAGCATCTTTTCATATGACTAAATAGTTTCAATTTCTTCATCTGAGAATTGTCTGTTCATATCCTTTGACCATTTTTCAATTGGAGAATGGCTTGATTTTTTATAAATTAGAGTTAATTCTCTATATATTTTGGAAATGAGGCCTTTATCAGAACCTTTGACTGTAAAAATATTTTCCCAGTTTATTGCTTCCCTTCTAATCTTGTCTGCATTAGTTTTGTTTGTACAAAAACTTTTCAGTTTGGTATAATCGAAATTTTCTATTTTGTGATCAGTAATGATCTCTAATTCTGCTTTGGTCATAAGGGAGAAGTTTAAAAAAAATTTAGACATTCCCAAGAGGCAGATTGAAGCTTGATGTCAAAAGAGATGCTTCCTATCTTGACGAGACATGGGCTGCTTTGGGAGAGGAAACCTTTAAGCGGTGACCACTCTAGTATATTGCCCAGGAGATTTTTGTCCACTGATAAGGTTGGGCTTGATGGTTGCTGCGGGTTGTTGTAGCTGTAAGATCCAGTCAAGGCATAATGTGAAAGTGCTGCCCTGTGGAGGAACATGGTGGACAAAAGATCTTATTGACAAAGAGACTTTCTTGGCAATTATCAGACAAAACTTCGTGGAGGAATTAACCTTGTTGGCTTGTGTTGGGAGGGAATTCTAAAAGAAGTATTGCAACTTAGAGCATCAGAGGAGGAAGGAAGGAGGGGAGAAGATTGGAAAGATGGATTGGGTATGCCATCCTGGAGAATCTCATCTGCCATGACGAGTAGTTCAGGCATTATTTTGTAGACAGTGGGCAGAGGAGTGTTCTTGTTAAAGCCATGCCTTGGTATTCTTTCTTTGGCAGCAGTGTGTGAGATGAATGGGAATGAGTGGAGATCCCATTCCAAGTAATAGTAATAGTCTGAATGGCCTCCATGAGAATAATAGGAGAAAGAAAAATAGGAGACCTGAGTTCAAATCCTACCCCTTGATGTTTATTAATCTAGGTCTGTCCCAGTTCTAGATCAGTGTTTTATGAGATGAACTTGATCCATCACATGTCTTTCTCTGGCCTCCTTTATGACCAATGCCATGTTTTTGCAGGTTGACTGACCAGCTGGATGTACGAAACCCTTTGTGACTTTCTAAATAAACAGTATTATAACATTCTAGGGAATCTATAACAATTGTTTGTGCTTTATAAATATATGGGTAGGATATGTAAGGTTTTAAAAGACCAGAGATATTATCACCTTGGATTCTTTCAGAAAATCACATCATCAAGAATATTAACCTTGTGTTTTGAGTTCTTTTTTTTAAACACAATGATCTAAGGATGGTTTTAGATGGCTATAACATGCCTGGATCGCCTTAGGCACTATTTCAGTTTTTACTTCCATCATCTTGTCAAGTGTGCCTATCTGGGAGGAAGTTTGATTTATTCTGACAGATCTTTTGATCATCTCCTTCTCATCTTCCCCTAAGCTTGCCCCAGGGTAGCAGTGGGGGTGGAGGTCCATCTAACATACCTGAGTTGTTCCTCCCCTCCCTTGATAGCAGCAAAGCTCTTTGGCTGTTGGGCTTCCCTCTTTCTGGATGCAGGATGGACCCACACTTTGTTCTTGCTCTCATTTCTTTAATAGCATCTTTCACTCTGATTCTTCTGGAGAATTGTCCTTTGATCACATGTTGTGTGATACTCTTACCCATCTCTCCAGCATCCTTTTTGCAGGAGACTCATTTTCGTGTCTTTGGGGGTAGTTGTATTGCTTATCTTGCTGCCATGTAGCAACACCATGGGAATGATAATATTGAAAAGATGGGCTTTTTCTTTCATGGGAAATGGGATCATTTGAGGAGCTCATACAGGCAGCCAGCTTATTCTGTTTCTTCTGTTTCACTGTGAGCACTGTCAGCTCTGGCTTTTTCTCTGTACTGTCTATCCCAGATATACTGAGGAGGAAGCTCTTAAGGGGGTAAATATAAGGGAACAAACATTGTTAAACACCTACTATGTGCCAGGCACTATGCCAAGTGCTATATAGATATTGGAGCCTCATAATAACCTTGGAAAGTAGATGCTGTTCTTATCCCTACTTTACAAATGAGGAAACTGAGACAGACTGGTTAAGTGACTTGCCCAGGGTCCCACAGTGAGGAAGTATCTAAAGCTGGATTTGAACTCGGGTCTTCCTGACTCCAGATCCAGTGCTTTGTACTTTGCATCTTCTAGAACAGTGTTTCTTCATCTAGGAACTATAAACTCTTTTTCTATTTTTATAATCATATTTTATTTAATATACTTGATTTCCTTTGCAAGTCTTTGTGTTTTATGTTATGATTAAAAGCATCATTCTGAGGAGTACATAAGACTCACTAGACTGTCAGAGCGGTCCATGACACCAAAAAGTGAATACCCCCTGTTCTGTCTGAGCGATCATAATGTTGAGATTTTGACAGTTGATTGTTTTCAGCCACATTTCTTTTGTGGATGGAGAGGCTAGCTCCCCTTCTGGAAACATGACAGCGTCCTGGACTCAATGCAAGCGGCCCAAAGTCATCCGCAATAACAGTATCTGGAGGAGGGTGCCATCACACCTGTCCTGTGAGCCAGATCTTCTCTGTCACAGTGCCACAAACCTTTGACAAGCACACCTCTATTATCAGAGGGTCAGAAAGTAGGATTCTGTCTTCTAAGGAATCTTAAATGATCTTACTGCATGGATGAGAGCCATCTTCTAAGAGCTTGCAAGACACTGTTCTGTTGACTCAGATTATCAGGGTTTTTTTTGTTCTGTTTTGGTTTGGTTTGGTTTTTTGTATCAGTAAAGATTAACCAAGTGGGCTCTTCACCATTCTCTATAGCTGTCAGTTAGTTGTGAACTATAAAGCTGTCTTGACTATCCCTTGTTCTCTATGAAGGACCTCATCTCATTCTGCTTTAAGCCTTTCCTGATCTTCTGAATGCTGATGCCCTCCTTCCCTAAGTACCTGGGGAGGGGGAGTGACTTCCTGTTTATGCTGTTGATGTTTCTGTATGTACTTGTTGAATTAAGAGGTAATTGTGTTGAGTAGAGATTGGTCCTTCTTTGTACTTACCTCCCTGGCACACTAAGAAATCCTCCCTTATTGATGGTTGGTTCATCGAACGTGCTTTTGATTTCTCTGTAGAAGATTCTTGCTAGGTTTTTGGGAGAGCTAGGCCTATTAATGTCGTTGATATTCCTTTTGTTTTCATAAGGTCGAACCTCTGTCCTAGGGGCCCTCCCCATGGGCTGCCTTCTGCTTTGATCTCTTCTGACACAGTCTGACTGTGGTGTTTCCATTGAGTTTAATGAAGAAAATAGCTCCTTATGAGATTTCGTGCAAATCTTTTCCATTTTTGTTTGTAGCCCTCCACTGTCATCTGCTGGTTTCATTTCTAGCAAGAATGTCATGATTGGTATTGGATTCCTCCAGCACTGTGTCCACATTTGGGGAAGGTTCTTATAGTCAGTGCCAATAGTCAGCCAAAAATTTATGGATTGCCTATGGATTCTTATCGATTCTTAGCCTCTGGTGCCTCCTTTTCTGACACTTTCCCTTAGTCAGTACAGAAGCAGAAGGGACAGGTCTGAGGGCCGTATTTTATTTTTTAGGTTTTATAGGTTGACATTGCCTAGAGTCATTTATCATCAGGAGAATAGTGTAACAAGGCTCTCTGTCCTCCGAAAACAGACCTGACTATCCTTCAGGGTGGATTATTTATGAGAAAGGGATTCATTTGTCAAAACAAAATGTAAAGTCTAATGTCATAATGTTTTAAGTATAATAATGTAGACAAATCACTAACTCGAGTTAAACCATTATGCTGCTCAAATAAGTGTTGGATTGTTGTTCCCATTTTTTTGATTGGTTTTCTTCTAAGATAATATAATAATGCTGCAGTTCTTCCTGGGAATCACTCTTTGAATAGTTTTTGAGGCCCCTTGCATTTACAAGGTGCTGATTCCTTGAACTCCTATGGCCTGCTGTCAGGAAGAGGGAACCCAGTGTTGGATGGAAACCAGCTCCCTATGATGGGACTTTATTTACAGAATAGCAAAATGTGTCATCACTGTGTGTTTCAGAAAATTCAAGTCTTAATGCTCTGAGACTATCATCCTTAATGATCTCCTGGGTTATTAGCAAAGACAAAAATTGACTTTGCGTGTGAAATGTGTAGTCCCAGCAGAAAAAATATGGAATGTTATTGTTTAGGGCCCTGTTTGTGAAGTTAGCAGTCTGTTTTTCAGGAATGAGAAATCTTGAACTTGAGAACTGAATTTCTGGAAGGGAGGAGATTTTTTTTTGATATGATTGACCTCTAAAGTATTTGAATCTTACTTGTTTTTAAACAGCCGAGAGAGAAAAGAGAAAAGAACAATTACTTGATATCGCAAAATCGAAGCAAGAACGAACAGATACTGAACTCCATAATTTGAGACAGGTATGGATATAAATATGATTTGGGCTGTAGTTTTTTAAAAGTAGTTACTAGTTGTATGTGTCTCTGTATTTGCCTTTGAGATTTTTGAGGATCTGTGATATCAGGGTTGGAAGTATTTCCTTTATCCTGACAGACATAATGTCTTCATACAACACATACATACCTATAGACATTCCTCCATCAACTCCTAAGTCTGCTCCTCTCCAGGCTCTAGGTGCTTCATAGAGCAACTACAGGGCCCAGAAGTGTGCTAGTCAGCAGCCTCCATCTGCTAGGATCGGTCACTGCAGCAGCACCCCCATGTTAGTAACAGTACATGGTGATTGATGTTGGGGCTTGCAGTATTGCCTTCCTCTGGTTTTGGAACTCACTCTCCATGCACATGCTGTAAAATGGGCTCTCAGGGATCCATATTCCATGCCCTTATTTTTACTCTCCTTAAACAGTCCTAAGAATTTACCTGTGCCTGCTCTGCTACCTTCCCCTTCACCTGCCTCTTTCATATTGTAGCATTTTTGCTTACTCTTTCAAAAATACTTCTCAGACTGGCTCTTATGTGACATCTGTCAAATTGGACATTTTTTAGCACCCCACACAATTCAGTAATGACTGCAAATAGCTATGTGAATGTCCCACCTTCCCTGCACATCCCTCTGCCTTCTCTCAGGATCCTAACCTTAACAGGAACCTTCTCGTCCCATTGGATTCTTGTCCAAAAGGACCCACCTGACACTGATGCCCAGCTCCCAGGGTACCGTGCTGTCCAGTGCTCTCCCTACAGGTCTGGCCCACCTTCTGTCCTGGTCCTGCATGCCCAAATGTGCAAAGCCCTCAATGGAACCAGAAACAGCCTGCTTTCTCCCACCATCACTTTGTGTATGGGTGTGCATGTGCATAAATAGATATTTTTGGAAACAAAGCCTGGGAGATTAGTTTAAAAAAAAAAAACAAGCTTGGCTCCAGTCTTCCTCTTACTGTACACTGTCTTGAGTCAGACTTTTTGCCTATGCTTGGAGAATGTGCATTACTTTTAGCCCTGGAAATTGTGCCATGGCTGTGAGACTTAGAGACTGTCTCACACTGAGAAATATTGCTACTTTATTCCGTTCCATATGTCAGGTGTCAAATTGGAGTGATGTCATTACATTCTTTAGATTTAAAAATGGGCTGATCTCTCCCTGTGTGCAGGTGTATGTCAAGCAGCAAAGTGACCTGCAGTTTCTTCATTTTACTGCAGAAAATAGTAGGGATGACTCAAGGATAGATGACTCACGGATCCATGAAACCAGGTACAGGACAAGTCCAATGAGGGGGAGAGGGCAGGGCTTCTGGTCATGGACTGAGAGGGCTCTTCTCATGTCTTCCTCTCCTCTGAGCTTTGAGAAAGAGCTTTCTCTTCCCCACAAGGAGTTTCGTTAGCATTGGAGAAAAGGTCACCATCTCTCCCTTTTGTACAGGGCTCACCAGCTCCTGAGCCCTTTCCCATTCATTCTCTCTTGAAGCCTTCCCAGCAGCCCTAGGAGGCAGGCTTCTTCCTGCCAGCTCAATGATTCTCACCCCTTTTTTACTGAAGAGGGAAGTATTACTTCAGTGTTTTGGCCAGTGGCTCTAATGAGTGGCGGAACAGGACAGAGAATCCGGGGCACTTGTTAAGTCAGTCTCTACAACTGACATGATCTCATTCCTATCTCACCTACACTGTGGATCCACACATGGTCCGTGGCTCTGTGGTTTGTGAAGGCCCCTTGGGAGCAAAGGCCTGCGGAGCATCTTACTGACTAGATATACTCAATCAGATGATTCTGAACATGTGGATTTTTAAAATAGTAGGCATTTTTTGGTTGTTCAGTGATGTAAGCCTTCATTAGCATTTCTTTTAATTTCAAGAACTGTACTTTTCCTTTATGGCCAGAATTCTGCTTTGATTCTGAAAGCTGAATTTGACAACCCTGATATTGATAGCTCATTAAAGAATCACGTGTTCCCATGAAAGAAGATACAGCCATAACTGACAGCCCAGTTTTTAAGAGGTAGAAGAAATACTCGGGGGCATGTATGAAGGACATGTCTCATTTAAGACACATAAACATTTGTTACCCCATAGGGCACATTCAAGTTTTCTGAGCCTGAGTTTCTTCATCCATAAAGGGAGGATAATATTCGTTCAATAAAAACATGTATAAAGTGCCTACTGTGTGCCAGGTGTTGTGTCAAGCGGCACCTCCCAGGGTTGTTGTCAGGCTCCAATGAGACAATGAATGGAAAGGGTTTGTAAGCTTTCCCTAAAGCCACTTCCCTAAGTAGAAGTTTTGTAAGGAGGCCTCTGGAGTCATGGGGTGTTCCCAACCCTATTCTGTCCCTCTCAAGGCCCATTTTGATCACTGTTAGCTGGAGAGAGGGCAGATGCTCCCAGCGCCCAGCACAGCCCTCAGCAGGGCAGGAGTGTGGCCCACTCTACAGTCCCTACCTCCATACACCTGGAAGTGGGAGGGGAAAGCAGCTCTGCTGTGGGGGTTTGGACTCCCGAGGCCTTTCTCCTTTGTGTCCAGCTTCCTCCCTGGGTGAGCTCATGGGCAGCATTAGGCTGGCAGTGGGATTTACTGTAGAGAGTCACAGTCTAGGGATGTGAGGCCTGAAGCTGCCCCTCCCCAACTGGGGTGATCCTCAGCAAGATACTTGTCTTGTCTGGACCTCAGTTTATTCCTCTGTAAAATGTGGAGCATGAGAAGCAGCTCGTAGTGTCCAGGTGCTCCATCCGGTGGAGAGCCGGGCCACCCTGCCACTGCCAGAACTCAGTTGGATCACATGCCCTGGACGTGGCCCTGAACCCTATCTCTGCCTGATGGCCTTGCTATAGTTGTGGAAAGGGCTTGGTAAGCTTCAAAGGGCTATCATGCCTTCAACTGCTGCTACAGGGCCCATCTGTGCAACCTTCCACAATCAGCTATATGGGGCTGTAGGATATCTTTATTTCAAATACATATTTTGGGGAAGTATACATTTCTTTTACTATTTACTTTTGCAATATGAGCCTAAAATCCAGTGGGTATTGATAGCATGGGCTGTAACTGATATTTAGATTCCTCAGCTTATTTTTATTTCCATAATGTTGTCACCAATGATGAGTTTGCCCCTCTTCTTCCTTCTCCTTCCCTCCTTCCTTCCTTTCTCTCTTTTTCCTTCCTTCCTTCTTTTCCTCTTCCTTCCATTCCAGCACAGTTCATTACATGTAGTTTAAATTGTTGGTTGACTTGAATTCCCTGCTGTGAGACTAACAGAATTATCAAGACAATAACAGATTAATATGGGATCATTTGGCCCGGTTAAGTGACTGTTGTGTGCCAAGCCTTGTGCTGGTTACATTTACCACTAAGCAAAACAAATATGTTTAATGCGGTCCTTGCTGACAAAGAACTCATGTCACTGAGAAGATCAGTCACACAGACATGAAACAGTGGTACACGATTGTATACTGAAAACAATCAAATGAAAGACTAGGTTTCATAATAGAGGTAATCATAGAACAACAAGGAAGGTAGTAATGATGTTGTACAAGTAAACACAATGGAAGGTAGGCCCAAGGAAGTCCAGCCTTGACTAGAGGCAGGAAGACTTCATGGAGCCTCTGGGGGCTGGAGCTGGACTACGAAGGATGCCCTTCTCAGGGCATGGGTCTGATATATGAATTTTAGACAAACATTACCTCTAGAGATTTATCCATATTGATGAGGTCTATATGAAATGTGTAAAATAATGCTGTTAGATATGTGTGTATATATATATATATATATATATATATATATAAACTTAGTTCTTTGTAATGTCATTATAGCAGAGAATTGAGTTTCTCAGATCTTGAAAATAACAACCCCAAAATCATCATTAAGAGAGAGGGAAATCAGAAGATATATTCTAAGGATCAAGAAAGTGAAAGCTCCCAGGTTCAACAATATAGGACAGAAAAGGGTGGTTATGATGGATTCAAAGAAGAGAAGAGATTTAGTCCTTCTTTTGGAGAAGAGATTAATCCTGGGACTTCAACCATGATACCAAAAGATATACTAGAAAGACAAAGACCCCTGCTCTTGAAAGATAAAGTACATTTTAATACAATGACCCCAGCTGAGTCCAAAAGGAGAGGTCCATTGGGCAGATGTGCAATGAAGTCAGCTAAGAGCAGCGACAGTGAGACCCTACCCCCGCCCCGGGAGCACCACCACCACCATCACCACTTTGGAGGGCCCGATTACAAGCATTGTGATCTAAATATCTATGTGAGCCCAGGCTTGTCTAGAGCAAAGCAGATGGAAAGACTGGAAATGGAATGTCACGACCAGATGGAGGTGACGGAAAGCTTCTCCCAATTCAATGAAGGCTCTTTGAGTGACTCAGACATTTGTGAATCTAAATGCTGCCATCCAAGTAACTTCATCATTGAAGCCCCAGGGCGGAGCTCCGTTTCTGATGTGGAGTGGATGAAGATTTTCAAGCCTTCTAAGGTAGAGAGAATTGTTCGACCCAAAACTGTTTGCACGTGCGCCAGGAATGTCTGTGGAATCAAGTATCACACCTTCAAAAGGTGAGTTATCTGTCCCATTGGAAAATAGCCAAACTAAACACCCCTACAATATTAAGAAATCCTTTATAAGACCTTCGCTTGCCATTTGTGCTTATATTATTCATGCCAATAGTATTCAGAATCACAAAAAGAGACCTTTGATATGGACTTCATTCATTCATTAAGCCCCTTCTTTGTGACTATTATTTGCTTTAGAGCTGCAGAGCAATTTTTGTTTTTAAATGAGCCAGTCAATTGTAAACATTTATTAAGCATTTGCTATGTTCCAGGAACTGTGCTAAGTATTGGAGATGCAAAGAAATGCAAAAAAAATTGTGATCCCTGTCCTCAAGATATTTACATTCTAATGGAGGAGACAACATATAGATGACTATATAGATATTCCATTCCATTATTGGAATTTCCCTTGGATCACTGAATTGCTGAGAAAGAGCTAAGTCTGTCATAGTTGATCATCACAAATCTTGCTGTTACTTGATTCAATGTTTTCTTGGTTCTGTTCGCTTCATTCAACATCAGTTCATGTAATCTTTCTACAATGTCTGGACTAGCTCTCTAGAGGCCTCAGGATCAGTCAGAGTCAGGATCAGTCAAAGTCCTTGGTCTTTAGGACCTTGGTCAGGAGGAGAAGTGAAGGAGGCAGGCAAGCTGCTACGCGGCTTGCCAAAGATGGATCCTGGACTCTGCAGTCCGGAGCCTGAAGCCTCTCTCCTACTCATCCTGCAGAAGAGCGACTCTGATTCTCCCTCAGCCTTCCAATCCTTGTCTATGATTATCTCACCACGACACATTCAGCAAGCACCAATCATGAGGAGAATTATTAACATTACCATTTCATCTAAATATATGTATATAGAACCATTATTTCACAGTACTCTGCTGTCTCAGATTCAAGTACACCTTTTCAGAGTTTCAGCCCTCTCCATCTTTCCAGGCTTTTCTGAAATCACCTTGCTCATCATTTATTTTTATTATTATTATTATTATTATTAATTTTGACTTTATTGAGTTTTTGTGAAATGTATTAGCATAGAGAATAAACAGCATTAGAAGAAAATAGAAAATTCCAACATGATAGGGAATAGTATTTATATTCTGTATTCTCAATTTTTTACGAAGTATATAGGCAAATAAAGAATGAAAAAAGGGAAGATGAGTATATGTCCTATGTCATCTAAGTGATGTGGTAAAGAAAAAAATACATAATTTGGTACATGTTTGATCCTTATAGATTAATTTTCTTGATGCTTAGACATTGTCCAAATGGAAAGGATCAACGGAAGCATAATTAGGCTTCTGATACTTATAAATTTCATTTCTAAGATAAAGCACATTATAGAAGTGAAATAAATTGCAACACAGTTTACTGGAAAATAGCACACAACTTCCAAAGGGCTTTGTGATATGGATTCTTTTTTTTTTTTTTTAAATAGCCTTTTATTAACAGGATATATGCATGGGTAACTTTACAGCATTAACAATTGCCAAACCTCTTGTTCCAATTTTTCACCTCTTACCCCCCCACCCCCTCCCCTAGATGGCAGGATGACCAGTAGATGTTAAATATATTAAAATATAAATTAGATACACAATAAGTATACATGACCAAAACGTTATTTTGCTGTACAAAAAGAATCAGACTCTGAAATATTGTACAATTAGCTTGTGAAGGAAATCAAAAATGCAGGTGGGCATAAATATAGGGATTGGAATTCAATGTAATGGTTTTAGTCATCTCCAGAGTTCTTTTTCTGGGCATAGCTGGTTCAGTTCATTACTGCTCCTTTGGACATGATTTGGTTGATCTCGTTGCTGAGGATGGCCTGGTCCATCAGAACTGGTCATCATATAGTATTGTTGTTGAAGTATATAATGATCTGGTCCTGCTCATTTCACTCAGCATCAGTTCGTGTAAGTCTCTCCAGCCCTTTCTGAAATTATCCTGTTGGTCATTTCTTACAGAACAGTAATATTCCATAATATTCATTTTTTTTTATTTATTTAATAGCCTTTAATTTACAGGATATATACATGGGTAACTTTACAGCATTAACAATTGCCAAACCTCTTGTTCCAATTTTTCACCTCTTACCCCCCCCCCTCCCTAGATGGCAGGATGACCAGTAGATGTTAAATATATTAAAATATAACTTAGATACACAATAAGTATACATGACCAAAACATTATTTTGCTGTACCAAAAGAATCAGACTCTGAATTATTGTACAATTAGCTTGTGAAGGAAATCAAAGATGCAGGTGTGCATAAATATAGGGACTGGGAATTTAATGTAATGGTTTTTAGTCATCTCCCAGAGTTCTTTTTCTGGGTATAGTTAGTTCAGTTCATTACTGCTCCATTAGAAATGATTTGGTTGATCTTGTTGCTGAGGATGGCCTGATCCATCAGGACTAGTCATCATCTAGTATTGTTGTTGAAGTATATAATGATCTCCTGGTCCTGCTCATTTCACTCAGCATCAGTTCGTGTAAGTCTCTCCAGGCCTTTCTGAAATCATCCTGTTGGTCATTTCTTACAGAACAGTAATATTCCATAATTTTCATATACCACAATTTATTCAGCCATTCTCCAACTGATGGACATCCATTCAGTTTCCAGTTTCTAGCCACTACAAAAGGGCTGCCACAAACATTCGTGCACATACAGGTCCCTTTCCTTCTTTATAATCTCTTTGGGATATAATCCCAGTAGTAACACTGCTGGATCAAAGGGTATGCACAGTTTGATAACTTTTTGAGCATAGTTCCAAACTACTCTCCAAAATGGTTGGATTCGTTCACAACTCCACCAACAATGCATCAATGTCCCAGTTTTCCCGCATCCCTCCAACAATCATCATTATTTTTCCTGTCAGCTTAGCCAATCTGACAGGTGTAGTAGTGTATCTTAGAGTTGTCTTAATTTGCATTTCTCTGATTAATAATGATTTGGAGCATCTTTTCATATGACTAGAAATAGTTTCAATTTCTTCATCTGAGAATTGTCTGTTCATATCCTTTGACCATTTTTCAATTGGAGAATGGCTTGATTTTTTTAAAATTTTTTTAATAGCCTTTTATTTACAGGATATATGCATGGGTAACTTTACAGCATTAACAATTGCCAAACCTCTTGTTCCAATTTTTCACCTCTTACCCTCCACCCTCCCTAGATGGCAGGATGACCAGTAGATGTTAAATATATTAAGATATAAATTAGATACACAATAAGTATACCTGACCAAAACGTTATTTTGCTGTAGAAAAAGAATCAGACTCTGAAATATTGTACAATTAGCTTGTGAAGGAAATCAAAAATGCAGGTGTGCATAAATATAGGGATTGGGAATTCAATGTAATAGATTTTAGTCATCTCCCAGAGTTCTTTTTCTGGGCATAGCTGGTTCAGTTCATTACTGCTCCATTAGAAATGATTTGGTTGATCTCATTGCTGAGGATGGCCTGGTCCATCAGAACTGGTCATCATATAGTATTGTTGTTGAAGTATATAATGATCTCCTGGTCCTGCTCATTTCACTCAGCATCAGTTCGTGTAAGTCTCTCCAGGCCTTTCTGAAATTATCCTGTTGGTCATTTCTTACAGAACAGTAATATTCCATAATATTCATATACCACAATTTATTCAGCCATTCTCCAACTGATGGACATCCATTCAGTTTCAGTTTTAGTCACTACAAAAAGGGCTGCCACAAACATTCGTGCACATACAGGTCCCTTTCCCTTCTTTATAATCTCTTTGGGATATAATCCCAGTAGTAACACTGCTGGATCAAAGGGTATGCACAGTTTGATAACTTTTTGAGCATAGTTCCAAACTACTCTCCGAAATGGTTGGATTCGTTCACAACTCCACCAACAATGCATCAATGTCCCAGTTTTCCCGCATCCCCTCCAACAGTCATCATTATTTTTTCCTGTCATCTTAGTCAATCTGACAGGTGTGTAGTGGTATCTTAGAGTTGTCTTAATTTGCATTTCTCTGATTAATAATGACTTGGAGCATCTTTTCATATGACTAGAAATAGTTTCAATTTCTTCATCTGAGAATTGTCTGTTCATATCCTTTGTCCATTTTTCAATTGGGGAATGGCTTGATTTTTTATAAATTAGAGTTAATTCTCTATATATTTTGGAAATGAGGCCTTTATGTGATATGGATTCTTATAAAATTGTAATATGAACAAAGATTTTAAAGCTAAACTTAAAAGTCAAAATATTAGTTTGAATATGGGTAGATAAAGAATAACCAGAATACTATTTGTCCCATTATGCACAAACTTTAGTTTTTAGAAGACTATAAAATAATATATCAACTAAAATACAAAATATGTAGTATTTTTTTTTAATTTAATAGCCTTTAATTTACAGGATATATACATGGGTAACTTCACAGCATTAACAATTGCCAAACCTCTTGTTCCAATTTTTCACCTCTTACCCCCACCCCTCCCCAAATGGCAGGATGACCAGTAGATGTTAAATATATTAAAATATAACTTAGATACACAATAAGTATACATGACCAAAACATTATTTTGCTGTACAAAAAGAATCAGACTCTGAATTATTGTACAATTAGCTTGTGAAGGAAATCAAAAATGCAGGTGTGCATAAATATAGGGATTGGGAATTCAATGTAATAGATTTTAGTCATCTCCCAGAGTTCTTTTTCTGGGCATAGCTGGTTCAGTTCATTACTGCTCCATTAGAAATGATTTGGTTGATCTCATTGCTGAGGATGGCCTGGTCCATCAGAACTGGTCATCATATAGTATTGTTGTTGAAGTATATAATGATCTCCTGGTCCTGCTCATTTCACTCAGCATCAGTTCTGTAAGTCTCTCCAGGCCTTTCTGAAATTATCCTGTTGGTCATTTCTTACAGAACAGTAATATTCCATAATATTCATATACCACAATTTATTCAGCCATTCTCCAACTGATGGACATCCATTCAGTTTCCAGTTTTTAGTCACTACAAAAAGGGCTGCCACAAACATTCGTGCACATACAGGTCCCTTTCCCTTCTTTATAATCTCTTTGGGATATAATCCCAGTAGTAACACTGCTGGATCAAAGGGTATGCACAGTTTGATAACTTTTTGAGCATAGTTCCAAACTACTCTCCAAAATGGTTGGATTCGTTCACAACTCCACCAACAATGCATCAATGTCCCAGTTTTCCGCATCCCTCCAACAATCATCATTATTTTTCCTGTCATCTTAGCCAATCTGACAGGTGTGTAGTGGTATCTTAGAGTTGTCTTAATTTGCATTTCTCTGATTAATAATGACTTGGAGCATCTTTTCATATGACTAGAAATAGTTTCAATTTCTTCATCTGAGAATTGTCTGTTCATATCCTTTGTCCATTTTTCAATTGGGGAATGGCTTGATTTTTTATAAATTAGAGTTAATTCTCTATATATTTTGGAAATGAGGCCTTTATGTGATATGGATTCTTATAAAATTGTAATATGAACAAAGATTTTAAAGCTAAACTTAAAAGTCAAAATATTAGTTTGAATATGGGTAGATAAAGAATAACCAGAATACTATTTGTCCCATTATGCACAAACTTTAGTTTTTAGAAGACTATAAAATAATATATCAACTAAAATACAAAATATGTAGTATTTTTAAGGTGCAAATTAAGATGTGGAGAAAGAATAAATCAGAGTAAGAAATTTGTTTTTTTAAAAGGTCATATATATGTATAAAGCACTTTTTTCATGTCTGCTATCATTTCTTATAAAATAATGGTATTCCATTACCATAACTTAATTCTACCATTCCCCAGCTGCTGAGCTTTAGAAGAAAGCTCAGTTTCCAAATCTCTTACACCACAAAAAGGGCAGCTAAAAACATTTTTTGCACATGTGAGTTCTTTTCCCTTTTTTATGATCTCTTTGGAATACAGACCTAGTAGTGGGACTGCCAAATCAATGAATTTGCACGGTTTTATAGCTCTTTAGGCATAGTTCCAAATAGCTCTCCCAAATGGCTGGATCAGTTCACAACTCTGTCAACAATGTATTAGAAAGAGGGGAATGTGAAAAGTGCACAGATAAGTAATAGAGGATGAAGAGGAGAGGTCCAGATAAAGTGCTGTAAGAAAGTTGGAGGACGGGCTGAGTACTGGATATAAATCAGAATTCAGAAAGATAGAGGTAGTTTAATGGACTGGAACATAGTTTGAAATAAGGCTGGAAGTTGGAGCTTCCCTGTAGAGGGTCTCACATGTCAGATTAAGAAGTTTCTGTTTTCTCTTGGAAGCGACATTTGGAGTTAGACTCGTGCCTTGGGAAGGCAATGAGGGAGGCTACATGAAATCGAGGGGGGAAAGCTGAAGAAAAGTCAGTCAGAAGGTTCTTTAACCATTCTAGGCAAGAAGTACTAGAGGTAAAGGAGAAAGAGAAGAGATGCAACTAGATTCTCTATGGGTACTTCCTGCTCCAAAACTGGTGACCCTTAGGGGATAGATGACAAGTTACATTTGTGATATTTCGGATATGGTGAGTTTAAAATGACAGCAAGGCATATCAGTGGAGGGAGATCCTGGGGCTGGCTAGGTAGCTGGGGGAGTTGTCTATATAAGAGTGGCATTTAAGACCACAGAGGCAGATGATATGAAAGAGAGAGAGGGGGAGGGAGAGAGGAAGAGAGAATGGGTAACTTTAATTACATTGCATGAAAAAGTTTTTTGCACAAACAAAACCAATGCAGCCAAGTTTAGAAGGGAAGTGGAAAGCTGTGAAACAATTTTTACAGCAAGTGTTTCTGATAAAGGTCTAATTCCTAAAATATGTAGAAAACTTTATAAATTTATAAAAATGCAAGTCATTCCCCATGTGATAAATGGCCAGACAATATGAACAGGACAATTTTCAGGTGAAGAAATTAAAGCCAGGTACAATGGATGGAGCACCAGTCCTGAAGTCAGGGGGACCTGAGTTCAAATTTGATCTCAGATATTTAACACTTCTAGTTGTGTGATCCTGGGCAAGTCACTTAACTTCAATTGTCTTAGCCAAAAGAAAAAAGAAAAGAAAATAAATTAAAGCCATTTATACTCATGAAAAGAATTCTCTAAATCCTTATTGAATAAAGAAATGCAAATTGAGAAGAGAGACAGAGAGAGACACAGAGAGAGAGAGAGACAAAGAGACCCAGAGAAAGAGACAGAGACAGAGACAGAGAGACAGAAAGACAGAGAGACAGAGAGAGAGAGAAAGAGAGAGAGAGATGAGAATCAGTGAATAAGTGCAAGTGCATTGCTTTCCAGCAGTGAGGGTCCAGTTGAGCTCTGAAGATATAAATGTATAGTAGGCCCTGTTGGCACATACCACCCCCTCCATACACACACACAATGTTGAGTAACCCAGATGTAGGAGACAGAGCAGCAATGGGAGATCTTCTAGACTGAAGATTGACTCAAGGACCAGGTCAAGGAACTCAAGGGAAGGAGTGGTAGGAGGAGTTTGAGGGATACCAATCAAAAATGATGGAAGTAGAAGAAGCGAGGAGGAATGGAGGAGCTGGCAGTCATGGCTTGTGAGGAGAGATGAAGCAGAAGGACCTAAAGGCAGGAGAGGCTGCTTGAAGAGGGGAGTGTTGTAGTGAGGATAGGAACTGAAGGTTCATCTCCCTTTGGGGACAGCTGAGATGCAAAGGCACAGCAGCTGGGATCACTGAACCAAGGAGAGGACAAGGATTGGTGTGAATATTGTTGTCACAAGATGAGGAGAGGGAGTGGGATTGGAGTGTGAGATTCATCAAGGAAGAAGGAAGAGTGACTGGGTGGGGGGTACATTGGAGCCTTAAAGACCCGGACAGGGGAATAGAAGCACATGTAGACTGGCTGCTGAGCAATGCAGGGTCTATCAAGGAGGATCAAAGAGCAGGGGCTGACTTTCCTTGTGGTCTTTTATGTGAGAATGTAAGGAAGAAAAATAGTCAACCCCGGAGAGGGGGGCAGGGAATTGTCTTCAGGAGAAAGCCAAATTTCATTGATAGCTTTTAAAGTAATCCTGAAGTATTTTAGAACAAGGTGTGGGAAACCAGCTGCTCCACTGTCTACACAGGATTTGATTCAACTGCCTATTCTATTCCACAAGTCTTTACAAGGAGGACCAACAGTTTTTTTTCTTTTTAAACATTTTCTGGACACTTTAATTTTTTTTTTAATTTTCCCCAGTTACATGTGAAAAACAACACTGTTTTTGGTTATACATATATATTCATTTTAAAAAACATTTCCTTATAAATCATGTTGGGAGAGAAAAATCAGAATAAAAAGGAAAAACCATAAGAGAAAAAAAAAGTGAACATAGCATATGGTGATTTACATTCAATCCCCGTAGTTCTCTCTCTGCATGTGGATAGTGTTTTCTATCCAGTTTATTGGGATTGCCTTGGATCACTGAACCATTGAGAAGAACCAAGTCTGTCATAGTTGAATATGGCACATTCTTGCTGTTATTGTGTGTAATCTATTCCTGGTTCTACTTGTTTCGCTCAGCATGAGTTTATATACGTCTTTCCAGGCCTTTCTAAAATCAGCTTATCATTTTTTATAGAACAATAGTATTTTCAAATACTTTAAAAAAAGTTATGTCACTTTTGCTTGCCAGTGATTACATTTATTCCCAATAGAGTCCTTTCCTCTCATCCTTCTCTTATATATCATTTAAACTAAATAGACACAAACTTTGTCCATGCCTGTAAGCCTTATTCAATACCTGTTGTCTTTTCATTGTTGTTTTCTTTTACATTATTGTGTTCATCATTCAGTGATCATTATTATTGTTATTATTGTGATCATTATGTCAGTTATTGATAATTACAACCGTCATTCTCTTAGTTCTAGGTACTTTATTCTGCATCACATCTGACATCATATCAGGCTTCCCAAGTTTTTCCTGATTCTCCCATCCTCATTTCTCACAGCTTCTCCCTAGATCTTAGACTGTTACAAGTGTGTATATGTTTGCTCGTTGTTATCTTTGTGGGCCCTGCCTGTGTGACCTGTACTGACCCTCTGGGGGCTTCCTCTGTAAAAGGGCTTGGGCTAGAACATTGCAGGGGGTCATTCCAGGCCCAATGTGTTGGGAGTCCTTGTCAGCCCCAGTAGGTACCTTCTCATCAGACAAAAGCTCTTCCTTACCTGCTGGAGAAGAATGCAACTACTTCAGTTCAGGTGCCAGAGAAGTCTCTGCCCCCAACTGCTCCTGTAGAGAAAGAATTAGGAAGATGAATCCAAAAATCAACTGGGCATTAAAAAAAAAAAAACAACTTTTGATTACCCCATCTCCAGCACATTTTCTTGCACACAGTAAACTTGGTAAATGTTTGCAGAATTTTATGGCCATGTTAACTCTTATTTATTTCTCATGATTTGTTCTTTTGGCTGAACCTACCTAGGATACTTCTTCTTCTTCTTTTTTTTTTTTTTAACTTTTAAAAGATTCCTGATGGTATAAGCAGGTTTCAGTAAATCTAGATTCTGATTTGTTTTTCTTATTTCTGTTATATTGATCAGTCGTGCCAGGATTCAACCTGAGTTTGTTTCTCAGCCTAATATGGTACCTCTTCTTGGTAAGGTGTTTTCCCTCAAACCTAGTGACCATTATGATGATGATGATGATGCTAACAGAAGGTTTTCTCTATTTTATTGACAGTCCGCCGATCGCCTTCTGGCATTCCCAACACACGAGCACCTCAAATGTGAAGACCAAGAATGAGGACAGATTTGTAGATTTCTCTTCAGATAAAAGGCATTTATCGGCATTTTTGCCCAGCAGCAGAGAACCTGCTTTCCATCACGTTAGTATTTGATTGCGAATGAAATGAAGATTTAGACAAGACTGGGAATATCATGAGACTCTTAACTTTGCTGCAGTACAGTGGTTAGTTGCTGATGTTTGTTTCATTTTAGGAACTTGAGGCATTTTTAAATGTTCTTTGAAAATTAGAACATTTAATTTCCTAGATCAAATTCCCCAAAGGAGGCTCTCAGTGCCCCTGGATTTCCCAATGGTGATCCTGCCAGTTACGTGGGCCATAATATCAATAGTGATGGGCATTCTTTGTGATGCTTATTTTATACAAATAAATGTAATGGGTGCTCTTTATTATGCTTATTTTTTAGTTCTCTTACCCAGAGGAATAAAATTAATTTCTGAGAGAAAACATTCTAGTTTCCTAACTTTAGTTCCATGATTTGCACCTCGATGATAACATTGAAGACCTTTCTTGGTAGAAAAGTACCAGCCCACACCTCTGGCCTTGGAGCC
Source organism: Sarcophilus harrisii (assembly GCF_902635505.1). Taxonomy (NCBI): domain Eukaryota; kingdom Metazoa; phylum Chordata; class Mammalia; order Dasyuromorphia; family Dasyuridae; genus Sarcophilus; species Sarcophilus harrisii. Next base: position 685,728,925 of record NC_045426.1, on the reverse strand, counting down.
AGGAGATCTGGGTTTGGATGTTTTTGCTACTTATTCCTCATGTGATCTTGGGCAAGTCATGGCCCCTTGGAGATGATCTGCCCTTTTCTAGAAAATGTTTATAAGGGATTGGGGCTTATTTTTTTAATTGTGAATTATTTGATCACACCCACAAGCACAAAATCCTAATAGACAACAAAAAAGAGGAATTTATATGAAATTGACAAAGCCAGGGACAGGCCCTTGATTTCACGGGATGAGAACTCGAAGGTGAGTAGAGGCAGATTGGCACCTTATTGAACCCTTGAGAAATTTAAGTGGCTTGCTCAAGGTCCTTCAGGCAGGACTGTTCCAGGCAGGGCTTGAACTCAGCAGTTCCTGACTCCAAGGTCAGCTCTCTACCCACCAGCCTCCATGAAACTGTGAACCTCTGCTGGATACAGTTGGATTATTTCAAGTCTAAGTTAAATTTCACAAGGTAGCAACAAAATGTCCTTTTTGGCTGCCCTTTGGAACTCTTGTATTTTCTCTTGTTTCATTTAATGCTCTTTCCTCTCTTCTTATACTTTTATCATTCCCCCATCTCAGCCTCACCCCCACCTTCAACTAGAACCCTTCCTTGATTTCCAAGGTCCCTTCTAGCTTCCATTATCTATTGTTCCATGACCCATTTTAGTATTTTAAGTAGTATCATAGATGTTTAAAGTGAAATTTAAATTTAAATTAAGAACAGAAAAAGTAAAATTCCATTTAATAAATTTTACCTGCTTTCCAAGGAATGGTGAGAAAAGCACTTTCAAAACTGTAAAGGACCTTATAAAGATGAGTTAGTATTATTCCTAATTTAGTACATTTTGAAAAACAAACAAGCAACCCTTTACATTCAACATTTTAATGAGGTCAGAGAAACAGAGACACACACAGCCTTCCATGGCTTTCATCATGTCTTGTGGCCTTCCAAAATATTCCTACTAAAGGTTTTAACATCTGTGTTGCCTTTTTACAGTTCTAGACATTAATGAGATTGTTACTTTTTGGATCCAACACAGAAACCAGGACATGTTTTATTGGAACTGCAAAAGGAAATCAAGTCACTTTCTTCCAAAAGTCTCTTTTCTTTCAATTTTATAAAACTACTCCCCTTCAATTTTTCATCCCCCCAGGTTTGTCTAAGAGTAGAGCAATCCATTCCTAAGCTTTTCTCAAGAAAATCCTGACAGGCTACATGGAATTAAGATAAAATTGACAAGAACTCATGGACCTCAGTGAAGGTCAGTTGCCAGACTTATAGAGCATTTCCTCATTGGAATGATGATGGCTGCCATCATCCCTTGGAAAACAAAGTATATAGTTCCTGAAGAATAGCTGAACCTAATCCAGAGGATATGGGGGGGACCTGTCAGCTGTAAGCCTGACTGGGGAAAGATGGGATTTCAACTTCTCTTTTCAGGTCTCAGAACCCTTCCTTGGGCTCTTTCTCCGATCCCCTCCATTCTGATACATAACCCTGCCTGTATATGAGGAATGAGAAACTGTCTTAAAGAAAAGACTATGTGTGCTCTAAGGGCATTTCAGAAGAGTTGGAAATGGCTCGTTTTCATGGTGAAAATTCAGCAGAGGAAGAAGCCAAACAGGACAAACAGGTGTTCAGGATCACATTTTAGAGTAGCAACACAGTTTTGAGTGTTTCCTACCACTGGCACCAAAGAGAAGTAGCAGGTGGAAAGTGTTCTGACTTACTAATTAGGGGCCTGAAGCAGGGAAGGAAAAGCTCAAGAATCTGATGTATGGGTGTGATCAACTGGCACCAGCAGTGACTTTGGTGATAGGAAACAATTTTAGTTGGATAGGCTGTAAAGAGATGAAAGGAACATGTTTATAACATCTGTTAGTGCTGCTGAGGAAGTCAAAGAATTGTTCATTGATAGCTCTCATTTTCACACAAAACCCCATTTCCAAATGCTTCTTGATTTCATTAGCTTGTTAAAATTGTTATGTCTTCCAGGATGACTGTTCTCCCACAAGTAAGCTTCAGCGCTTGCTGGCGGAATCTCGAGAGATGGTTACTAATCTGGAACTTAGCACTCTACTCCCTGTTAGCCCTAGCAATCCCAACCACAGTGTATGTTCATTTTTCTCTCAACTAAGTTTATATTCACTGAATACTAAGTATAAAGGTGCAGACTGATCTCTGGGGAGGCATGAAAAGCTTTTCTGGCCTGCCTGCAGAGTGCAGGGAGTGGTGCATGGGTGAAAAGATGCCCCTGTCTCCAAACTGTTTTTAAAATGTGATATTTAATGGGACATGTGGGAGAGGGGAGGAAAGCTTAGTAAAATTAGATTCTTTCACAAAATGACCCCTTACTTAACCCTCTTGAGGCAGTGCATTCCACTTGTGGATAAATAACCTTGTTAGGAAGTTTCTTCTTACATTGAGCCTGTGTCTCTTCACAACTTCCCCCTGCTGCTCCTGGTTCTTTCCTCTGGGACCAAGCAGAACAGGACTAATCCCTCTTCCACATAGTGGCCATCGAATACTTGAATGGCAGCTTCTGTGATTGCTCCTTCCAGGATTGCACGTCACCAATTCCTTCCTACGGTTTTTTTTTATAGTTTTAGTACATAAAGGAGGTTTCAGCCTCCTGTTCTCACCCAATGCTGGACATTGTCATACATATGGCAGGGGTGAGCAGGACCAGTACCATCCCTTTTCAACATGCCTCTCTCAGCTTTTCTTTTGATTGATGTGTCTTGCCTCTGACTCTGACTGAGGTAGATGAAAAATAATTCACCTTCCCTCCCCAGATTCTTTTTTTGAAAATATGCTTGTGTAGTCTATGTCTCAAATCTCTGTGTAGAATTTTATATTTATCTTTTTAAAATTCTATCTTACTTGATTTGGTCCATAATTCTTTCCTGCTGGGATGTTTTTGGATGCTGATTTTTATCATTCACAGAATCACAGAGTCTCATTGTTTTAAAGGACCTCAGTCATCATGTAGTCCAGATGCATATATGATCTGTTAGTCATCCAATTAACTTTTGTGTGAAGACTTCTACTAAGGAGGAAACATAGCACATATCAAGGAAGTTCATTCCCCATAATTCCAACTGTTAATGGAACTTTTCATTATATCAAGCCTAAATTTGTCCCTTTGCCATTTTCAACCATTTCTCCTAGTTGAGCATGTCTTAATTAAATTTGATAAAGGTGCCTTCTGTGCCTTCACTCAAAGCATAGATTTAAAAAAAAAAAAGTAAACAGCACAGATCCCCTACTAGAGATCATTCCCCAAGCTGACATCAAATCATTAAGGGTTTTCTCTGCAGCTATTTATTCATTTAGTTTTAAATCTATATCACTTTGGTATCATCTAGCCAAAGTTCTGTTCAGCTTCTCCCAAAAAATAGCATGAAAGGCTTTGCAAGAGGCTTTGCTCTTATGGGATATGCACAGTCTAAAGAATTTCCCTCATCTAGGAGTTAAGTTATCTTTTCTTTCTTTTTTTTCTGGTTATACATGTACATTCATTTTTTTAATATGCACATTTCTTTTCTAATCATGTTGGGAAGAGAAAAATCAGAACAAAAGGGAAAAACCACAAGAGGGGGGGAAAAACAGAAGAAAAAGGGTTTGGGGAAGTGAATATAGCATGTGTTGATTTACATTCAGTCTCTCTGGATGAAAATATAGTTCTCTCTGGATGTTTGCTGTCCAAACTTTATTGGGATTGCTTTGGATCACTGAACTGCTGGAAAGAATCAAATCTTTCATAGTTGATCATCTCACAATCTTGCTGTTTTTGTGTACAATGTATTCCTGGTTCTGCTTGTTTCACTCAGCATCAGTTCATCTTTCCAGATCTTTATAAAATCAGCTTGTTCATCGTGTTTTATAGAACAGTAATATTTCATTACTTTCATGTACCACAACTTGTTCAACCATTCCTTAATTGACAGGCATCAACTTCTTTTCCAATTCTTTGCTACCACAAAAAGAGCTGCCACAAACACTTTTGCACATATGGGTCCCTTTCCCTCCTTTAAGATCTCTTTGGGATATAGACCCAGTAATGGCACTGCTGGGTCAAAGGATATGCACAGTTTTATAGCCCTTTGGGCATAGTTCCAGATTGTACTCCAGAATGGTTGGATCAGTTCACAACTCCACCAACAATGTATCAGCATCCCAGTTTTTCCATATCCCCTCCAACAATCGTCATTATTTTTTCCTGTCATCTTAGCCATTCTGAGAGGTATGAAGTGGTACCTCAGAGTTGTCTTAATTTGTATTTCTCTGATCAATAGGGATTTAAAGCATTTTTTCATATGACTATAGATGGCTTTAACTTCATCACCTGAAAATTATCTGTTCATGTCCTTTGAGAGTTACCTTTTCTTGAATGGAAATAAGGTTAGTCAGGCATGACTTATTATTATTATTATTATTTTGGCTGAGACAGTTGGGGTTCAGTGACTTGCCCAGGGTCATACAGCTAGGAAGTATTATGTGTCTGAGGCCAGATTTAAACTCTGGTCCTCCTGACTTCAGGGCCGGTGCTCTCTCCACTACATCACTTAGCTGCCCCAGGCATGACTTATTATTGATGATAACATACTGGTTCCTAGTGATCCACTTCTTTCTAAATGCTCACATGGGCTTCTCTTGATTCTAAAATTTAACTGTAAATTGAGATTAAGCTCCCCAGCCTTCTAATTTGGAAATTTTCTTTTTCCTTTTTTGAATATCAGAGCTGGACATACTTTTTCAACATCTTATGTCGCTTCTCCCTTGCTTTACCTGTTTTCCAGTCAGCTGTTCAGCAGTCACTTTCACCAATCCTGGGCTCACCGAGGACATGAAGGCCCTCTCCTACCATCTCCTCGTGTCTCTCAGGATTCAGTTCCCTGTAATTTTCTTTGTTGTCTCTTCCCCAACTGGAAGATCATTGTTCTTGGCAGGAGAGTTGGGTTGTCCTGTCTTTTCTGCCTTAGCCATTCTCATTAGCCCATTCATTCTCCGTACCAACCTTATCTCTTCTAACTCTTCTTCTTACCTGCAGTCTGGCCACAACAGAGACCTAAATGAATCTGGAATCTCATCAGTCTGCAAATTCCCTCTCTGTGCCTGCCCATCCCAAGGAACTCTTGCCCATGTTACCCCCAAAGTTCACTGCAGTGGGTCTGCCCATTGTGCTGAATCAAAAGTGGACAAAAATGCCCTCTTTCCATTGGCTTATGTGTTGATCTGTATTCTTTCTTCTGGGCACATGGAAGATATCAGTGGGAAAATAGGCATTGCTTCTCAGCCTCTGTCACATTAACCGAGTGGTGTCTGCTTCGGAGGAATGTGTCTGGTCCAGCATTTGCCTCTGGCAATTTGTATGATTTTGGACAGGCTCCCTAACTGCTTTTTAGTCTCATGTAAAATGAGGGGTCAGATTAGATAATCCTTTTCAGTTTTAAAATTACATTGTAAATGCTTGGGTTGGGTTTGGGTCTTGTTTTGTTTTTGTTTTTGCTAACCTCAAACCAACTTGGTATTTCCCAATTCATACTAAAAATCATTGTTTCCCCCTTTTCATATGCTTTTTCAAGTATTTGAACTCACTGGCACCTCTCTTTGCCTGGTAACAATTGTCAGGATGTTCTTGTCTATGGGGCTGGGAGCACAGGGGGGCTCTGGCTTGGGGCCCAGGCCCACAAGGCTGGACTATTTACTCCTGGGGTGGCCTTGAGCAGTCACTTATCCCCTCTCATTCCCAGTTGCTTCCTTCTGTAAAATGAGAGAGTTGGATGCCGTGATCTGCTGGGTTGTTGGTAGTTGGGAAGCCCAGTGTCTGCAGTGGCTAGTCTCGACGAGGTCTGGCAGCCAAGTGAACAAAGCACCAGCGCATTGGGCTCGCCGTGTCTTGGTCCAGGGACTTAAGCCTTGTTTCTCCCCAAAGACTGAAAGCTTTTACTGCATTAGATTTGGAAGAGTTCTGAGATCCATGAATCTGTGTTCCTGTGTCAGACTTTGGGGATCTGTCCCAGGGACCCTGAATACAAGGCCCGGCCTGCTTAGACACGCCATGAAGAGTGCTTGAATTGAACTGTATGTCACCTTGTGTCTAGTGATGGTTGTGTGGTCTGTTTAATTGGTGGCAGAGGCTCCAAGGTCTCTCGGAAGAGAATGGGTTAAAAAGGGCAGAGAGCTGACTGGGGGAGTAGGTGACTTCTGTAGGGTTTATCTGTAATGTCAGTCAAGGTTGGGTACTCCGGCTGGCAATGGCAGCACAGCAGAATGGGAGCCCATGTGCCCCTAACGACAAACAACTTAAAACCCAAGGGAGGTTATTCCTCGGAGTGAATTGTGATTAATTCATTCCTTGGCTCCTTAAGATTAGCGGTCTTTTAAAAGAGCATTAGAAGCAGCTGGGCCTGGAGTCAGGAAGCCCAAGTTCTACATGGCCTCAGATACTTACTACCTGTATGACCCTGGGCAAGTCACTTATCCTTTGTCTGCCTCTGTTTCCTCAGCTATAAAATGGGAATAATAATGACACCCACTTCCTTGAGTTGTAGTGAGATAATATTTGTCAAGTACTTAAGACAGTGACGGCATCCTTTGCTCAGTCATTCTGGAACCCGTTTGGGTTTTCTTGGCAGAGATAATGGAGGGGTTGGCCATTTCCTTCTCCAGCTCATTTTACAGATGTGGAAACTGAGGCAAACAGGGGTAAGTGCCTATTTACATATGTTTATTCCCATCCTTCCCTCCCACAGCTTGAGATATAATCTGAATAAAAAATAAGACAATGTGTTTTCAGCTGTTTGTATTTTAGTGATAGAATCACAAAATCAGAATTTTATAATTGAAAAGGAGCTCAGTTGTCCAGTCTATACCCAAAAAGGAATCCTTTCTGTAACCCATAGCAAAGGGTCATTCAGCTACTGCTTAGAAACCTTTGGGAAGAGCTAACCTGCCTGCAATGGAAGCCCATTCCACTAGTGCATGGCTCTAATTCTTAGATAGTTTTTCATTACTTTTAGATCTAAATTTATCTCTTTGCAATTTCTACCCACTAGCTATTTCTGTTCTCTAGAGCCCAAACCCTCCTCTAAGTGACAGCCCTTCAAAAACCCAAACACAGCTCTCCTTGTACTCCTTGAACCTTCTCTTCTTTAGGCTAAAAGTTTCCAGGTCTTTCAAATTGTCCTCCTATGCTAAGCTCAAGAACCATAGCCTGTTTTTCCTTCCTCTGGACACTGTCCAGTTTATCAATGTCCTCCTTAAATGGTGGTGCCCAGAATGAGCACACAGTGTTCAAGGTGGCGTATGACTAGGGCAAAGTACTGCGGGACTATCATCCCTCACTTCTGGAGGGCGTGTCTCCCAGGGCAGCCCAAAATCAGACCAGAGGGTTTTTTGGGTTTTTTGGCAACCAAGTTTAGCTTATAGGCCATGGAAACCTCTCTACTTTTTGAGACAAACTGCTGTCTAACCAGACCAATTTCTGAATCCATGTGTAAGACTCCTATTTATCCCAAATCAATTTCATTTTATTAGATTTGACACAGAGCTGTATCCTATTGAGATCTTGTCTGAAAAAAAAAAAAAAAAAAAAAAAAAAAAAAGATCTTGTCTGCCCCGACTGCCATCCACTGTTAGGTATCCTTTCCGACTTTGTGCCATCTGCAAATTTTATGAACATGCCACGTATGCCTTTAGCCAAATTATTGATAACAGTGTTAAATAGCACAGAGGCAAGCATTGAGATCTCGGGGTTTCCATTGGAGAGTTCATGGAAAGGGGCCTTGCGCCATTAATTTTTACTCCACTCACCCAGTTTAGAATTCCTTCTAATTGTATTTTCATCAAGTCTACTGTTTTTTTTTAAACAAAAAAAAAACCCAAAATAGTAGATATTCTAACAGTCAGTTAACTGAAGTATAGGTTAAATTGTATCATTAATTATTCCAGTCTACTAGTCTAATTTAGTGACCCTGTCAAAGAAGGACCTCAGAGAACTCTGGTGTGACTTATTCTTGATGAAGCCAGTTCATCATCACAGACATTGCTTTGGATCCAGGTATTCATTTGTGAGCTCTTTTGTGATCTGTTCTAGAAGTATCCTAGGAATCCAAGGCCAGCTCACTAGCCTGTAGTTTACAGATTCCTCTTTCCTTTTTAGAAAATCCATGGATTTTCTGTTCTCCAAGCTTGTGGTTCCTGCTTCCTTCTTCAGGCATCACTGACAGAAGCTCAGTTATCACATCAGCCAGACCAGTTGATTACCAGTCCCTAAGGATAGAGTTCAAGGACAATTAAGTTCTCTCTTTTGATAGATTTACGCATCTTGGGTATCATTTTCCCGTTTGTCATTTTTGTTCTTCTTGGTCATTCTCCTTGGCAGAGAAAACAGAAACAAAATGAGATCTAAACAACTCTGTTATCTCCTTGCCCCTGCCCGAGCCTCCTTTTTTTCCCATAGAGCTGTAAAGGTCTTCATTAGGAGTCTTAGTTTCCCCACCCCTCCTGCTTCCCCCCAACACACACACACACACACACACACACACACACACACACTCTTCTTTTTGGAATTACTTCCTTCTGTATCTTCAGAATTTGATTCTTGGGAGTTTCCTATCCCTCCTGGACTGACTTCCTCTAAAGGATTTATTTTAGTTCATGTGCTTCATTCCTATTCTTTTGAACCCCAAACTGGGTTCTGACTCTAGTTCGTGCAGTCTAAGGGGGGGTATCAAAGTGTGCCCAACATTCCTCTCCTGCCTTGCCACAGACTTTAATTTCTTCCTTCAGATGTTCCCATCATCCACATCCTAGTAGCCAGTCCTTTCTTGTTAGTAAGAATAAGAACCATGGTACAATTTTCCCTTGTTGGTCCCTTCACTAAAGTGATTACCTGCCTTTCTTTTTAGTAGAATGTTTGCTTCTTGAGGGCAGGGGTCATCTCTCTCTGGTACCCAGCCCCAGAGCTGGCATACAGTAAGAGCTTAATAATAAATGTTGGTTGGTTGATTGATTTGGTTGCTTTCCCATGTCTGTCCTGAGTACTGACTAGAGGGTTATTTTGTAGACAGACTTCTCCGACATGACAGCTCACAGAGCAGCACTGCCCATCATTGAAGAAAACAGCTCTTGAGTCCAATTTTCCGGGCGATCATGGGTAAGTCACCTCTGCTTATCTTGTGACATTTCCTAAGCCACTTCAGAACAACTGATAATGAAAGGGCAAGGAAAGGCTTTGTTTGTGCTCCTTGTCTTTCACATCACCTTTACCTACCAACGGCCCCTGCCACATTGCAGGGCTTGAGGTAGTGTGGCCGTCCTCAGGATCCCAGAGTGTTAGATCATTAATGTACCCCGGAGTTTTCCTAGCCCAGCCCCTCACTTACAGAGGAGGGCACAAGGACCCAGAAACACAGAAGAATTTTCTCAAGGTTGCAGGTCCAGAATCCAGGTCCACCACGCCCTTGAACCAAGTAGACCCTTAATAGTCCTGGCCATTCTGGAATATGATTGAATTTCAGCACTTTCAAAATCAGACCCTGTCTGCATGGTTTACAAATAGCCTCTTCAGATCTCCCCTTTTTTATGGAAAGATACCTTTCCTATTTAGTTAGAGGATTAATAAAGCATGTTCTTAAGCAACAGCTGAAGTTTCTGCCACAATTCCTTCTGCTGAACCCCCCCCCCCCTTCCCTCCCAAGAATTCAATGTAGAGTTTCTCTGGAATCTTATAAAAGTTAAAATGTCTGGTTGGTTCTGAGGCTTTTGAAGTGTCTCAAAGGCAGCACAAGTGCTTGAGATGTAGCCAATAAATCATTGATTTGTGGCATCAGCAATTTTCCACTTCTTAAAAACCTTTCATGTGATGGGGCAGTTTTAATCTGTGTACATTTAGGAAAAGACAGAACAACCCAGCCCCCCTTCCCGGAGGTAGCAGGCAAGAGGATTCTTACCCAGTCCTCTCTGCTGCAAGCAAGGGGACTCAGACATCTTTTACTCACGTCCTGTCATGTCCCGAGGCATAGCTACATTGCCAGGACAATGGGGACTTAGACATTACTATTTTCTTCTTACTGATCTTGTGAAAATGTGTCTTCCTTCCTCTTCCCTTCCAGAAGCAGATTTCTTGTCTATTTGGAAGAAAAAAAGCAGACATTCCTGCATAATACTTACTTTGAAAGAAGAGGATTATAATTCTTCATAAGCAACAAACAGCTAATAACCAAAGATACCAGCAGCTAAAAGACCATTTCTTAACACCTGAATTTTGAATGTTGTCAAGTTAGTAGTTTCCAAATGTCAGAAATATAGATATATACACACATATATGTGTATGTGTGTGTACATATATATATTTTATACATATATATCATATATATACATACACACATTTATATATATAATATATATATATAAATATATTTACACACCTAGATGCTAGGCCCTATTTGTATATATTTGTGAAACTGAATTTGGTATTATGCTAAGAAAAACATGACTGTTGTGTGTAAGGATAGATGCCCTCCCACTAAATGTTAGCGTAGCCTTGGGAAAGGATGAACATCGAAGTGAGAGTCCCAGTAACTGGTGAGGAATTGTATAGAATTCTCCACTCAAATTTTGTTAAATTGTCTGAACTATTTTTTTCTTGGCTGTATGGGCATTTTAATTTTTCCTGGTCTTTTACCAGGATCAGCTTATAAATGCCTAAGAAATGGCATTCTCTTATTATTTTGGTGTTTTGGCTCTGGACTTTGCTATGTAAATAGACATGAAATAATGTGCGAAGTGTTTTTAACTGGAAAGTACTTCCTGAGTGACTGAAAATTGACGCCCTTCAGCCCCCAAACCGAGCTACGCAATTCCCCTCCCATAGTCTGGGGCCCCTTGTACACCAAAAGCTCGCTAGAAGATCAAGTGTTATGCGTGGTATTTTATTTTATTTTTTACCTTCAAGGAATGAGAACAGTACTGTATTTAACTTGTAAAGTAATTTTATTTTTTGAAAATATGCCATGTGTATCTGTGTCTTCTAAGAGAAGCAACAGCTGCATTCAATGAAAATATTTCTAACAATAAAGAGAATGACCTTTCTGTAGTCTTTTCTGGGTCGTTGTACCAGAATGGAAACAGGGTGGATGATGGAGAGATCGAGGCAAGGATACAAGAAGAAAGGCTCCCCCCCCACACACACACACTCCCTTTCCAAACTTGAAGCAGCCCATAACTTACGTTCCATTATGAAAAAAAAGGCTGGCTGGACAGCTTTGCTTAGGAATGTACGGATTTATTTTGTAATGTCTTACCAACATAAAAGAGACAGCTTTCCATTGTGCTCACCTCAGTGTCTAGTTAAAAAAAAAGTTTCTCTGTTATGTCAGTTGATTTTCCTAAGTCTAAAGGGCCCACCCCATTTGGCTCATCTAATTAGGATACTGAAAGCAGAAATGAGGTGAGGTTTGCTTATGTTCTTTCTAAATGCATACTTTATAATTCTGCCCTAGTTGGGCAGAGTGAAACTGAAAAGATATAGTTTGATTCCGAATGAAAAGGCTGCCAAGGTAGGAAACCTTACATGTCCTGGGGGAGGCTGTGTTCCAACAGATGTACTCCTTACCAGCCTGCCTAGTGAGCAGTGAACACTGCTGATTTGCTGGGTTTTCAACTCTCAGGGAGCTAGGTTTTAATAGGACTAGTCTTTGTGGGGCTGGGAAATTGGAGATTGTAGTTCTTTTCTAGATTATATGATTACAAACTTTCAGCTCCTCCTTAGCACCGTGGATGTACTCCCAAACAGTCCAAATATGAAAAATTTTAAGTTTGTTACATTATCTACAAGCAATTTCGGAATATTGGCTGCCAGTCTTTTCACGATGGCCTTTTTGCAAATACTTAGTGTGGACCCTCCAGAGATGACTATTATCCCATTCGATGATGTTCCCATGAAGCCTTTGACTGCACAGAAAGGTGATTTCACCAACTCCTTTATAACCCACCCATCTCTCTAGGGACAACCTAGGAGCAGGGTTCTTCCTCTTTGTTCCAGTTTTTGTGTAGGAGGCAGTTCCTGTTCAGAAGTTAGTTTCCTCACACTACTTTGAAAATGGCCTAAAAGTTTGATTTAAAACCATATTTTAGCAAATATAACCATTATTGACATCTTTGAACTGTGGGGGAGAACTACCAGTATATTTGTTCAGTTATTTGTCAACTAGGAATCATTTCAGCTGCTGAATGAGGCTTTCTTTGTAAAGAGTAATAATTTTAGAGTTTATGGAAAGCCATTTTTTTTTCTTTAAGGTTTTTTAAAACAGACATTATTTAAAAAGGGGAGGGGGGGATTAAGGCCTTATACGTAAGAGCTAAAAATAGTTTTTTGTCTCTTAGATTATGAGCACTTCTGCCTAGGCTGGAAAGGTCTGGGTGGCAGACCATGAATAAACAGGTGAGCTTTTGGGGAACTTTAGCTTGCAACCCATTAGCCACTGGGGCTCAGTTCTCCTCCATGATTCTTCTCCTTGCTCACATCTCCTCCTCCTTACCCCCCCAAAGCACTTGCCTCTGAATTTCCTTTCCCACCATCAGGGACATACAGAGGGCCAATTTTCAGTCCTGCTGCTTTGTGCTTGGTGCCTTTTTCAGAATCCATTAGGATCAGGTTCATTATTCCAGGAATTAAGTAGAATCATTGTGTGGGATGGGGAGCAGAGTAAGCATTGTGTTAAGGGACTGGGCATATTATGGCAGCAACTGAAGAAGGAAGGTTGAAAGCCAAAGTGGTTTGGCCACAGGAGATTGGTCTCACATATACTTACGATTCCCTGGTACTCTCAGGAGGTTTTCTATCCTGTGCCAGCTAATGCACTAGTCAGACCAATTATTTTATTTCATTTTTAACAAATGTTAATGTAGAAGACAAACTCTCTAAAACTTTTTTCCGCTCATGATCCCTCTTCACCCAAGAAATTTTTCCATGACCCTGGGTATAGAGGTATATAAAATCGGTATACAAATCAAACATCATAATTTCTCAACTTCTATATTGTTACATGACTCCATATGGGGTCACAGTTTAAGAAATTTCAGTATAAGAGACAGAATAGAAAATATGTTTAGAAGAATTGCACATTTAACCTATTATCGGATTGCTTGCTGTCTTGGGGAGGAGGGATGGGGAGAGAAGAAAAATGTGGAACAAGATAAATGTCGAAAACTATCTTTGCATGTATTTGGGAAAAGTACTATTAAGACATAGCACACTGGGAAATAGAAATGTAAAGATTTGAAAAAAAAATTTCTACTGAGGACTTTACACATGAACACAGCTGAGGAGAGAGGCCATCCAGCCATTTTGCAGATGAGGAAACTGAGACCCCAAGAGATTAAGGACAGGTAATGAGTGGAAGAGCCAGAATTTAAAATCAAGTCCCCTGGCTTGAAATCTAGTGACCCTACTGGGAACCATGGGGATAGTTGCACTTCCGGCACTCCCCTGTGACAGGAGAGAAGGAAATTACAATACCATATAACAAACACTTATTAAGCAACTACTGAGTACCGGGCACTGTGCTTGGCAGTGGGGCAAAGGGTGGGGTAATGATTTAAATATGACAAGTCCCTGCCATCAAGGAACTCACCGCCTAGCTGAGACATACTCTATAATACTACATAAAACCGGCACAGAAAATTACAAAATCAGTTGTGATGTCTGAGCAGGATGAGCACTAGGAGGAAGAAACAGGAGTTAAGATTCCCCGGGTGGGTAGGAATTTCATAGGGAGAGGAGAGGAGGGAGTACCAGGAAAGGGACATCTTCCTACCAGTGGGGGCGTGCAGAAAGATAATGGACACCCCTTGAGAAGGGTGGGCTTCCCGTCCCAGAGGTCTTTAAGCAGCTGGAGGATCATTGGTCAGGAAGGGATGTCCAGTCCAGGTTGGACAGGGTGGCCTCTGAAACTCCAGTTTCAAGGCTATGCAGAAGAAAGATTATTTTGCCAATGGCTTCAAGTTGAGTTTGGAGGGGGTCGAATGTGAAAGCGGGAAGGCTTTTTGGGGTGTTTCAGTCATTTCAATCCTGCTTGTGACCCATTTGGGGTTTTCTTGGCAAAGATACCGGAGTGGCTGGCCATTTCCTTCTCCAGCTTATTTCACAGATGAGGAAACTGAGGCGATGGGAAAAGTGATTTGCCCGGCATCACATGAGCTAGTGAGGTGTGTGAGGTGGGATTTGAATTGGGGTTTTCCTGACTCCAGGAGTGTCCTTGCCACCTAGCTGCCCCACCTAGGAGGAGGACATTTCTGCTAAGACCATGGCAATGCGCGCATGCACGGGCTCCATAAGGGCCTGGACTTTGCAATTCCTGGCCTTAAAGCAGATCTGCCCAAGAGCGCAAATGTGAAAGTTCGGGACCTGAATCCTGGTCTTGCCGCCTTGACAGAACCAGTGGCTTATGTGGCCTCTGGACTAGGGTCAGATTGAAGGGAAGGGGAGGGAGCAGCTTCAGGAGAAGCTGTAGGGGCTGAAACTGAGAGGCCTGAGGGAAATGGAAGAAAGCAAGCCCCCTCCCCCACCCATCGGGAAGATGCCCAACTGGCAAACGTGATGCCCATGGGCACAATAAAGCCGGGCCCGCGGAGTGACCGAACAACAGCGCTGCACAGGATTGTTTGTGGGGTGAAAGAGGAAGCGGGAAAAGGGGGCAGAGGGCTAGGAGGATTAGGGAAGGCCTTCTTCAAAGGAGCGGGGAGGTGAGGGCACTTGTAAACTGATGACGCAGGAAGTGGAGGACGCGGGAGCAATGCGAGAGGAGGGGGGCGCCCGGGTGCCCCGCGGGGGCAGGGATGGTCCCGGCTGCGGACGGGAGTTCCGTGACCTCTGGAGAAGAGGCAGCGGAGAGCCGGCTCGCCCCAGGTCGGGGCAGCAGGAAGCGGAGTGATGCTCCTGGCGGAGTCAGGGACCGGGGATGGAGGCGGGGCTGGGAGGAGCCCTCGGTCAGGTGTGGGGCCCCGGGGAAGGGGGCGGGGCGGGCGTGATGCTGGGGGCGGGCGGGGCGGGGCCTGGGGGGGGGGGCCTGCGGGTGACGCGCTCGCTCAGTCGCGCTGGGCTCGGGGCCGGGGCGGACGGGCCGTTCCGGGTGCGCGGCGCTGGCGGACCTCGCCGGCGGGGAGGATGAACACCATCAAGAACGTGCCGGCGCGGGTGCTGAGCCGCAGGCCGGGCCACAGCCTGGAGGCCGAGCGGGAGCAGTTCGACAAGACGCAGGCAAGGAAGGCGCCGGGAGCGCAGACAGCGCCGCGCAGCCCCGCGCCCCGGGCACGGCAGCGCAGCCGGGGGCGGGGGCGCGGGGCGCGGGGCGCGGGGCGCGGGGGGCGGGGGGCGCGGGGCCGGCCCGGGAGGGGCCCCGCCCCCATTGTGAGGCCGCGGCTCGGGCGCCGGCAGGGACGGGCCGGCAGCTGGGCCGGCAGCGCGCCCTGCAGAGCGGGACACTGAGGCCGGGGCGGGGAGGGGGCTGTCCGGGGGCGGCGGCGGCGGGCAGGGCGGCGGGGAGCCCCGCGAAACCGGCCTTCGGGCGCCCTTCCCCGCGCGGGCGCCCATGTGCTGCGTGTCACCGGCCTCCCGTGGGGCTTCCCACGCGTGTGCGGCCGAGGCGGGCCGTGCGCGGGGACCGCGGGGTCGTCCGGAGCGCTGTGGCGGTGTGCGGGGGTCACGCTCGGGGGCGTGTCCATGTGTCAGCGCCTCCGGGCCCAGCCGCGCGTGTGTCCCTGTGTGTGTGTGTGTGTGTGTGTGTGTGTCCCTGTGTGTGTGTGTGTGTGCGTGTGTGTGTGTGTGTCTGTGTGTGTGTCCCCGTGTGTGTGTCCCTGTGTGGATCTCGGCGTGGGGTTCGCGTGTAAAGGCGTAGCGCCCCCCGGGCAGTTCAGTGTTTGCGCCCCTTTTCCCGGTTTCTCTGGGCATTCATGAGACAAAGGCTGGGGCCGGGGCCAGGGGGCACTGGCACGGAGGGGACACACCTGTCTGCAGGGCCCGAGAACTTGCCCTTTCCAGGGCTCCTAAGCCTGGAGGAGGAGGGGCTGGTAGGGTGGGGGATGGCGCAGAGAGGGCCACCCAGTCACCCCCTCCCCCGGTCCTGGGCCTTCACCCCTCTGCCTCTCCTAGCCCAGAGCTCTCCCGGAGTAAATGTCCAGAGGTTTCCCTGACTTAAGTAAACATGGGTTCTGCCGCCTCACTCGTGCCCGGGGCCCTGGCAGCGGCCGAGCAGAGGGGAGGGCTCTCCTGCCCAGCCCCTTCCCCAGGGGAGCCGGCCCGGGGGCTCAGCCCAGGAGATTCTGCTTCTGGACCACAGGGCCATCTGTTCTACAACTGCAGTTGACATTTACATTGTGCTTTAAAATTTGCAAAGGGTTTTGCCTGCACGGTTTCGTTTGAGCCCCTCAAACAAGGCGACTTCCTGCCCCGGATGTACCTGGGAAGGACGGGGGGCTGCCCAGAGCATCCAGGGTGGTTTGATTTGACCGAGGGTCCTCTGCCGACCCCCTGCCTCATGGGCTTGCAGATCTAGCTCAGGGTCAGGCTTTGCACTTTCCAGAGGAGGGAACTGAGGCACCGCAGGTTATGGGATTGGGGAGCAGAGGCAGAGCTTGGAGACCTCAGCTGCCCGTTCCTTTCAGGTGAGGAGATTGAGAGCCAGAAGAGCCGAGGGGCAGTGGGCGGAATCAGCAGTGATATGGCAGGTTGTGTTGTGGAAGGGGGTGTCACAGGGGCCCCAGGGGGCAGGACCAGGAGCCGGGCATTGGGTGGAAGTTGCTGATTTAGACTCGATGTCAGAAAGAACCTCCTAACAGTGAGAAGTGTCCCAAAGAAGGCCGGTGGCCTTCGGGAGGTGGAGCAGTTTTTCCTTCATTGGAGGCCCTCCAGCAAAAGGCCACTTGTTGGGGAGGCCACGGTGGAGATTCTCAGCCAGGTGTGGGCCGTGGAACCCTCAGGCCTCTCCAGTCCCTTTTGCTCTGCTTGGGAGGCAGGTAGGACAGGGAGGGAGGATTAAACCCATTTTACAGATGAGAAAGCTGGGGCTCAGAAAAGAACTTGTTTGTCTTAACTGAGCATGGGAGCAGTTTGGAACCTAGGTCTGCCTGAATGCACCATCCACCGCACCACACTGCCTCCGATGCCTTCTCAGATGCATTCGCTGAAGTATTGGGGGGCTGGCAAGCTCGGTCTCAGGAAGGAGAAGTTGGGAGCCCCTTTTCAAGACTGGATCGCAAGGAACTACAGCGATCTTTCTCTCCATCCATCTCCCCCTCCCATCCCCAAGCTTTTGATTCAAATTTCCTTAGCGGAAGCGCTTCCGTTTCCTTTCCTCTGGACTGCAGTTTACCAGAGAGACCTATTATCTCGTCAGTGCCAAGGTGAAAAGTTGTATATATGTGGTCAGACTTGTTTGCCTGAGCTCTGGCCCAAATACAAACATGTGCACACCCTCTTATTAAATACCTGCTTCTCACAACACTTCCGGCCCCGTGCGGGCCTCCTCCAGCTCCTCACTGGGTTCCAGAGCCCAACAGGGTTCTGAAGCCAGTTCTGAAGCACGCAGGGCCCTCTGCCGAGAGAGTCTTATCTCGAATACTAGGACCAGTCAAACAGCAAGCCTTTATTAAGCTCCTACTGTATGTCCCGCATTGTACTAAGCCCCATGAGTACAGAATCACTCAATTAATTCGCCTTTGTTAAGGGCCTACTGTGTGCCAGGTATATCACCCCATGCCTGCTGTCTCCTCTGAGACCCTCCTTTTGAGAGCAGGGATTGGCTGAATTTTCAGTTTACTTTTCCAGGACTTAACACAGTGTTTTGCAAATAATAAAAGCTTAGTAAATACATTCTATTCATTCAGTGTTTGAGGCCCTTGAGAAGGACTAGACTGGGACTGTGATGTCATTGGTCTGGGGTCTCCTAGGTGAAAAAGGTCCTACAGCTAGGAAAGGTCAAAGGCAAGATTCAAACTTGGGTCTTCCTGGTTTTCTCTCAATCAATATTTATAGGTGATGGGGAGGGAGAGAAGTTACCAGGACAATGGAACCAGAGCTAGAAGGGATCTCAGGTGTCCCCTCATTTTATAGAGAAGGAAGTTGAGATCTAGGGAACATCCAGCAGCTACCAAAGCCAGAGACCTCAGCGTCATTGCCCTGTCCTTTTCATTTGAAGTCTTCAGAAGCATTGGTGCCATTGGGGCTCGGGGCTCCACATGCCCTCCACGCCTAGAATGCCCCTCCCTCGGAACTTTGAATTCCCTCAGCTCTCCTGGAGCCTCAATGCCAGGGAAAGTCTCCCGACCTCGGCCTCTTCCGGGCTCCCTCCCCCACTTCCTGACAAAAATTACTTTATTTTTACATTGTACATGTTTTGTGACCTTGATCTTACCTCCTTTGGATCTTAATTCCATTAGATCTGACATGGAACTGGGTGATCTCTGAGATTCCTCTGTCTGTCATCCTGTGAGCCTGTGGAGATATTCCTTTTATTTCCCTAGAGCAGGAAAGGGACTTCAAAAGCCACCTGATCTGACCTTTCCATTGTACCAATGAGGAAACTGAGCTCCAGAGAGATTAAGCAGAGACACCTGGGTGGTCAGCACAACTGGTGGGATTTGAACCCAGGGCCTCTGACTCCAGAAGGGAGGGGGAAGGACCAAGCAGTTAGTTATTCAGTACCTACTGTGTGAAGGGTACCATGCTAAGCTAGTGTCTACAAATATTATGCCCTTCCAGGGCCTGCCCTTTGTTCACATGTCCCATTCTGGCCCCTTCAAAATTCCCCAAGATAGAATGTAAACTTCTAAAGAACAGACTGTGGTTTCCGCTTTTGTGTCTCAATTGTCTAGCCTAGCACATAGTAGGTTCTTCATGGATTTGAATTTGTCTTTACCTAACCGAGTCACTTGAGACTGGTCACCCATCAAGGCTCCTTACTGTCTCTTCTCATCAGGACTGGAGTAGGAAGACATCTGGCC
Organism: Sarcophilus harrisii; assembly: GCF_902635505.1. Classification (NCBI taxonomy): domain Eukaryota; kingdom Metazoa; phylum Chordata; class Mammalia; order Dasyuromorphia; family Dasyuridae; genus Sarcophilus; species Sarcophilus harrisii. The sequence goes on along the minus strand of NC_045426.1, from coordinate 685,709,928 downwards.
TCAGATACTTCCTAGTCGTGTGACTCTGGGCAAATCACCTCAGTTTCCTCATCTGTAAAATGAGCTGGAGAAGGAAATGGCAAACGCTCCAGTATCTTTGCCAGGACAACCCTAAATGGGGTCACCAAGAGTTGGACGTGACTGAACACCTCTACTTAATTGAGGCTGAAATGTCCTTTGTGCCACAGTCACTGCCCATCAGCAGGTTTTGCTTTCCAGGCTTCCATGTTTGCAGAGGGCCAGCCGTCTGATGTCTTTGACTCTTAGAATCCAGTCCCTACAAGTAGCCTGTAACCCCTGTTTTCACTTTGGAATAAGAAAAGTGCAGGCGCCCCCCTCCCCCCCGCCTCCTGTGATTAACAGTAACCTTGAGACGCCAGCAGGCCCCCACCTGATGAGCAGTGAGAATCATCTGCCCAGAAATGGCTCTGCAGATTATTAATTTATCACCTCGATTACCATCATCGCCCTACAGTATCCCACTTGCTCTCGGCCCTGACGTCCAATTCATAAAAACTGAATGTGGTTTTAAAATTCTGACCCTTTTAGCGGTACCAGAGGCAAGTTACCGGGCTCCGACACCGATAGAAATGTTTATTGTTTGAGCAGAATGTAAATTAGGCAAGGATGTTCCATAGGACTAACCATCTCTGGGAGAAGCAGTGTGGCCCGGTGGACAGAGCCCCGGACTTGGAATCAGGACATTGTTCTCTGTTCAAATCCTACTTTTGACCTTCTTGTTAATTAGTCGATTAATTAAGATTGGGTCTTTCTGTCTTATTTAGGCTGGAGATTCACTCATGAGCTGCTCCTGTCTTAATTGGCTCAGAAGCTTTAACCTGTTCCATTTTTCTAACCCAAGTTACTTCATCTCTTGGTTCTCTGTTCCCAGAGGTCACCTTATCGGTGCAAGATTCAGTGTGGACAAATGCCCAGCCTTAGCCCCGCCGTAGCTGAGAACTCCCAAACTCAAGGGATTCTCTGGCCTCAGCCTCCCCCACTAGTGGGGATCCTAGGGATATACCTCCATATGTCAGACTTTCTTTTTTTTCAAAAACTTTCAATTGGTAGCACCTTTGTCCAAATCCTTTCTCCTTTCATATAACAAGGAGGGAGAAAAAATGTTCAGTGAAACCTCTGCAGTATTCTACACCCTTAGCCCCACTCCGCAAAGAATCAATCAGTCAATCAACAAACATCAGCTAAGTGATTACCCAGTATGTCTGGGACTGTGAATAGGTGCTGGGGATACGGGGAACACCCCTAAACAGTCTCTGCTCTTAAGAAGGGCAACATGTAGTAAATAGGTATTATATATACAGAGTGGCTAAACACCTCCGACTCTTTAAGTAGGGTTGTTAGAAGTCACTTTGCCTCTGGGTCTCAGTTTCCCCATCTGTAAAACAGGAAGTAATAGTATGAGTCACAAAAGGGTAGTTGGGAGGATCAAACTGGAAGGGAAATGCTTTGCATCTACAGGCTCTCTGCCTGGATCAAATGCTTTGCCAGTGTTTAAACACCTACTGAATGTCAGTTGTTATTGAGGCAATGGATCAAAGGTGAATCTGGCAGCGGATTCTGGACCCAGGTGTTTTCCAGGCCTCTTGGTGTGTGATGGCTAAGATAATGACCCTTGGTGTGCCTCCGGGTCCCACCCCCGGTTTTTGTGAGGCCCCAGGAGGATCATGCTGGGAAAGATCCCTGCCAACCTAGAAACCCATGAGAGATGCCTGGCTCATTCCTTCAGGAGGGATTTTGTACCCTTAGGTCAAGGACTTGGGATTTCAGTAAGCCCATTATCAGCTGGCCTTGAACCCATCAATTCACAGGCATTTGTGAAATACTTACTGTGTGCTAGACACCGAAAGGACAGAGGAAAATAAAAGCAACTATCCTCCAAACGTTTGCTTTCTATTGGGAGAATCATGTATGTATATACACAAATACATAATTACGCAGCTTCACTACACATCAATACGTAAATATAATATCAGGGTTTTTTTTGGAGGGAGGCACAAACTTCTGGGTTGGGAAATCAGAAAAGGCCTCCCAGAAAAAAAGGAGGCTTGAGCCATGCTTTGAAAGCAAATTTAATAGGTCAAGTCAACTCTATATGGGGTTCTGAGGCAAAGAAAGGCAAGACTCCCCAGAATAACCCAGCTAAGTCTTAGGGTTTTGCTCAGGAAGGACTTGGCCCAAATCATAAAGCCAGTCAGTGTCAGAGGCTAGACTTTCAGATATAGTTTACACGTTATTTATTTGGATATGTGGCTTATCGCTCTTATTATATTTCCATTTCTTTCTTTCTTCTTCTTCTTCTTCTTTTTTTTTTTTTTTTTAAAGGGATGGGTCTCAATAAGTGTTTGGAAGAAGCAGAGAAAGCCTTTAATTGTCTCGGACAGGTCAGAGAGTTGTCAGACACTGTTTTCATTCACCCATTCTTCAGTGAGATTCCTGCAGTACTTTTTGAAGATTAATAAATAACAATAAGGTGCATAGTATAGTGGCTACAGAGCCAGCTTGGAGTCAGGAACCAATCAATCAGCAGGCATTTATTAAGCACTTATTAAGATTGGAGTTCCAGTCCTGCTCCTGAAGTAAGATGGTTTTGTAGATCTGGGTGGGCTCTTAACGAGGAGTCCTGGTCAAGTCCAGGAAGTGCCCACCGGGTATTCCGAGTCCCTTCCTGCCTTCCCCTCACAGAATTAATTACTCTCCTGTCCAGAAAGACCCCTTGATCTAACTGTGGGCTTCCTAATTGGATCTAACTAATTGATCTAATGTGGGTCTTTGAATGTTAGCCACCCTGTGAGAAAGATATTATCCTCATTTTTACAGATTAAGAAACTGAGGCTTAAGAAGCCCAAGAAACTTGGGCAGGATCACACAACCCGGGATGGCTTGCTTCCGAGCCTAGCACTCTTTCTGCTCTGCCACAAATAAAAGGATTCAGTTGCCAAGTTGAGGAGATGGAATTTAAGCCCAGTCACCTCAATCTTATTCTAACAATATCTTAAAGCGGTGACGTCTCCGTCAGATGGAATTGGGGTGGGGAGAGGAGGAAGATCCATGAAATAAGATCACCCTAGACGGCCAGTCTGGGGACAAGGAGCCAGAGTGGGAGATTGGGTTGGGGTTCCCCCCCCACACTCCTGGTGGGGCCTCTCTTGGAACAGAAGGGATGAGGCAGGTGCTTGCATATCATTTTTCTCCGCACGCTAGACAAATTTCTAAGCCCTCTGTCCCTCTGAAGGCCTGAGCAAGAGCCCCCCTTCCTCAGGGATGTCTTGGCCGGCAATGGAGTCTGTCCTTCCATTTTAAACTTTCCAAGATGGATGGGTGAGGGGCTGTGGGAATGAGGCTTTGAAAGTGGTTAATATTTAATGGGATCGCTCCCAGGAATATCAAATGAACTCCCTTCCAGATTGAATTGCTGGGAAGAAGCCTGGAAACTGAATGTATATATACATCAATCAATAAAACGTTTGTCCGTCCAACCACCTATCCATCCATCTGTCCCTCTGTCTGTCTGTCTATATATATCTGTCTACCTGTCCCTGTGTTGGACCATTCATCCATTCGTGTCTTTTCATCTACCCATCTCTCTGTCCACCCATTTAGCTACACACACACACACACACATACACACACACACACTCTGCATATTAACTGCCATAGTATACTCTTCCCTTTCCTTACAGAAGGGATTGTCTAATCCTTGGTTGTGGCCCCTTTGCTTCTGGCTCCTGGCAGGGTGTTTTCAGGTAACCATCTTGGTTTCCTGAGAACCTAAGGGCTTAGTAAACCCTTAAGTGCTATTTCAAGGGTTATTATTATTAGCTCCTCAGCTGCTCGCCAGCCTCCCTTTCTCTCTCTTTTTGGGCCCACGTTGGGCTGGGAGGAGGGGGGAATGCTGTGGTGTAGGGTTTCTGGCTAGGGCAGCTTTTCAATGTGCCCATCTCAGATGCTGATAAGCTGCAGAAATAGGAAGCTTTGGGTCAGTCCTAAGCTGTGGGGGAGAGGGGGCTGTGAAGTCCCATCCCTCTCTCCCATTTGCTGGGCCTTATCAAGGTTGCAGTCTGGGTGTGGAACAGGGAGCTGGGGTGTGTGTGTGTGTGTGTGTGTGTGTTTATCTGGGGTGGGTTTATCTTTGTGTATATAATGCTCAGGTGAGTTCCCAGAAAACTTGCCCTGTGTCCTTGCCAGTCCCCTTGGTGATGGCGTGAACTTGAGAAGAGACAAGGCCTTCCTGGGTGCCGGCGGCTCGGCCCTGGGATGTCCCCGTCACCAAGGAGCTCCCACTGAGATGGGGGAGGTGGATGGCCCCTTCTCCCCTCCCCCAGCTTTGGAACCTCCAGAAACTCCAGGCTCAGTTTCCGTTTCTGACCCCAACCCCGATGAAGGGTCTTCACTTATTCCAGCCATTAATCACTTAACTCTGGGCTAGGCCCTATGCTAAAGACACAGTCTCTCTCTTCGAGGGACATATATTCTATCAAAAAAGCTCAGAGATGCAGATAATAAAATGGAAAGCATATGCAAAGTGATTTCCAAAGGAAATAGGCTCTAATGGCTGAGGTAGGGCACCTGAATGGTGTCTGGAAGGAAGTTGTTGTTATCTTTCACTCTGGACCAGGACTTCAGAAAGGGTATCCCCTTTCTGAGGGGATAAGTGAGGGAGGGCTGTTCAAGGTCACCAGCCTCGCTTTCTCCTCCGGAGCCTTCCGAGTCCAGTGGCCAGATATAGATCAGGATGGCCTGAGGTGGCCCTGGATGCAGTGGGAGGCCTTGACCTTTTTAGCCAAGGGCTTGAGCAGGTCTTAGTCTGACTGAAGCCACATCCTTTCAGTGAAGGATTTTGAAGGATTCTAAATCATAGAGGTACGGAGGGAGGGCATTCCCGCAGGGGGGACAGCCCATGCAAAGGCACAGAGGTGGGAGATGAACATGGCACATACAAGTACGTACTGGTAAAGGACTCTGGCTCAGGGGGAGAATCCAAGGGATGGCCTGATGAAGTAACAGTCCTTCGGAAGTGCTCTTGGGCTTTTGCCTCAGATCCAGGCAAATGAGGCTGGTGGTCGTCGATGGCTAGGACATGGCTGGGGATTGGGAGGTGCACTGAGTGTTGTTATTGTTGCAGCTGTTTTTGAACCATCTGATTGGTCAGAGAATAATCCTTCAGTTAGGAGCTTTAGCAAATTCCCTTGGTTATGGTATGCTGTAGTCGGACAGCAAGCATTTATTAAGCTCTTGCTGTATGCCAGGAGTAATGTAAGGTTCAGAACACCACTCTTGGAGTGACTGGTTTTTAGCTTAAGCACTGGCTCTCTTTCTAGCCACCTGACAAAAGGGTTCAAAGATCAAGAGAAGGATGGGGACCTTGGATGTCATCCAGGTCAGTCCCTAATTTTACAGATAAGGAAACTGAGCCTTGGAGAGGGATGAGAAAAGGATGTGCAGTCACGGAGCAGATTCAGATCTCTGGAGGCCACTTTGCCCGGGAGCAGATTCGGTAAATGTCTTCACTTCCTTGGGTAGTTTTCTCATCCATGGAATGAGGGGGTTGGACTAAAGCCCCCCAGAATCCCTGGATCCTAAATTTGCACGGGGAGGAAGTAGCGGAACTAAGGTCCTAACTTCAAATCTGTCCCCGCTTTTTCTCCTCATCACCCTGATCAATCAGATGGTCTAGAAATGGGGAGGAGCCTGCGTCAATATCATCTACTCCAACCTAGCCTGGGGGAGGAGCCTGTGTCAATGTCACCTACTCCAGTCCAACCTGGGGAGGAGCCTGTGTCAATGTCACCTACTCCAACCCAACCTGGGGAGGAGCCTGTGTCAATGTCACCTACTCCAACCCAACCTGGGGAGGAGCCTGTGTCAATGTCACCTACTCCAACCCAACCTGGGGAGGAACCTGTGTCAATGTCACCTACTTCAACCCAACCTGGGGAGGAGTCTGCTGAGTGACCTTGAAAGAAGTCTTCAGGCTATCAATCTCTTCTCTTATTTTTTCTCTTCTCTCCCCTTTCTTTCTCTCTCTTCTCTCTCTCCTTTTTTCTCCTCTTTCTCTTCTCTTTTTTCTTTTCTCTTCTCTTTTTTTCCTCTTTTCATTCTTCTTTTTTCTTCTCTTTCCTCTCCTCTTTTTTCTTTTCTTTCTCTTCTTTCTCTTCCTTTTTTCTTTTTTCTCTCCTCTCTTCCTTCTTTTTTCTTCTCCTTTCTTTTCTTTCTCTTCCTTTTTTCTTTCCTCTCTGCTCTTCTTTCCTCTTTTCTCTTTTTCCTTTCCTTCTCTCATCTCTTTTTTTTCAGGTTTCTCTTCTTTCTTCTCTTTTTCTTCTCTCTCTTTTTCCTCTTTCTCTCTCTTTCTGCCTGCCTCTGTCTCTGTCTCTCTCTGTCTCTCTTGCTGCCTGCCTTAGTTTTCTCATCTGTACAATGAGAGTCCTTCCGTCCCTGCTCGCTTCCCCGGGTTGCGAATCACTTTATAACCACAAACACTAATCATGCATCTACAAGTGATTATGGTTATTGTTATCTCCTTCCCCTGACATGGCGGGGACAGGCCCTAGTGGTTCACTGGGCTAACATGCCCTGCCAATGACACTTTCACTCTGACGGTCACTGGAGCAGAAATCTGGTCAAAGATTAACTAACATTTATGGGTGTTCTAGCTGAAGGGCTTAGGAAACAATGGGAGAGGGGAAGGAAGGCAGCCAGCCAGCCCCGAAGAGGAGCAGCTTGGTCCACGTGAACTGTAGTTATTTGCCAATCTCCCTCCTCCCTCCTCCCCTCTCATATTTATTTTTTTTAAAGTTAAGCAAAATCCTCTGTTATACTGAGCTCCATTGAGCATATTATGGGCATCCAGAGGACGCCGTGGCCTAGAATCGGGAAGACCCGAATTCCGATTCTGCCCCAGACACTCATACAACCTGGACAGATCATTTAGCCTCAGTTTCCTCAGCTGTAAAATGGAAATAATAATAACTACCTCCCATAGTTGCTGTGAGAATCAAATGAGATATTAATTATAAAGGACTTAGCACATAATTACATTACATTAGAACCTCTATATTATTCAGGCTTTTTTTTAGTCGTGTCCTACTCTTCATGACCCCATTTGGGAATGTCTTGGCAATTATACTAGAGTGGTTTTCCATCTCTTTCTCCACCTTACTTTACAGATGAATAAATTGAGGCACACAGGGTGAAGTGACTAGCCCAGGGTCACACAGCTAGTAAGTATTTGAGGCTGGATTTGACCTTAAGAAGACGAGTCTATCTGAATCCAGGCCCAGTACTCTGTGTACTATGGTGCCCCTAACATATATACGTTAGCTATTATTATTATAATTACCATGGGAGGGAGCCTCCCCAAACATTGGTTAAGTACCTATTCCACAGGATCCTAATCTGTCCAATACAATCTGTGGGTCCCTTTCACAATCTTAGTAACTGACGGAAATGCTACAGTTCAGTTAGCATTTCATAAAGATTAAGGTGTTGGGTTTTTCCAGTTCTAATTTTCAGACCCCCTGAAATCCCTCACAGGCCCCAGGTTCAGAACTCTTAGTGGGGAGTGAAAGGGCCCTCAGCATGCAGAGCATCCCCTCCCCTCAAGGAGCTTATTTTCCACTTTAGAGGTGGGGATACAAGATTAAATATAGTAAAAGGTAAATTGAGGAGGAAAAGAGCAGCCATCATTAGAGGAGTTCAGAGGAAAGAATTCTGGTTTTGAAATCAGGACCTGGTTCAGATATCTTGGGGAAATCTCTGGGCCTCAATTTCCCCTTCTGCTGAATCTTTACCATCACTTCTGTGATTCCCCTAATCATGGGCAATGGGTAGCCAAGATGCCCCAGACCCTAGCCGGACATCTTGGAGAACCAGGGCTGATAACAGATGGCCCAGCTTCCCCAGGCCCTACCAAGCACTTGGAGATCAGAGCGGACCTCAGAGCAGGAAGAAGGGATGAGCTTCCCCCCTGCCCTGGTGCCAGCCCCAAGCGTGTCCAAGGAAAGATTTCGGCTGCTCTCTCGGCCCTGGGAGCCAGCTCTGCCCTTCCTGGAGGCAGAGAGACCTGCCCGGGCTGCCTGGCCCTCATCATGCTGACAGGCCCGGGTGGAACCTCCCCCAGAGGAGAGCTCCCCAGGTGGGATCCGCCTGGGCTGGGAGTGGCGCACTTCCCCTAGGAGATAACTACCCGGCAGGGAGAGCCAGAGCCCCTTGGGTGTGGGGGAAGACAGGATGTGACTTCCTGGGCAGAAATGCCTGGTGGCTCCTTGGGAATCATCGCTCCAGGTCCGGCCGTACTGCCTGGCCCGAGGCCTCCACCCCAGAGCCGCTGCTGACTGTTCTTCTGCAAGGAGCCGAGCTCCAGGAGAGAGGATCGGGTCTGCCTGGGCCCCTGCAGGACAGAGACTCCCACCTGGTCAGCCTCAGAGTCTGGGCTCTTTCAGACAGCTCTGGGGCATATGGGGGAGAAGGATTAGCCTTCATCCACTTGGCCAAAGGGACCCAGCTAGGAACAGTGGCGAGTCAGCAAGCATGCATTAAGCATCAACTGTGTACCCAACGTCGTTCTGGGATTGGGGGAGGGGAGTTGTAGAGAGGTAGTTTTTGCCTTGGTGAATGAGAGCTATTCAGAAGTGGGATGGATTGTCTTGAGGGGCAGGGGGATGGGTCTCTCTTCTCTGGGGAGTCTTCAGGTAGAGAGGTTGGATGATCACTAGTTGGAGTGTTAGAGAGAGGATTCTTGGTCAGCTGTGGGTTGGACCTCTGAGGTCCTTTTAAGTCTGATTATTTATGGGAAATCCACCCAATCAGATCACGTCAACAAACATTTATTAAACACCTACTGTGTACGAGACATAGAGTATGAGACATAGAGCTGGGGATACGAAAAGGGGCAAAAGCAAGACCAAAGCCAATCAGCCCTGAGTTGCTCCTTTCATGCAAAGGTGCTGAATTTTTATTGAGATTTTGGATGCTCTCGAGATCCCCAGAACCTTTCCAAGAAGGATGCAATAATGCTAATAATAATAACAGCTAATATTTTTATAGCGCTTTAAGGTTTACAGAGTGATTTACAAATATTACCTCATTGGATCCTCATAGCACTGCTGGGCAGATACTCTTATTATTCCCATTTTATAGTTGAGTCACCCAGCTAAAGCGCCAGAGACTGAATTTGAACCCCTGACTCGGCCCGGCGCTCTGTCTGTTGGGCCGCCTCGGCCTTGGGGGGGATGAGGGGAAGGGGAGCCGGGTCCTCGCCCTCCCAGGATCTGGCTTCCCCGGCCATGACTCACGCTGTGGGCTGGCCGGGCAGGGCCGGTGATGTCACCCAGGTTCAGGAATGAGGCTGTTTGTCTCTGATTCATCACACCCCTGGAATCCTGGCAGGTTGGCCAGCTGCGGGAATTCTGCCTCCCTTGTCTGGAAGCCCAAAGAGGCCGCGGGATGCTGGGAACATCCTTCGCCTCTCTGGTCCCCATCAGCAAAATGTTCGGTAGGACCGCTCCATTGGCACCCTCTCACATTGTTTATTTTTTACTTGATGCATTTAAAAATTAGCATTCTGAGAAGGGTCCCCAGGCTCCACGGCTGCTCAAGGGCTCCAGAGACCAGGATTTTGGCCTCCACAAAAATGTTTTGGAAGTTTTGAATGAGGTCACTCGTCCACAAAAACCAGAACCTGTCCTCCAGAAGCTTCCACTCTACTGGGTCTGGGAAGGAGTCCCGGAAGCTTCTCAAGACCAGGGATCATTTACTTTGGCCTTTGCATTGCTAGTTTCTGGCACATAGTAGGTATTCAATAAATGGATACAAGTATACAGAATTTCAGTTGAGAGTCATTCAGTTAAGTCATTTATTAAGCACTTGTGGTATCTGGGATACAAAGAAAGGCAAAGGTGGCAGCTGGATAGCACAGTGGATAGAGCACTGACCCCGGAGTCAAGAGGACCTGAGTTCAAAACCAGCCTCAGGCACTAGCTGTGTGACTCTGGGCAAGTCACTTAACTTCAGTTGTCCCATTTCCCTCCCCAAACAAGGCAAAGGACAAGCCCTGCCTCAGAGAGCTTCCATTCTAGTGGAAGAAACTGCCTGCAATTAACTAGTCCAAAATATGGCAGGATAGATTGAACCTCCAGGCCATGGGGTCCCAGCCCTGCCTGAATGAAAATCAGTGGTTACTCATAGACATTGCATTTTGCCACATGACAAAAATAAAGTTATAAATCAGGCTTTGTTGGGGGCCACTCTGATCTCCAGCTCTATATGCATTTTGGGGGATTTCTCTAAATCCCCAGCCTCCCCAATGGCAGGAAATAGGGTTCTGTTTCTGAGGCTTAGACAAGATCTGAGTTAACAGGGCATAGTGAGATGGGAGCAAAGTGGGGCCTGGACCCCCCAAGAGGAGGAGGAGGGCCCTGTTACCTTCAGGGCGGGGTAACATTCCAATAAAGCCCAGTAAAGAAAAGGTTTTTTGTCACACGGACTTCTGTTCCATTTGAGGCTCCCTCACACCCCTGCCTCTTGGTAAGACCAGATAAGGTGGAAGTCTTAGAGTCAGGAAAGTCTGAGTTCAAATCCCAGCTCCAACACTTGATAGGTACATAGGCAAATCATTTGGTGTTTTGGCCTCAGTTTCCTCCTCTTGTCAAATGGAGCTGTTGTCTGCAGCACCTACATCACAGGGTGGTTGTGAGTCTCCATAGGAGGCAGTTTCTGAGATAATGTCCTTTGTAGGCCTCAGGTGTCCTCCAGCCATTCAGCAGCATTTATTATTTACTATTTATTTATTAAATAATTTATTAAAATACTTATTACATAATGCTATTTATTATTTACCATTTATTGATTGATTAAATAATTTGTTAAAATATTTATTACATAATGCTATTTATTATTTATTTATTAATTTCTTAAGTAAAACATTAATTAATTTACTAAGAGGACAGCTGGGTGATACAGTTGATAGACTGCTGGGCCTGGAGTCGGGAAAACCTAAATTCAGATGTGGTCTCAGACACCCCGTGATCTTGACATTCACGTCACTGTGTGCCTCGGTTTCCTCATCTGTAAAATGAGCTGGAGAAGGAAACAGCCCAACCACTCCAGCATCTTTTGTCAAGAAAACTCCAAATGGGCTCATGAGGAGTCATACGTGACTTGAAATGACTCAATAACACTTTATATTTTAGTTATTTCAGTTAGAAATGATTTGAGAACGAGTCACTATCCTGCCATTCTTGTTTCGTTGTTAGTAATAGCAATATTTATATAGCTCTCTTCACATAAAACTCCAAGCCTTAATTGTTATGCTTAGTAGTAAAATTAAATAACAGGAGAATCATGTTATGGCATTTATTCCTCATTGGGAAATTGGTGCTCGAATGATCCACACTTTACAAATGAGGAAACATTTTGAAAGGTGACTTGCTCAAGGTTGTCCTGCTGGATTTGAACTCGGTGCCCTGCCCCCTGCCTGTAAAGCCCAAAACTCTAGAGGAGTACTTGCTGCTATTCTGGCCACTATAGAGTCTGGGTATTCAGTAAGTGCTAAATTTTTGCAGCCTGCCACAACTTGGAACACAATTTCTGTGGTTCCTTCTGTAACATGCTTTTGACTGATCACTAAGTCGGAGCTTCCTAAGGACCGCCTTTCTATGATGTCTACTGTTGATGACTTAGTCCTGAACAACTGTTATAAATCCTTGAATTTCATGATATTGAAAATTAAGAGTAAAAAAAAAAAAAAAAGCCCTGAAATCCACAGATTTGATCGGAGAACTTTGTGTTCAAAGAAAGATCAGGTCACAAAGAGGGTCTCTAGCACAGATTTAGAACTGTAAGGAGCCTTAGAGGCCAGGGAGTCCAGCCCTCCCATTTTACAGATGAGGAAACAGCCACAGGGTTTCACAGTCACTCAGCGTGACAGAGACCAGCTTGGAGCTCAGGTCTCACGATTCCACATCCTGGTGTTGGGAAAGGGCATGGTGGCATCCAGTGTCCCTTAGGCTCAAATTGCCACCCAGTTCTGGTCCCATCCCAGATGACTTTCCTTCCCCCGCCCTCCCTCTGCTTCCATTGCCTGGCTGGCAGCTCCTGTTCCTGACTCAGGGGTTGACGACCTGCATTTACCCCCTGCTCCAGCCAGGGCCCGCTTGTCGCCAGACCTGCCAGACCAGGGGACCGGTTAGGGGAGGGCACTGGGGCACGGCCTGCCCAGCATCGGGGGGCACTCCCCTTCTGAGGAGGCAAGAATGATTCGTTGACCCTGTGCCCATTGCCTGGAGCTCTGCCATACTGATGGGGAGGGCCTGCCCTCATGGAGCTTACAATCACTCATGCAGTAGCGGGCCAGGGGAGTTAGAAAGGGTCCCACATGGAAGGTACCAGACCTCAGATTGTGATAAGGATTCCCACCACCAGGGGTGAGGGCAGAGGGCATTCTGGACATGAGGGCAGCTCATACAGATGGGGAAACTGAGGCCCTGAGAGATTTCCCCAGTCACACTGAGAAACTCAGGATCGACTCCCTCTCAGAGTTGGAATGGAGGGCTAGAGCACTAAATTTGGTCTCAGGACCCATAACAATAACAATAATAGCTAGTATTTATATAGCACTTTTAACAGATTATCCTCACGATAGCCTTGGAAGGTCGCTGCTGTAATTATCCCTAGTTTACAAATGAGGAAGTTGAACCAGACCGGTTGTGTCTTAGCCAGGGTCACACAGAAAGCGTATGAGGTTTTGAACTCCTTCCTGTGTCGGGCACAAATTGGACCCACAATCCTCTCATGCTGCTACTGCCTGACTTTGAGCAAGAAACTTCATCTCAGTTTTCACCTCTCTGAAATATGATATAATAATAATATATGTATAACATATTATCTATATAATTATATATAGATAATATATAAATCATAGAGAAATATAATAATGTGATATTAATATATATTAATAGTAATTGTATATATATATAAATGTATAGATAATATAATAATATAACATTAATGTTATATATCAATATATATTACCTAATAATGAAATAGTAGTGCTATATATTAATATTAATAATTAAAAATAATTTGATAAACTAATTAAATAAATTAAAATTTTCTAAAGGATTGTATATATTATTTTACTTGAGGCTCCCGACAACTCTGCAGGTGTTACTGTCCCTACTTTACTGTGGAAAAAACTAAGGTCCTGTAGCTTTCAGTGGCAGGATTTGAACCTGAAGATTCCTGATTCTAAGGTGTTCTGGGCTGTAAACCCTCAGATCTTATGCTATGTCATGTAGCTTGTTTTGTACGTATTTATTTGCAGGAGTAGGAACTGCCTTTTGCCTCTCTTGCCTCTCCCCAGCACTTAGCACAACACCTGGTGCAGAGTAGGTGCTTAATAAATGTTTATCAATTAGTTCAAGTCTGAAGAAGCTGCTTGGAGAATGCCGGCACCGCTTGGTCCTGTGTCCGGGATACGGCGTGTCTCTGGGGCAGGGAGGATGGCCACCTGAGCTTTTTCCTTCTGTGGCCGCAGCGTCCCTTTCAGATGCTCTCTGGTTCAGCTTACACAGTCGGTCTCATTCCAGGAACCGGTTCTGTTGGCACCTGCGAGCCTCCCTGGAGCCAGTCAGCGGGTGGGGGAGGACGGGGGCTGTCCTGGGTAGACCGGGCAGGTGCCGAGTTACCACCTGCATCCCAGTGCCCTGGGCACCAGGGCTTCTGCTGGCATCTGGATAGCTGGGTTTTTTTATTTATTTATTTGGAATAAAACAAAGATGGGCTTGTTCCTAGAAGCATTGGCAAGTGTGTCACAAGGGTTTCAAACTCCCGTGAGCAGAGGACGGTCTCCGCTTCCCAGAATCACAGGCTGAAAGGCACTTCGGCAGCCATTTAGTCCACCCCGAACCTGAGTACGGGTTTGGAACCTGGATTTTGGGGGGCGAGAGACCGGCCAGACATCTGCAAAAATAAATAAATAAATAAATAGAAATCTAAGGAAGGAAGGAATGAGCAAACATTTATTAAACACCTAGCAGGGGTCAGGGACTGTGCTAAACACTGGAGATGAAAATACCAATGCAAGACAGTCCCTGCCCTCAAGGAGATGATGTTCTAAGTTGGGGAGACAGCATGAAGGGAAGGGTTGGCTAGAAAGTGGGGTTCAGGGGTGGTGGCCAATGGAGCCAAGGAAGGTGGACTGACCCGCCCTTTCTAGCGGCAGTGTCCATGTGGGCTTGGTTATACTTCCCAGGACAAGATGGAGGGAAAAGCAGGTGAAGGGAGGGAGGGCAGGGATGAAAAAAAGATGGCGGACTGGCATGTGCCAGGTGTCTGGGGCCATCTGGATGAGTGGACACGGATCCCTTGTGGCTGAGGAAGTGGCCCCGAGGCTGAGCCTGAGAGAAAGAGGCGGTGAGGAGGGGTAACTGAGGAAGAAGCTTCCCTCTGACTGGACATAAAGGACATTGAGGGGAGTCTTGTGCCCGAAGACTGGAAATAGCCAGGATGTAGAGAGCCTTGAATGCCCCTCTATAATTGGAATCAGGAAGACCTGAATTCAAATGTTGCCTCTATTACTTACTGTGTGACCCTGTTCCAATCATTTACCTTCTCTCAGGGTCCAGTTCCTCTTCTGTAAAGTAGGGATATGACATTAACACTTCCCTTTCAGGGTTGCTCTGAGGATCAGCTGAGATAACATATGTTAAACTCTGTCACAAAACTTAAAATGTATTATAATTATTATCATGATTATTAGGGCAGGTAAGTGGTACGGTAGATGGAGTGTCAGCTCTGCAGTCAGAAGGACCCGAGTTCAAATCTAGCCTTAGACTAGCTGAGTGATCCTGGGCAATTCACTTGTGTGCCTCAGTTTCCTCATCTGTAAAATAAGCTGGAAAAGGAAATGGCAAAACACTCCAGTATCTAAAACCCCAAATGGGGTCATGGAGAGTCAGACAGCACAACAACAACAATTATTTATTATTATTAACATCATCATTTTAATTATTTTCTCCTAGAAGCAGTAGGGAACCACAGTCTTTTTGAGCAGAGCATAACAGGATGAGACCCAGCTCTGCGAAGCTTAGAGAAAGGACTGTATAAAGGGTAGATTGGAGAATTTTTGTGAATTAGGAGATTGTATGAAATGTCACTGTGATTTAAAACCTTGAAGGACAGACAGACACACACACACACACAGAGCCTGACCAGGATAAGCAACTGTGTAAAGGATGGATTCTAGAACTTTTACAAATTAAGAGACTACATGAAGTATTACTGCTATTTAAAACCCTGGACAGACAGACAGACACACTCAGGCTCCGAGGGCCTGATCCAGTCCTCTCTGTTGGGCCATCGTTTCCCTGGACTTGTGGTGCCGGAGAAACTGAGGCAAGATAGAAATTGGTTTTTAAGAATTTAATTGTTGAGAGTTTAGGCCAGCCAGGGCCAGCCGGCTGCATGGGACACTTGTCTCAAAGCATTCAGCAGCAAGCAACAATTCAGGAGACTTTTTTAGCTAGGGGAAACAAAGGCAGATAAAGGGGAGGACACTGCATGAGCAGACAAGCCATAGTTCCAGGAGAAGATCATAACTTAGTCCTGACAAGATAAAGGTCAAGATAAGAAGGTGGAGGGCAGGAGAGAGCAAGGTGGCAATACTCAAACAGAGGGGGAATTATCCCTGCAAGCATTTGAGATGAGGCATCTGGAGTTTTATGACTCAATAGTATTTCAAGGCCTCCAGTCCTAATGGCAAGGAACAAAGGAGTGGGGCTATAATAATTTTATTCAGGATGTAATAATTTAGGGAAACTGATTAATAGCAGACTGACTCAGTTTCTTGATCTGTCAGATAAGCGCTAAATGACCTCAGGGGTATCTTCTAGCTCTCTCTGTGACCCCTTGGGGCGGGGTTCACATCCCAGCTCTGACGCTTCCCTGTTAGACCTTGGACAAAACTGAACATCCTTTCCCTCATCTGTGAAATGGGCTCATGGGGGCTCCCATCTTGGGGACATCTGGAGGGTCAGAAGAGATGACGCCTTCTCCGTGGCCCCTAAATCCCTCCTTTAAAGACCATTATGACCGAGGAGTCGGCGGGTTGACAGGGAGCCTGCGAGGGGATTCCAGACCCAGGTCTCTAGAGAGCTCCAGGGACAATTACCCTCTGTGGGTCCCAGTCTGTTCCGCAACTGTTTACTTCCTGTGTTGCATTGTGAGGCCCCAGGACTCCTGGGAACCTGGGTTCCTGTTGTGGGCCGGAGAAGGATGTTTGTGCTTCTTGAGGGGCTTCCTTGCCCCTCTTCCAGCTGCCTGGCCCCGGTTCCGCCCTCTCCTTTCTTGTCGGTTCCCCACCCCCTCCTCACATACAAATGCCCCGTGCTTGTCCTACAGGTTAGGACTGTTTCCATCCTGCAGGAAGGCGACAGTTCGAATTTCATTCCAGACATTTTCTAGCTTTGTCAGTGCATGAGTCCCATCATTCCTCTCCATCTCAGTTCCCTCCTTTGTAAAATGAGATTTGGATCTGATGACCGCAAAGGTCCCTTCTAGCTCTGATTCAGTGATCTTACTCCTCCCTCTCTCTGTGCCTCAGTCTACCCATCTGTAAACAAGAAGGCTGGACTCTGTGCTGTCTGAAGCCCCACTGGGTCTGAATTTAACCACTGGCCTTTGCCAGACTGCGCTCATTCCTCAAGGGGCATAGCTCATGTGTCTCCAGGGAGAGCCTCGGAAACTCTTCTGCATCAGCCGGCTCTTTCGCTTGGTCCCAGTTGGCAGCCGAATGGGGCAAAGAGGCCTAGTGGTTAGAGCCGCCCCAGAGCTGGAGTCTTGAAGGCCGTCATCTTGTTCTTTGCTGGGAGGTGTGTCTGCGGTATTGAGGAAGGAAGTTTGCCTGTGGGCTAGGACAGCAGCAGAAACACAGAACCCTCCATTCCGGTGCCCCCAGTTTTGTCACCTTTATTTCTAGCCTTGGTTTTCCTGCCTGCAATATGGGGAGAATCATTCAGTTAAGCACCTACTATTTGTACCTCTACATGAATACTTTCTCTTAGTGTTATTGTTTGTCCTTTGTTCTCAGAGAGGATCATGAGCTCAGGGAGATGATGCAAGTAAATTGAATTTAAGTGAGGAAGGGCTGTACAAAGTCTCCAGCCTTACTTTCTCCTCCAGAACCATTCTAGGTCCAGTGAGAAGCAATAGATGAGTAGATGAATGGGTAGATGGATAGATGGATGAATGAATGAAAGAGCACTTATTAAGCACTTACTGTATGCTAAGAGGATATAATAATAGACCTTTCCTCTAGGACCTCCCTTCTAGCCAAAGAGACCGCACTTAATAGGGAAGTGATGTTTTGGAGACTTATCAGGATGGTGGGTGGACTCACCAGGTGACTAAGTTGACGGGCCCTTTCCAGTCAGGGTAGCAGTAATGATTTGACTGTGTGTTCATAGCTGGAAAGCAATAGAGGACTGGGGGAAATACTTGAAGGAGACAAGCATGGTGGCAGGAGAGAAAGCAATAGGGAAGTAAACTAAAACATGGTGGACTCTGCTGGCCTTCAGTTCAACTTACACTTATTAAGAACCTCTGCTGGGTATCCAAGATAGAAAGGGGGGAGTCCTCTGCTTCTCAACAAGCTTGCGGCCGGAGCAAGGGATATATAGGCGAGAGCTGTGTTGTTCATTGGTGCCCCGTTTGGGGTTTTCTTGTTAAAGACATTGGAGTCGTTTGTCATTTCCTTCTCTAGCTCATTTTACAGATCAGCAACCTGGGGCAAACAGGGTGAGGTAACATGTTCAGGGTCACACAGCTAGGAGGTGTCCACTTTGCACTTAAAAAGAGTCTTCCTAATTCCAGGGCTTGTGCTCTGTGCACTTTAAGATAAGATCTTTCCCAGTCAGGCCGGTGACTGAATAAGGCTTTTTTCCTTCTTCTCTCGGTCCCTGGAGAGTTCCATACTCATACCTTCAGCTGCTCTGTCCCAGGGAATGTATATTCTGATCTCTGACCCCTCCCAAGATCTCTGGGTTGGATTTCTTTATGAAAGATCTTGCCTTAAACCCAAATCACTTTGACTCTCCTAGATGGGCCAACAAGCGGCCAAGTCCCATTTGGTTCTCATTTGCTTTGAGTGTAAATAGCATTTGTTTGTTTTGCCACAAAATCCTGAGGGTCTTTCTTTCCATATCAGATTGATTTTTTAGCCTTTATCACTGAATGGGTATTGCCTCTGACCAACTGAGACCCATTAAAGACCTTAGCTTAAAAAGGCCGGGGTCTCCCGCTGCATCCATGGCCATCTCCAGCCTTCCTGATCTATGTCTGGCCACTGGAGGGGAAAGTGAGGCAGGTGACCTTGCGCACCCTCCCCCCCTCACTAATGTACTTGCAAGTCTTAGAAGTTCACCTTCCCGAGGCCGGGATAACATGTACAATAAAACCATCAGGGGAAGGGAGGAACCAGGTGCACCTTAGAGCATGGATATCCATTTGGAAGTGCCGGACTTTGGAGATGGGTCAGTCTGGCTCACTCATAGATGACGGATTTGTGGTCTAGGGGAGATTAAGTGACTTCCCACGAACCAGCCTAGGGGGACTAGTGGATCCAACCTCCCCCTTCCTCCACATTACAGGATTAGGATCCTGTAATAAGGCCACGTGTCCCGGTTACAAGTCCCAGACTTGGCCCAGTGACTCCCCGGTCCTGAGCTCTCTCACTCCCTCCCTCTCATTGCCGGCTGCCAGGCAGATTGCCTTGGTGGAAGGGGGAGTGCCAGCCTCAGCAGCGGGGAGGGCAGGGCCTGGGGCCTTTCCCTCCCGGTTTCCCTGAAGTGGCCCTGCCCTGCCTTCTCCTGGGACAAGGTTTGGCCGGCCCAGCCTGCTTGCAATAGCAGGGCCCTGTGAAATGTAACAAGCCCCCACTGTGCCCAAGCACTGTGCCTCCTTGTGTGTGGTTTCCTGTGCCTGGGGAAGCTCATTCCCCGCGAGCCGCCCTCCTCGGCCCGAGACATCTGCCGGCCCGGCACACAACGGGGCTGTGTTTGCCAGGGGGTGGCGGAGCGGGGAAGGCGTGCAGCCTGTCTCCTCCAGCACACATGGACGTTCACGCGCTCTCCCACAGGCACGCTCTCCACTCAACGGGGCCCTGTTCTCTGGCCCCCACCGAGGGGCCACGGCCAAGGGAGAAGCAGGCAGGGAGAGGTGGGAAGGGTCTTGCCAGGACACCCCGCCCTGCCCCCTCTCCACAGCAAACCTCCCTTTCTCCCCCTCCACCCAACCCAGCCAACTTTCTCTAAAAACACAGGAAATTCTGCTCTGACCTGGGATGGGGGAAGGAAAATGGACACACAAGTCACTTGTCATTGGCTGGAGATGAGCTGATTTCTGATAATTCCTGAGAAAGCAGCTTTTAGGGTGTCCTAGGGGAAGAGCCGGCAGGGAGGGGGCTACCGAGGACCCGGGACTTCTCTGAGTTCAGATCCCTTCGAAGGATCCTTGACTTTAGAGTTGGAAGATACCATAGAGACCTTCTGGGATGAGGATCGATAAGCCACAGAACTCCTAGGTTTTGGTGAGGAACACCCAGGAAGTTACCTCACTCTGTCTGCCTTTTTGAGGATGAGGAAAGGATTATGGACCCGGCCAATCCAGCAAGGGCTAAATTCAAATCCAGACCTTCCAAGTCCAAACTTAGTGCTCCTTCTGCTACATCAGGCTACTTTTCCATAATAACATTCTGCATTTTGTCATTTCACAGTTATGTAAAACCTTGCACTGATTATTTTAATTAATCCTCATTACTATTCTGTGAAGGTGGTGTGGGTATTTATAACTTTTCTTACAAGATGAGGGAGAGTAAAACTGAAGGAGGCAAGTTGCATTTTGGCTACTCCATTAGACTCAGAACTTCTTGAAGCTTTATATCCCCAGAACTTGGTATACAGTAGGCACTTAATAAATGCTTGTTTTCACAAGTAAATGGCCTGAGAGCATACTGAGACCCAATTGCACCCAAGCCTTGTTGACTTATAGAGTCCTTTAGACTAAAGCCCGCTGACATGGTAGCTCAGGAGAAAAGCTTTCTTTTCTTTGAAATGGGTCCAAATCTTAACGTTGGATGCCTTCTGCTTCTGTTACTATTTCCTCTCCTATAAAGTGAGGAAGCCGGACTAAATGGCCTCTCAGGTTCCTCTCGCTGTAAATCTGTGAGTTCTGTCATTAAGTAAATAGTTCTCTAGACCTAAGAGAAAATTAAGTAAATAGTTCTCTTATGTCTAGAGTCCTGGTCTGAGAAGTGCTTGGTTGTCTCACCATGCTGGTGAGGAGAGGAAGAGCTATTGCAGAGTTGGTTAGCCAGGAGGATGCTGATCTCTAGGACAGACTGCCAGTGGAGGTCAGGAAGAAGACCTTTAATAGGCTGTGGATGGCAAAGCGGATGCGCTCTGGGGCTGCATTCAGAGAGTCGTGCTGTCCAGGGTTAGGAAGGCGGCAGTTCCCCTGGTGATCGGACCATATTGGGGGTATTGTATCCAGTTCTGGGAGAGCATCCATAGGAAGTCAGCTTAGTGAGGGCCATTGAACCTGAGGTTCATAAAATAATAATAATAATTTAATTTGTTAAAAAACTGTTCTTCGGTATACATATAATTCTACTGTTTATTAAAGAGCAAAGCAAATTTGTATACTAACGAGGTGGATATGCTTGTTTATTTTTACATAAGGAATTAAATCCTGGTGGAATATTTGATAGTGCAGGAGGTAGAACATTCAGAAATCTTGACTGTTGGCAAATTTTTCAAGACCCTTACATTCAGTATTTGGAGTCATGACCCGTAGTTTAGGAAGCTTCGCAGTACAAGACACCAGTGCGACCTGGGAGTTTTGATCTAATTGGAGAAAAATACACCCATCAAGACAGAGAGTGGGAGCTGAAACAGGCGGAGAGGTCCAGACCTATATTGGAAAAGGGAGGGTGTTTTCACACTGGGGGAGGTCAGAGAAGGCTTCATAGAGAGGGCAGATCTCAGCTGGGACATCAACAGGAGGTCAGATGAAGGGCCAAGAAAGGAATGAGCCTGTGAAGCAGGAGAGAGAAAGGCAAGAAAGGTGGCCCTCCACTTGGGAGAACTCTATCAAGTCTCGGAGGAAAGAGAAACTCATCAGAAAGGGGAGGGCAGTTTTATCACAGAATTTCAGAGCTGGAGGGAACCTCAGAGACCACTTAATCTGGCCCACACAGGGCACAAGAATTCCCTTTATAAGCAGCTCCCAATAAGTGCCCATCCAGGATCCACTTTTGGTGGCTCTGATTGTTAGAAAGTTGTTTTCTTGACATCCAGTCTAAATTAATTTCTGTAATTTCATTGGATCTGTCAGTCGATCAATCAACATTTATCAAACTCCTTTGTGTCAGGCACTAAAGCAGGTGCTAGAGATAAAAAGCAGAAATAAAACTAGTTCGTTCCCCTCCTCAGTCAGTCAGAGAAGACATGTCTGTGTATGGAACTATTTTCCAAATAGAAATAAATGAATACACACTGACAAGCCTTATCTGTGTCTAGATGTTGTGTTGAATAAAACCTGTTCTACATTTGATGTCTTGTAAGCCCAAGTGCTTGTAAGGGAGCCTGGGGGGACCCCTTCTCACCAAGTTCCATGCATTCGTGTTTCCAGGGAACAGCAGCTGAACCAGGATAATGTGATGAGGGAGATAAGAGCTATTTTCAAGGAGAACCATGTTCCAAAGTTCCCAGGGTTATCTTGGGGAGGGGAGGCTTGAGGGATTGGAGAAGTCTCTCAGAGCAGCTCAGGGTACCCTTCAGCTCACATTGGTATTCAGTCCTCTGACTAAATGCGCGCTCTCGCTTCAGCTTTTGGGGCTGAAAAGACCAAAGCATCCTGACGTTTTGAAATGAATCAGAAAAGCTGGCATCCCCTGAGGTTCAGTGCCCGGCGGTGCCCTGGAGGGAGAGAAGAGCAAAGGCTTCCAGTAATTTATACAGTTGAGCTACAGCCTCAGATCTCAGAATCTAAATGAATCGGGGGCACAATGGGTGCCTGTGTGAAAGGAGGTCAGAGGGACTGGGGGTTGGGGTAGGGAGGGCCCGGCCAGGGCAGGCTGTGCCATGTGGCCCGGAGAAACAGTAGAATATCCTGGGTCTGGGGGCCAAAGGTCCTGCCAGTCCTGGCTCTGCCACTCACCATCCGGGCGACTGTAAGCAAATAGTGTAACCTCTCGAGACCTTTTCCCTTTCTGTAAGAGGAGGAGAGTTTGCAGGACGATCTCTAAATCTTCCCCTGGCCTCTGCCCTCCATACTTTTGTGTCTTCCATGTAGGTTGGTTCTGAAAAGGGGGAGACTCTTGGACTCCTCCTATGGGAAGCTTCTTCCCACATTGCCATTCGTCGGGAGGCACAGAGTGCCCCTGGGAAAAACCTGGGAAAATGGGCAAGATCAGGTCGTAGAGCTGGACGGAACCGGGGCATCGGAGGCTCACTGGAGTAACATCGGTAGTGGGAGCCTCAGGAAGAGCCATGTGGAGGGTCTGAGGAGACTGGAGGTGGGGTCCCTGATGAGGTGATGAGGGGCTGGCCGGAGGATCCGTGTGAGCCGAGAGATGTTGGGGCAGTAAACTGGACCAGATGTGGCAGCTGAAGTGTTATGGGGGCTGGGGGGCTCCCTAGGGGCCCCGGGGCCTTCACCCTCTCATTGTCTCCTAGCCTGGATTAGATCAAGTCCAAAAGGCCACTCCGTGTTCTAGACCTCAGCTACACCCTTGTAGAGATGAGTAATAGACAGCTGTATTTTTGACTAACCAAGGTCTAACTTGTTGACTGGCCCTGGGCATGGATTTCACCATATCCACCCCCTTCCACCGCACTCCTCCCTCAACCTTTCCCCTTGAAAAGGGCCTAGCACTCAGGGTCCCCTTGATTTCCTAGATGTGCACAGGTTGACCTTTGGGGCTCTGATAGAAACAGATACCAAAAGTCCTCATTCTCCGGCCCGTCCCTCCTCCCCCTTCACCAGGGGCGCAGCCCCATCTGAATCAGCTGGGAAGAGGGAAGTCCATTGAACCATGGCTCTGGTTCCCGGGAGCCATAGGGAGGTATCCGTTTGATGCTCATCCTCCTGTGGGAGCCCCAGAACACACCCAGTTTGTTACCCCTCAGCCTTGGTCTGGTCCGATGGACCTTCCTGAACTTCCCAAATTGATGAGGAGGAGTCAGTCATATCATTCTGGTCTCAGTTTCTTCATCTGTTAAATGGGAGAGGTAGACCTGAGGTCACTTCCGGTTCTGCATCTGTGGTCCTAAAGCATCCCTTATGTCTACACCTGACTATAGTCATCCCTAAAATAAAATAAATGTAAATATATAAAATATAAAATAAAATAAAAACGTTGCATTATGTTAGCTGTCTACTGAGATCCCTTTCAGTACTAGGCTTTTGAAACTGTCATCTCTAAGCTGTGCTTCTCATGGTCTTGGATGATTTTAGCTTTAGAGGGAAAGACGAGAGGTTTTTCAAATGTAACCCCCTCATTGTACAGAAAGGAAGTCGAGACCTGAGAAAGATCTCTTAATAGTCACTTAATGTCAGTGCCTTCCCTCTTTTAATTATTTCCTACTTATCCTGAATATAGCTCATTTTGCCTATATTTGTTTGCATGTTGTCTTCTCTATTAGAATATAAGCTCTTTGAAGGCAGGTTTTGTGTGTGTGTGTGTGTGTGTGTGTGTGTGTGTGTGTTTTGCTTCTTTCTGCATTCTGGGGAAACTGAGGTAGACAGGTAAAGTGACTTACTTAAGATAACATAATTCCTAAGTATCTGAGGCCATATTTGAATTCAGGAAGATGAGTCTCCAGTCTCCCTCATGCTGTCCCTAACTCCCCTCTGAGTTCCCTTCCACTTCAAAATTCTATGACCTTTTTGGTGAAAAAGACTTTCTTAGCCCAAACCTTAGCTGGGAGGGAAGTTGTGAGAGAGCAGAATCACTTGGAGTCAGAAAGTCACCTCCTCCCACAAGGGACTCTATGAGACAACGTCCATGTGTCTCAGTGGAGAGTTTTTACAGGGGGAGGCCCCTCTATCAGTGAAGTCAGGTCTAAAAGAGAGATCTTCGCTGGCTTTCCAGCCTTTGGTTCTTTGCAGTGATTGGGCTTTGTGGGATTTCCCGCCTGAGCTCATCGGGAGCCTTAAACTCCTTGGCACGAGCACAGTTTGTGGTTGTCTCTGTCCGTCTGAGCCATGTGGGGCCAGTGGACCTTTGGTTTCCTGGGAGGTCCCTCCCATCCTCCCCGAGTGGTTATGCGGGTGAGGAAGAGGAAGGAGCGCCAGCTGTGAGCCCTTTGAGGCCGGGGAAGGAGGTGTCTTTGCCCCGGGGTGGAGACCAGTTATCACTGGGGTGTGCCATCTGTTTGAAAAGCAGTAGCAACAAAGCTGACTCCCTCCCTTCCTGGGGTTGGGGGGAGGGGGAAGAAGAAGAGGATCCTTGTGGAAAATGTTTAGCCCATTTGGGGAGAGGAGGATGTGTGGAATTCAGAATTTTAGGGGGTTTCTTATTCATTGGGAGCTCCTGGTTTTTCCATCATCTCCTGGGGCCTAACGTGTGTGTGTGTGTGTCTGTTTGTCTGTCTGTCTCTGTGTGTGTGTTTGTCTGTCTCTATGTGTGTCTGCATATGTCTGTCTGTCTTTGTATCAGGAAAGGGCTTTGGGGAGGAGGACAAATATTAGAGAATCAATAGCTTGACATTTTTTAGGCAGAGAAACTCATTTGTCCAGACTATCGCCATTTCCCTATTCCTATCTCCATCTGCTCCCTGGTGTCTAGAAGACCTTAATTTCCTTCCTCGGCTTTGGGGGTGATCCCTTCTGTGGGCAGCTTAGGTGGCTCAGCACACGAATGAGCACCGGCCTCTGGGTTTGTAAGGTCTGGATTTGAATCTTGCCTCAGACACTTATGGGCCCTGTGGCCATAGGTTCTTAATCTCTCTCAGCCTCCGGTACTTTTTCACTTTTAAAATGGTGATGATGATAAAGCCTTCCTCCTTCTGGGGTCATTCCTGAAGACTGCATATAAAATGCTTCATAAACTTAATGGAAATGTCTGTTGTGAATGGTGGCAGGAAGCCTGGCCGCCCGTGCGGGAAGCTCACTTCTGCTCTTCTCTCTTTCATAGGCGATCAGCATCAGCAAAGCCATCAACACCCAGGAAGCTCCAGTGAAAGAAAAGCATGCTCGCCGTATCCTTCCCAGAAGGCTCTGCTCTGGATCCCTGGGGGAAAGGGGTGGCCTGGGGGGGAAAGGCAGGAATGCCATCAAACTTCTTCCCTCTGTGACTTGGGAGTGGGTGAGATGAACCCATCAGGAAGTCCATTCTTTCTGAAATGTGGTGAGGGCTTTCCCTTACTGAGACAGCTTGGCCCTATTTTAGGCTTAGACACGGCAGGAATCTGGAAAGCATCTTGTCCACCTCTGTCATTTCACGGAAGATTCCACTTAATAATGTTAAGCAACTTGCCCCGTCACAGAACTGGTAATTGCTAGAGGGAGAATTCAAACTCGGGTCCTCCGGCTTCAAATGTCATCTTCCGTATCACGTTCTTTCCCTTTCTCCTTCAGCCTTTCATGCCAGTCACAAAATCTGTTTCCTCATCAGCACCTACCCTGAAAGGAACTTTCTGACCCAGCTCTGAGCAACAGCTGATGAGACCCCTGAAGTCCTATTTATCTATTCTGGACGATTTTACAAATGAAGAAACTGAGGACATTAAGTCTGGCTGAGGATCCTGAAGCTGAGAGCAGTGAAGGGATGACATGATCCTAGATTTAGACTCAGAAGGGACCTCCAAGACCATTTAGCCTCCTGAGGAAACTGAGGCCCAAAGACACAGACTCAGCTTAGCAGACGAGTAGTAGGTTGCAGAAGTGAGATTTGAACCCAGGCCTTCTGACCCACAACCGGCTCTCTGCCCTTTGCCATCATAAGTAGTCAATGGCAGAGCTTAGCCTCAGACTCAGGGCCTCCGACATTGAATCCTTCACCCCAGACTCCGCTGACTCCAGCCTTGCAAAACCCCATGAGGCTTTCTTGTGGGAAATAGTCCTTGGGTTCCAGTTCTGCCTTTGTGTGACCGTGGGTGGGTCACTTAATCCACAAATATATATCAAGGCTCTTCTGTGTTCCAGGCGTCATGTTGGGTGCTGGGGACCCAAATAAGAAGGAGACAATTCCTACCCACTAGCAGCATACATTCTGACAGGGGAAATGACAAACACATATATAAGTATATGGAAAATTAACCTGGAGAGAACCATTACAAAGTGGAAGGAGGCAAGCGTTTATTAAGCGCTTTCTGTGTGCAGGCATTCTGTTAAGTATTTTACAGATATACCACCCTTGAGTGGCTTACATTCAACAGGGGAAATGACAAACACATATATAAATATATGAAAAATTTTTATGATGAAAACAGTTACGAGGTAGGAGACAAGCATTTATTAAGCACCTACTGTATGTAGGCACTCTGCTAAGTGTTTTACAGACATTTTGTTTGATCCTCACGATAGCCCTAGGAGGTTGGTTCTATTTGTTATCCCTATTTTACAGATAAGGAAACTGAGGCAAGGTTATGACTTGCAGCTAGTTTAAGGCTGGATTTGAACTCAGGTTTTCCTGGCTCTAGGCCCAGTGTCCTCTGCACTGGGCCCCCTGAGTTCCCCCACCACACACAAGCTGAGTCAGGAAGGGCACCAGTAGTGGGAGTTAGGAAAAGCTGATTTCCTCTTCTTTGTGATAAGGGGTTGGACCGGGCACCCCTTCAGATGCCCGTCAGTTCTAAATCTGTGATTTAGATGAAGGTAGGACAGAAGATGGGGGGAGAGTGACTTGAAGCCTTTGATAGAAAAATCTCTGTGTAAACCAGAGCTGTTTGGCCACTACCCCTCCCCGGGTTAACTCACTCAGAAAACTCTTATTGAGCACCTACTGTATGCACCTCCCCTTGTGTATCTGACCTTCCCAAGTGGACCTTGACCTCTGAGAAGGCATCATTCTGGGCACACACCATGAGAAGGGGGCCTTTACCTTTTGGTCCTATGCCATCGGCCTGCCCCTTCCCAGCAGCTCCATCCTCAGCTGGAAGTTCTGCCATGTTCTCCACAAAGTCCTCCGTGACGGACACCCCAATGTGAGTAGGGTGCCCCTTCCTCCTGCCCCATAGGGATCCAGGCTTCGCGGGTGCCCCCGTTCCTAGGAGGACCTCAGGGACTTTGCTTTCTCTGGAGTCAGAAGAAGACTGGAGGGCCTCAGTGGCTCAGGGCCCCAAAGGCCAGCCATTCCCTGCAGAGGCCATAGCCACTTTGGAACCTGGGCTTAGGGACAAATGCAGGATCAGAGCCTTCCTTTTCCTGCAGGGATCCATTCTCTCCCCCCTTCCCTCCTCCCTCTGTTCTAGGTTCTCCACGATTGCCAAAGGTACCGGAGCAACATTCGGGAGATTGGGGACCTGTGGGTAAGTGTCAAGAATGCAGACGGGCTCCCCCCTCCCCCTCCTGCCCCCACGAGGTTCTTGGGGCCGTTTCCCGCCGCAGTGCGACCAGTGAGGGCGAAGGGACGAGGACCGGGGTTCGACTCTCGCTTCAGACGCTTCCTGCCTGGGTGAGGCTGCCCAGGGCCCCAGGCTGGGACAAGAACCCCCGTCTGAGGCTCCCACACGGGCCTGTGTCTCCTTCTCAGCACGCGGCCCACCAGCATTCTTCATAAGGCGTCCCACGCGGGGCTGGCCCCTTGCCCAGAGAGAGGCGCCAAGATCTCCTCCCACGGGTTTCTGGGGCGAGGCTGGTGATGGGCAGTTAAAGGGCGCGGGGAACCTTGGGAGAGAGCAGCCGGGGTTATGGGGGGGCTGTTCCCAGATGGAAGGAGTCCCATCATCCAGGGCTGGGGGGGGCCCTAGAACAGGGGGTGTCGGGGGGAGGGGGCTTAGAACAGGAGATGTTGGGGGGAGGGGCCCTAGAACAAGGGATGTCAGAGCCTGGGGGCCTTGGAACAAGGGATGTCGGGGGAGGGGCCTTAGAACAGGGGATGTTGGGAAGGAGGGAGCTTAGAATAGGGGTTGTTGGGGCTAGGTGAGGTCTTGAAATGGGAAATGTGTGTGTGTGTGTGTGTGTGTGTGTGTGTGTGTGTGTGTAGGAAATCCTGCTTTGCAAAGACGCGCAGGTGGAAAAGAAAGGTGTGTTCTCATGGTAAACGGTGCCCTGTATCATGCTGAAAGCAGTTTAGGGCTCGAGGACCCACTCTTGGGATCTTGGGGATACCCAGGGCCTCTCAGACCACACTTGGAGAATGGCTCCCTCTGGTCTCGTCCCCTTGTGGTGACGTGGAAGATTTGTCCGAGACCCAGGACCACAGACGCTAAAGAGGAGAAGGGGCCTCCCGGGTCTCCCCTGTCTCCCCTCCAGCAGGGGCACCACAAATTTCCCTCTTTAACACCGGTGACCCTTCCGCCTCTGCTGGGAGCCTCCAAGGAGGCTGGGTCCCAGGCCCTCGGGGACAGCCCCAGCTCAGCTGCTCATGAGACGGTTTCTGAATCTGCCTTCGTGGCCTCCAGGCCGGGTCAGCTCTAAAAGGCCAGGCCACTGACAGAGCCACTCCTGTTCCAAGTCTCTGACTCCGTTTCTCAATTTGTCAGTTGTCCTTATCAAGCCGATCGTGTCCTCCATCCCCTGCACGTCACTTTTTCTGGTTCTGGTGACTCCATTTCCCTTTTACATGTGTGTTTTTATGTAGGCCATGTGTCCTAGGAGGTAGAGTTAGCTCGAAAGCCAGGATGTCCGGAGTTCTGGTCCTGCCCCTGCCATGTCCCAGCTCTTAGCACCTCAGAGGCCGATCCCTCATGCCTGGAAGGCCTCATTCTCCTCCCCACACACACACTCTGCCTCTCAGGCCCCCATGAGCCCCACTGTCAGCAAGAAGCCACTGGAGGTAGGCTCTGAGCCAGTGCCTTCCCTTGGGGGAGACTTCACTTTGTCCTGGCCACAGCTCCCCTTGCATACATAGCTCCCCTGGAGCAGGAGCTCATTGGGAGCAGCACAGGGACAGCAGAGGGAGGACCCATGAGGAAAGCCAGGGGACAGTATAGGGTGGGGGGCTTCCCTATACCAGTGAAATCCCAGGCTTTTTTCTTTCTCCCTCCTTCCCTCTCTGCCCTCCTTTCTTCCTTCCTTCTCTCCTTTCCTTCCTTCCTTCCTTCCTTCCTTCCTTCCTTCCTTCCTTCCTTCCTTCTTTCCTTCGTTCCTTCCTTCCTTCCTTCCTTCCTTCCTTCTTTCCTTCCTTCCTTCTTTCCTTCCTTCCTTCCTTCCTTCCTTCCTTCCTTCCTTCCTTCCTTCCTTCCATGGATCTCTCCTCCTTTCTTCCCTTCTGTTTATATGTATATATCTACATACACATGTATATGATGTCTGAATTGTGTGTACACATTTCTGTATGTCACTGCCCATCTCTCTGTCTCTTCTCTCTCTCTCCTTCCCCATGTACTTCTGTTTGTCCCTTCTTGAATCTGTGTCTCTGACTCTGTCTTTCTGACTCTGTTGCTGTCTCTCTCTGTCTCTGTCTCTCTCTCTCTCTCTCTCACACACACACACACACACACACACACACACACACACTGCCCTCCCTTGTAACCAGGAAGTAAATAAATAAATAAAACACTGAACAAAGCAGATAAGTCCTCCATTGGCCAGGGCAAGTCTGACCCCGTGCATCTCGTTCTGCCCCCCCCCTTGCTCCTCTGCGGTCAGTTAGTCTGTGTAGATTGGGCTTTTGGGGGGCTATTTTCTCGCTCATTCTCTTGGCCGTCGTTACCCCTCCCAGCATCAGCTGATCCCATCTCCCCGTTTTTCTCCGACCTCCTCCTTCTCTGGGTATCATTGCCCCTTTGTCCAGCTACTCTTGCCCTTCTCTTGGCAGAGTCACCTCCATGATCGCTATGGACACCTTGTGACCATTTACACCAAGCTTCTGCTGACCAAAATCTCCTTCCATCTCAAGGTAATTGGCTTTTGCAGGCTGGGGGGGGGGGAAGATCCCGGGGGTCTTCCTTGGTTCTTTCACATCTGGAGAGTCCTCCAGCTGGCACCCTCTCCAACCTCCCGCATGATCATCCCTCCTTCTTCCCAACCATATCTTCCAGTTAGATGTTGGCAAAAGGGTGGGAAGGAAGCATCCTGAAACCGGACAGAGGCCGTGGGCCACTCTTCCCCCAAAATGCCTCATCAGTGCTAACTGGAGAAAGTGATTGAGCCCATTCCCCAGCATTGGGACAGGTTCAGGGGCTGAGGAAGGAAACAAGCACTTAGTAAGTGCCTACTGTGTGCCAGGCGCCGGGCTGGGTGCTTAACAAGTAGAACCTCATTGGACCCTCGCCACCATCCTGGGAGGTTGGTGCTATTATTCCTATACATGACTTTCCCAGGATCAAATAACTGAGATGAGATTTGAACTCGAGTCTTCCTGATTCCATCTGGACTAGAGACTGTTGGACTTAATTAGGAAGACCTAGATTCAAATCCTCCCTTCTTATCTATGTGTTCTTGGGCAAGTCACTTGCCTCAGTTTCCTCATCTGCAAAATGGGGTCTAGCTTGAAATCCACCATCATGTTCTATTTAATTCTAAGCTATTTGAGAAAGATTCTGTCATTTTTGTGTTTTTCCCTAGTGCCTCATGGGAGGTACTTGTACCAACTTGTACCACAAGTAGGTTGTTTGGGAATTTATTTATTTGTTATTGTTGGGGTTTTTTTTCTTTTGCTTCTGAAATCTTTTTTTAAAATTTTATTGGTGAATTTGTCTCAATACATCATGGAAATCCCCATTATACTTCTAACTGACGGCCCCTCTGCCCCCATACTTTCATAAGATCATGAAGCCAAAGTTGTAACAAGGCTGAGGCATCTAGGGCTTTTCCCGTGGCTTGTGTAAGCCCAAGCACTTACTGTATTTAGTCAGCACCAGGGATATGTAGACAGAAGTGAACAGTTTCTACTTTCAGGGGCCTCATGTCTCATGGGAGACAGTGTTAGTGTACCTATGTATAAGTACATGCAAGAGAAAGCAGCATTATTAAGCACCTACTGTGTATTTCCCACTGAAATTGGAGGATATGAATAGTGCTTGTATTCCTTCAATAGTCTAGAAATAATTGCGCTTAGCAGCCAGTTAGCAAGAATAATTAATCTTTCCTCCCGGGCCCCTCCCACACATGCTTTTATTCTGGCAGGCGTTCTGAGGCCTGGGTTTGGTGCCGGCGAGCTTAGTGCCTGCCCCACTACTAGGCCTCGTGCCTCAAGGATTTCCAGTCCCCCAGGGGAGTTTGTTACAAACCTCGATTTGAGGATGGATTTCTTGCCAGGTGGGCCAGGCCCTTACTCTGATCATCAGCTCCAGCTCCACAATCAGAGGAATAGACATCTGTGTGCTTTTTAAATTAGCACAAACATAGCCCGATGTTTTAATGCTCATTAAAGTTGTCTTCTGGCCCATTGGAATAATCATATATTAGTATCTACCGTCAAGAAGACTCATCTTCAGGAGTTCCAATGTGGCCTCGGTCACTTCCTAGCTGTGTGACCCTGGGCAGGTCACTTCACCCTGCTTGTCTCAGTTTCCTCTTCTGTCAAATGAGCCGGAGAAGGAAATGGGAAATCACTTCAGTATCTTTGCCAAGAAAACTCCCAATAGAGTCATGAAAAATCAGACATGACTAAAGTGACTGAATAACAATAATAATTTGGGTCCAATACTGGCTAGATAAGAGAAATACAAAGATAAATGAAATTTAAAATTTAATAACATAATTAATGATGCAAATAAAAATAATAAATATTCTTGATTTTCATAATTCTAATAATTTAGTCAACCAATAAACATTTAGTAAGCATCTAAGGTTTTTGTGAATATGATGTACATATTTAATATGATATGTTTGTTGCAAAAATAATAATGAGCATTTATTAAGCACCTACTACATGCCAAACATTGGATTAGGACCTGAAGATTCAAATACAAAGAATGAAACATTTCTTGCTTTCAGATTTACATTCTTTATTTACATAAGTCTGGTAAAGCAGTCTGTTAATAATTATTTAGTAAGCACTTACTGTATTTAGTAAGCACTGGGAATATATAGACAGAAGTGAAAGTTTCTCCTCTCAAGGGCCTATATTGTATCCTGGGAGATAACGTTAGTGTACCTATTTCAGGTACACTAGCAAAAGAAATCAACAGTCATTTATTAAGCACCTACTATGTGCTAGGCTCTGAGAATGAAAGGAACCTTAACAAGAGAAGCTTACATCATAGTGGGGGAGATAAGTGCATGGGTAATACTAGCTAATTATAACAGCATTTCTGTAGCACCAACTATGTGCCCAGGCACTGTGCTAAATGCTTTATAATTATTATTTCATTTCATTTCATTCCCACAATTTATCCCCATTTTACAGATGAGGAAATTGAGGCAAATGGCTTAAGTGACTTGCCCAGAATCACACAGCTAGTGAAGTGTCTGAGGTTGTATTTGAAACCCGGTCTTCCTTATTCCAGGCCTAGTGCTTTATCCGTTGAGCCACCTAGATGCCGCAAGTACAAAATAAATGTAGAAAACTACAAAGTAATAAAATATGAGGTAGTTTAGGAAGAGAAAGCTTCATGCAGAAGAAATAAGTCATTTTTGTTTTTTTGGTGGAAAGGAGGCAGCAATAGTTGGAGGGAAATAGAACCTGACATAGCAGGGGGGATTTGAGCTGAATTTTGAAGGACATTAGGGAGTCTGAGAGGTGGAGGTAAGGAAGGAGAGCCTTCTACACTAGGAGAACAGCCTGTGCAAATGCGTGGAGGTGGGAGATAGCCAAGAATGATAAATGGGGGGAAGGGGGTTCTTCTATTTGGTTCACCTCGCATCAGTAATTGTTGGATTTCATTGATTATAGGGTCAAATTTTAAGAGCCTCTTCTTGGCTACAGAATCTTCATGTCCTCTTTGGAGTCTCACCTGGCTCTTCTGCCCAGTGCACTTCATTCCCAAGCTGGATTGGCCTTGGGGGCCTTGGGGCCTTTGGGAGCCAGTGCTTTGTTCTGCCCAAGAGGCAGATGAAATCTCGCTCAGAGCCAGGTCTTCTCCAGGGATGGGGGCGCAGAAGAATAGCCAAGAGAGGCTTCTGAGTCACAGCCTGATATCTCTCTTGTCTGTTTCTTTCTGTTTCTGTATCTCTCTCTTCATCTCTCTCATTCTCTTCTTCCTCTCTCCCTCCTTTTCCCCACTCCCTCTCTCCATCCCTTCCCTCTTTCCTCTTCTTTTTTTCTCTCTCCCTCCTCTCTTTCTCTCTCTCTTTCTCCTCTCCATCTCTCTCCCTTCTTCCTTTCTCCCTCCTTTTCCCTCTTATCTTCCTCTTTTTTCTCTTCCTTCCTTCCTTCTTCCTTCCCTTCCTTCCTCCTTCCCTCAATCTCTTCCTTCCCTTCCCTCTCTCTGTGTCTCTCCCCTACCTCCCTTTCTCCTTTCCTCTCTCCCTTCCTTCCTTTTTCCCTTTCTCTCTCTCTCTCCTCTCTTCCCCTGTCTCTCCTTCCTCTCCACCACCCCCTGTCTTGACAGCATCCACAATTTCCCCCAGGCCTGGAGGTGACTGATGAGGTTCTGGAAAAAGCGGCTGGGACGGATGTCAACAACATGTGAGTTTTCTAAGGGCTTTTTAGGACTTGGCCACCAAGGGTGAAGCCACGGGTCTGAGGGAGGGCCCAAAGAGCAGGGATTCTTTGCAAGTCCAGCCTCTGAGACAGAAGGAAAGGATGACGGACTCATCAATCATTTGGACATATTTATAGGCCCGCTCATTCATCTTCCAGGACTTTGTGCTCCCCTGGTGCTGTTGTAGGCCCCTCAGAACTTCGCTCCAGGCCATTCCCACAGACGCCATCAGCCTCCTCACGGCCAGTGACACACGTGTCCTGTCTGTATAAATGAAGGAGGGTAGAAATTGAACTCCCCACTTTGGCCCAGCCAGTCTCACAAAGGAGAAGGGTGCTGGATTTAGAGTCGGGAGGAGTTAGTTTTAAATTCTACCCGTCCCACTTCCTAACTGTGTGGCCTTGGTCGTCACCCTTTCTCTACCTCAATTTCCTCACTTGTGAAATGGGGAGAATAACTGGATCTCCCTCCCTGGGCTGTTTAGAGGATCCAGTGAGATCATATCTGTAAAGTGCTTTGCAAACCTCAAACCAATCATGGTGATGCTTCTGTTTTTTCCTAACTGTGTGAAGTGAACATGTCGCTTAATCTCTCTAACCCTCACTTTTCTCACCTTGAACACAAGAATCAGAATGGCACTTTTCTGAGTGGCTTGTCTGCTGCAAGCTCAGAGGAGACTCTGTAGAGCGCTTTGTAAACCTAGGTGCTCTGTCAATGTCAGTTATCATTCAGAGAAATCTTTCCTTCTGGCCTTTTGTAGCCCTGAGGCCTCTGGACAGAAAGACGCCAGAGAGCTGAGATCGAGAGACAGGTTGGTTAAGGGGCCAAAGGAGCTGGGCTCCTGGGAGGTCACTGACCTCCTCCCAGAGCAGCCGTTAGTGAGCTCGGGAAGCTGTGTCCTCAGCTTTCAACAGTGGCAGCAGCGCCTTCAAAGCCTAGAGCAGCTTGGGATGTTTTTGATGCTCATGGCGGCAGCTGCATAGGAAAGGGAGGACCTCCAGATCAGCCCCTCTGACTGCAGGGGGGATGAATCCTCACTGAGATCCATAGAGGAGGAGTTCATGGCTGGGAGACTGAGAGAGAATATTGAGTAACTTGGCCAAGATGACGCAGACAGAAAACATCTGAGGCAACGTTTGAACCCAGAGCCTTTAATTCCAAATCCAGTACTCTTTGAAGTGCAGTAGGCTGCCTCACACTTAGGAGACACAAGCGAGCACGTATGCATACAGTCTTCTCTGTCTCTTTCTTGCTTGTAAATACAGATGTGAGATTTAATAAAAAAAAAAAACGTTTTATTTATGCCTTTTGTTTTTATATAACAAGTCATTTCCAAATCTCTGTCTATACCGAGTTTTCCTTTGCTTTTCTTTTTCTTTTTCCTTTATTTACTTTATATATATATATAAAGTAAATAAATCGTTGAACTGCTGAGAGGAACTTAGTCTGTCATAGTTGAGGAAGGGGGAAGAAAGAGAGGAAAAGAGCACAATTTGGAACTCAGAATCTTTCGGTATATTTTATTTTTCCAATTTCATGTAAAAATAGTTTCCAACATTCATTTTTCTCTTTCTTTTTTCGGGGGAAGGCAAAGCAATTGAGGTTAAGTGACTTGCCTGGGGTCACATAGCAAATAAATAAATGTTCAATGTCTGAGGCCAGATTTGAACTTACCTTCTGACTTCAGGGCTTGTGCTCTATCCACTGTGCCATCCAGCTGCCCCTCAACATTCATTTTGGAAAGATTTTGTGTCCTAAATTTTTTTCTCCTTCCCTTCCTTATCTTCCCCCTCCCCAAAACAACAAATAATCTGGTGTACGGTAATTTTAAACATTTCCATATTAGCCATTTTGTGAGAGAGAATCAGAACAGAATCAGAAAAACCATGAGGAAGAAAAAGCAAACTAAGAAAAAAAGTGAAAATAGTATGATTTGATCCCTCTGGATACAGATGGCCTTTCCCGTCCCCAGTCAATTGGAATTGTCTTAGATCAGTGTGTTGCTGAGAAGAGCTAAGTCTTTCATAGTAAATCATCATATAATCTTGCTGTTTCTGTGTACAGTTTTCTCCTGGTTCTGCTCACTGCACTCAGTGAGCACCCAGCAATCTAAGTCTTGTTAGACTTTTCTGAAATCAGCAGGCTCATCATCTCTTTCTTTAAAAAAAAAAAAATGTTTTAAATTGTTTTATTTTTTTTCTGGTTATTCTAATATGTTAATTTTTTAAATACACATTTTTTTATGAATCACGTTGGGAGAGAAAAATCAGAACAAAAGAGAAAAACCACAAGAAAAAAAAGAAACAGAAAAAAAATTGACATAGCATGTGTTGATTTAAACTCAATCTCCATAGTTCTCTTTCTGGATGCGGGCGGCGTGTTCTATCCAAAGTCTATGGGGATTGCTTTGGATCCCTGAACTGCTGAGAAGAACCAGGTCTTTCATAGTTGATCATGGCACCATCTTGCTGTTACTGTGCACAAGGTCTTCCTGGTTCTGCTTGTTTGACTCAGCATCAGTTCGTGTAAATCTTTCTAGGCCTTTCTAAAATCAGCTTGTTCATCATTTTTTTGTAGAACAATAATATTCTTAACTTTCATATACCACAGCTGGTTCGGCCATTCCCAACTGATGGGCATCCATTCCTTTTCCAATTCTTTGTTACCGCAAAAAGAGCCGCTACAAACATTTGTGCACACGTGGGTCCTTTTCCCTCTTTTATGATTTTTTTAGGGTACAGATCCAGTAATGGCACTGCTGGGTCAAAGAGTATGTGAGCTTTCCTTTGTCACAAAGTAGAAATTGTGGCGTGGTAGAAAGAGCAGAATGGATTTGAAACAAGAGGACCTGAGTTCAAATCTCGCCCCCAAGGCTGACTGCCTTTCAGCAATCTGATTCCTGGCCTTGGACAAATCTCTCAAGCTCTCCAAGCTTCATTTTCCTCCTATAAAAGAGCAGGGTTAGAACAGATGGTCCTTAAGGACACTCTGCGTGCTCAAGAACAAAGTTTCTTAAACTTTGCGTTGTGACTCCACGTGGGACTGCATAACTGAATGGTGGGGGTCACGGGAAATTTGGCAACAGT
Source organism: Sarcophilus harrisii (assembly GCF_902635505.1). Lineage (NCBI taxonomy): Eukaryota > Metazoa > Chordata > Mammalia > Dasyuromorphia > Dasyuridae > Sarcophilus > Sarcophilus harrisii. The sequence goes on along the minus strand of NC_045426.1, from coordinate 685,673,072 downwards.
AAAAGTATCAAATATTCTGCCAAGATTTAATTCATGGTATAAAAATAAACAAGCACATGCATCTCATCAGTGTGCAAATTTGCTTCTAGCTTTAAAAAATTGTAAAATGTATATCAAAGAATTGTTTTGATAAATTGATAATTTGTTAGCAGGAAATATTTGATTTATTACTTGTTTTATAGACCTACGTACCCTGGGTTATGTACAAATTTCTTGGGGGAAGAGGGATCATGAATGGAAAAAGTTTAAGAAGCCTTGGTCTAGAATGATGATTCTTAACAAAGTCAAGTGTATCCATGGGCCCCCACCTTTCCCATCAAAAAGATGGAAAGCATATTTTCTCTGGGGCTAAGACTGGTCATTGTAATAGCTTTAATTTTGAGGGGAACCATGGTAAATTTCTATCATAATTGTTACTGGGTCTTGTATTGCCCAAGACTAGGCTCTAGGTGTATGTGTTTCTTTTTTTTTTCTTTTTTTTTTTCTTTTTTTTTTTTCTTTTTTTTTTTTTTTTTTTGCTGAAGCAATTGGGGTTAAGTGACTTGCCCAGGGTCACACAGTTAGGAGATGTTAAGTGTCTGAGGTCAGATTTGAACTCAGGTCCCCCTGATTTCAGGGCTGGTGCTCTATCCACTGCACTCCCTAGCTGTCCCGTATGTTTGTTTCTTAAGGGTGAAGCAGCCTAACTTGGTGCACAGAGCATTGGGTTTGGAATCATGGGCCCTGGGTTCAAATCTCAATTCTGCCACATAGTATAAATCAATTAACCTTTCTGGGCCTCAGTTTCCCTATCTGTAAAATAATAGAATTGGACTGTGTGACCCTCAAAGTCCCTTTATCTCAGATCCCACGACCCCTGTAGCCACTACTAGGCTATACAGGCCTGACCTCCTCCCACCCTGCTCTCATCTCTCTCTTGGCCTTTAGCTTCCAGCTCACCGTGGAGATGTTTGATTACATGGACTGCGAGCTGAAACTCTCGGAATCAGGTGAGCGTGCATGGGATCCCTTCCAACTCTTGATTCTATTCCAGGCCGCAGTGCCAATGCCTACGGGAGAGCCAGCCGGCCACTCCTTTTCTCTCCAGCTCCCACAAATGTCATTTTAAAGGGTAAAGTGCAAAAGGAAGATGATCCAGGGGCTGGGTGGAGTTTTCTGGATTCCCAGAGTTAGGATTGGGGGTGGAGCAGAGAGAGAAGAAAGGGGGCACGGTGCCAGCCCTTGTTAGCTTAGTCCTGAATCTACAAGCCAGTGATTATCTGGCCCAGGAAAAGGAGGATAGCCTCCCCACTTCTTGGAGCAGGTAGGACAGATTCCCATCAAGGTAGATCACTAGGCCATGTTTCCCAGGGTTCCAGGCTCCACTGTACTCTCCCTCTCAAATAAGGACAGAAAAATACAGGTGACTCTTCCAGTTCCCAGCCAAGCAAATAAACCAGTGACCTCAATGCCGGCAGCTACCTGCCATCTTGGGCAGGGGGCTAGACTCGGAGAAAGAAAGGCCTGGAATGGAATTCTGACGGCAAAAATCAATTTCTTTTTTCATCTGTTCAGTGGGAATAATAATAGCATCTACCTCCCATGGTTGTGGGCTTCATGGTTACGTGGCTAAATCCTGCCTCGGACACTTTCTTACTGGGATGACCTTGGGTGAGAAGGGACAGTCTTCTTATGCCTTCCTTTCCTCATCTATAAAATGGGGATAATAATAACAGTCTGCCTCCCAGAATTATCATGAGAAGTAAACAAGATAGCCCTCGTAAAATACTCTGTAAATGCTATATAAATGCTAGCTTTTAGTCCACAGAGAAAATGCATATAGGAAGTTTTGTTTAAAAAATAAAAAAAGATCTATTCAAATCTGACAACAGTATTTGAACATGATCCCAATCCATAAAGACCAAGAACCGAAAGAGACGGAAAGAGGCCTGGAAGAGGCTGCCGGGTCACTCCTTGCCCCTGTCCCTAGCGGGATGAATCCTGCATAACCAGAGCAGACTTTCCCAGGCCAAGGGGCAGCAGCGTTGCCGGGAAGCGCCCGTAGTTTCACTGGCCTGCGCCCAAAGAGTAGAATTGTTTTTATTTTCTTAGGTGGCAGCTTCAAAGCCATTTGTGGTGGTTCCGTTTTGTCAGAAAGAGGAAGGAAAGAGGCAACGGTGGGCTGGGGGATGGAAGGGGCCTTACCCTTTAAAGTGATGTTTGTGGGAGCGGGAGAGAAAAGGAGCGCCCAGCTGGCTCTCCTGTGCGGCTCTCCGGCCTAGAATAGACTCACGGAGTTGGAAGGGACCCCGGAGGCCATCTTGTCCCACTCACACCTGACCAGAATTCCCCTCCATGTATACTTGAGAAGTCAGTCTCTAAAGAAGCCCATTGAGGGGAACCCATAAGCTCCCGAATCAGTCCACTCCCCTTTGGAAAAGACTGATTATTGGGAAGTTGGATCTCATTGAACCTGATCTCCAGTGTTAATGCAGTACCTGGGTACATAGTAGGCCCTTGATTGATGTTTATTAATAACTCGATTCACTTAGTCTGTCCTAAGTCTACTCCTTCCTCTTGGCTGCCAAGGATGGCCTGTGTGGCCTGAGAACATTGAAAAGGGACAGTAGCCCTTTAGGTCAGATATGGCTATTGCAGGTCACTCAGAGCCATCCAGTCAACCTATCCCTGAACACGGCATTGTGGAAAGAATGCAGATTGGGCGGCAGAAAACGACTATTGGGAAAATCACTGGACTTCCCTGGGCCTCAGTTTCCCCCTTTGTAAATTGAGGAACCTGGGCTAGTTTTCTCCTGAGGGTCCTTCCAGCTCTGAATTTCCTGGGAGGAAGTGTCCCATGATCTAAGCCCAAGATGCCTATGACTGGGAACTATAGTAAAGAAAGGAAGGCAAGGTGGAGGGAATGTCCCACCCCTCATTTTTTGGGTTGTTCTGGTTCTCCAAAGACTCTGAAGGCTGGTAGTAGCCTGCCATCTACAAAGGAGAGACCAGTGCAGGGGCCCCCAAACCCTGAGGCGCACTGGACTTGGAGTCAGGAAAACTCTTTATTAACTGTGTGACTTTGAACAAGTCATTAAATTTCCCTGGACCTTCATTTCCTCATGTGTAAAATGGGGACATCAGGCTAGGTGAGGTTCCGGCTATCATCCTCTCACCGAGCTTTCCCCCTTCTCAGTCTTCCGACAGCTCAACACGGCCATCGCTGTGTCCCAGATGGCGTCGGGCCAGTGCCGCCTGGCGCCCCTCATCCAGGTGATCCAGGACTGCAGCCACCTCTACCACTACACCGTCAAGCTCATGTTCAAACTTCACTCCTGTGAGTCCTTTGTCTCTCTCCTCCCACTTCCTTGACCCTCTCCCTGCTGCCCCCAAGGGACCGTGGCCCTAACGTCCCCGGGCTTTGCCCTCTGTGCAAGCAGCTGCTCTCTGGCCTGGTCCAAGGCTCTGTGAGAACCTTCCACTTCAGCCAGACCTGGGTGAATGGATTGGGCAAGGGGCAGCTCCCGCCGGCTTCGTGTCGCCGGTTCCCACTCTAGGGTAAAGGGGCCGCCTGCTCTTTAACCCCATGTGGGACTGTTGCTCATGAATACCGCTGTGCCCCTTGACCACAAAGCCGGCAGCCCGAGCTCAGGAACCACAGGCTCATTTTCACGGCTTAATATTAATATTAATGACTTTATTAATGGCTTCATAACCTAATTTTAATATTAGCCCAAGCCAAGCATTTATTTTTTCTTACTAAATAGAATTTCCTTAACTGCACAATGCGTTCCAAAGACAGTGAGGAATGAGGTTTGAATTGTCTACCGTTTTATATTACCTGCGTCACGGGTAATTAGTTAATAGGTGAATGAATGAAAGAATAATTGAGAACGGGCTGTTGAGTGGCTATCAGGCCTTCATTGTACACCTGGGAGGGAGGCGGTAAGGAATGATAGACTTGGAGCAGAGCAGACCGGCTTCAAAGCCTTCCTCAGAACAGGCTGTGTGACCTGAAAGAGATCATTTCCCTTCTATGGAACCTCAGTGTATTCCTCTGTAGAAGGGACATAATGATACATGTAAGACCTGCCTCCCAGAACTGCTGGGATGCTCAAAGGAGAGAGGGCAGCTAGGAGCCGCCACAGTGCATAGGGCGCCTGGATAGGACTCATGGTCCTGAGTTCAGATCCAGCCTCAGACACTTCCAAGCAGTGTGATTCTGGGCAAGTCACTTAACTGTATTTGCCTCAGTTTCCTCATCTGTAAAATGAACTGAAGGAAATGGCAAATTATTCCAGTGCTTCTGCCGAGAAAACCCCAAATAAGGTCACAAAGAAGTCACTTCATTTTGTCTGCCTCGGTTTCCTCATCTGTAAAATGAGCTGGAGAAGGAAATGCCAGACCTCTCCAGTGTCTCTGCCAAGAAAACTCCAAATTGGTCACTAAGAGTCGGACAGAACTACGTGAAGTGCTCTGCAAACTTTAAAGTACCACAATCATGCTGCTGCTGTTGTTGTTGTTGTTATTGGTCCCCCTGCCAGGGCCGTAGGTTCAGGGGTTTTCCCAGGTGACAAACAAGTCATTACCATCTGTCAGGCCCAGAGCCGGTCACCCCAGGCCCTCAGAGCCAGACTGGGTGTATGCGTCCCCTTCCTTCCACTACTGGGGGGAGGGAGGAAGAGGAGGAGGAGAGCCGCTCTGTGGTGCGAAGGCCAGCCGGGCCGGGTAGATTCCTGTGGGCTCCCCGGAGGGTGACCCGACGCCCTCAGATCTAAAGCTGGTACACCCAGAGGCCCGGTGCGAGCAGGGCAGCTGAGGTAGCCTGCTGAATCAGCAGGGCGTGGCAGCTGGACTGAGGGGCCTCCAGGAGAGATCCCACTTCTGATACCAGTTGTGCAGTCAGCGACCGGCTCAGATCTAGAGAATGGGGATAATGAACATTTGTCATGTTCAGCATGACATAATAGTCAAGATCCAGCCTTATAGTCAGGGAGGCTTAGATTCGGGTCTGGCACCTATGGGCTCCATGACCCTGAGCGAGCACTTAACCTTTCCTCTCCTCAGTTTACTTATATGTAAAATGGAAGTTATGACACCTGGAAAACCTTAAAATCAGCATTTATGGTTATATGGGGAGAACCTAAAGTCCCATGAATGTCTTTCCTAGTTAATAGTCACTTACCCTTGGACTAGTCATTTTCTTTATCTGAGCTTCAGTTTGATGATCTACAAAATGGGAATAGTAACATAAACAAGATCGTATACATACAACGTTATAGTGTTTTGTAAGTGAACATACAGTGTTACTTTTGCTCACTCAGGTCTGCCAGCCGACACACTACAGGGACACCGGGATCGTTTCCATGAGCAGTTTCACAGGTAACAGGAGGCAGGCCCAGAGAAAAAGCAATGGCTCCTAGCACATTCAAGAGAAAAGTAGCCGGGGTTGCCCTCCTTGGCGCTGGATGTGGACCCCACCACATGGGGTTGTCAGGGTTTTGGGAAGGGGGAAGATGTTGGTATTTGATAAATCAGCATTTGGATGAAGGAGGTTTATTTAATGTTCTTGAACTCAGCCTTCTCTGCCTGTGTTCAAGCTAACCCTCCTCAGCATCACCTCATAGAATCTTCCGAGGCTCAGCTCTTAAAGCCTTTCCCAGTCTCCTTCATTTGTTAGTTTTCTGTTCTTGAATTGTCATGTGTATCTGGGCCTCTTGACAATTTTTGTATCACAATCTTTTCTGGCCGTCTGGCAGGGCCCTTCTCAGAATAAAGTTCTAAGTAACTAAAATAAAGTACACAACATTACAAAAAGAAAAGCCATGTAGAAATAAAACTCTAAAAATATTTTTAAAACAAGTTTAGGAATGGCTTTCGGTGTACATTCTCTTTTCTGCCCCTTCCCACAATAGAATATAAGCATCTTGAAGACAGAAACTATTTCATATTTTTTGCCTTTGTATTTCCCGTGCTTAACACTGTTTCATGGGCAGAGTGATTGCCTAAAAAATACTTATTTGAATTGAATTCATTTTGAAGTAGAGAAGAAATCTTGAACATCAAAGGAAAAATAATGAATTGAAAAACTAGAAGCTGGTACTTTTAAAATGTTAATAAAGTTGATCTACCTTTATTTTATCTCACCTCATTAAAAAGGGGGAAAGAAAATCAAATTACTAAATAAAAATGAACAAGGGTAGATTAGATTGGAATTCCTTAATCTGATTACATCCTGGATCTTTTTGGTAATTGGTCTAATGAAGACTATGGGCCTCTTTTCAGAATCATGTTTTTACATGCACAAAACAAATAAGATTATAAAGGAAATCAATTATATTGAAATGCATTTGTTAAAATGTTTGTTTGTTTTTTTTTTACAAAAGTTCACAGACCCCAGGTAAAGAAGCCCCGCCTTTAGCGTGACCAGTCCATTTTTTAATCACTGATTTCTCCCTATCCACAGCCTCAGAAACTTCTTTCGAAGAGCCTCAGACATGCTTTACTTCAAGCGCCTCATCCAAATTCCACGACTGCCAGAGGTATTGTTGCCTGTCTTCCCAGAAGTGTCAGTAGACCCCTAAGCGAGGCTGTGAGGAGGGGTGTAGGCCCTGGCTAACTGCCGCCTAGGGATCTGTCCTTCCCTGACCCCTCTGACTATGATACACTGGTATCCCCATAAAGAAGGATGGGGGGACACAAGATCCTCAGCTCACAGTGGGATTGGTCAGTTCAAGCGGTTCTGAGGTAGAGTAAGAGAAACACTGAATGACTGTTACTGAGAGTCATTTAGCCTGACAGAAGATTTGGGGGAACCACATAAGTCATCTTCAAATATCCAAAGGGCCGTTGCTCACAAGAGGGGTCAGCCTTGTTTTGATGGTTTTAGGGGACCACCAGGGTCACAGGGACATAGCGGGGAGCAGATTGTGCCTGGAGGTTAGGAGTAACTTCCTCCCAAAGGAGAATGAGCTGCCTCCAAGGAGTGGTTAATTGTTACCCATTTGTTGGGAAAGCTCTTGGGTACACCTTTTCCAAAAAAGTATGTTGATGCCTTCAGTTTTTTTTAACACGACCTTTATCCCCAAACATATTCCTATCCAGAAGGCCAGCTCTTGTAACAGAGATGGGAGTACTTCCTACTTCTTGAGCACCTTCTTTTTGCCTTCTCTAGGGTCCTCCCAATTTTCTGCGGGCCTCCGCTCTGGCCGAGCACATCAAGCCGGTGGTGGTGATCCCCGAGGAAGCCCCCGAGGATGAGGAACCGGAAAACCTCATTGAGATCAGCACCGGCCCCCCGGCTGGAGAGCCCCCGGTGAGGAGCTGTGGGCTCCCTGGGGGCCTGAGCTCTCCCTGTGCCCCGACTCTGGCTTGGGGAAGGGATGGGTCCCCAAGAGGCCCCATCTAAGCCCTTGCTGGCTCGATGAGTGAATGAAAGCTGCTCCTGTCCCTGGGGCTTCTCTCGGAGCGGTGGAGGCAATGCTGGGTGGATAAAAAGTAATCTGGCGACTTGATTTGCTGCTTCACAGATGGTGGCCGATCTCTTCGAGCAGACCTTCGGGCCCCCCAATGGCACCCTCAAGGACGACAGGTGAGGGGCCCCTCAGGGAGACTCCAAGTCCCGAGCTAGAACTGGGGCTCTTGCTTCAGGCGGAGTGGGATTGTCTCTGTCCCCCCAGGTAGCACCATGGATAGGGCCTGGGGCTTGGAATCAAAAAGACCTGAATTCAAATCCCGCCTCAGACACTTAGTATAGGTGTGTGATTGTGGGCATCTCCTAACTTTTCTGAGTCTGTATCCTCATCGGTACAATGAGGGGGGTAAGGCTCAGTAGCCTACCCGAGAGACTCCGCAGAGCAGCGTGGGAGTAGGAACTGTTGGTGACAGCCCTTGGAATCTGGACAAATAAGCAGATAGACAGTAACATGCACTTTAACCAGAACAATTTGGGAGAGGAGATTCTGGTTGTTTCCTGTCCTGCTTAACATAGGATTCTTTGGCTTCACTCCGTGTCAGAAATTTTTCTATATAGTGTGAGCCCATTTTCCTTTCATGGTAAATAGGGAACATGGACCACAATTGAATATTTGCTAACTGAGGATCTTACGGAGTCACTTCTGAACATCATTTCTCATCCGTTTTGCTTCAGAGCCATTAACTAGGGCTCTGGTACCCAGGGCAATCATTGCATCATGAGGAATCTTTTTAAGTTTGCCCTTTAATCGATAAACAAGCATTTGTGTAGGGTCTGTCATGTGTGAGGCGCTGTGCTAAGCACTGGAGATAAAAGGACAAAAATGGTATATATGGGGGAAAGGGAGGTGCAAGGTGACCGGAGAGACAGAGGGCGGCAAGGGGGAAAGCTGTGAATGTCAAAGAGGATGTATGAGTAGGGGGTGGGAGTGGGGAGAGAAGGGGAGAGAGTGTGTGGAGCTGAGGGTCTAGGAGGGAGGCCCCCAGCTGGGATAGGCCAGGCCCAATGCATGCTCACTTTGTGCCCACAGGGACATCCAAATTGAGAACCTGAAGAGAGAGGTTGAGATGCTCCGAGCTGAACTGGACAAGATCAAGCTGGAGGTGGGTTCCTCCTGCGCCTCCACCAGCAGCAGGATCCGGGAGGACCCAGGGGAAGGAACGCAAGGTCGCCCCCTGGCCTTGTTCAGGTCCTGCCCTGGTCCGGTCCCAATTCTGGGGGGCCATTTAAAACCTCACTTGGGCTGTTTTCCGTTTACCCGACGGGCCTAGGAATGGTCCCTGTGACAGACCCCACTGAGCTGCTCCGAGCCCCAGATGAGATGAGTCCCGTAAAGGGCTTTGTGGTCATTCTCATCGGCATCTGTAGTTTCTGTAGCAGCCGTGAGGATCCCAGAGGGAGCCGGTGCGCTGTGGTCCTCAGAGACTGGGAGCTGTGGGGAGAGCTTCCTCAGCCCACGGGTTCTGGGTTCGATGCCTGGGTCTTGGCCACGTGCTCTCGGCTCAAGACATCTCAGGCCCCCAGACACCTTGAGAAGTTTCCAAGGTGCAGAACAGGGGCGACCCTCATGGGCACAGGGAAGAACAGTCATCTCCTAAGAATAACAGCTGATGGTGTATAGTGAATGTAATATAAAACATAATCTATAATCTAGTGTAATATAATGTAATGTAATATGTAATCTAGAGTGTATAATATAATACAATATAAGATATAATCTAATCTATGTAATATAATGCAATACAATATGCAAGATAGTGGATATAATATGATATATATAGTCTAGTGTATATTATGTAATATAATATATAATCTAGTATATATTATTTAAGGTATGTAATATAATACAAAATAATACATAATATGCAATATATAATCTAGTGTATATAATGCATGTAATAGAATGTAATATAATATATAATCTATTATATATAAATAGTGTGGGTAATATAATGTAGTACAACATAATATATAATCTAGTGTATATAATCTAAGGCATGTAATATAATACAAAATAATATATAATGTAATGTGTAATATGCAATATATAATGTAGTGTATATGGTGCATGTACTATATATAATCTATTATATATAATATAGTGTGGGTAATATATAGTCCAATATAATATAGAATCTAGTGTATGTAGTATGATATAATACAATATAGTATATAGTCTAGTCTGTGCAATGTAACTTAATGCAGTATAATATATAATCTAAGGTATGTAATATAATGCAAAATAATATATAATATGCAACATATAATGTAGTGTATATAGTGCATGTAATATAATGTAATGTAATATATAATCTATTATATATAATAAAGTGTGTCATACAATGTATCAATAATATAATAGAGTAATATAGTACAAGATAATATATAATCTAGTGTATGTAATATAGTCTAGTGCAATAATATATAATCTAATATATACAATCTAAAGTATGTAATATAATACAAAATAATATGTAATCTAGTATATGTAATATAATATATAATATACTAATCTAGTGTATTTAGTTCATGTAATATAATGTAATGTAATATATAATCTAGTATATGTAATATAATATAATGCAATAATATATAACCTAGTATATATAATCTAAAACATGTAATATAATACAAAATAATATATAATCTAGTATATGTAATATATATATAATCCAGTGTATGTAATATAATGTAATATATACTCTATTATATATGATAGTGTGTGTAATATAATATAATACAAAATAATAATCTAGTATATGTTATATAATATATATAATCTAGTGTATAATGTACTATGTATGTAATGTAATATATAATCTATTGCATATAATATGTGTAATATAAAATATAATATAATTATAATATATAATCTAGTGTATGTAATATAATACAAAATAATATATAATCTATGTAATATAATACAAAATATAATCTAGCATATGTGATGTAATATACAATATATAATCTAGTGTATATAGTACATGTGATATAATTAATATATAATCTATTATAAGTAATATATGTGTTATATAATATAGTAAATATATAATCTAATGTGTATAATATAATATAATGCAATATAACATATAATCTATATAAAACCCAAAGTTTCATATTAAAAAATATGTAACTAGATATGTAAATAAATAAATATATAAACTTAGATATATTTAAAAATATAAATATAATTATTTAATAAAATAGTGTGTAATAATAAATGGCATAAATAAATAATAACCGATGGATGAAACAATTTATAATCAGTGAAATAATGTGGGTATATAGATATAAAAAGAACAATCCTAATGGCGCTGGACGGCCCAGCATAGCGTAGGGGCCGGAGCCGGAGACCTGTGACATTCAGCGGTGACCCTTTCATTTCCACCTTCTTTCCGTTTCCCCATCTGTAAAATGGTCCAGAGCAGAAATGGCAAGCCTTTGATCCTGTCAGTGACCAAACCACAGATTTAAAGGATGCCCCAGACCCCAAGGGCAAAAGGGCCCACCTCCTCCCAGCCGGGCCCCGGGCGTCGCCCCGCCTCCTGGGGCCGGGGGCCCTGGGGGACGACGGCCCACACCCCTTGGTGCAGGGGGAGGGGCGCCAGGGAGCGCACAAGGGCTCCCTGACCGTCCCCTTCGCCGCCCCCCAGGCCCAGAGGTACATCACGCAGCTGAAGGGCCAGGTGAACGGGCTGGAGGCCGAGCTGGAGGAGCAGCGCAAGCAGAAGCAGAAGGCCCTGGTGGACAATGAGCAGCTGAGGGATGAGCTGGAACAGCTGAGGAAGGCCAGGCTGGAGCATGAGCGGGCGCAGGCCCTCTACCAGGAGGCTGAGAGTGGGTCCTGGCCCCCGGTGGGGGGGGAGGGGGAGGCGTAGGGACAGGGCAGAGCGCAGACACAGACACCCCCCAGGGATGCTCCCTTCTCATGTGAGGGGACCCCCCCCAGTGCCAGCCCCTGCCATTATCCCATGGTGAGGATGGACCCCTCCTTATACCACCACAGTGATTCAGGCGTGGGGGGGGGGGGTCTTTCCGGACGTGGGAGACACAGCCATGGCTCCAGGCAGTGAGAGAGCAGGCGGGAGACGAGAGAGTGGATAACGGGGCAGTCTCTTGGAGGAGCCGGGGTGGGAATGGCCCATTTGTGCAGGCAGGGGGTCATCCTGGGTCTGAGAGGCGTCCTCAGGAGGAGAACAGAGGGACCAAAGGGCTGTGAACATGGACAGAACTTTGGACTGGGCTGAATTCCCAGGTGCCTGCTGTCCGCGTGGCCCTGGACCAGCCACTGCCCGCATCTCAGCTTTGGTTCCTCATCTGTCGGGGGATACTAGGGCCGGCCTCCCCAGGGGCTGTGAGAGTCAGACCGGGAAACAAACAAACCTTAAATCTCTAAAAATGCGAGCTGGAATTGTTACCAAAGCAGGGGGACACGTTGCCTCGTCCTCCTCTGGGCCTGAGATCGATCGTTATGGTGGCCCAGCCTTTGGCTCTGCTCGAAGGATTTTTTGTTAACATTATTGCAGTCATTTTCATGGGGTGTCTGTTAACCCACTGCCATCCCCAACCTAAGCCGACCCCCCCTTTTTCCAGAGAAGGCCTGTGCAACCGAGGCACGGTACAGCAAGCTGAAGGAGAAACACAGCGAGCTCATCAACACTCACGCTGAGCTACTCAGGAAGGTACCGGCCTCCCCTCGGCCCCAGTGGGACCCACGGAATCAAGGGGGGCAGGCAGGGCCCGTGGGTGGCTGCTGTTGGTCATGGATGAGTGACCTCAGCTGAGGTACCAGCCACCTCTCGGCCCCCAGTGGGACCCACAGAATCAAGGGGGGCAGCCAGGTGCCTTGGGTGGCTGCTGTTGCTTGCTATTATCTCAAGCAAGGTACCAGCCGCTCTTTGGCTCCCAGTGGGACCCACGGAATCAAGGGGGGCAGGCAGGGCCCGTGGGTGGCTGCTGTTGGTCATGGATGAGTGACCTCGGCTGAGGTACTAGCCACCTCTCAACCCCCAGTGGGACCCATAGAATCAAGGGGGGCAGGCAAGGCCCTTGGGCGGCCACTTTTGGTCATGGATGCGTGACCTCAGCTGAGGTAACAGCTGCCTCCCTGTCACTGTGACCTCAGCCAAGTTGCTACCTAAACCTACGCAAGAATAAAACTAGACCTAGCCTTGATTAGCAAAGCGCCTACTATGTGCTAACCACTGGGGATATAAAGAAAAACAAAAAACAGGATCCCCACCCTCAGAAGAGCTTCCATTCTAATGGGGGACACAACATGCAGGTGGGCGTGTGCATTAACAGTCCAGTGGCTGGCTTTTAGGGGGCACTCTGCCTCATCCAAAGTTGTGGGAGGTGTTCCGGGGCGATCTCGTTCTCCTTCCCTGTCTGAACTCAGAACGCAGACACGGCTAAGCAGCTGACCGTGACCCAGCAGAGCCAGGAGGAGGTAGCCCGGGTGAAGGAACAGCTGGCCTTCCAGATGGAGCAAGCGAAGCGCGAGTCGGAGATGAAGGTATCCATCTCCCTCCCACGCTCTCCTGGGGACCCTCAGACCAAGAGGGAGCGGGGCCAAGCCAGATTACCGCCCTGGGAGCCCCAGTAAGGGAGCGTTTCTGCCCCGGTGTCCAGTTTCCCACTGGTCAGGGTGTGACTAAAGGGGGGGCGTTTTCATGAGTTTTATACTTTTCTTTCTTTTGCGTTCGCTGGTGAATACTGTTCTTGGTTAGGAGGGAATTTGGCTGAGAGCTAAGAGGGGAGTGAGGTTAAAGGGAGGAAGTGATTTTTGGAACCTGGGGGGAGTGGTGGGAGATTTGGAGGGGAAGGTGGATTTTGGGGTTTGTGGTTTGGGTTCTTTTTACTAAAAGAGTTTGGTTTAGGGTGGCCTTATGGAGAAGTATTGTATTGGGGGAGGATAAGAAGGGAAGAATTGAAATAATTTTTGTTTGGAACAAAGATTTTAGAAAAAAATTTGGGGAGGGTTTTTAACATAAGGAATTAGGGAAAGTGGAGGGAGGGGGGTTTTAATTGAGTTTTTAAGGGAGTTAGGATTGGTGGGGGTGAGGGGGATGGTGGGGGCTAAAGTACGGAGGTGGGGAGGTGGTAGGGGAGTTCAAACCTAAAAGTAATTTACCTGGTTGGGAGCCCAATATGAAGATGGTTTGTTTTTTTCAGAGTTTCGTGGGGAGTTGTATAGTGGTTGTATAGGGGGAGGAGGGAGTTAGAAATAGGTGTTTTGGTTTTTGGCTGATTTTTGTTGTTAAGGGTTTTTGCTTTTTTTGTTAAATGGGAAGGGGAGTAGGGTGTTTTAAGTTTTTTGTTTCAAATTTGGTTCTTGATTATTTTTGTTTTTTGTGCCAAGTTTTTAAAAGTTAAAAAAGGGGATGTTTTGTGGTTTTTGTTTTTCAGTTTTGTTTAAATAAAGGTTTTCTTTTGGTTAGGTTTTAACAGATTGGGGGGAAAAGTAAATTTTAAGCCGTTGGGAGTTTTTCTGAGGGAGTTTTGGGTTGGGTATGGGATAATGTTTTGGGGATTTTTGTGGCTTCAAGAAAAGAGATTGCTTTTGTTTTGGTAAGAGAGTATTGGGTTTGTAAATAAAGATTTTGGTTTTGGATTCCTTCTTTGGAGATTGTTTTTCTGGAAATTTGTTTTTCATTTAAATGGGGAATTTGTAGGTAGGAAGGGGTTTTGCTGATATTTTGTTGGGTGATTGTAGGTGTTACAATTTTCTGGAGTTTGTTTTTTGGTGAAAAAGGGAGGGAGGTTAAGAAAGCGGTTTAAGTTGGGAGTATTTTGGGAAGTTTTCCATTAGAGTATAGCTTGTGGTTTTTGCCAATTACGGTTTGGCTGTTTGGAGCATTAAGGGCATTTGAAGTGCAGAGAAGGGTGTTTTTGATGATTTTTGGTTCCTAGGTGTTGGGAGTGGTTGGGGGGTTTTAATGAAAGAAGGGGAAATGGATGGGATGAAAGGGAAGAGTATTAATGAAGTAATTTGGATTCCCGGTGGGGGATTGGGAGGGATTTGGTTGCTGGGAGGGAAATACTATTTGGGGAGGGAAGGGAAAAGTATGAAAGGGTATTTGGATTAGAAGGGTTGCTTTTGAGGGAGGAGGGAGTGGGGATTAGAGAGAAAAATATGCATAACATTTGTTTATGGTTTTTTTATTTTGTTTTGCAATGAAAGGGCTTTTAGTGTGTGTTTGGAAGGATTTTTGGAAATGGGGAGAGGGAGATAATGGATACAAGGTTATTTATTGTGTGTTTAATATGCTTTTGGGTGGCATAAATATATATATTATGTTGGGCTTTTAAATTTCCTAGGGGGTTAAGGGAGAAAGGTTTACTTCTGTGGTAAAATTGCTTTTTGGGATGTAAAGTTGCCCTTTGTCTCAGGGAGTTGGCATTAAGAAAGCAATGTCTCAAGAGAGACTTTGGAGAGGGGGGAAGTGGGAGGGAATTTTAGGAAAGTTTTAAATTATAGGGGAGAGTTAGAAAAGGTATTTTTTGTTTTGTTTTCTTTTTTCCTTTTTTCCTTTTTTCTTTTTTCTTTTTTCCTTTCCTTTCCTTTCCTTTTTCTTTTTTTTTCCTTTTTCTTTCTTTTTCTTCCTTTTTCTTTTTTTTTCCTTTTTTTTTTTCTTTCCTTTTTTTTTCTTTCTTCCTTCTTTCCTTTTTTCTTTTTTCTTCCTTCCTTCCTTTTTCTTTCTTCCTTTTTCTCTTATTCTTTCTTCCTTCCTTCCTTTTCTCCTTCTCTCTCCTTCCCTCCATCTTTTTTCTCTCCTTCCCTCTCTCTCTCTCTCTCTGCCCCCTTTCTTTTTCTCCTGTTTTCTCTCTCATTTGAAAGGTTGTCTCATGGTAGCAGAGGGATTAGTGGGATTAGGTGGGCTTGTTCTACTGTATGAGATCCGTGAAGGATCTCTGAGAGGTGGAAGGTGAAAGGTTAAGCTTGCTATAAGGAGCCATCCCCATCACCAGCAATTGGAGCCATCCCAAAGGGCAATGAGCCGGTTGGGTTCAGGGATGGTTGGGCTCCCCTTGTTGAGATTGTCAGACATAGCCAGGTGGCTCCCTGTTAGGAGGTTAGAGAAGAGACTCTCAGTCAGGTACTTGCTGGACTGGCTGGTCACGGAGGCCCAACAGTGCCGACATTCTGTGACATTCGAGCTGGGAGGTGGCAGGGATTGTGAAGGGGTCGGGGTGATGACCAGAGCTGGGTTGGGAGGGCCAGGACCTCACTGCATCCTGCTGGGGGTGTTTGCAGAGTGGGTCCGAGCTGAGCTCCAAGCTGGATGCCCTTCACTCGGAGAAGGAGTCCCTGAGCAGCACCGTAAGGGAGCGGGAGGCCGAGCTGCATTCCGTACAGAGCCTGGTGCAGGAGAAGGAGGCCGCCCTGAGCCGGGAGCAAGAGCGGAGCAGCCGGGAGATCGGCGAGCTGCAGGGCAAGCTGGCAGAGAAGGTAACCCATGCTCTCACCCATGGATAGGACTCTCCTCCAGGGCCTGTGGGAAGGAGCTGTCCCTCGCTTCTCTCCCCCAGGAAGCCTGTATTTTGGGCCTTTTGCGTCATCTCTTGGGCCTCAATCTACTCATCTGTAAAATGAGGGGTTGGGCAGCATGACTCCATGATTTCCCCTAGTGCTAAGTCTAGGGATTTAAGGTACAGAGCATCTCTGGAGGGAAAGGAGCCCTGGGCGCCCCCTTGTGGTGAGAGTCACAGATTTTTTCAGGGAGGAATCCTCGATGTTGCTGCTTTGGAAAATGAGCCTTAGGTCCGAGTGGGACCAAAGCCTTTGTGTCATAACGGAGCTCCTCCTGTTTGGATTTCAGAAGACCTAGATTTGAGTCTCATTTCTGTTACCTTCTCAACCACCTTTATGACCTTAGAGAAGTCATTTAATTTTTTCCCAGCCTCAGTTTTCCTACTCTGTAAAATGAGGCAATTGGACTATATACCCCCCCCATGATCCTAATAGCCCCGTTCCCTGAGATATAACACTGTGCACTGGAGAGAGCAATGGACTCAAAGTCATTCCAGTCCCGGGTGACATTCAGCTGTGGGACTTTGTGCAAATTTCATAATCTCTCTAACCCACTCTTTCCATTCACTACAAAGTGAGGTCACTGGCCAGGTGAGAAGTATCAAACACAGCAGGTAAGATTAAAATGATATTAGGGAACATTTAATAAAGCAAATAAAAATACAGTAAAACTACAAAGTGAGGTCATTGGATTAGACCAGAAGTATCAAATACAGGGGATCAAATTAAAATAATATTAGGGAATACTTAACACAGCAAATAAAAATACAGTAAAACATAGATAATGTTATTAGGTGGTTTTCTAAGTCAATATATAGCCTGCTGGAATCTTTATATATGATAACATGGCCCCAGTTTCTATTTGACTTTGATGGCATCAGATTGGATGACCTCTGAGTTCCCTTCCAACTATCATAAGTCAATCCCTCGGCCTCAATTTTCCCATCTGCTAAATGGGGATAAGAATCCCCACCTCGGCCTATATCCCAGAGTTCCCACAAAGAACTTTATAAAGAGGGAGGCGCTTCATCCCTATGGTTGGTTTTTGCCCTTCTTTCCCAGGAGGCCCAGCACCAGGGGCTGCAGCAGAGACTGTTGGACGAGCAGCTGTCCGTGCTTCAGGGCGCCGTGGCCGAGGCAGAGAACACCGTGAGGGATGCTGTGAGCAAGCTGGATGACCCCCTGCATCTGCGCTGTACCAGTTCTCCAGGTCAGGGAGAGAAAAATAGAGAAAACCACATCTGTGGAAGCTCTGCCCCTACTTTCATTTTTTGGCGACGTTTTCTTGACATCTAAGTTTCTGTACTCAGCATTCCTGACATGACCTCCCTGCCCTTGTCATTTAAGCCAGGGAGGAAAAAGCCAGCAGGGTATGTACCCTTTCATACCTGTAGTCTCCCACTTCTCTGACCTCCTTCTCCAGAGCCAAGACCATTCACTTTAATTAACATATAAATTATCTTTAAATTAATTAGCATGTTCCTAGGAAGCTTTTTGGCTTCATATTAGCATTATTTCCATTTATCTTGTGAGGGACATTGTATACAGACAGATCTCAATTAGTGCAAATAAGGAACTGTGAGAATTTCTACCATTGATTATTAGAATTGGTACTGCATGGTCCCATTGGGCTTGAGCCCAATGTCTTACACACGTCTAACTTCAAATAGTGCTTATTCAAACACGTGTGGCTGCTTTGCGGGATTTTTTATTGGCACTAATCGAGACCTGGCCATGGTGTTTTTCCTGATCAGATTTCCTTCCCTCTGCATCGGGGCAGATAAGTTTCCCCGGGCTTTTTTGTGTCCATCATTGGCATCGTTTTGGGGGCATTCTATGGTTCACTTACACTCACGAACCAGGTTATTCAATCATTTCCTAGACGACGGGTGTCTACTCTGCTTCCAGAAGGTTCTGCCCCTCTGTGGAGCAGGGTTTGAGAGGAGGGGCTAGTTCTGGGTGGGAGGAAAGTTTCTCAAGGCCCTTGCTGGGCTGGGGTCTTTGGGGGCTCATTGCTCACCGGAGCCCCACTGTGGGAAGGCGGCTCCTGGAAGGGGCCACAAGCCTGGCCAGGCAGAAGGAGCGAGGATGGGCGGAAGCCCGTTCTTTGTCCCACGTGGTCCCTGTTTCCCATCCCCTCCTCTCTGACCTGTGTTTGCAGATTACTTGGTGAGCCGAGCCCAGGCCGCCTTGGACGCCTTGAGCGCCCTGGAGAAGGGGCAGATGAAGTACGTGGCCTCCATGACCGGTGAGTGGCAAGGAGGAGCCCCTGGGCTCTTGGCTGGGCAGAGGGCAAGACTCAAGACCTCAGAGTTCCACCATCCCTATCTCACTATAGGGTGGGACAGAAGGGCCGCTGCACCCGGAGTCAGTCAGCAAGCACCCGTTCCAAGGACCTACTAAGTGCCAGTGGCTGTGCTAAGTTGTGAGGACTTGGAAAGAAGCAAAAGACAGTCCTTCCCCAATCTAGGAAAGACTATAGTTACCAGCCTTGGGCTCTGGTCATTTTAGCCGCTTGTGTCTGAGGAGGAGAAAGAATAAGCCTTTATATAGTGCCTACTATATGCCGATACTGTACTAAGCACTTTACAGATATCTTTCTAGGGAGGTCCAGAGAAGGGCTTCCTGTAAAAAGCAAGCATTAATTAGATACCAGGTACTCTGTAAAGCACTGGGAATACATAGGAAAAAAAAAAAAAAGAAACATCCCCTGCCCTCAGGGAGCTTACAAGCTGTTCTGCTGGACTCACACTCTCACATCCAAGAGTAGTTTAAGATTCCTCGGGTTCCCTCCTTAACCCCAGAGTTTAAAAAAAAAAAAAAAAAAAAGATGAAGAGAATTCCTAAAGTTTCCATTCCTTTCACTCCTCCCCTGGAAGTCCAGTCCCACTATCTGGCCCAGAGGGGAAACCCACCAGATTTCCTCATTTGTCCACTTCCGTCCCTCTTCTCCCTCTGCATTTTCCCAGACTCCTCTGCACTGGTAGCAGCGCTGGCCCAGTTTTCTCACCTGGCCGCAGACACCATCATCAACGGGAGCGCCACCTCGCACCTGGCTCCCACGGACCACGCCGACCGTGAGTGAGCTTTCTCCCCACCTCCTCCCTGCAGACTACCCGGGTTGGGCCCTGGAGCATCTTGTAAAGACAGAATATTAAGGAGAAATCCCTCAGCTTGGACTCAGAAAGACTCGTTTGCAATCCAGCCTTAGACCCTCCCAGCCTCAGTTTCTCCAGTTGTGAAATGGGCTCAGTCATAACATGTTTGTCCCTGTGCAGTGAGGGACAGCTGATATAATAGTGTGTGAAGAGAGGTTCGCAAGCCTTAAAACCAGTGGGTCCCCTTCTAGTGCCCTGATTGGACCTAGACTCCCTAGTCCTAGGACTAGAGAGGCCGTAGCCATTGCCCCTCCCTGAAGGCTGGCAGAAAGACCTGGAAGCCTCGACCTGCTCTGGCTGCCCTGCCCCTCCCTCCCATCTCTATGCTTCTGAGTCCATCCCCCCTTTCTTTTTTTTTTTTTTTTTTTTGCTGAGACAATTGGGGTTAAGTGACTTGCCCAGGGTCACACAACTAGGAAATATTAAGGATCTGAGGCCGGACTTGAGGTTCCCTCCGCCCTTTCAGAATCCTGCCCAGATGCCAGAGGACTCCCCAAGATTTACCGCCCATCCTAATGAAATGGTGTAATAATCAGAGAATGGCGGGTTATTAAGTGGGGAAGCGTGAGGGTTTGGTTTGTGAAAAGTTCGCATGAGACGTTTGCCACGGGTCGCAGAGGTTCGCCCTTTAGTATGTGAATTATTATGAAAGAAGGGAAGGAAGGAATGGAGGAAAGGAAAAAAGAAAGGAAGGAAGGAAGTTCAGATGTGATTGTATGACCCTGTCGCGCCACTTCCTCTCTGCCTGCCTCAGTTTCCTCACCTGTAAAACAGAACAATAACACCCACCTCCCAGTGCGCTTGTAAGGATCAAATGAGGCTTTCCAACCTCAGAGCATCATGTCGGGGCTGGTTATTATTTGCTGTTACTGAGGCCCCTGGGGGACTTTGTGAGAGACAGGAGGACTGGGTTCAAGCCCCAGGTCTGGCATTTGCTACTTATGCTGCTTCGGGGTGGACCTCTGAGCCTGTTTCCCCACCTGTAAAAAGAGCATAATGACATGTACCCCAGCAGCGTACAGTTCAGCACAGCTTTGTCCGGTATTGGGCCTTGCAAGGGCAGGGCAGAAGGAGCTCAGGGGCCCCGAGTTCAGATTCTGTCTCTGATCCCGTCTGGCAACGTGGCCCGGGCCAGATGATATCCCCGGGCGGCCCAGATGAGGGCGGCAGTTCACTGACCACAAGTCCCTACACGGTCCGGAGTTTCCTCGCCCTTATTACCATAACCTCCCACTCTTGCCCATAGGATTGACCGACACGTGCAGGGAGTGCGGGGCCCGGACCCTGGAGTACTTGGGGCTGCTCAAGGACAGGCAGTCTCTGCCACAGGCCGACGCCAGCCAGATGAGGGGCCCTCTGCAGGGCATCCTCCAGCTCGGGCAGGTGAGGAGGCAGAGGAGACCCCCTTCTCCCGGCCGGGACCTTTGGAGCGGGGGAAATTTGAGTCCTCCTGGGCCCCCATTTACCAGACCCTGCTCCAGCAAAGTCTGTAAAAGGGAAATGCTGATTCTCTCCCTAAATCACTCGCATCTCAACCCTCCCCCGACAGGAGCTCAAGCCCAAAAGCCTGGACGTGCGGCAAGAAGAGCTCGGGGATCTGGTGGACAAAGAGATGGCCGCCACATCGGCCGCCATTGAAAACGCCGTTCGGCGGATTGAGGTGAGAGCCCGGCCCGGCCATTCACCTGCAACACCTTTGGAGGCCACAGGGATGGCCCTACTCCCACCCCAGTGAAGTTGGGGGCCAGAACTCCCTGTGCGGCCCCTTCCTCTGGGCTTCCTGAGAGCTTCTCCTAGAGGAGATGGGACCATCGGAGGAAGGCCAGCCTTCTTCAGGGGGGGCTCCATGTCCCCCTTGGTCTAAAAGGGGGGATGGCCTGGATGAGTGAGCCCCAAGCTCCTCTCTGACCCTGAGACCATAACCTCTCCTCGTCGGTCCCCAGGATATGATGAACCAGGCCCGTCACGAGAGCTCGGGTGTGAAGCTAGAAGTGAATGAGAGGTGAGGACCCCCACTTCCTGCCCCCCCCAG
Organism: Sarcophilus harrisii; assembly: GCF_902635505.1. NCBI lineage: Eukaryota > Metazoa > Chordata > Mammalia > Dasyuromorphia > Dasyuridae > Sarcophilus > Sarcophilus harrisii. The sequence goes on along the minus strand of NC_045426.1, from coordinate 685,651,896 downwards.
CCGCCCAGATCCTGGGCTGTGGCTCTGGCCACTGCTTCCCAATTCCATCCCTTGGGACAGTGTCAGCCCCTGCTGGGTCCTGCCAGAGGGGAGGCTTGGGGTGCGGCTGGGGGGCCACCTCCCACCCACACTCCAACCTGGTTCGGGGTCTCCCTCTTCTTTCCAGGATTCTCAACTCCTGCACTGACCTCATGAAGGTAATCACGGGGTAATCCTCCCCGATGGGCACTGCCAGGAGGGAGGAGGGAGGGAAAAGGGAGGAGGGACTGCCTGCTCTGGAATAAAACATGGGTCTTGACTTGCCAGGCAATCCGGCTGCTAGTGATGACATCTACCAGCCTGCAGAAGGAGATCGTGGAGAGTGGGAGGGTGAGTCCGGAGAGAGCCCCCAGGAAGGGAAGGGTCTATCCCTGGAAGGGTCTATCTCAATTACAGAGACCTATCCTCCAGAAAGGTCTATCTTAGCCACAGAGATCTCTCTCTGGGAAGGGTCTATCTCAGTCACAGAGATCTCTCTCTTGGAAGGGTCTGTCTCAGTCACAGAGACCTATCCTCTAAGCGTCTGTCTCAGCCACAGAGATCTCTCTCTTGGAAGGGTCTATCTCAGCTATCTCATTAATTTATTGATTGGGAACTTCTCCACTCAATTGGATTACAGGCCTGGACCAAAAGCTAATGATAATAACTTGATACTTTAAAATACATAGAATGAAATTAAATATTTGTTTTAGATTACTGTATTATTAATTTTATTTTTATTATAAGTAATTTTAAAATTTTATAGTTGTATATATTTACCCCCACATGTCACCAGCATCACTATTTAAAATAGGAAGTAGTCCCCAAATTACCTCTCTTTGGCCTCGAGGGTGTTACAGATAATTTTTAAAATAATCTTATTTATTAAGCGCCCTCTCTGTGCCAAGAGCAGGAAGTACAGAGGCAGAACCACAAAATCCCTGCCCTCAGGGAGCTAACGAGGGAGGGACCAGAGAGGAAGATATGATGGAGTGATGCTGGGGGTTGAGGATCAGCATTAACCCCTCCCCACCCAGCCCCAGACAACTAGGAGTCCCCCTTCTGGAAACTAAAAGCCCCAGGGGAAGATGACTCAGGATGGCAGCCCCCCCCCAGCTCACCCATCCCTCTCACAGAGCTTCTCCTCCCCTCTTTTCGCCAGGGGGCGGCCTCCCAGCAGGAATTCTACGCCAAGAACTCGCGCTGGACGGAAGGCCTCATCTCAGCATCCAAGGCCGTGGGCTGGGGAGCCACCCAGCTGGTGTAGGTCCAGGCAGGAGAGGGAGGAGGGGTCACGACGGGGCCTCTGGCCGCCTGGGTGGGAAAAACAGCTCCTCCGTCCCCTGCGGCCTCTTCCTGCCATCTCTGGCCAAGGCAACGAGAAGGAAGCTCAGAGCCAGCTCATCCGTTTAGAGCCCGAGGAGGCCCTTGCCCCGGCACTGGAGGCCCAGGGAGAGTAGTTTACTTGCCCATGACCACATAGCTAGCACATGCAGAGCGGGGGGAGATTAGAATCTGGGTCCCTAACCCCAAGAGCTCCACGTTACGGGGGCTCTGCAGGGACTTGCCCAGCATCTCACAGCTCGCACCAAAGCGGGGATTCCAGGTTTCCCAGTTCTTGGCTCCTTTTTCTGTGTCTTGCTCATGGGCTGTGACTGCCTGGGAAGCTTGGGGGTCCTGCCATCATGGGTCAGCCCTGCCAGGGATTACAGCCTGCAAGGTTCTGGGGAGCCAGAGCCCTGTGCCATCACACACATGCAGATCCAGCCGGACCAGCTGGAGTCTTGGGGTCACTTGTGAGCCCTTGAGGTTAGAGAAGGACACTGATAAGCTAGGGAAGGGAGGTAGCCTTGACTCCATGACCGATGGGAAGAGATTAGATCAGTGGGAGTGATTTGAGCCCAGGGACGGGCCCAGGCCCTCTTCACCTGGCTGTGATGTGGATGAGGCAGATTTGAGCCCCGGCTCGGTCTCCCCGACTTTGCCCTGAGGTTTCTGGCCCTGGGACCCCAGGGCTGCTGCTAATGCTGTCTGTGAGGGACTTATGGAGAGAGAAGCAGCTAGTTACAGGGGCAAGCCTGGCACTGGCATCAGGTCTGGTCTTGCCCAGCTGTCAGACAGAAAGCCAGCAGGCCGGCCCAAGGAGTCTGGGCTGGGAGGATGGGACACTTTTTTTTTCTGTTTGTGCTGGGAGAAGGCTGGCAGGGCGCATTTAGTCTGGAGGAGAAAAGATTGAGGGGACAACGGAGCTGGCTTCTAGCACTGGACATCGGTGACCAAGAGGAGGAGGGATTGGCCCGGCCCTGCTGGGCCCCAGACCATCAGGAAGGGTTGAGCTCCAGGCCTCAAGCTGGCTAACTACTTAAACTCCCTTGGGCCTCAGTGTGGAGGCTTTGGCTTTTGAGTTCTTTCCTGGCTCTTGAGGATAATATGGCTCCAGTAGCAATGGGGGCAAGCTTCAAGGGGACACATTTAGGCTTGAAGTCATCAATGAGAACTTTCCCAAATTGCTGCCGAGAGAGGTAGTGAGCTCCCCATCACTGGAGGTCTTCAGGCAGAGGCTGGATACACGTTGGGGATGTCTAAGTGGGGCTTTCTTGGTCATTTGACAGCTTTTGTGATTCTCTCTCCCCTCCCCCCCACAGGGAGTCGGCTGACAAGGTGGTCCTGCACACAGGGAAATACGAGGAGCTTATTGTCTGTTCCCACGAGATCGCAGCCAGCACGGCCCAGTTGGTGGCCGCCTCCAAGGTGAGACCCCAAGCAGCCCCAGAGAGCCCCCTGATGGTTCTTTCCCTTAGTCCCGGCCAGGGGCCCATGCAGAGCCTTTGTGGGGCTCCTTCCTCCTTCAGTCAGAAATAACCTCTGCTTCTTCCGGGTCATTGGAGTGTGAAATTCCTTGAGTAAAAGCGAGAAGATCCAAAATTCTGAAAGCTCGGCTACTATTAGGGGGACAGATGACCAGAACTGGAAGGGAAGGAGAGGCCATGTGATCCAACCCACTTTGTTTACAGAGGGAGAAGACTGAGGCTCCCAGATACTAGAAAACAGGAAGAGCTAGTTAACTGAGTCAAGGGAAATCTCCAAGTCTGGTTTCCTCCTCCATAAAATGAGAGGGAAATCTCTAGGGCCAGATGGACCTACATGTGAATTCTACCAAAATTTAAAAGATGATTAATTCCATTACTATCCAAACTATTTGAAAAAATAGGGAAAGAAGGAATTCTACCAAATTACTTTTATGACACAGATATGGTGCTGATACCAAAACCAGGTAGGGTCAAAACAGAGAAAGAAAATTGTAGAACAGTTTCCCTAATGAATATTAATGTAAAAATCTTAAATAAAATATTAGCAAGAGATTACAGCAAGTCATCCTTCAGGATAATACACCACGACCAAGTAGGATTTATACCAGGAATGCACAAAATAAGAAGGAAGGATCCTCCCAGTTGTAACCAGGTTCCTGTGATCCTAGAAGTCACTAACATTTTTCTAAACTTCAATAATCATCATATGTCTTGCCTATTTTATTTTAAATTTACATATATATGTGTATACATGTATATATACATATATGTGTGTGTGTGTATTAAATTACAAAATTACAAAATGAATTACACTTCACAGGGTCTTTTTAGGGCAAGTGCTTCCATAGCAGGATTTCTTAATCTTCTGTGCTGTGGGCCCTTTCTGAATAATGAAGCCCCTTCTCAGGGCCAGGCTTTTAATGCACAAGATAAAATGCAGGGCACGGCTGCAGAAGCCGGCAGCATCATAGCCCAGTCTGGAAACATTAAGAACAAGGTTGGGGATTCCGGCTCGCCCCGGGCAGGGGGGGCGATGGCCCCTTTCTGAGGGGTCCCCTGGCTTTTCTGCAGGTGAAAGCTGACAAGCACAGTAGGAATCTGAGCAGGCTTCAGGAGTGCTCCCGGTCCGTGAACGAAATGGCCGCCAATGTGGTGGCCTCCACCAAGTCAGGCCAGGAGCAGATTGAGGACAAAGGTAAGGGGCTGCATGGAGGAGGGAGCAGGGCGGGAGGAGGGATGGGCACGGGGGGAGTGGGGGTGGTCCTCACCAGCTTTCTTTGCTCTCTCTGATGCACAGACACCATGGATTTCTCGGGCATGTCATTGATCAAGCTGAAGAAGGAAGAAATGGAGACCCAGGTAGGACGCTGGACCCCCCTCCTGGGAGAGGCAGGAGGCACTGAGTGATAGCCTAGCAGGGCCAGGGGGTGTTCAGGGCCAGCTGACTGGGACAGAGCGGGGCCTGTGAGAAGGTTGAGGGTTTCAGGGGGCCAGATGAGCTGGGAAGAGCTGAGCCAGGGGCTGATGGGTTCTGGGCCCTGCAGGTGAAGGTGCTGGAGCTGGAGAAGACGCTGGAGAATGAGCGGATGCGACTGGGGGAGCTCCGGAAGAGGCACTATGCCCTGGCGGGGGGGGTGGACCAGTCCCCCGAGGAGGAGCAGCAGCTCGGCCGCCCTGTGGCCAGCCCCCGCCGGGGCATCCTGAAGAAGCCCCCACTCGCTCAGAAGCCCACCCTGGTGCCCAAGCAGGACTGCCAGGTACCCTTGAAGACGTGGCTCCCCGGATAGCCGGGCGGCTCGGTCGAGCGCGGTGGTGGAGGGGAGATTTGGCGGGACCTGGAGGCAAGACGCGTCCTGCATCCGGCCCTAGCAGAGTTGTTCACCCCCTCTGAAAAATGGAGAAAATAAAGACTGTGGCATGTGCCTCAGGGCGGTAGCAGGCTCAGGGGAGAGCCCGAAGGGGCCGCTCTGCCATGGTCCCGGGCGGGCACAAGGGCCGGACACGCGGCACCTCTGAAAGAGCTGGGGGTGGCGGCTAAGAAAGTGGCGAGACCTCTGTGTGTCACCACCCGGGCTTGTGCCCTCCTCAGGTGTCCAGTAATGGGCAGTAACCACAGGGCAGCTGTGGGGGTGGTGGGGGGAGAATTCATGCTCCGTCCTGGGAAAGTCCCAGGGAGACATGGGAGCCGGCATCCCCTCCTGGGAGGGAAAACAGATGCACATGCACAGTAAATGTGTCTATACATGCACAGTGAATGTCTACACATGCAAGTACACTGTAAATGTATCCACACATGCACAGTAAATGCCTACACATGCACAGTAAATGTCTACACATGCACGTGCACAGTAAGTGTCCACATATGCACACACATAATAAATGTCTACACATGCATGTGCACAATAAATGTGTCCACATGCACACACACAGAGTATCTACACATGCACACACATGCAGTGAATGTTTACACATGCACAGTAAATGTCTACACACACAGATGTGCACAGTAAAAATGTCTATACATGCACACACACAAACTCAGTAAATGTCTACACATGCACACAGACACATGCACAGTAACTTTGTCTACACATGCATGTGCACAGCAAACGTGTCTACACATGCATGTGCACAGTGTGTCTACACTTGCACAGTAAATGTATCTACACACACAGCAAATGTCTACACATGCACAGTACCATATACATTTGCACAATACACATGTCTACACATGCACAAATGTCTGCAGACTCGTGAGTGTGTACCTGTACACTAATGCACATGCACACACATACATGCACAATAAACCCATCTCCCTATACATACGTGCACACACATGTACTTGTGCATGTGCTTGCTCACACACATGGGCCGGCCCACACAGGTGCACACACAATCTGGGGCCCAGCCGAGCACTTCTGCTCGCATGCTTTGCCCTCTGCCATAAGAGAACCTGGGTCTCCTTACGGCTCCTTGCTTCCTGCGGCAGGATGCCCGGCCCCTCGCCGGGTTCAGCCACTGAGAGTCCGCGATGGGGGCCGGTGCACCATATCCTGATACAGACACACACTCACACAAAGTCTGACATAGAGCACATGAGAGCACTGCTGTTTGGGGGAACACGAGTCTCTTCAAATGGGGAGCGCACTGAGACACCCTTCTGAAAAGGGGGTGCTTGTGCCCCGATGTCAGCAGCAACCTGGAGCTGGCCACTGTGCCAACCGGGGTCTAGAGCACCCAGACAGAGAAACGGCAAGCTTAAGTGGAAAGATTTTGGGGGTTCCTGTGCCCTTGCCTTTAAAAAAAGAGATTACTGAGGGTACTTTTTCCTGGGCAGACCTTGTGAGCTGCAGCCTTCCTTAGGGGGTCTCAGTCTCTGAGCGTCCCGCCCTCTGGGAGGGCTGGGGTTGGCTGGGAGAGGCAAAGGCACTCTGGAGCCCGTCAGCCTGAGAGTGCGAAGAGTCTTGGGTCTGGGGGAAGGAAGCTTGGATTGTAGCAACCTCCAGACAGGAAGGAGCAGGGCGGGGGCTGGCACTGGGGGCCCCCCGGATCCATCCACTCTGAGCAGTTCCCTATTGTCATTTCAGCTCGAGAAGGAGGATGGCGTCTACCAGGCCCAGCTCATGAACTCCTAAGAGTGCTCAGCTCTGGCTTTGAAGAGAAATGAGGCTGGGGGACCCTTCCTGGCCCCAGGGCAAACGGGAAGGCTCCCTCCTAGCTCCCCTTTACCCAGACGGCCAAGGAGACATCCCCCAGACCCAGCTCTGCAGGGCTTGGGGCGGGGAAGGAGTGGACTCCAAAGCCAGGAGATATCTGTGTTTTAAACAGATCACAGCTGGATTTCCACCCCTGGTTTGCTGTAGCATCTTCTCCACCCCTGGTGGCCCAGAAGCCCTGCAGAGCCGCTTACTTCATGGGCCCCCTCAAGCAGAGGGTGGGAGGCAAACCGAGGGCTTTGTGGCTCTCGGGCCCGCGAATGGCTGAGACGTGCCGGACAGTGCTCCACCCTCGCTGTGATTATTTATCTGCAATAAGAAAAACTTCTTAGCCCAGCAAGGTTCCCTGCTGACCCAAGCTGGAGTCCTTCAGGAGAGACATGATGTTTTTAAATCCGGCGTTGCATCTTTTCTCTACTGTTTTATATTCAGTGTGTTGGGTACAGGGGCTGCAGCCTTGGCAGGGGATGCTTTGGGGAGGGCCCGGCCCTTTCCTGGGACGGAATCTGTGATTTTGGCTTGTTGGGGGAATAAACATTAAAGAGAATCTCTTAAGGAGCTCCGTGGCTATTGGGATGCTTAGTCGTCTGGGTTTTTATTTGGGGAAGCAAATAGAGGTCCAATCTTTGGCGGTCTGGTGCGTGATGGGAAGAGCATCTGGATTCAACAGCGTTTATAAAACACCTACTATGGGCCAGGCAGGGATAAGTGGCGGAACCATCCTGCTTTACATTCCACTGGTTTGGAAGAAAGTGCCCCGCTCCTGTCAATCAAGTCAACAAACATTTATAAAGCGCTATGTGCCAGACACTGGACTAAATATTGAGGATGGGGGGAAAAAGCAAAAAAACCATGTTGTGCCCTCAGAGCTCACTTGTTATTGGGAGACAGCATGCAGGTAACATGTGACGGCCATTTTGCACCCCGATTTGTACCTTTCTGCAAGGGGCTGGTGCGGAGGAGAGATCGTTGATCTGGGTGTCAGTTCTTGGACCACCTAGTGCTCTGGAGGCTTTGGGGGCTACTTTGGATCGAACCTTGCCCTCCAAAAAAGCGAGTGGCTTGAGGCTGGTGGCTTCTTGGAAGAACCCTCCAGCCTGTAGCTTTCTCTCATCCCACGGAGCCTCAGGGAATTGGAGTCTAAGAGCAGAGGTGCCCAGGGAGGGCATTCAGAGACAGGGCCGACCCCCCCCAGGCCCATTCAAGGCCTTTCTCATCGCTCTGAGCCACACTGGCGCCCCCCTCGGTCCTTGGGTGGCGGGACCTGCCCCGTGTTTCACTGGCATCGGCTGAATACCCAAGTCACCTCAGTCCGGTCCCAAGCTCTAGCCGGAGGGCTCGCACTTAGACGTTATCCTTAACTTGGAGGCTCGGTTTTCCAGGGCGATTTGGGGAAGAAAAGGGGAGCTAGGCTTGGAGGCAGGGCCCATCTGAGCGCCCCCTCCCCTTTTAAAAGAGCTTGTCGGTGCCCCCTTGGCCACGAGCAGGCCCCGCCCACCCTCCCCCACCCGTTTCCTGTTGTCCCTTTGATGAGGGCTGACCTTCGCCCCGGGAGGCCCGAGCCCGCTGCCGGCACCTTGCTGAGAGCCCTTGTCAGGGCTGGCAAAAGGGGGCCGCAGAGGCGGCTTGGCGGCGAGCCCTCGGAACCAGCTGGGGAGAAGGGGCAGCGCCGGAAGCCGGGGGGAGCCTGTGCCGGGCAGGAAGTGGTGGATTAGAAATGGGGCAAGGGCCCAGCTCTGGGCCTGGCTGAGGAAGTGATGCGGGCCCCGGTCGGTCTGGCTGGGGAGCCGGGAGGGGGCTGGGAGCTCCGCGGGGACGAGCCCCTCCTTGGGCCGGGAAGGAAGCGGCTTGCCCTGGCTCACGCTCCGCCCGGGCCTCCCGGCGCAGGCGGGGGCACAATGGCAGGCCTTGGCGGACCTGTCCGTCTGCCTCCACCGTCGTTGTCCCCCTTCTGGCCCGGCAGCCTTTGCAAACTGGTCCCCGGAACGGGGAAAGGCCCTGGCCGGGCTTAGGGAGCCCGTGAAGGGCGGCGCTTGCAGGGTCTGGGGTTGGAAGCCAGGAGGGGCCTGCAAGGTCACGGAGCTCGGCTCCTGTTTTACGACCAAAGGGAGGAGGCTCCCCACTGAGCTGCTCCCGGGGAGGGGCCAAGCCCTTCAACACGCGCGCCTGGGGTGGAAACTGACCTTCCCACCGCCTTGGAGCCCACCACGAAATCCTCCCATTACTTTTGACCTTCCCATCCCCCCCCCGAAAAATCAGTAGGAAAAAAAAAATACTCGGGCCTCCCCGGCTACTACACGTGACTCACAAAATACAAAGCAAAACAAGCCCCGGGAGGGCGTTGCCACCTGCCCGCCCAGCTCCGACGCGCCCGAGCCAGTCCAACCAGTCCGTGCCCCCAGACGGCTCTGCGGCCGCTCGCGGAACGGCCGCCGCTGTGCAGCGGCCAAGGGAGATCCACCCGGGGAGTTTCCTACGGGGATCGGCGCGGGTCTGAGTCAGGAACACCTGGCGCTTGCTCCCCCAACCAAGGCGCGCCGCCATCCCCGCCCCATCGGGGGAGGGTTAGGTGAGCCGCTAGGGGGCGCTACAGTGGATTCAAGGAGTCAGGCAGAAGGGCTAGGAGGTGAGCCGCTAGGTGGCGCTACAGTAGATACAAGGAGTCAGGCAGAAGGGCTAGGGGGTGAGCCGCTAGGTGGCGCTACGGTGGATCTGATCTCAGTTACCAGCGGCGTGAACGCCCACAGTTAGACTCCGTTTCCTCAGCTGTAAAATGCGCTGCCGTAGGCGTTGGCAAGCCGCCCCAGTGCCTCTGCCAAGAAAACCCCCTAAGCCTCACAAAGAGTTACCTAGGAGAGCTGAGCCGTTCTCTCCAGGACCTCCTCCACGCCCCCCCCCTCCCCCTCCCCCTCCCCCTCCCCCTCCTGGGCGGCCCGGGACCATGCATGACAACGGATCAAGCAGAGAATGGGAACCGGTTGCCTCCGGGGCGCTTCTGGTCACATGACTGCGCTGTAATCCTTTGCCCCCCTCCCCCACCCTACTTGGCCTTTCTGGCTCCCGCTTGCGCGGCGGGCGTTAAGTCGGATCCCCAGCTCTGGGACCGTGGCCAGGGGAGTTTCTTTGGGAAGGGAAAGGGAACGTCTTGGCCTCCCCACTAGGAAAAGGAGCAACGTCCACTTGGGGGGGGGGGGGGCACATTTTCAGGGTGTTCACAAACAGACCCTCGTCACTTTTACAAGGTCGTTCAGTGTTGCTCGCTTCCAGCCAGTTTGCGCTTGGGTGCATTAACCCCGTGACTTCTGTCCTTGTTGGGAGGAACTGTAAAGTCTGTCATTTTCGGAGTTAGGGCCGGCTTTAAAAGCTTTTCCTTTACTTGGGAGGACGAAGCGATTTACTTGGGAGGACGAAGAAAAGACCAGGCAATCTTAGGGGATGGATGCCGCCTTCCTGGGAAAGAGAGCCCTTCAGCCTAGGTTATAGGCGACAAGCCCCGCCCTTATTGTAAAGCTCGCTGGAGTCTCCGAGCCGCAGGGCGACCATGGGTAGTTTTCGTTTCCCATCTGTAAAGTCGAGCTATTACCTGCTCCACCCATCCCATCCCGGTTACTGTTTTGGATAACAAAGCGACAGGTGCGAAAATACTGCTATAAAACACTGAGGTCAAGGGAAAATATGAGAGGCCAGAAATATGTTTAAAAACAAATAGCATCAAAGTTTGCTTAAAAAAAATAAACCGCAATAATGCAAAGTGTAAGGAAGCATCGACCAGTTAAAGTGTATACTTTCTTTTACAATAAAAAGCCACACAGCTGAAATCTAAGAAAATGCTTCTCAAAGTTCTCTTCACTAGAAAGTCAGTGGGAGGAATCCTAGACAATTAATAACTTTTATAGCCCTAAGTATCATTCCCCAGGCCTCCTGGGCCCGAGTTTCATTTCCTGTTAGGGAGATGGGCATTGTTACTACCTGTTGAACCTACTTTAACAAAGTTATCAGGATCCAATGAAGCACTAAGTAGGTAAATGTCCTTAAAAGAAAACAACTTGGTAAGCGCGGCCAGGTAAGCAGCCTTTTCTGTGAGGTGACAGGCAGCCGAATGAACGTCAGAAGGGAGCCTGAACAAAGTCCCGGCAGCTGGCCCCCAGGTGATCATTAACTCCCAGCCAGCAAAGCACAAAAGTAACTGCTTTGTGCCGATTGTGTATCAGAGGATTCCAAAATTAAAATGTTCTGTTGTTTATTGGAAATAACCACAAGTCATCATCATATCCACAAGGCCCCCCGACCCCAAGAAGGCCTGTCTTGGGCCCAGATGACCTGGCCCTGCCTTACCCGTCAAGCCGTCCAAAGTCTGATAACTGGTGTTTGGGGTAAAAGTAGCAGATTTCACAGAAACCTTTTCCCAGAAATCATCAGCAAAGTCGCCATCAAGTAAGTGTCTCATTCTCTATTCCTGGGTCTAAAGGGACGTTCCGGATTGTAAGGGGTAGCGGCTGTTGCCTTTTCTAAAGGCGGTCAGTGTGAAGGGCTCGCTTATTCGGGGACACTGAACACAAGCAAACACCCCAATATTAGCACCGAGAGGTACCTAAGCTGCTGTGATCATCCAGTTTCTTCCAGAACTCTGCTCACTGGAATTCTAGAATGGAACACGTTATGGAAATTCCCCAGCAAATCAACGACAAGGTCATTATTAATAATCACTTCTTTTATTAAAGTTTCCTACAGACCTACACTCACAGTTCCAAACATGGCCCCTGGAAGGAGAGGACAAAGCCAGCCTCTTCGCGCCATTTTCACAATCTCAAAAACAAAATACAAAGGTAAATACTTTTGGCTGCTGACTCAAATGCTGTGGGAGCCAGCTTTCCTTAAGAGTGGAGCACAGCTAAAGAGGTATAACAAAAACATTTCAAGCCACAGGGAGAACTGGCGAGTCCGTTTGATGTGGCACCAAAAATCCTATTGAGTTTTTCTTTAAAATGGTCGACCATACAGTTCAAGTACAGAAGCACAAGTGTTTTACGGGAAGGACTACAGACGTTGGCACCGGCTGCCAGCAGTCACACACACAGAGGAACCCCATCTCTCCACCTTCCAAATACTTCTCCAGCCTTTTCTGGGGCTGCCCTGTGCTGACCCCTCTCGCACCGGGCTCCTGCCTCGGGTTTCCGGTTGGGGACCCTTTTGCTGCCAGCCGGGCAGGGTCCCTGTGGGACACTGAGGGTGTGGCCAGGAGTTCACTCTGGGAGGCTGGGCATCTGTCAGGCCTAGACCTGGTCTCACTCCCACTCCCCCACCCCCCACCTGAAATGTTTTTGCAGTTGCCCCCCTGCAGCACCATATTCAGAATCTGTCCCCATCTGCCCCTCACAGGGAGCGTGGACAATTAATGCCAACGGCCTTCAGGCTCCAGGGGATGGGGGTTTTCTTCCGTTTTTGTGGACAGATGCCCATCAGCACCATTCTTAGAAAAAGCCTTTCCCTGAAAGAAGAGCCAGTGACTCTAGAGGGTGCCCCCAAGCCAGACCAGGGCAAAGTCCTCCAGAGCAGCTTCTTCCCAAGCCCTTTGAGTCAAAAAGGAAGCTATGGCCATCAGGGGATTGGAAAGACAACCAAGAGTCACAAGTCCAATCGCCAACAGTGATCCTAAGGCACGGCAGACACACATGCATTGCTTGCAAGAGAGAAGAATTTGCATTTTATCTGCACGATAAGTATTCAATATTTTTGATAATTTCCCTGAATGGTGCTGTGAGCATCAAAAAAATTTTTGTAGAAAACAGGAAAATTCCACAAGTTGTAAAAATATTTTTAGAGTGTTTCTAAGTGGAAATTATTGGTGAGCTCTTTGGGGTTGGGTGTGGGAAAGATAGGAACCAAGAGGAAATATCAGGTACAGAATCCTTAATACAAAAACCCAGGTCCCACTATTCTCTACAGTTCTCCCCACAGGACCTGAATTTCCAAGGCTCTGGAGGTGTAGACAGCATTTAGGGAAGTGCAAACTTTGCTCTGCGGCTTTTAAGCATCTTAAAAGCAGCAAGGTTTGGGGGGTGGGAGGTGGAGGGTGCTAGCAATGATTTTCCCCCAAAAGCAGATTTCATGGAGAAAGTAAATACACCAAATTTAAAACCTCCTGTGCCCATCCAGGATTTTAAAGCAGCAGAGAGCCCCCATGCTGCTTTGCCTCTAAGCAGAAGTTACCGTCCAATACTGGCCCGATCAATGTGGAATTGGCTTTTCAAAAACAGAACTAGAATTAAACATGCTGAGATGAGCTGCGATGGAACACGATTCTAGATGTGGCTGAACAATGGCAGGTAGCGAAGTTCTTCTAACCAGAAGGGAGAGGCCGTCAGCCTCTCACTGAGAGTCGGAGTCTGTCGGCTTCCTTCTCCGGCTTAGACAACGTGCTGGGGTCATACAAGTCAAGTTGCATCACACTAGCTACCCAAGAAACTATGATTCTAAAACACAACATGTCCTGGCCCCAAGGGGAGCCCCGACAGGACTTCTGACCTCCGTCTCCTCCCGTGTGTGCGAGGCCCGGAGGGAGGACGACGGATCCCAAGCACTGCCACGGGACGAAGGGACGGCCGCAGACTCACTGAAGGATGAAGCCGGGGTGTGGGGGCAGCCTCGGAGGTCTCTGAGGGAGGGCCGGGGGGTACGGGGATGCAAATGAAGCCGGGTAGCCTGGCTGGGGGTTGTGACTGAGAGATGGGAGGCCCACCCGGGGGGGAAGAGGAGGGCACTGCAATCCTGGGTAAGGAAGAGCCTGTCCTGATCCCATGGCCACTGTAAACGGAGTTGCAAACCGTCCAGCAGGAACGGGGGGTGGCGGAGGAGGGATGCGCCGGGGCATAACAGAAGGGGGCACACTGGCATCAGAGACCGGGTAGGGCACCATGGGGGCTGGTGTGGGATCTGACACCCTGGGCTGCAGCTGGACTTGGGCCTTTGGAAGTCTCTGGCCCTTAAGCACCATTTCCTGAAGTTTTTCAATTTTTACTCGTCGTAAATGGGCTAGTTTCCGTTTATTTTGATAGTCGTCAATGAATGAATCTAGAGGGATCTCTCCATCGAGGAACTTCTCTGCCATGTTCTGAAATAATGGATAAATACTGAGTTAGAAGGTCTGAAGTCAAAAGAGAAGCGACAATTCCATACCCAAGTCTGAGGAGCTGCCTGGCTCTAGAGAGGCAGAGAAGAAACCACCTTTTACATATCAGTCAGTTGAGTTACTTTTGATTTGGCTCCCAACTATTTCTGTGACCCCTTCCCTGTAAGAATAAGAATTTCTCTATGTCCCTTAGTCCCTAAAAGACCATTTAATGCAGTTCTATGACCATACTAAAATCGAGAATCAGCTGGCCAGACTCAAACCTCTTTAGAATTCAGAGCTTTAATTTATTTAAATCAATTCAGAGCTAGGGGCATGGGAAGGCATTCCTCAAGTCTAAATTCTCCTTAGTCTCCAGTCCAGTACACTCTTGTAAACTGTCCACTAAGTCAACTAAGTACAGTTCCCATAAAGGTCATCTCGTGTCTGTTCTCCCACATTTATGAGAGCAGCTGGCTAAAGAAAGCCAATCATGCTTAGAGAGACAGCCAGCTGTGCCAGCTTCGATCACCTGCACCTGGCCACAGCCCTCTCCGGACCAGCTGCACAAGCCCCACGACCAGACTCCATCAGCCTCAGCAGCCCCTGGCACCCCACCTGTTGCTCTGCCGCTCTCCAGCTCTCCAACTGTTTCTCCGACGTATTCTTATACAAAGCCCACATAACAGACAGAATTACAAGTTTATAATTTGTTGGCTCTGACTCCCATAGAGAAGGAACTTATCTGTTCTACTGTGAAGGACTTTCTCTAGTGCTGCATCCTAAATACAGGAAATTCTGGGATGTTCGTTCAAATCAATATGTATTAAGCACCTACTGTATGCAAGTGTAAGGGCCAGTGCCAGGTACCTGAGACACAGAGACCGAGTTCACCTTACCTCTGTATCCTCTTCAATCTTGGCTCCTTCTGTTTGAAGAAGGGCTAGCAATGTCTCCAGAGAAGCATTGCTGGACTGCTGATCTGTAAGAGCAAGAGACAGGGACCTGAGGCACACACACATTTCTCAGGGAACATCCCCCTCCTTCCTGGAAGGTGAGCATACCTGCAAACATACCACCTTTTAAACTTATCTTCTGCAAGTTGCTAACAACGAGTTTATTCCAATTTGGGAAGTCAATAAGAGCTATATCCTCCTGCTGATAATTAGGTATGTTCTGAGAAACAATGCTTCCCACCGCTCCTGAGGAGAAGCCGGCACTGTACCAGGAAACACCCTCCTGGGGGGAGCTCTTGGGATGGTCTAGGAACACCCAGAATGCATAGGCTACTTGGGCCAATATACCCCGGCCATAACAACAGGCTTCAGTCAAGTTCATTACACTCTGAGTACCATCAAAATACTCAATATTCTTATCAAATCACTTCCTGAATTTTTGTATGTAAAATAAAATATGAAATTTAATATCACAACAAAAAAGGAAAAGTGAACAATGATATTTATTTTTTCCACACGTAAGGCAATAGGTCTATTTTTGATTATATTTATAATTCATAGATTATATTAGGGGATATATTCCACTACATGGGAGGAGCAATATGGCAGCAAGACAATTCTTTTCCTCCAATTCCAGTTCCAGAAGATACCTCCTCTATAGTCTGGAGAAGGTTATGGTTGAAGGATAATTAATTAAAACTTATTTGTAATAGAAAACAAAATTCTAAAACTAAACTCACAACCACTGAAAGACCACCTAACATCTAAACTATCCTGGACCACCATCTACCTGAAAAATGCCCTTCCTTGCCCTCTTATTCCTAAAAATATCACCCTAGCAAAGTTACCTAATTTGGTTTTCTTGATTTGATAGGCTTCAAAGAGAACCTGCAGTTCTTGGTATTTTTGGGTCAAATTGGCTTTCAAAGTGTCCAGTTGTGGTTGGTATAAAAGATTTCCTTCTGCCAGGCTCCGGTTGTTGGCAAGAGTCATCTCTTTGTTAAGCTGAACATTCTGCGTCTGCACATAGGAGAACCAAAAGCATATTATTATAGTTCGTGAACAAGTCCCAAAAGACCTACCTCCAAAGGCCTCTCCCTCCAAATCCCCCCATCCATCTGTTCCCAAGCATTTTTACTGAGGTATTGTCTACAAGGGAGGCAGGCTTCAGTTCTACTGGGTTATGGGTTAGGGCCACTTTTAATACTAGTCCCCCTCCTTCTTAAAAAAAAAAAAATGTTTGTATGAGAGAGACAGAGACAGAGAGTGAAGAGGGAAGAGATAGGGAGAGAGAAAGGAAAGGAGGGGGAAGGGAAGGAGGAAGGGGCGAGGGGGAGAGAGCAAGAGAGAACACATCCTTTTTTCACATCTTCTCAGGGTATTGTTTGACCCATTACACAGTTATGTCCTTAATGTAAATATTTACAGTGAGCCTTGAATTCTTGAATACCACCACTGCTCTATCCAAGAGCACAGTTTTATGGATTCAAGATTAGATTTGTAAAAAGAGAAAGAGGAGAGAGAAAGGGAGATTTAAGAATCATTACTTTCAAAGGGCTGAGACAGTAATTTGGAGTGGAAGACTGATACAGTGTTAACTCAGGCTGAATAATCATATTTAGAGATCAAAGGAAAAAAATAAAAGCAGCTAGGATTTTATTAAGTCTGAAGTGACATTGATTCTCTTATCTTCAGAAAGGGGCATAAGAGGAGTGGGATGGGAGTCAATGCTTCCTTCAGACCCAGTTCTTTTAAAGCTGTTATAATCTAATAAAAGATGACACAAAGTTGGAAAAGATCGTTGTTCTCCTTTGAATCATCAGCCAACACCCTGATTTCCCTAGTCCCACATTTTTCCTTCCAAAAGAGAGGAATTATTCAGTAAAACTTTGTAAAAAGCCCTCTTTTCTTAAATCTTAATATAAACAGCTGGGAGGGAGGAAAGACATCAATCAATAAACATTTATCAAGAACCTACTATGTGCCTGGCACTGTGTGAAGGAGTAGAAGAAAGGGAAAATTGCCAACTCCTCCAACAGAAGTTTAGCCAAAGTCAAAACTTCCCACTCAAATATTTGGAGGAAAATAGTCGGTGAAGATTATCTTAAAAACAACAATAAGCATCTGTGTGTACTTCTAGTTCTCCTTTTCTCTTTCCTAGAATCTCCTTAATAAATCACAACCTGCCCACAATGACTATCTTCTCTAGCTTTTTCATTTCATCAGGACAAAATTCCTTGTAAGTTATTTGTTGGGGTTCTGTCCACAGCCTCTTGCTGTCCAACCCAACCTAACCTCTCGTTTTCTCCTTAATATTTCTTAGCCACCCTGCCATCTGATCTATTTTAACTAGTTCTGCTTCCTCTCAGCCGAATTTAGTATATGTAGCTTGACCACAGCCTGCCTATATTCATTCACAGATCACGAATCATACAATGTATATTCAGATGAATGTACCCACAAAGGAACAAAAATGAAAGCATCTCCCTAATTTTCTCCTAGACACTCTTAAGACCAAAAAATGACAAAGCTAGGAGCTCAACCTTCCATCCATAGAGTAGTTTCATGCAAATTAGCTGAGCCCCAGGGCAGAGTTACAAAAGAAGTAGGCCCTGCAAAAAAATCAAACCAGTGAAAATTAAAGTTAAAATCAAGTTAAAATCAAAAATAAGACAATAAGGCTGGTAGCCATGGTGCTGTCAAAGGAAAGCAGTGAATATTCCAAATTCTGGGCAGCCAGAGGAATCGTTTGCCTCCCCTGCTGTTTTCAGTGATTAACTCAGACCATTGTGTACTCAGGGGGAAGTGACAGGAAGAAAACAGGAGGATCAGAGCACTTTAGACTAGCTCTAAAAACAGTGACCACCATCAGTTTCTTTTCAGGACACCTTAGCTCCACAAGCATACCTGAATTCATAAAAATAAAACAGCTACACAGGGGGCACGACTGTAAAAGAACATGCCTGACTGAATGTACCCACCCCTAAGATTGTTCCCTTTCAAATGTCAGTTTATGAGACTTTTTTTTTTAACTTTCCAAAGAACTGGAAGCTAATCAAAGAAATCCCCTTTGACTCTGCATTCCAGGCTCATTAGTACCTTTCTCCTCAGCCAAGCCCACCGTGCCTGAGAACATTTTCAACAATTCAAGGCAAACGGTCTAGAATCAACTGTAAAATCCAACAATAATAAAAAAATCATCCTTTTAGAATATGCTAGTATTCAAATTATTTATTTCATTAGCTATCCATCCCAAAGTACCTAGATGTAACTTTCTTCAGCAAGGGGTTTCAGGGAGATAAGGGATTTTCTAAATTGTAGGTATCAGAGCTGCCATTGGGGAAAAGGCCTTTTAAAAAAGTTTGGAAGAGTAAAACCGTTCAATCCACTTAGTTCTCTAGCTTCCCACACCACCCTATTTCCTTCCATCTCTAAGCTTAAAAGTACAAGGGATGGACACAAATAATCAAAAACTCACAAGTGGGAAAGTAAACTTGGCTCCCCAAGAAACCATCAAAAATGTTTCCATCTTCAATCAGCATTCAAATGGAGTTAAAGGCCAATGATGAGAAAGCCCAAATGACCACCAGCACGCTTCAATGGACTTTTGGCTTTTACAAGCCCTATCAGATAATTTTTAAGATTTTCCTTAAAAAGACAAGGAAACTCATACTCAGAAGAGGTTGAGAACAATCATGAAAGCAAAAAGCAGCCAATGAGATGAGAAAACTCTCCACACTGAGCCCTACCACTTCTACCTTTTTGGATTAATTTCAACATGTGAGTTTTACCTAGAAGTCTACCTGGGCATAATTGTAGGAAACACATTACATTTCAGACATAAAACTCACAAAAGCGTCATTCCCTCAAGACACTAAGAACCTATAACTACAGAGTGCCATCTTTCAAAACGCAGACCCTCTATTATCTCAAAGGAGACTATGCATATAAAGGGATTTGTACATTTTTAAGCAGTATCTCAAGATCAATAATTATTACTGATAATAACAATGCACCACGGTCTGAGAGCTGATTAAGAGACGTCCTCAGCAGAGGTCTGGCGTGCTTGGAATGGTCCCCACAAGGCATCAGCATCCCGGGAGCACAAGGTATAACAGGAGGCAGGGAGGCAGAAAGGCCTCTCTTAATCATCAGATGGCAGCTCTACATGATAACCTCGGGAACACTGTCTGGAAGCAATAACGGTCAGAGCCGGGTCATGATTTCTGCCCACGGAACGCCTTCCAAACCAGACACACACCACAGGCTGAAATGGGAAGGCCAAGCTGTCCCCAGTCTGGCACTTTCATCCACAATTACAATCTTGCATCTATGAACATACTGGTAGAAAATCTGTCATTGTTTCCATGGTACTTTTTCAGGGAAAAAAAATGCCTTCTGACTAATTACCCACCACACAGAGGTCTTTATTCTATCACACAAACCATACTACTCACTCACTACATAGAAAGAGCCATAGGGACAGAATAAAAAAACCACTCCCTCCACCCCCTCACCTGACCAGTCCAATGCCTGGGGCCAGGAGAATGAATGACATAGGGGCTGATGTCACGGCAAGGTCCTCCCCCTCCCTTCCCCTCCTCCCCCTCAGAAAAGACCCAGGGGCTAAATCCACCCTCAAGCTCCTGTAAGATCTAACCAAGGCAAGGGTCCCCCACAGCCCGCAGCAGGCAGGCCTCAGCATGTTTCCCAAGGGGACAGGAGGGATAAATGACAGGACTATGTCAGGAATGGAGGAAGTGGAGCAGGCGGCTCCTCTGATCTTCACAGCACGTGCTCCCACTCGGCAGAGAAGCCGGTTCGACTGAGGACCACAGGAACAGGCCGCCAACCGCGGGCACTCACCTAGCAGGGGTCCCAGGCCCAAGGGCCAGCCGGACTCCAGAGCGTGGCATCCTGCCTAGGAGAAGCTAACTACGGCCCTCCTCAAAAACTCACAATAAAGACAGAGACAGAGTCAGAGAGACACACAGAGAGACACAGACATGGTGAGGAATAATAAAGGAATAATAAACTTTGAGGTTTTGAAGCCTTAAAACTTCACTTTTGGAACGCCACTTTTTAATGACAACAAAGTACTTTTAAATTATAAAATCCAGGTTAAGCAAATGAGGTTTATTTATCCAGCCTATGCTGAGGGAAAGGCAGGAGACCAGCTCTTTTCTAAACTGTTATGTCCTCCAGCATTGAATACTGTAAGTACTCATTACATGTTTGTTCAATGATTACTAAATAATATTCTATGTTAATGCTTTCTATTAATAAAAACAATCATAATGTTTAATGGCGATTTATTCTGCACTTCCATAATAACACAGGCTTCAAAGCAGAAGGCGAGAAAGAACAAAAAATAATTTTGATTACAATCATGATTGTAACTAATTCTAAGCACTATTAATTCTGATACCGAAGAGGCACAGCAGCGTTATTGCACAGTACAATGAACTAAAACGGCCTTCTAAATTAAAAACTTTAAAAAAATAGTCCTTTAGTAAAGAAAAAAAATTCTCAGATATAATTTCAAAGATATATCAAGATAAGCAAATAAATGATCTGAAGACATGACTTATGCATGTCCATTTTTTTTTTACAATATACTGATATATTAGGAATGACAGTACATTACAAAATGTAGTTATTATGACTACAATTCTATTACACTCCATCAGCGTACTTTCCTTTCTCAAAACCTAAGCCCTGAATCATGCCAATCATTAACTAAAGCTAAGTCAAGCTATTTTAAGCACACATGTGAACAAAATCCTGAGTACTGAAACAATTTCTGTATTAGAAAAGTTCACGTCATTAAGCCATGAACACAACAGGTCTGAGAGATTAGGTTACAGAGATCGAATTTATCCAGTAAAGGTTATTAATCTTCCAACTGTAACAAAAGCAATATGGTTTAGGCTTACAATAATAACCAAAGGAATGGGCTGCCTCTGGAGCGCCAGGTTTTAGAAGTAAAGGCTGGATGCCCACTTGTCATGCAGAATGGGGGTTTCTTATCCGGGCTATCTGGGCTGGATTAAATGGCCTTTGAGATCCTTTAAACAGCAAGCCAACAGAGGCTCCAGTTACTTCAATGCCAATTCTTACACAAGTCTTACTAGGAAAAAAAACAGTGATTTTTGGCTGGATTCTTCGACACGTTTAGATCAATAACAGTATTTAAAAACCCCTGCCTTGTGAAAATGTCCCAAAATACAGCAAATCCGTGGGTTGTGTGAAACTATCTCCAAGGATACAGCCTACTTGTAAAAGGAAATTTACCAGCTGCTTATCAAGAGTTCAAGCAGGACAATCTCTTCAAGAGAAAAATATATTACTTACTTCATAAACAATAAACAGATTACCAAAAGGTAAATTCTGATGCATTTGGTAGAAGACAGCCCAATTCTCTCCATTAAGATTAAACTTGAGAAAAAATTAACAAACAGTGGTGGGATTTAAGCTAACACATTCCTTTCCATGTGGAACTGATTTGCATGTGAAAATCAGTATACCATTAATTTATGCTTGAAGAACAAATGACCTAGTCTTCAAAATGGAGTGTAAGAAAAACAAAAAGAAAAGGAGCTGGTATTAATCAATATGATGGTTCCTAAATATATAGTAATTATTCTCATTTTTGTAAGATGAACCTCAAAGACCATTATCTTTTTGGTAAATATTTGGTCAGAGTAAATACTAACAATGGTCTATCTGATCCTCTCTGAACCTACTGGACTATTTCTAGATGGGGACCCCCAAACTGGTTCACAATTAGCTTTTATGTTTTGGGAATTTCATTTTATTCTTATTCTGATTTTATCAAACACAAAAAGAAAACGAACATTTCTCAAAACAAAGTAGAATACAAAGATCTGATGTGAAACCACAAATGTCTATTATATATTATAGCTTGCTTTTCTAAAATGTGCATTTTTAAAAGTGTAGAGTACTGATGAGAATTCAAGCCTGCTCTTTCCCTAAAATCACAATTCCTCAATTCATTCTGAGAGTTTTTCTCCAAATCTCCCTTGATTTTGTATTCTAAATCTCCCCAGACTTGGTCCTTATCTCTCCAACTCCTCCTGGAAACATTCTCTCCCACTTCTCCCAGACCTTATCTCTCCAGTTGTCCTGATAATCAAACCATCCCAATCTCCTCAACTCTCCTAGTTTCTTCCCCTTCCTTTAGTCTATAAAAATCTTCCCTTCCAAGCAATAAAGTGAGAAAACATTTTTACATTTAAGGTTCTGATAAAGGCCTCATTTCCAAATATATAGAGAACTGACTCAAATTTACAAAAAATCAAGCCATTCTCCAATTGATAAATGGTCAAAGGATATGAATAATTTTCAGATGAAGAAATTGAAACTATTTGTAGTCATATGAAAAGGTGCTCCAAATCACTATTGATCAGAGAAATGCCAATTAAGACAACTCTGAGACACCACTACATACCTGTCAGATTGGCTAAGATGACAGGAAAAGATGACAAATGTTACTTGGGGATGTGGGAAAACTGGGACACTAAATGCATTGTTGGTGGAACTGTGAATGGATTCAACCATTCTGGAGAGCAATTTTGAATTATGCTCAAAAAGTTATCAAACTCTGCATATCCAATGTTTCTACTGGGCTTATATCCCAAAGAAATCTTGAGGGAAAGAAACCCACTTGTGCAAAAATGTTTGTGGCAGTCCTCTTTGTAGCGGCTAGAAACTGGAAAATAAATGGATGCCCATCAATTGGAGAATGGCTGAATAAATTGTGGTATATGAATATTATGGAATATTATTGTTCTGTAAGAAATCAGCAGAATGATTTCCGGGAGACCTGGAGAGATTTACAGAACTGATGCTGAGTGAAGTGAACAGGACCCGGAGATCATTATACACTTCAACAACAATACTATATGATGATCAATTCTGATGGACATGGCTCTCTTCAATGATGAGATGATTCGGGACAATTCCAACAATCTGGTGATGAAAAGAGCCATCTACACCCAGAGGGAGGACTGTGGGAACTAAGTGTGGATCACAAGGTAGCATTTTCACTCTTTTTGTTGATGTTTACTTGCGTTTTATTTTCTCATTGTTTTCCTTTTTGAATTGATTTTTCTTGTGCAGCATGATAATTGTATAAATATGTGTTACAGATGCAACCTGCTAGTGGCTGCTAGGGATCCAATTCTGAGCAGTAGAATAGATCCTTCATGTGAGAGGATGATAACCATACAAGGAGACTGAGAGGCAGGTGCGTTCTTTGACCTCTCTCTCTCCTCTTCCCTCTTGCCTCCTATTTATTTCATTCCCAATCCACAAGCAACATCTGAGTCAGTAAAGGCTGATTTGTAATTCCTTCAGGGATGTTAGGATTCACAGCTGTGGGGGCTTCACACTTAGGCGTGGTCCTCAATAACAATGTATGTATATATTGGATTTAACATATACTTTTACCATGTTTAACATATATAGGCTTACCTGCCATCTAAGGGTAGGGGTGGGGAACCGGAACAGAGGGTTTTACAAGGGCTAATGTTGAAAAATTATCCATGCATTTGTTTTGAAAATAAAAAGCTTTAATAAAAAATAATAAAATTATTTAAAAAATAAATGACTATTGATTACAGAAATGCACATTTGTAATAACCTGAGGTACCACCTCAAAGCTATCAGACTGGCTAAGATGACAGAAAAGGAAAATGACCAATATTGGAGGGGACATGGGAAAATCAGTAATGCCCTGTCAGTAGAGTTGTAAACTGATCCAACCATTCTGGAGAGCAATTTGGTACTATGCCCAAAGAGCTATAAAACTGGAAATACTTTTTGACCCAACAATGCCACTATTAGCTGTATCCTAAAGAGATTTAAAAAAAAAAAAGAAAAAAGAAAAGAAAAAGGACCTATATATAAAAAACATTTAGAGCAACTTTTTGTGATGGCAAAGAATAGGGAAATTGAGGGGATGCCAATCAAATAAGAAATGGCTGAACAAGCTGTGGTAAATGATTGAGATGAAATACTATAGTGCTATAAGAAATGAGCAGAAAAAACTAGAACAAGAAATAATGAAAAGTTAAGTAAACAGAACCAGGAAAACACTATACACAGTAACAGAAATATTGTATGAAGATCAACTATAAATGACTTATTTCTCAGCAATACAGATCTACAGCAATGACTTTATTTCTCAGCAATACAAGATCTAAAATCATTCTAAAGGACTTCAAATGCTACCTCCCTCCAGAAAAAGAACTGATGGGAATCTGAATGCATATCAAAGCATACTATTTTTTACTTTTTTTGTGTGTGTTAATGGAATTTTTTTGATCTGTATCTTCTTTTACAACGTGACTACCGTGGAAAGATGTTTTGCATGATTCCACATGTATAACGTATATCAAATAGCTTGCCTTTTCAATGAAGGGGGAAGAGGAAGGAGGAAGACAATTTGGAACTCAATTTTTTAAAAATGAATATTAAAGGGGGAGGTAAAGAAAAAATTTGGAACATAAAATCTTACAAAAATTTGTATTTGGAAAGATAAAATAGTACTGAAAAATTATTTTAAAATTTCATTAAATAAATATTTAAAATTATTTTACATGTAACTGAAAAAAAAAATAAATTTTTTTGAAAAGAGAATGGGGACAGTCTACTAATGATCATAAAATTAATTAAAGGTCCATACATGTAGAGGCATTAGCTTTGTCAAGATGGATCACCTCTTTATCACTGTCAAAAGTTAAACAGGAAACAGCTAATAATATCCAGAGAGACCTGATGAGAAAAGAAGGAAATCTCAAGTCAATGGCCTCAATTTTTTCAAATAAAATGAACTTAATCTGTCATTAAAGACACTGACAATGTTTCCAACTTTATTTCATTCTTCTTCCTTCCATACATTTTATATTATGACAAGGCTGGCCCTCTCCTACTGCTCTGCATTTTGAACAGGCTAAGAATGTCAAATCCCACAATTGATCCCTCTCACTTTCTTTGCACCAACTCAGATGCAAACTTCTGCAGGAAGACTTCCATTCCTCTCTCTTTTACAATCTAAATGCCTTGGAACTTTTGTCCAAAGAAGCAATCTAGTTAGTCCATCTTATATCAAACTTGATATGTCTTAATCCCTGACTCTAACACCGCCCCCCCCCTCCAAGTTAGACTGCAAGCTCATTGTGAGCAAGGACCGTGTTCAACAAACAACATTTTTCAATCCTAAACCCCAAGTTTAAGGCAAAGGGGATAGATTAAAAAGCTGGTCCTTCTTTCCATTTTTATGCAGCTTTTGCACAGCTAATGACCCAGTAGATAAATGTGGAGACTTGAAATCAAGAAGATGAATCTTCCCAAGTTCAAATCAGGCTTCAGACACTTACAAGCTGTGTCACTTTGGGCAAATCATTTAACCATGTTTGCCCCAGTTTCCTCATCTGTAAAATGAGCTGGAGAAGGAAACTCCAGTATTTTTGTCAAGAAAACTCCAAATGGGATCACAAAGAGCCAGTCTAGACTAAAACGACTTAATAACAAAATGCTTATTTTTTAAACAATATTTTTCTTTGGGCAATAGCAGGTGCTTAAAAATGTTTAGTGAGTTAAAGATTATCTAAGTGATCTCTGGCTAAGTGATGAATTATTCTAAGAAACCATGTTTTTAAAAATATGTATATTGGAATTTGAACAAGTTTGGGTTTGTTGGGTTTTTTTTAACCTTTGCTATCTAAAGAAACTGGTTAGCCAAGCTAAAAACATATCTTATTCTTCTATAAGAAAACATCCCTAAACCCTTTTTTAGATCACACACTATAAAGCAACCTAAGTGCTTAATAAATGCTTGATAGGCAAGAGCTTATTGTAAAAATAAAATAAAAATTGTAAAAATTACATGGATTCTATATATATATTAAAAAATTATCAAAGGACAAGATGATATAATCTACCAAAAAAAACCCAAAACCAAACAAACCCAAACATCAACTACTACCCAGCAACTATTTAACCAAAGAAAATTGCCTACAAAAAGTTTTTAAGAATATTATATTTTAAATTTTACTTATGCATGACAGTGATTAGGCAAGTGACCACTAAAATTATACATGTTTAATTAAAGGTATTCCTGTAAAATAAATACTATGCGCAACACAAACACATATAACACTGTTCTGCAATAAAGACCCTAATAAAATTACATCACTATCAAACAACTTGAAGTAACACAATTACGTATATATGCATGTTAGTAACCAATAAGGGTTTGCACAGTTCTGTTTAAATTATTCTCCTTTTAGAAAGTTAAGAAGTACTAAAATAATAGTATTAAAAGGATGTTAAATTGTGTGTAAAATGAGGTCCTCTTTTGTGGGGCTATACAGGATAAAAAGTCAGTTTTTGGTTTCACTGAAAATGTAACAGTATAAAAGACATCAAGCTTGAATATATAGCTGGACAAAGGAGTAGGCCAGTGACACATCAGAGAGCAGGATAACCTCATGTCAGCCAGAGCACTGTGCTGGTTCCCACAGAATACTCAAAGCCCTTGAC
This sequence comes from Sarcophilus harrisii, assembly GCF_902635505.1. Classification (NCBI taxonomy): domain Eukaryota; kingdom Metazoa; phylum Chordata; class Mammalia; order Dasyuromorphia; family Dasyuridae; genus Sarcophilus; species Sarcophilus harrisii. Next base: position 685,625,720 of record NC_045426.1, on the reverse strand, counting down.
GTGAGCCCCTAGTGCCTCAGCTAGAGTTCAACAGAAGATTAAAAAAAAAAAAAAAAAAAAGAAAGAAAGAAAAGAAAAGAATTATGAAAAATCATGAACAAGCATCGCACAGAGAAAGAAGCGATAACTTGTAGTGTAGCAGTAGTGAAGGAAATATAGGTAGAATGGGGAAAAATTACTAAGAATTATAAAATAATATAAAGAAATTTAAAAAAACTAAAATAAAATTTCTTGACTAAAGAAACAAAATTTTAAAAATAAGGCCATAATTTCCTTATATTCCTAGGTATCCACACACCACCCTGACTACACTCTAGCCATCATCCCAAAGCCCTTGGCCCCCACAAACCCATGGGGGTAAACTTTGGTTGACCTTACCCTTGGAACTTGGGCTACAGCTTTATCATGTCCATCTCCAAACCACTTCTGGGCTTTTCCATACCATACCTCCAATCTCCCTCCCCTATCTTTCCAGCTCCCTTTTTTGTGTAATCTTTCCCCAATAAAACGGAAGGTGCTAGAGAGCAGGGACTGTCACTCTTGCTTGTAATTTACTTTGCCAGGATAACACATAGTAAAGCATTAGTAAATCTTAATAAATGCTTTGCTTATATAGGGTGTCCCAAAGGTCTATTAATAAGATCAAATACATAAAAAAATTAAATTTCAAGATGTTCTATGAGGGCAATTTTTTTATTCAGGACTTAAAATATGAAACCTCATGATGAGATTTAAACACAAAGAAAGGGTTATAGATGCTTAACTATTTGAACAAGGTAGAAGCAAAGATTAATTCCAAATGCCACTTCTACATTCCAACCAGGACTAAAGTCTGCATTCAGCTAAAGCTTAGTTACAAAAACCAAGGCATTTCAACTAAGTGTTTGTTTGTATTTCAGTACCAGGGATTTAAATTAATGTACTGTTATTTTCAATGAAGTCTTATGATTCATGCAGTAGTTCTTTGCCACTAGTCACAAATCCCTCCAGAACATGTCTCCAGGAAATGGACCCTACGAGAAGCTTTGCTTCCACAAAGCAATGGGGCTTGGAAAACTTCAAGTTTTGGAGAGCATTTTCAACTTGGGAGTTTTCCTAGCAATAAGAATAGAGATTACTGATTGAGTCCATAGTGAGATGATCAGTAACTATCAATCAGTATTACCTCTCAAAATTTAATTCCTTTTACTTAAGTGTCCTAAGAGGCCAAATTTAGCTAAAGCAATCCCCTTTGTGGGACTATTCCTTTTAAGGGAGTACAGTGCAAGTCCAACAGGGTTAAGGCAACCAGAGAGAAACACATTCCTCAGCAATATAAAAATAACTTTAAATAAAAATAAGTATTTTAACAAACAAATCATCAACTTTGTTAATCCCCAGATCATAAAATCACTAAGCATATGACCCATTTATCTCACAGGCCAGAATAAAGGGAAAGGTGAGATAACTTGGTGCAGGAGAAAACGATGACCTATGTTAGACACTTTTTAATGGGCTGTACTCTATTACAACTCATTCACAATAATAAAAAACATGTTACTAAAGCATAATACCTAGTTGTCTTTAAACCCAATAAGGAATGCCTTCAAAACCTAGCCATATTTTCCATACACCACAAAATATCCCCTCAGGCTTGAAGAACCTTACTCTGCAATTTAAAACACTTTTCTCTGCCAATTAAAAAGGAAAGCTTTTGGTTCCAGTTTAGAGATTGTACATAGTCCTTTTTACTATCTCCTACCCTTCTCAACTACAAAGCTCCGAATCAATAACCTAACTGCTTTGGAACAAAAGGGTAAAGCAGACATCTCTAGAGCTTAAGAACTCAAAAAAACAAAACTGCCCATATATTCCATGTAAAGGAATCCTTTTGTCTGGCCGGGAAGCATTCTTTCATCAACAGTACCACTAATTATCTCAGAAAACTAAGACAGCAATAAATTGCATGAAAACAACACACCCAACACTAACATGGGAAAAATTATCATGCTTAAAAATTCAGCTTCCCGCAATTGTTCAGAGCCATGTCACATATGATTTGGGAAGGAACGTGTCCCGTACAATATGCTACCTATGACAACATAATTAGGTGAGTTGGCTAAGGTATTCTGGCCCCAACCTAAAGTTTCCTGGTTTTGGAAGAGCTACACCCTAAAAAATAAACCATCACTGAGTAATTCAACAAGAACCCGGTGGCCTAATCAATCACAACAGTCAGTTCTGAACATGCAAAGGAATCCTTGTATGAAGGTCAACTGGAGTCAAAAAGTACTACTACTATTCGGTTAATTAAATTTAAACTGAATCTGCTTTCCCCTCTAACCAATCGTTTCTCCCTTCCGGCTTCAAGTTCTCCAGATCCACGTTCTAGTTATTTTTAAGAGCCTCACAGAGTCAGAGGAATCGAACCTTCTTATGGTCTTTCTTCCCCAACTGAAGGGCTATTTTGGATACCGTTCCATGGGCACAGTTACCCTGGTTCTCACTAGAACAGTGTGATTGCCTACAACAAACTGGATTGTGGGCATGTTAGAGCCCAGAAGTAATGACTGTGAATTTACTATTCCACTTGAAAAGGCACCCAGCTGACCTCCAATGACAGCTCTCCCAACAACCGGAGGGAACAAAAAGGCGCCCAATCTTTTCTGCCTCCGAACCGATGAAACGCACGCTCGATGAGCCGGAGGAACTGGTGCGTTTGTGATTGTTTTTCAGAGCGAAAAGCGCCCCAGCGCGCCCATAAATGGGGTGAACCTCACGTCGGGGCGGCCTCCCGTGCCAAGCTGGGAAGCCCTTGAATACAAGGAGGCTATTAATGGAAGGGCCGATAGCCTCGCACCACAGGGGCCTCTCTGTAGTTCGGGACAATGAGCTGCGGGGGGCTTTCAGCGCTTCTGAATGCGACAGCCAGACCCAAGCACCCTTTCGCAGCAGCCTGGCTCGGCGCGGTCGGGTGGCCCCGGCGGGCTTCTTGCTGGGGGAGCGGTGTCGGGGTCCGGGCGTGGGAAGCCTCGGGCTTCGCAGACAAAGGAGGGGCGCCGAAGAGCTGGGGGGCTTGCTTCAAGCAGGAGCCGCCCCCTCAGACGGGCTCCCCGGGGCTGGAGGGAGGGGGGACCCCCGCGGGCACCCAAGGCGCGGGCTCCGGGGCGGGGCGAGGGGAGAGGGGCTCGGCTTGCCGGCCGCGGCTGGCCACGGGGCAAAGGAAGAAGGGATTAAGCCCTCGTCCCCTCCCTATTCCCCTTTATCTTTGCTGCCTTATTACTCAGCCCACCCTCCAGGAAAGGAAAAGAAAAGCCTGGAAGGACCGGGCCAGGTGGGAAAGGCACTACCCCCTCCAAGTGCCTCCGGGCATCTGGGCTTGCTGCGCGCACTCTGGGGCGCCACAGCCCCGCACTTCGGGTCCCTCGGGCTCTTTCCCCTCCTCTGCGTTATCTCTCTACTCCAGAAAACCTCCACCTTTGGAATCCGACCATCTCGAACTCCCTCCCGGCTCGTCCTTCTTAGTTTCCCCTACCCCCCCAACCCCCAATCTCGGGCTCCCTCGGTTCCCCCAAACTTGTGAACTCCCTGCTTCAGAGCCTTCCAACTTCTGCCTTTTCCTGGCTCAGCCCATTAGCCAACCCATGCCCCCTCCTGCCCAGCCCCCTCGGCCGGGCCTCCGGAACTCCGATCCCCCTCCGATCCCCGTCCTCCGGGCTCAGCTCCTACCCCAAGGGCCCCTCCGGCTTCCCCTCACCCTCTCCAGTCCCTCCCCCCCCAACGGCCCCCGGCCCCGCCCCCACCCCCAGATCCCCCGGCCCAGCTCGCACCTCCTCCATCTCCTGCACCATGCTCGTCAGCTGCTCCTCGTCCTCCAGAAGCTCGTTCAGCTGCACCAGCGACAGCCCCGCGAAGCGGCCCGCGACCCCCGCCGCCCCCGGCCCGGGGCCCGCCGCCGCCATTGCCCTCCCCGGCCCGGGCCCCGCCGCCGCCGCCGCTCCCGACCACCTCCTCTCGACGCCGCCGCCGCCGCCGCCGCCGCCGCCGCCGCCCCAGCCGCCGTTCCAGCCGTCCCAGCCGCCGCTCCCGCCGCCGTCCTCCTACCTCGCTCCCTCTGCCCGCCCAGGCCTCGGCGCGCGCCCACCCCCTCCAGGAGCCCCGCCTCCTCCGCGGCGTGGCTCCGCCTCCGAATGACGTCATCGCGTTGGGAGTGGGAAGGGTCCATCCCTCCCCCACCAGGAGCTTCCCTGGGCCACCGGAGTAGCCGAAGTGACGTCAGACGGAGTGCGGGATCCGCTCCCCCTCCCCCTCCGCCCCGCACTGGGAACTCGGAATGGGAGCCCTTGGGCCGTGGTGACGTCAGAGGGAGAGCGGGATTCCCAACCACTGGGTCACCGGCCCAGGAGCCCAGCTCTGTAGTGACGTCAGAGGGAGAGCAGACTCCTCCGTCACCACGTTGAAGACATTTGAGCGAGCCACGGTGACGTCAGAGGGAGAGCCATCGTCACGGGCCCATATATTTAAAGCCGAACCAGAGCTTAGGAGTCGGGGGGCCCCGCCTGCTCCTTTTAACCTAAGGCACGGGGAGACTTAAGGAACCCGTGCAAATCCTCACAGCTTTTCGATGTCTTCGGTCAGGATCTGAATCCTGCAGGGGTCACTTGTCCCCGTTGGTGGTTTCGGTCCCAGAGACCAGTTCGGTCTCCAGGGTTGCCATGGCAACGAGAACTTTGGGGATGGTCTAGGCAGGCCGGCAGGGGCTCCTGCCCGGCTGGAGAAGGATTATTGACTTAAGGCCGGGAGGGAGGTCACACACCAGCAATCTTTGCCCCCTTGGCTCACAGATTAGAAAACTCAGAGGCAAAAGGGAAGAGCAAAAGCTGAGACCTCAAGCCCCGGATTTTCCGTGGAACTTCTAGCCGGGACCGCTTGGATTTTAATATTAATATTTAATATTTTTATTTTAATTTTTTGAATTTTTTATTAATTTTAAGGATTTTAATATAAATTTTAATATTAAGAACCAATGCTGGGGTAGGCCCTGAGAAATCCCTTTTTTTTTGTCCAGCCAATATCTAGCTGATAGACTGAGAACTCCTGGAAGGAAGGCACTATTTTCGCTTTTCTCTGGGCTAAACCAAACCTGGGGATGCGTAAGCAAAAAAAAGGAATTTCTCCGCCCCTTGAGGAGCTTCCATTCCGTTGGGGAGGATGCCCTAACTCTGATTAGGAGCCGATCGTTAACTTCTCTGAGCCTCAGTTTCTTCATCTGTAAAATGGTTGCACTACTACCTCCTAGGTAAAAGAAAGTACTTTGTAAGCCTTGGGGAGCCCTAGATATCCGAGTTGTGATCAAGATTCAGTGAAAAATGTAAAAGGGAGCAGTTACCACCAGCTTTGGGCAGAGGGGAGATGTTAGGGGAGGGAGAGCTCCTCTGCTTTCACCTGCTGCCCAAATAAATCTAATACAGACTTATATTGTATTTAATTTATACTTTAACAGATTTTACATGTATTGGTCAACCTGCCATCTGGGGGAGGGGGTGGGGGAAAGGAGGGGAAAAATGGGGACAAAAGGCTTGGCAACTGTCAATGCTGAAAAATTACCCATGCAGATAACCTGTAAATAAAAAGCTGTAATAAAAAAAAATAAATCTGATACAGCGCAGAAAGTATAGAGGTAAAAACCTAGCGTTTTTTATGCTTAAGCACAAGTAGGTTCAGCATTCATGAAAACCCAGACTGGAGTTTCTGACAATCTTTTCTAGAGAAAATTAAGTAAGAGAAATGCATTCTTTTACATATGTTCTTTTGGCTACAGAAGCAAAAAAAGAGAGATTCATGATCCCATGCTTCTTCCTTCAATGTCACAAGATCTTGTGGTGGTGGTTGTGTTCAACGTCATAAAAGCTGAACAAATTTAGTTAAGCAGAGTTATCATCTCTTATATCCCCTAAGAAAACACACCTCGTTAAACAGACCATATGGGTAAACCAAGTCAGATTGTACATTAAAGTACATTTGGAGGGGTCAGAATGGGCTGATGGAGAAGGGAGATTTACATGCCTACAGAGTCAGCATAACTAAATCAGTAAATCAAACTCTCTTAGCTTCTCACCTGAGAGATGTCAACAAATCTTCCCTTAATTCTATCATTCCATAAATCAAGGTTTTAGCCAAGTGGGGTTAACATTAACAGGAAACAGCCAACTAAATATCTGTGGGAAATATCATAATAAATGCTGCAGTTTACTAACTGCAAGATTCTTCAATTTCCTCATCTGTAAAATAGGGATAGCAATAGCACCTATTTTTGCAGGATTATTATAAGGATCAAATATATGTATAAAGAATTATAGAAATATAAGCTATTTATTATCAGAATATGGAGTTTGGGTTTCTTCCCTGCCCAGTAGGAATGGAAGGATAAGTAAGTCAGATTCTTTTTACCTCCCAAGTAACTAAGGGTACATTTTCATTAGCATTAGGACAGCAGGCAGGCTCCTACCTGTACCTCAAACCCTGTGGGGTTTCAGTCTATCCTAGGAAGTGACAGTATATCTTTTCTTTTCTTTTTTTTTTTGAGCTTTTTTGATTGCTTATTCTTTAGTTATGAAGTTTTTTGCATTAATACATGCCTTCCTGTGACCCTGATGAGACATGGAGATTCTGTTAGAAAGTGCCTAAACTTCTTTTTTTGTCTTCGTTCAAGGCTCCTCTTTGATAAAATAAGTCATTCATTTATCTTTGTTACTCCTACTCTCCTTTTTTTTAATTAAAGCTTTTTATTTTCAAAACATATATATGGATAATTTCTCAACATTGATCCTTGCAAAACTTTGTGTCCCAAATTTTCCCCTCCTTCCCCAAACCTTCTCCCCAAGATGGCAGGTAATCCAATATATGTTAAATATGATAAAAATATATGTGAAATCCAATGTATGTATACATATTTATACAATTATCTTGCTACACAAGAAAAATCTGATCAAAAAGAAAAAAATGCAAATTATGTTTTCTCTTTTTAAAAAATCATTATTAATTTTTATTCTGAACCTAACAAACATGAATTTAAATGAACATTTACTTAAGCATAGCAGGACCAAAAAAAGAAAATTGTACAAGTAACTAGAGATCCTAATTCTGTACAACTTTATTTTGTTTTTAAGTAAGTTCAAAGTGTAGCTTTTATAAGCTATCTGATTTGTGCCTCTTTCTGGTAATTCCTGTTTCTTTTTGCTCCATTAACAACAACAAAGATGTCTCTTCTCTTTTCACTTCCTTATTCTTATTCCCCCTTTCCCTTCCCTCCCTTCCCTTTATGAAAAAGAAAAAGGGGGGGGGGGAGGAAACCACAGGCTTTCTAATGAATATACATAGTCAAGCAAAACAAATTCCCACTTTGGCCAAGACCCTTGCATTTCTAAGGCTCTAAGTAGGTTTGGGGTTTCTGTAGGCACAGAAGTGGTTGTGGGTGAATGAAGAAGGATATCCCAGAACCTCAGAGTTATCTTGTCCAACTGAAACCTGAACAAGACTTCTCAGATAGACTTCTACTCCATCCACCCTTGGTACAATGAACACTGACTTCCCACCACCAAGTTAACTTGTTCCTTTTGGGTATAGTTCTTTGCTGGGAAATTTCTCCCAACCTCTATCCTAAATCTGCCTCTCCACTATTCCCACCCATTACTCCTGGTCCTCTCTGGGGCCAAGAAAAAAAAATTCTCCTAAAAAACTTTATTTTTCTTATGGTTTTTTTTTTTTTGGTCTGTTTTCTTTTGTAATATAACAAATATAGAAATCCATTTTGCATAACTGCACATGTATAATCTATGTGAAATTGCTTGCCTTCTGAAGGAGCAGATTGGAGAGGGATAGAGAATTCAGAACTCAAACTTTTTTTAAAAAAGTTAAAGATTGTTATATAATATAATTGGAAAAAAATAAATTCACTTTAAAAAACCATCAATTCTCCGAATCTAATCCCTCTTTCATGTAAGGAGTCTTCAAATACCTAAAGAGAATAATTTTCACGTACGTCTATAGTCTTCTCTTCTTCAGGTTAAACATGCCCAATTCTTCCAACCAATTCTTCATTATAGGATAATTGTGAGACCCCTTACTGCTCTCCACCCCCCAAGTTGCCCTACTCTGGGTGTTTCCCACCTTATCAGCATTCTTCCTAAAATGTGACAGTAGAACTGAATTCAACACTCCAAATACAAAGTGACCAGAAGAGAGTACACATAGTAGTCCCTAGCTCTAGTCTATCAGTCTCCCAAGTCAGCTCAAGATAGCATTAGTCTTATTATTTTATTTTTTTGGTTACCTTATCCCCCTGTGGACTGTAGTGAACTTGCCACCTGTAATGAAACTAATGAGGTATGGATCGTGGCAGGAATATGGGTTGGTCTCCTAGTTCTCCAAAACACCAAGTTAGGGCGGGTTCCCAGCGAGAAACGCTACACCAAAGGCTGTGATAAGAAAAGGCACTTTATTAAAGAGAGAAAGACACTAAGATGTTCTCTTAGTGGGCAACATCAGAGAATTGCAAGGAGACATTTTCTCAGGGCTTACTTATATACAGAAACAAAACAATTTGGGTTTTTGCATTCGAAAGGAACATACTTGGGATGGGTTTGCATCCAAAAAGGTGCGCATCTGAAAGGAACATTTTAATGCAGATGCTCTCCTGGGCGAGGCTGTATTGTCCTCATCAAAACTATCAGGTCTTTTTTGAGATGCTTAGCAACACCTTTGTCACCTAGTACTTGTGAAGTTGACTGTTTTATAACCTCAAGCATTATTAGAACAGTGTTGGTACCAAGTAATAGATGCTTTTTCCATTCAAGTTCCTCTATTTCAATGAGAAACTTTATTAGCTAGCCTGTCAGGTCAGATCTCCTTCAAGTGACCCTTTCATCCTGCATATGGAGATCCATGTTAATTTATCCATCTTCTCCCAGCAATCTCTCCTAGCTTTGTGTCTGGTGAATTTGATTTACCTTCTACCCATCATTGTTTGATCTTCTTAAAAGCATCAGAATAAGCATGGGGCATTTCACTTAGCCATCGACATTCAACTTTGATGATCAAATGACTGTTCTTTGTGCTGACTATTCAGTCAGCTACAAATCCAACCCACCATACTGTTGTCTAGCCTGTGTTCCTTTCTTTTATTTATAAATAAAATATGGATATTTTACATGATTTCACATGTACCTTCTCAATAGCTGGGTGGGAGGAGAGGGAGGTAGGAAGGAAAAGAATCTGGAACTCCGGGTTTTAAAAACAAATGTTTAAAATGGTTTTACATGTAACTGGGGAAAATAAAATACTACTACTCCATAATAAAAACTTGAAGTGATTTGGCCAAATGTTTTACTAAAATCTAGGTAACTATATCCATGGCATTCCTTCATGTCTTTGGTTTATTAACAGGAGGAATTACCAGAAAGAGGCACAAATCAGACAGCTTTAAAAGCTACGCTTTGAACTTAAATACGTAAAAGCAAAAGAAAGTTGTAAAAAAATTAGGATCGTTAGTTACTTGTACACTATCAATAAAGAAGCTGAGGTTAGTCTGGTGTGACTTTCTTGATGATACCATACTGGCTCTTTATGGTCACTGCTCCCTTTTTCTAGATGTCCACTAGATAAGTTGTTAGTAATATTATAACCAAGCCTGGGGCGTTTGACTTGCAGCTAGGTATATGGAAAGAGACATAACTACAGATTGACAAATAGAATGTAAGCAGGATGTTGCATGTTTGCTTAATGGAGTTTGTGGAAAAGAAATATGTATGATCCCAGAGACTCTTGAGCAGAAACATGTGTGGAGAGAGAAGCTATAGATATGTAGGGGATACTAACTCTTCAGCAAGTCTCTGATTTTCACTTTCAGTAAGAAAATATTCTCTTCTCCTTTGAGTTTTGTGAAATCCAAAATGATTTCATTTTGTTTAGTTCTTTCAATTTTGTGATTGTCTTCCATTTTGTGAGCTAGGTCCTGCTTTGCTATAAATTAAATGATTGTGGGAAAGAGATTCTAGGAAATTGGAGAGTGAGTACGAAGCACAAAATGTTCTATTTATCTAAAGGTTAATTCTTGTAATGACCACAGAAAGTATTAGGATATTCTTTTAAAAAATATTTTTCCTAATCATATAAAAAAATAATTTTCAACATTCCTTTTTTAAAAAATTTAGTTACAAATTCTTTCTCTCCCTCTCCCCCTTGTGTCACACATTGAGAAGCGAAGTAATTTGACTTAGATTTGCATGGAGTCATGCAAAAAATATTTCCATATTAGTCATATTGTAAAAGAAAACAAGAGACCAAAAAAATTAATACAATAAAAATAAAGTAAAACAAATTTTGCTTCAATCTGAATTCATATTCCATTACTTCTTTCTCTGGAAGTGGATAGCATTTTTCCACCCTAAGCCCTTTGGAATTATCTTGTACCATTATATTATTGAAAATAACTATGTCATATATGAACTGATGCTAAGTGAAGTAAGTAGAACCAAGAGAACATGGTACACAGCAACAAGAAGATTATGTGATGATCAACTCTGATGGAGCTGGCTCTTTTCAACAATGAGGTGATTCAATCCAATTCTAGTAGACTTGTGATGGAGAGAGTCCTCTGCATCCAGAGAGGACTATGGGAACTGAATGTGGATCACAGCATAATATTTATACTTATGTTCATTATTGTTGTTTGCTTGCTTATGTTTTTCTTTCTCCTTTTTTCCCTTTTGATCTGATTTTTCTTGTGCAGCATGATAATTGTGGAAATATGTATAGAAGAATTTCACATGTTTAACATATATTGGATTACTTGGAACACAAGATTTTGCAAAGGTAAATGTTGAACTGTCTTTGCATATATTTTGAAAATAAGTTTAATAAAAAAAAAGAAAATAGTGAAGTCATTCACCACTGAACATCATACAATATTGCCATCACTGTGTACCCTCTTCTGATACCCTCGATTTCTAATTTTTTGCCAACACCAAAAAGCTGATATTCTTTTAATAACCACAGAATGTATCAGGATATTTTTGTAATAATCCTAAGGTTTACAAAACTCTGGCCAAACAGAGAAAATGCCTGTGATAGTTAAGATTATATATGTTGATTGTTTCCTCATTATTGACTACTAGAAAGCTTTGTTAATGCCATATGGTATCCTTGTACCTACTGAGAAGGTCTTGGACCTGAGTGGCGATTGTTTGCCTTACTAATAAATCATTAATATGCTTTGATTTAATTGCCTTAGTCCATATCAATTTCATTCTGAACAACTGGCAAGCCAACCGAGATATCAAGAGGGGAACCCAGGCTCCTGAAATAGCTTTTTAGAAGAACTCTCTAGATTGCTCTGAGGGACTCCCCCAAGTAGGATTGTCTCAGAGGTCAAACTTCCCCTTCAACCTTGATTTCAAATTTTTCCAGGTGAAAGGAAACCTGCACATTAAGGTCCTTTAAGGGAATAAAGTCAAGGGATATAAATAAAGCCACTTATGGTAATAAGGAGATCTGATAGTAGCATACCAGAGTGAACTCATTTGGAGACATTTCTCATATCATGAAATCACAGAATGTTTCCAGATAAAGAGAAATGACCAAAAATTAAAAAAAAAAAAAAAAAAAAAGCATCCTGCTTTTATTCAATTTCAAAAAATTTGGTCTAAAACTGAAAGAGATGCTGCTGATAAATTATTCTGGCTTAAATTCAGCACTTTTGATTATTCTATATTAAAAAAATTGAGATTGATCACTGAACAGCCTCACCTCTACAAATAAGCTATGGGTTTTTCGGGGATGTCTTGTCTAAAGAATCATGCCTTCTATTTATTAAAGAATCCACTCTTATTTGTCAATGGTCTTGAGATAGCTTTTAAAATATTGTGGGCACTGACTTTTGATTAAATTTTCGGTGGGAGAAAGGAAAAACTTTGTCAGCAAGTACATCTGGTGTGTCTAATCATTATTGTCTGTCTTTTGTATCTTTGTAAATGCTGCTAATTTCTGTAGTCGGATCAGCCAAAGGAAAAAGAGTATATTTTTCTGAGGAACTTTCAAAATCTTCAAAAAGATAAGTCTTTCTCTTGCCTATAAAAAATCCAGTCAAACTGGAAAGACAGAGAAAAGACTCAGAGAAAAAAAAAAAGGAATCCTTGTCTCCAATCTGTAGACATTTATAGCGTTATGAAGAAGAGACTAAAATTTGTGACTAAACTGTAACATCTTTACTGTAAATTTCCAAATTGTGGTTTGAATGTTTTTTTATAAATACTGAAATGTTTTAGTGAGTTAAGACTCAGTGAACGTTACAAAGAAACAGTCCAAGAAAAGAGGGAAGTTTTTGATCAGGAAGCAACTTAAAAGCAAGTAAAACCTAATCTGGAAGAATATTCTGTGATAGTTGCATATCTCTGAGAAAATCGGCTTCTCCTTTAATCTAACGGTAGTTCTCTTTTAATCTGGATGCTGTTAGATTATAAATTTAGCTGTGAAAAGAATGTGGTCAAAATGTTTGAAAACTGTTTAATGGGTCATGCACTTCTTGTGAATGTTTTGGTAACAAGTTCTCAAAATTGAACTAAGGATTTTGCTCATGAAATTGCATTAATACTGTTGGTGAAGTGGTGAACCAATCCAACCGTTTAGAAGAGCAATTTGGAACTATGCCCAAAGGGCTATAAAACTGTACATAACCTTTGTTCCAGCAAAACCACTACAGATTCTCTATCTCAAAGAAATTAAAAGAAAAAAGGAAGGAGACGTATTGGTACAAAAATATTTATAGCAGCTCTTTTTGCAGTGACAAAGAATTGGAAATTGAGGGAATGCTCATCTCTTGGGGAATGGTTGAACAAATATGATTACAAGGTAATACTATTGGGTTATGAGAAATGACATCAACATCCTGAGAGACCAAATGTGGATCAAAGCATAGTATTTTCACTTTTTGTTGTTGTTGTTATTGTTTGTTCGTTTGCTTGCTTTTTTTTTCTTTCTCATTTTTTTTCCCTTTTGATCTGATTTTTCTTGTGCAGCATGATGAATATGGAAATGTGTTTGGAAGAATTGCACAAGTTTAACGTATATTGAGTGCTTGAGGATGAGGAGGAGGAAGAGAGAAGGGGAAAATTTGGAATACAGAGTTTTTTGCAAAGGTGAACGTTGAAAACTATCTTTGCATGTATTTGGAAAAATAAAATACTATTTAAAAAAGAAATGAGATTAGAAGGATTTTTAAAGTTAATTTTTTATGTTGTTTACACATATTGGATTTAATATATATTTTAACAACTATAACATATTGAATTGCTTGCCATCTGGGGCGGGAGTTGTGGGGGAAGGAGGAGAAAAATCTGAAATACAAGGCTGTGCAAGGGTCAATATTGAAAAAATTATCCATGCATATATTTTTAAATAAAAAGCTTTAATAAAAAAAAAAGGAAGGGAAAAAAGTTAATTTTTGCAGCTTGCCATGGTATGTTACACAGTTACTATCATTTCTGGTATCATCATCATCATTATTCTGGGTACAGGATAGGAATAAATATTATATTGGTATGATCATGGGGGGAAAATTATAATTGGGATTGTTTCAGAAAAACTTAGAAAGATATATATGCACTGATGCAAAGTGAAGTCAGCAGAATCAGGAGAAAAATGTGCATAGTAACACAAATATTGTGAGAGGATCAACTGGAAATGATTTAGCAACTCAAAGATCTAAAACAATCCCAAAGGATTCATGATGAATAATGCTATCCATCTCCAGAGAAAGAAGTGATGGAGTCTTAATGTAGATCAAAGAAGAGAATTTTTCATTGTCTTTATTTTTTTGGTGATTTTTAATCTATATTTTTACAACATGACTTTACTCTCATTTCTTTTTAAAAACACTTTTAACCCTGTGGCAGCTCTCCCAGTCTCCATCTATCAGAGATCCCGAATGGGGAGGGATTCATTAGTCATAACTGCAAGTTCTTTCCGTACCCTAAGATGGAATTTGTCTGACTTCACTGACTTGAAGCCCGGGGGGGAGGTTGGGGAGGAAGAGGAATAGGTAGATGTTCTTTTATTATCTCCCTACTCATCTCAGGTATGCATTTTCTGTTTTAGCCATCCTTGTTCTGTCCTTTCCAGTCCAGGGGTTTTCTTCGACAAAAGAAATGGAAAGAATATAAGAGTTGGACAGCTCACCTTTCTCTCCATATTTAGTCATCATCATTCCATCTGTCTTGACCTGTGGTCCAGCCTGATCATTGAGTCTCCTCATTTTTATCTATATAATTCAAAAATCCTGCTCATTTCCCTTACCGTTCCGTAGCAGCCTCAGTTCCTCATGAGCTTTAATACTCTTGACACTATTCTTACAGGTCCATTTCAAGCTTCTGTTTTTTCTTCTTGCTTTCACAAGTTTCTGGGTTGTTATTGTGGTTGTTTTATTAAGTTGGTTGATGAGTTCCTTGTGCATCCACATCATCCTCTTTTAAAAACTCTACTTTATTCCCTGAACACTTGTCAAATGGATCAACTAAAGGTCTAATTGTACTTAAATATTCAAAGAAGACAATTCAATTAATTTCTCCTCTTAAATTCATAAGAAACAGCTTCTAGACTTCTTGTTTCTTTTTTTTTTTAATTTTAATAGTATTTTATTTTTCAAAATTCATGCAATGATAGTTTTCAACTTTCATCTTTTACAAAACCCTTTTCCCCCTCTTTCTCCTCTTCCTTCCTCCCCAAGACAGCAAGCAATCCTACGTAGGTTAAACATGTACAATTCTTCTAAACATATTTCCATATTCTAGACCTCTTATTTCATTAGTATACAGCACTCCCATAGGAGAAAGCTCTTCCTTCTGAGGACAGAAGGCACCTCCTTTGTGACTTAGCATTGTCAATATAATGACTTAGATATGTAAGGAGGACCTGACTTTAAATCCATCCTCAGACATTTCACATGTACTAGCTATGTGACCCTAAGCACCCCAACTGTCTCACCAAAAAGAGAGATAGAGACAGAGACAAGAGAGGGGGGGGGAAAGAGGGAGAGACAGAGACAGAGACAGAGACACAGAGAGAGACAGAGACAGAGAGAGACAGCCAGCCAGAGACAGAGAGAAAGAGAAAGAGAGAGAGAGAGAGAGAGAGAGAGAGAGAGAAAGAGAGAGAGAGAGAGTTGTATGATGAGAAATTAAGTGACTTGAACTTGTTAGGGCAAGAGTTAAACTAAGTCTTCCTGATTAAGAGGTCAGCTGTCTATCCACTATTCCCCATTGCCTTTCTCAGAAGTCATAAAAATCTCCATTAAGAACGTGGGTTTGATTGTGTAATAATCAACTATGATAGACTTAGATCTTCTCAGTAATACAGTGATCAAAGATAATTCCAATAGAGTTGGGATGGAAAATGCCATCCACATCTAAAGAACTATGGCGACTAAATGTAGATTGAAGCATGCTATTTTCACTTTTTTAGTTTTTTCTTTCTTGTAGTTTTTCACTTTTGTTTTGATTTTTCTTCCACAACATGACAAATATGGAAATGTGATTCAAATAATTGTACAAATATAACCTATATCAGATTGCTTGTTGTCTCAAGGAAGGGGAAGAAGAGACAGAGAAAAAAAATGGAACACAAAATCTTACAAAAATGAATGTTGAAAACTATATGTAATTGGAAAAAATAAAATACTATTAAGTGAAAAAAAAAAAGCATAAAATAAGATGGGTTTGGTGAAAAGCAGGAATAGTCATGGATGAAAAGGGTAACTTCAGGTCAGGATCCAAAGTAGTTTCACATCCTAGTTGCCTTCAGGATCTCAGAAGTACCAAAAAAGTAGTTAATAGTTTTGAAAAAACTTTCCTCCTGCAAAGTTACAATCAACTCCCACCGTTGTGAAAATTCTCGCTTTTCACAGAGAAAGTGTGACATAGAAAGGTGAAGAAATCTTCGAAAGCTGGGGTTTTGACTGTGAAACTCTTAGGCGTAGGGAGGGTACAGGATTCAGTTTTGATCTTGCTGTTCCCCAAACCTATTTTCTGCTACCAACCTGTCTGCCACATACCACTTCCTTTGGCATATCAAGCAAACCACAAAAATATCTTGTTTTCGGCTCCCCCAAGACTTTGGCTCTTTAGGATTCTTGTGGGGAAAGAGGAAAACTGATGGGTAGAGGGCTTGAATGTTGGGCAGACTATTAGAGAAATCCAGCTTTCTCTTTTTCTTCCCCGTTAGGTGGATCTGTTGGGTTTTCCCCATCTTCTTTAGTATGTGATATTTGTGGTTTAACTAAGATTAGACTCTTCCAAGATCAGAACAAAGTGGTGGGCCAGCTTTTCCCTTCAAAGAAGGCATTGTTTTAGCCTGCCTAATGAGTTTCTAGTTCCACAATGCTGGGAATTGTGTGGAAAATCTAATTTTTATTTTTTTAAGGTCCTCAAAGGGTAAAATCTTAGAAGGCATTTTGGAATGAAGTAGCTTCTTTCTAGGGAAAAAAAATGTATAGGAAACTATTTGTCAGTATTTTCACCCACGCTTCATTCCATATAAATTAGCCCACTAGATATTCCCCATGTGTAGCATCCCATCTCCAGATTATACCTTCATGGACTGTTTTTATTGTTGTCGAGTAATTCCAGTTTTGTCCAACTCTTTGTGGACCCTTTTGGGAGTTATCTTGGCAAAGATATGGAGTGTTTTGCTATTTCCTTAAGGAACTTGCTCAGATTCACACAGCTAACAAATGTCTGGGGCTGGATTTGAACTCACAAAGAGGGGTTTCCTGACTCTATACCTGGTGGTCTATACCTTGGGTCACTTCGCTGTCCCACATGGATTGTACTTCACACCTAGAATGTACTTCTTCATAACCATAACCCCAACGAAGAGTTATACTTGAACCTTCTTCAACTTAAGCTACTTAAAGTCTACTTAAACTTTCTTCAACCTAAGTCATAGAATTTTACATTTGGAAATCAGGAAGAACTAGGTCTGACTCTTACCACCTCAAATACTAGCTAAGTGACACTAAGCAAGACATTTGTCTGTACCTCAGTTGCCTCATTTGTAAAAAGAGGGATTGGATGGCCTTTCAGCTCTAATCTCTGATCAAATAAAGAATTCCTAGCTTACGCCAAAGTATATTCAGGAGTTACCCCTTACCTGTTTCTGGTACTCCTAGCCACTAATACTTTCTACTGCTTTAAATTATATTGTATGATTTCACCTATATTTTGAATTTATATATATATATAATATATTTATACATATTTTTATATATATATTTGAAATGTAACATACACTACCCTGGCTCCCAATGCCTGAAGGGCAAATGTTATATGTCATCACATATCCAGGGTTCTCTAGTACCCTTCAGGAGGTTTGGGGTGCTCTCTGCAAATGTCTCCCATTCTCATAATGAAAAAAAAATCAAATGATGGTGGCTTAGCTGTACCAGATCTAAAATTCTATTATAGAGCAGCAGTTACCAAAACTATTTGGTATTGGCTAAGGAATAGATTAGTTGATCAGTGGAATAGATTAGGTTCAAGGGATAAAACAGTCAACAAATATAGCAACCTAGTCTTTGACAAACCCAAAGATCCCAACTTTTGGGATAAGAACTTACTGTTTGATAAAAATTGCTGGGAAAATTGGAAACTAATATGGCAGAAACTAGGCAGTGATCCATACTTAACGCCGTACACCAAGATAAGGTCAAAATGGGTTCATGACCTAGGCATAAAGAATGAAATTATTAATAAATTAGAGGAACATAGGATAGTTTACCACTCAGACCTGTGGAAGGGGAAGGTCTTTATGACCAAGGCAGAACTAGAGATCATTACTGATCACAAAATAGAAAATTTCGATTATACCAAACTGAAAAGTTTTTGTACAAACAAAACTAATGCAGACAAGATTAGAAGGGAAGCAATAAACTGGGAAAATATTTTTACAGCCAAAGGTTCTGATAAAGGCCTCATTTCCAAAATATATAGAGAATTAACTCTAATTTATAAAAAATCAAGCCATTCTCAATTGAAAAATGGTCAAAGGATATGAACAGACAATTCTCAGATGAAGAAATTGAAACTATTTCTAGTCACATGAAAAGATGCTCCAAGTCATTATTAATCAGAGAAATGCAAATTAAGACAACTCTAAGATACCACTACACACCTGTCAGATTGGCTAAGATGACAGGAAAAAATAATGATGATTGTTGGAGGGATGCGGAAAACTGGGACATTGATGCATTGTTGGTGGAGTTGTGAACGAATCCAACCATTTTGGAGAGTAGTTTGGAACTATGCTCAAAAGTTATCAAACTGTGCATACCCTTTGATCCAGCAGTGTTACTACTGGCTTATATCCCAAAGAGATTATAAAGAAGGAAAGGGACCTGTATGTCACGAATGTTTGTGGCAGCCCTTTTGTAGTGGCTAAAAACTGGAAACTGAATGGATGTCCATCAGTTGGAGAACGGCTGAATAAATTGTGGTATATGAAAATTATGGAATATTACTGTTCTGTAAGAAATGACCAACAGAATAATTTCAGAAAGGCCTGGAGAGACTTACACGAACTGATGCTGAGTGAAATGAGCAGGACCAGGAGATCATTATATACTTCAACAACAATACTATATGATGACCAGTTCTGATGGACCAGGCCATCCTCAGCAATGAGATCAACCAAATCATTTCTAATGGAGCAGTAATGAACTGAACTAGCTATGCCCAGAAAAAGAACTCTGGGAGATGACTAAAAACCATTACATTGAATTCCCAATCCCTATATTTATGCCCACCTGCATTTTTGATTTCCTTCACAAGCTAATTGTACAATATTTCATAGTCTGATTCTTTTTGTACAGCAAAATAACGTTTTGGTCATGTATACTTATTGTGTATCTAATTTATATTTTAATATATTTAACATCTACTGTTCATCCTGCCATCTAGGGGAGGGGGTGGGGGGGTAAGAGGTGAAAAATTGGAACAAGAGGTTTGGCAATTGTTAATGCTGTAAAGTTACCCATACATATATCCTGTAAATAAAAGGCTATTAAAAAAAAAAATGTCTCCCATTCCCACTGACGGCATCCCTTCAATTGCAGAGGGGTCCCCAGCCCTCTATTTCCATTTAACCACTGGTAGAAGCATTACATTTACTTCAAAAGGTAAAATCACAAATACACAGACTTATCCCTCCACACGTGAGGGCCATAATCCTCTGTCCCGTTGTACCACCTGAGTCTGTGGGGAGGATGAAGGGGATTAAGTTCAAAGCTTAGCTCTGTTCCCATAGAGCCCAGTCCCATTTCCAAGTCTTTCTAAATCCTCCTTGGAATCAGGTCCCTGGCTTTCCAGGGTATCCACGCCAGGTTGGCCGGCTGTCGCACCCCACCTACAAGTCTGTCTCCAGGTCACCCTGATTTGATTTCCAGATGCCCTGAGAATCACCCCTGGCATCTAAAACTGAGGACAAACTGGGTAGAACAGAAACAAATACCTCCATACCCATTTCTCAGAAACTGTGTAAAAAAAAAAAAAAGACAAGCATGGAAAGGACTCCTTCCTTTCTCTTTGGTTCAGTTCATGGGGTCCATGATCTGGGAGAACTGGGATCATCAGTCTCTGGAAGTAGCAAATAAGAGCAGCCCAAAAGGAGGGATAGAAAAATTATAAGTCAAGGGGCTCCTTTTAATCATTTTAAAAGGGAAAGGCAGCCAGCCCATCAAAGGAGGTTACTGCCATCCATGTGGTCTTAAATGGAGGACTCCATATTAGGCAACCAAGACATGCTCCAAAAAACCCTTGAAGGTACCTCTATATGAGGAGAACCTTGTGTGCCCATTTTAGCTCCACTGGACATTGAGGGAGGAACACAAAGTGGACAGAGAGCTGATCTCAGACCCAGGAAGACTTTAGTACATACTGGTTATATGTCTTTGGGCAAGTATTTCATTAAGGTAACAGGTCAACGCTAAAGTGCCAACCTACAGTGGTGGAGGGGTTTTATCCCTGGTTCCATCCCTTTCCTTGTACTTGGGATTTTTTTGATCTGTGTTCAGTAGAAAGTGAGCTCCTTGAGGGCCGGGAACTTTTCACCTTTTCTTGGTATACAAAGTGCCCTCCATATTGTCCAACACATTTTTTCTCTACTTCTAATCTATGATTTCACTGGTCTAAGGAATGACTACTAAAGAAATTCCCTTATCAATACAGATTGACAGCTCTTCTGCAACTATTAGAGGTTGAATATTATTTGTAATAATAATTTTTTATTTTTCAAAATAGATGCAGATAGTTTTCAACATTAGCTCTTGCAAAACCTTGTGTTCCAAATTTTTCTCCTTCCCTTAATCCCACCCCCTCCCTAGACAGATCCAATGTTAAACATGTGCAATTCTTCTAGACATATTTCCACAAATATCATGCTGCACGAGAAAGATCAGATCAAAAAGGAAAAAATGAGAAAGAAAATGAAAAGCAAGCAAACAACAACAAAAAAAAAGATGAAAATATTCTGGTGTGGTCTACATTCAGTCCCCATAGTCTAGATGTGGATGACTCTCTCCATCACAAGTCTATTGGAAATGACCTGAGAGTCAAGTCCATTATAATTCATTATGACATAATCTTGTTGTTGCCATGTACAATGATCTTCTGGTTCTGCTCATTTCCCTAGTAATAAAAAGCTAAGGAGTGAGGGAAAATGTTCCCACTTGTTCGAGCATCCTCATACCCCTGAAGCCCTTATGAATACTGCAAAGTTTCATTTAGATCAATCAATTAACAAACATTTATTAAACTCCTACCACATATCAAGCACTGCACTAGGGCTTACATCCATACCTCAATCACATTCCACGGACTGATTTAAATATTCCTCAGAGTCATTTACCATGTTCTGATTTCCCTAAATATACTGGG
This sequence comes from Sarcophilus harrisii, assembly GCF_902635505.1. Classification (NCBI taxonomy): domain Eukaryota; kingdom Metazoa; phylum Chordata; class Mammalia; order Dasyuromorphia; family Dasyuridae; genus Sarcophilus; species Sarcophilus harrisii. The sequence continues at coordinate 685,604,763 of NC_045426.1, read as the reverse complement.
AATTCATTACTCACCTAAAAGGAATATTAATTTCAAAAACAAACAAGCCACTCCTTGCCTCTGAGAAAGAGACAAGATATACAAACACGGAGTGCTCTTTTTAGAGCGGTGATGATTGACTTCATTTGGATGCATTTGTCAAAGATGGGGAGAATGAGTGGATAGACAAGTGGGCGATTTTGATATTTGCTTTCTATGTTTTTAGTTGATTTTCTCAAATGTTGGCCATTTACCAACTGAAAGGGGCACAGGTGAATCGACCATTAAGCTTGAGAAGAGTGATCTCCAGTCTGTGGAGTTATGGCAAATTCTGTATTTTCTCATTCAACAAATATTAATCAATCAGTCAACAAGCATATATTAGGCACCTACTATATGGGTTGGACCCTGTGTTTGATGCAGAGGACACAAGGAAAAAAGAGTGAAATGATTCTTATTCTCAAAGACCTTATAGTCTAATGGAAAAGACAAATTATATATATAAATATAAACATAAATATGAAGTGTAAAGATACAAATATATACAAGGGAGTAAAAGACAAGATTATCTGGGGAGGGAAGACTTTAGGTTTCATGCTCAAGATGCTACACATACCATCCCTTTGCAAAAACTGTGATGTGTGGATATGTGTATGCAGAGACAGAGAATTAGGATGACTAAAAGTTCCTCAGGGGAGGGATCATTTCATTTTTGTCTCTAAGCCCCCATCATGCAGCCTCAGTACTGACGCCAGACAAGTGATGAATAAAATGATCGTTGATTGAAGCTTCCTAAGTTCATGCCTCTTGGAGCTGGGTTGAAGAAATTAGGGGTGACTGGTCTGGAGAGTAGTGACAACATGATATTTGTGTTCAAGTAGGCAGTGGTAAAGGGAAGTCGACTAATCAGCTTGGCCTTCCGGGGCAGAATGAGGTAGGAGGACACATTCCTCTCCAGACTATAATTTTGATTTTTTCCAGATTTTCTCTTTCATGCCATAGAAATCTCTTTGCTCTGGAAGCTCATTCCATTGGGGATGTAACCCATTGGGCCTGAGGGGCAGCCTTCTGACTGGCCAGCTCCTGGTTTTAGGATGCTTAAGCCAATGATGTCTCCTCTCTAAGTTACGCTCTGGATCTCCCCCAGACTTTCTTTACCGTGCACAAGTCATCTCCATCTCTGGATAGTGTTCTCCATTGTTAATTGTTCCCCTCATGGTTCTTGAATGCATCTCTTTGCCTTCATGACATCCCTATTCTGACACCTCCTTGTAGCCCAGAGGAGACTGTGGGTTCTCAAAAGCTGTGGCAGTGGAGTGTAAGCAGATTTCACCAACTTAGAAAATCTTTTGGGGGGCAGCTAGGTGGAACAGTGGATAGAGCAGCTGCCATGAAGTCAGGAGGACCTGAATTCAAATCTGGTCTCAGACACAACACTTCCCAGTTTTGTGTCCCTGGGCAAGTCACTTAACCCCAATTGCCTCAGCAAAAAAAAAAAAAAAATCTTTTGAGAATAGTCTCAGGGATAGACTGGATATTTTCAAAATTTTTTTTATTATTATAGCTTTTTATTTACAAGTTATATGCACGGGTAATTTTTCAGCATTGATAATTGCCAGACCTTTTGTTCCAATTTTTCCCCTCCTTCCCTCTCCCTTCCCCCAGATGGCAGGTTGACCAATACATGTGACTAGATATTTTCTATCTGAAGACCAGCCTGGTTAAATTCAGAGATTCTTCAGTCAGTCAATACATCAATCGGTGTTTAAGGTCAATATACTAGTCATTGTGCTAGGTTCTGGGAATACAAAAATAAAAATGAAATAGTTCTTGGCCTCAAGCAGCTTAGGTTCCATTGCACATACACACATAAGATACTTAACCTCCCTCAGTTTCCTTATCTGTAAAATGGGGAGAATAATACTACTTACCTCCCTGGGTTGTAATCAAAATCAAATGAGTTGATATTTGTAAAGCATTTGCACTGTTTGTGGTGTAGTGGGTACTGAATAAATGCTTGTTTCCTTCCTTTCTTGCTTATCTGCTCTCTTTCCCATTAGGCTTTGAGGTTCTTGCAAGTAGGGATTATGTTCTTATTTTTCTTATTACCCCCTGCTGTTAACCCAGGGACTGACTGGCACATAATGAACACTGAGCAAATGCTTGTTGACTGACAGTGCTGAAGTATCTGAAGAAGTCTCAGTTGCTGAAAATATTGCTAATTAATAACAGAAACTGCAAATAAAAGCATAACTGGAGAGAAGTTATAGCCTGGCAAAGATTAATAGAAAATATAGAAGCTAAAGATGTTTGAAAAGCAATTGTGATGACTCCAGCCGGGGTCTTTCTCTGTCTTGAAAAGCTTAGTATAAACTAAACAATCAAAAGTTAAATGATCCCAAGTCAGAAAACAAAGATGGGAGGGGGCAAAAGGGAAGGAATTGATGAAAGGGCTTTATTTGAGAATCAGGGTTGGTTTCTTCCCCCCCCCCAAGTTTTATTTCTGCCTTTTGTGTTCTATACAATAGATATTTCCCTTTAAATCTCCCTCTCCCAGTCCTCCCTTGTAACAAAGAAAACAGCTCCTGCAAAAAGTATCTCAGGCAACCACCTCCTTCTGACAGCCCATGCAACATTCGGGATGGGCATCTGTTCTCCAGACCTAACATTAGTCGTTATATTTAATCAAATGAAGTCATCCACCCATACAGTAGGCACTTAATAAATGCTCATTCCCCTCCCCAGCACCCTTCATCTGAATCAGCCATCTTTTACTATTTTCGCTCAGATTATTATTGTCATTGTTTATATCATTCTAATTCTGCTTTTTTCTCTCTTCATCAGTTTGTCAAAATCCCCTTATTATTTTCTGAGTTTTTTTTTTTGTTTTTTTGTTTTTTTTTTTTTTTTTTGCTGAGGCAACTGGGGTTAAGTGACTTACCTAGAGTCACACAGCTAGGAAGTGTTAAGTGTCTGAGGTCAGATTTGAACTCATGTCCTCCTGACTTCAGGGCTGGTGCTCTATCCTCTATTTTCTGAATTTCTTCAAGTCTTTTCTTCATGTACAAAATATTTCATTATATTCACATATCCTAATTCATCCAGCCAGTCCCCAGATGACAGCCACCCACTTTGTTTTTGCTACCACAAATAAATAATGATAAATAGCATTTATAGAGCACTTTAAAAATTTCAAAATAATTTATGGGTATTATCTCCTTATTTCTCACAACAATCCTCAGAGATAGGTACTTTTATTACCCATATCTCACATCTGTGGAAGCCAAATCTGAGGGAGTTTAAGTTACTTGCACAGTAAGTGTCTGAAGAAGGAGACACACTCAGGTTTTCCTAACTGCCAAAACCATCACTCTATCTCCTATATTGTTGAGGTTGGGAAGGGACCCCAAAAGTGCAGTGTCTCAAAGTATCTCAAAAGAATTTGAAGGCTTGAACCCATTTCCAAGTCAAGAGGGGAAAGTTTATTGTAATTGTAACAGCAATTGAAGGGGTCTGATTTCCAAGAAAATTTAGCAAAGAACCAGAAGCAAAGAGACACATTTCTCTCTCCCCCTCTCTCCTCCCACCCCCCTCCCTGTCTTTCTCTCTCTCTCTCTCTCTCTTTCTTTCTCTCTCTCTCGCTATCGTTTCTGCCTCTGTGTCTCTCTCTGTCTTTCTTTCTCTCTGTCTCTCTCTGTCTTTTTCTCTCTCTTTCTCTTTCTGTCTGTCTCTGTCTGTCTCTGTCTGTCTCTGTCTCTGTCTCTGTTTGTCTCTCTCTTCTTCCCTCCCTCCCTCCCTCTCCTCTCTCTTCCCCCCCTCTCTCCCTCCCTTCCTCCCTTTCTCTCTCTCTTCCTCTCTCTCTCTCTCACACACACACACACACACAATCTGTTGTAACTATTTTGGTATAAATGGTTCCTGAGTTTCTATGTTTGATTTTCTTAAAATATATATAAGGAGGGGGGTGGGAGAGGAGAGAGCCTTGACTAGGAACATGTTAGTGAAATTTCTTATGTAATTCTTTTAAAACTTTTTCTTTATTATTAAGAACTTCATATGTGTATAATATCTTTGCACATTTTAAGATGCTACATAAGTGTCAGTTCCTATTATCAGCTCTATCTTATAAATATTTTAACTCCTTGATGACGCTCTTATTCTAATGGTACTAATTTTGTTGGCACAAAGGCTTCTTAATTTTATATATAATCAAAATTGTTTTATTTTTTGATTGAGAGAAAGAGAAGAGAGAGGATGGGAAGAAAGAGAAGATAAAAAAAAAAGAGAGGAGAAGGAGGAGGAGGAAGAGGAGAGGAAGGGAGAGAGAGAGACAGAGGGAGGGAGACACATACACAGAGACAAATGCAAAGCCTGGTAAGAGGGACTTTCCCAACTTTTGTTTATTGTATCAGTTTCAGAGGAAGGAAAATCTGCAGGCTTATTCATAGCCCACTTCCTATAGCTTTCCCTAGCTACAGCTGGAAAAGATTATTATTCCCAAATCCAGGATCAGTATTTTTCTGGACCAGTTATGACTCTTTAAACCAGGTGACCCAAAACTGTATTTTCTTCCTGGGATTTCTCTTTTGGGGGGTTATAGGATAGTATAATGCCTAACCATCCAGGTAGGAACAGAGAGAGAGAGAGAGGCCCTGAATAGTCTATTCCTACTGTGGATATTTTTATAGATAGGAGGACATTGTCAAGAACACTCAGTCCCTGGCTCAAAACTATGGTTCAGCCTTATAATCCTTCTGTCTTAGCAACCCTGAAACACCTGGCAAGCTTCTGTAGAAACTATTTTCAGCCAATTTGCATGATGGTAAAGCTATAACCACCTGACTTTCAGGCTTGTGGTTTGTTAGCTATCTAGGTAGAAAATTAAATCCTTTCTTCTTGTTTGAAAACCATGTCTTTTTCCCATGCTACGTGTATTTGCTTTAGAAGGTGGGTCACTGACTACTTTTGTCCCTCAGGGTTGTTTATAGGAGCAGCCCTCAATGGATAGAATTTCTAATAGTCACTCCCAAGTCCCAATTAGAGTGTTCTCCATTGATTATCTTTTAATTTGTTTAATTATTTTTATATATTTAATTATCTTTTAGAAAGGATGTAGGGATGGGGCTTTCTACTCCAACCTTAATTAATATAAGTCCCAGATTTCTCCATAGACTCAAATATATAAACTCAATAAGAGTCTCAATTAACTCCGAAGAAGCAAAGTGCTTTGATCTCACCAAATCTGATGATCTTTCCTCAGGTCTCTTCTTGACTTATTTACATCATTTGACAATGTTTAGTACTCTCTCCTCTTGGATATTTTTTCCCTATTGTGTGTATGTGTGTGTGTGTGTGTGTGTGTGTGCACATGCATGTATATGATACTAATTTCTCCTGCCTCCTCCCTGTCTTACCATTTTTTCTCATTTTGCTTTGCAGGCTCATCATCCATTTCAGGTCCAACAAGCTGGTGCATTGATCCATTCATCCGTTGATAAAGAACTAGATCTAGAGACCCGAATTCAAATCTGATCTCAAAAATTTGCTGCTGTGCGACTCTGGACAAGACCTTTGACTTTTCTCAGTCTCAGTTTCCTCAGCTGGAAAATGATAATAATAGCACCTATCTCTTGGAGTTGTTGTGAGGATCAAATGAGATAATATTCATAAAGCATTTAGAACAGTGCTTGGCACATAGTAGGCTTTATAAATGCCTTTTTCCTACTTTGCTCTACTTGTAGGTATTCCCAAGGTTCTTTCTACACTTTGTTTCCCATGATTTTAATTGTCATCTTTATACAGATCTACCCCGACATGTTCTAATTTCTCCGGTGACCTCAATCTCAACTTCCTCCTTTTTCTAAGGGGATTTTTAGATTTCTTTTAGATTTGACCTACCCCCTCCTACCTTTCCACTCTACTTACTTTTCTCCCTCCACAATATTCTCATCATCTGACCTCTCCTTCCTATTCACAAACCTCCCACCTTGCTTCAGAACCTTATTAGCTCTTGCCTAGATTATCACAATACTTTCTCAATTGTTCTCCCTGAACCAAGGCTCTCCCTGCTCCAGTCCATCCTACTCATAGCCACAAAGGAATTTTCCTTCAGCACAGATTTGACCATGTGACTCCAATTCAATAAACGCTGGTGGTTTCTGTAATATTCTCTCTAAAATGTAATGTTCTTTGCCTCTGGGATAAAATATAAACTCTCCTATTTAGCTTTTAAAACCCCAAACTATCCAGTCTCAATGGATGTTATTCACCCTCTTGCTCTATAATCCAGCCAAACTGGCTTTTTCTCTTCCCTTCACACATACGTCCCCATCTCTGTACCTTTTCTGGCCATCCACCATGTCTTATATCCACTCCTGCTTTAAATAGTCATTCTCTTCCTTCAATATGCAGCTAAAACTTCTGCATGAAGCCTTTCTTGATTTCTACCCCTAAGTGCCACTAATACCCTTCCTCTTAAACTACATATTTTCTATTTATTTTCCTAATATTGATTCTATATATTCATATGATTTTATTTACACATATAAGTATGTGGGGGGGTGCATGTTACCCATTAGATGGCAAGCTTTTTTCAAGCAGGACTTGTTTCATTCTTTGGAAGCTTCCTGTCTTTGAAGTGCCTTGAGTTCATTCTTGTGCCTGTACTAAGGAGGAAAGGGAGTGAGTTCAAGAATGTTATAGTCCTACCATATCACTAGAGAGACTGGACCAGCAAGAGACAATGCAGCAACTGAAAGACAAGAGACATCCCAAAGGAAAAGCTGGATACACAGGGATGAGCAGCTTCTGGACCCTACCAGGGACCACCATTGTACTCTAAGTTTGAGCTCACTCTTCCCAGGAGCCTGTGTGTATTTGTGGGAGAGTGTGCCCCAGACTTTTGAGCAGATGTTTCTATACCAACTTACTATAGCACAGTGGTAAATACTCTTTCTAAAAGCTAATTATGTATTGCCGATAATCAGGGAGGAGCACTACTGATGAGGGCTCATTACCAACAATAAGAGAAAAACCCCAGCCCTACAAGGTTATCGCTAGGATTTTGAATGGGGCTACTCTGGGGGTCTAACGCATCAACCTAATGAGAATTGGGGAATTAGCCTTGGAGGGGTTGTTATATCAAACAAGTATAAGAATAGTTGTGAGAGAAAAATTACCCTCAAACTAGGGTGTACTTTCTCCTTGCTTATACAAGCTCCCTGAAGAACGAGTTTAAATTTAGAGAAAAAATAGTTGTGGTACACATGTATTGAGCCAAAGTTTCTAAAGGGCCTTTTCTCCCATGGTGGAGGTTCTGCTTAGGGGTACGCTCCATGACACACTGAAAATCCCTTGTCCTTGTGAAGGACTGAAGATGCCTTTCTTCAGCTCTTAAGGGTCATTAGCCAAGGCTGATGGGACTTCTGAGTCTTCTAACCTTTCATAGTTCACAGGGCTGTAACACGGTCAATTCTGCTCCTGGATAGTCAGTTGCCTTTTCTTATGGGGCTTTCTGTCTTCCCTCAGCAAGCCTCCCTATATTCCCAGCTGCTCTCTTCTTTGTTTAATCTCTCTGGTAACATGCTTGATGGGGAATGGGGAGGAGACTGGAGGAGTCACTCTCTCCTTCCTTCAAGACTAGGTTCTTCTTAGGGACCTGAAATGCACAGCTCCCAAATGTGGAATTTCTTCCCTCACAATGACAACTAGGTAGTATAGTGGATGGAGTGTCAGGACTGGGTTCAGGAAGACTCGTCTTCCTGAGTTCACATCAGGACTCAGACATTTATTACTTAACCCTGTTGGCCTCAGTTTCCCCATCTGTGAAATGAAATGGAGAAGGAAATGGCAAACCACTTCAGAATGGGATCATAGAATCTGACAAGACTGGACAAGAAACAACAATAAAATCCAACTAGCTTTCAAAAATAGCCTGTTGTTCTTATGCACATGGGAAATGACTTATTCTCTTTAAGCAGTCATACAAATATTGGCCATGTGATGTCATCTGCTTTTAACCGATGACCCTTTTGAATTAAGGAGTTTTCACATCTAGTTTACATCTGAATGACTGATTCAACTGAAATATGGTCTTTTGTGATTAATTGTAGTGGGGGGTCTACCTCTACCTAGCTTTAGCAAATTTAAGTAATTGAGAAAATATCCTCTTGAAATTTCATAATTAACCAGATTGCTGCCATATCACATTAAAAAAAAAGCATAATTCCACTTGGAAGATGATCTTCAAAGACTAATTCGATGTGCAATTATTAGAAAATATGTTTCAAGATGTTGTTCCTTTAGGTACTGATTTATGTGATCTCAGTGCTGGAAATGCAGAGCTGATTTTTAAAATGAACATTTTCCATTTAAAGCTGAAGGATGGGGGACCTTAAAGACGATTTAGACCAATCCTCTCATTTTACATATGAGGTAACTGAGGCCCACAGAGATGAAGAGACTTGCACAAAGTCCTTCCTTCCTTTCTTCCTTCCTTCCTTCCTTCCTTCCTTCCTTCCTTCCTTCCTTCCTTCCTTCCTTCCTTCTTTCCTTCCTTCCTCCCTTCTTTCTTTCCTTCCTTCCTTCTTTCCTCCTTCCCTCCCTCTCTCCTTCCTTCTTTGTCTCCTTCCTTATTTCTTTCCTTCTCCCTTTCTTTCCTTTTTCTTTACTGAAGATTTAGCTCTTGCAAAAGTGCTAAATGTGTTAAAACTGAGAAGCTGCATTTAGAACATTCTAATTACCTTATGATTTTGCATAACCACTCTCCAGAAAGAAAAAAAAAAACCAACTGTGAAAACACATTTATTCTTAACCAAAATTTCTTCCCACTTCTCTCTCTGAGCTGTTCTCTCAGCTCTCTCTTCTGCTTTAATATTGTTCTTCTTCACCTTTTCAAAACCCAAGTGAAAGAACATCCAAAGCCAGGTTATCCACCTGTCTTCATGCCAAGGGGGTCTGACCCACCCAGGGTGACTTTCTTCAAATACAATTTTCCAGCCCATTATTTTAGTCTAGATAATACTCATTAAGGCTTCCTAGGATTGGACTTAATTCAACAAACATCTATTTTTTTTGCCATTTATTTTATTTTATTTTTTAAAATAACTTTTTATTGCCAGAACCCATGCCAGGGTAATTTTTAACAACATTATCCCTTGCACTCACTTCTGTTCCAATTTTCCCCTCCCTCCCTCCACCCCCTCCCTCAGATGGCAAGCAGTCCTATACATGTTAAAGAGGTTACAGTAGATCTTGGATACAATATATGTGTGCAGAACCGAACAGTTCTCTTGTTGCACAGGGAGAATTGGATTCAGAAGGTAGAAATAACCCAGGAAGAAAAACAAAAATGCAAACAGTTTATATTCATTTCCTAGTGTCCTTTCTTTGGGTGTAGCTGCTTCTGTCCATCCTTGATCAATTGAAACTAAGTTAGATCTTCTCTTTGTTGAAGAAATGCACTTCCATCAGAATACATCCTCATACAGTATAGTTGTTGAGGTATATAATGATCTCCTGGTTCTGCTCATTTCACTTAGCATCAGTTCGTGTAAGTCTTTCCAATCCTCTCTGAATTCATCCTGCTGGTCATTTCTTACAGAGCAATAATATTCCATAACATTCATATACCACAATTTACTCAACCATTCCCCATCTGATGGGCATCCACTCAGTTTCCAGTTTCTGGCCACTACAAAGAAGGCTGCCACAAACATTCTTGCACATACAGGTCCCTTTCCCTTCTTTAGTATCTCTTTGGGGTATAAGCCCACTAGTAGCACTGCTGGATCAAAAGGTATGCACAGTGTGATAACTCTTTGGGCATAATTCCAAACTGCTCTCCAGAATGGCTGGATGTGTTCATAATTCTACCAACAATGTATCAGTGTTCCTGTTTTCCCATATCCCCTCCAACATTCCACATTATCTTTCCCTGTCATTCTGGCCAGTCTGACAGGTGTGTAGTGGTATCTCAGAGTTGTCTTCATTTGCATTTCTCTGATTAATAATGATTTGGAGCATATTTTCATATGGCTAGAAATAGTTTTAATTTCTTCGTCTGAGAATTGTCTGTTCATATCCTTTGACCATTTATCGATTGGAGAATGGCTTGATTTCTTATAAATTAGAGTCAATTCTCTATATATTTTGGAAATGAGGCCCTTATCAGAACCTTTGACTGTAAAAATGTTTTCCCAGTTTATTGTTTCCCTTCTAATCTTGTCTGCATTAGTTTTGTTTGTATAGAAACTTTTCAATAACAAACATCTATTAAGTGTCTACTGTATGGAAAGCTTTGGGTTAGGTGCTTACAAATATTAAGCAGTTCCTAACCTCAAGCAGCTCATATTGTATTGGACAATATTGTTCTTGTTGTTTGTCCTTCATTCTTAAAAAGGATCATGACATCAGAGAGTGATGCTATGACACGAAGGGAAATTGGATTTAAGTGAGGGAGGACTATGCAAAGTCACCAGCCTCCCTTTCTCTCCAGAATCATCAACAGGTCTCATTTTGATTAAGGCAACACCTATTCAGTGATTTAGACTATGTAAGAAATATAACAGAGAATGGCCTCTTTTACCTAGTCAAAAAAAAAAAATGAATCTGAAAGGGGAAGACCCTCAGTATTTTCAGCCAAAACAGAAATAATTGCTATATACATTCACTCTGAGCCAATCAGGGCCCAAATGGTGACCAAGTAGGCTTGGCTTGGGATTTACTGTTAATCAATCAAAGAGAGCCAGTCATCTGGGTCTATGGCATGGTCCTAATCTGTAAACCCCAAGATAACTTGTGAGGTTTCAGCAATCAAAATTTACATTCTCTTGGCCAAAGCATCTGCAAATAAGTATATGATACCCTATGTGGACAGAAGGAAGGGAAGGGAAAGAAGAAAGATAGGAAAAGGAAAAGGAAAAGGAAAAGGAAAAGGAAAAGGAAAAGGAAAAGGGAAGGGAAAGGAAGGAAAGGAAAGGGAAGGGAAGGGAAGGGAAGGGAAGAAGGATCTGTATTGCCTAACTGGTATTGTTTGTCTAATTAGAGAATCTAAATTGTTGGACTTCAAAACCCTCAGGAATCATTGCATTCTCTGAGACATGATAAGACTCTTGTAGGACTTGAAAACCCTCAGGAATCATTGCATTCTCTGAGACATGATAAGACTATTGCAGGATTTCAAAATCTGCAGGAATCATTGGATTACCTAACACATAAAAAGACTGTTACAGGACTTCAAAAACTTGGGGGGATCATTGGATTCCCTGATATGTGAAGCAATGGACAATAGATTGGTTTTGGACTATCTCTTGGCTGCTAAAGAAGGCATATGTGTGACTGTTGTTTACATACCCTCCTTCTAGGACTTCTGGAAATCTTTTACAATACCATGTTGATTTATATTGTTTGTTACATCACTACTTGCATGTACAATTCATGTTTGTTATACCACATTGAGCCTGCACTGACTGTGGGGAGAATCATCACTTATAACTTGTGTATTGTTGCTATGTGCTTGTGTAATACCTCCCATGCTGATGGGTTTATGCATACCTGTTTCTAATAAGACCCTTCAGCCCAGAAACCTGCTAATAATATCTGGCTTGACTCCCCACTTCCCTTTGGTGCTTTTCATCTCCCTTCCTGAGATGTCAGGGAGAGTGTGATCACCTCCTTTTTGGTGTTTTCACCTCCTTTCCTGAGAAGTCAGGGATGGCATGACCACCTGTGTTCTAAAACAAAAGAAAGTGGGAGATGTAAAGGGTCGAAACTCTGAGCAGATGCACTTGGACAACTGAGCACTTAAAGCTAATTACCAATTGGACAATACTCTATTAGCATATGCTTGGAGAATGGCCCTGCCCACTATTCTGTCCTGGCTTGATCTGTTAATGTATACAGAGAATTGTAAGAGGGATTAGAGGGTGGAATAAGACAAGCGAGAGTTACTTTTGGCTGTAGAGAGAAAGAAGGTGTGGCGATCCTGTGTCCATTCCCCTGACTGTTACCCCAAAAGACCAAGAATAAAGATCAAGGGCTTTTGCTTATCCCGACTCCGGCTGATTCTAAGGTATCCAGGGTGCTATAAACATATAAGATGAAAGGAAAAATTAAATGATCTTTCCTGTTTCTGTTCCTTGTCCTATGCCTTGTAGATAGACATGTAGGACTACCAAAAAGGAAACCTTGGTTTGAATCCTGGCTCAACAAATCACTTAAATACTCTGTACTAACATGAGCCTGAACAAATCACTTAAGCTTTCTGTTTCAGTTTCCTTTCCTAATAAATAAGAATAAAAGTTACTTTATCTTTTCCACTGAGAAGACAAAAAGAAATGGCAAGTAAAGGTAAAAATGACTACAGTAAATTTACATAATTGAAACAGCACAATTTGTAAGTTTTTTATTGGATGGGTATAGGACAGGGGTCCTCAAACTTTTTAAATAGGGGGCTAGTTCACTGTCCCTCAAACTGTTGAAGGGCCAGACTATAGTAAAAAGAAAAACTTTATTTTGTGGGCCTTTAAATAAAGAAACTTTATAACCCTGGGTGAGGGGGATAAATGTCCTCAACTGCCACATCTGGCCCGCGGGCCATAGTTTGAGGACCCCTGGTCTAGGGGATATATTGGAGATAATGGATTTAAGGTGAAAGGACAATTTGATTCTCAGCTCTCCTACTTACTACCTGAGTACCATGGACAGGTCACTTGCATCTTGGTTTCAGGCTATCAAATGAAAAGTTGGACTCAGAAATCTCTTTCAGCTCTAAATTCTGTGAACCATTCTGCCTAGGTCCAAACCTTGACTCTACTTTAAAACTTGCTCCCAAGTCATGTTGTTTCTGACTTCACAACATCTCTCATATACGCCAGAAAGCTTCTTCTTCTTGTCCCCTGGACTATTGAAATAGCCCGCCTGAAATCTCACCTCCTTTCAATCCATCTTCACTCAACTGCTAAAATAAATTTCCCAACAAAGCACAGGTCTGATCCTGTTCCAACCCTACCCACACACACCCAGTAAGTTCCAGTGGCCCCTATTTCCTCCAGGATCAAACATACAATCCTCTGATCTTTTAACACAACATTTCATCTCCCAGTTCGATGACATTTCATTGGCTATCTCCCCATGTTTAGAATACTCTCCCTCCTTGTCTTTCCCTCCTGTTTTTTTTTTCAGATTCAGCTCAGATTCTACTTTCTGCAGTCTCATCCAAGCCTAATGCTAGTGCTTTTCCTCAGCTCCTTTTACACTGTCTGTATCTTACATTTCCATAGTTATTTGCATGTTGTCTCTTCATTAGATTTTCAGTCAGGGATTTTTTTTTTTTTTTTTTTGCTTTCCTTTGTATCCCCAGTATTTATAGTAGTGCCTTATACATAAATAAGTGCTTAATAAGTGCTTGTTGATTGAGACTACTTACTAGCTTTGAGACACTGGGCAGGTCACAGTTTTTATTTTTTTATATTTTTCATATTTCATATTTCAAATTTTTTTATTTTCATGTTTTTATTTTATCATTTCTAAATAGGTTCAATAATACTTTCACTACCACAATTCTCAGAGACCTTTTATAAATCAGAGGAGGACTGAAATCTGTGAAGAACAAAACATTGGAATTAAAAATCTTTAAAGCTTTGCTGGATCTGACATTAAGAGGAAAGTTCCATATGGAAGTAAATTGGTAACCTGAAGAAAAAAGAAGATACCATGATCAACTGTGAAAGAGTGGCTACTTTGATTGCTACAAAGATCCAAAACAATTGAAAAGAACCATGAAAAAAAATGTTCTCCATCTCTAGAGAAAGAACTAATGAACTTTGAGTGCAAAGTATAATTTTTTCACTTTATTTCCATTTTTCTTTTTGCAACATGGCTAAAATAAAATATGTTTTGCATAATTTCACATGTATAATTGATATCATATTGCTTTTTTTTTCAGTGAGTGTGGGAAGGAGAGGGAGGGAATTTGGAACTCAAAATGTATAAAAAAAAGAATGTTAAAAATAAATAATAATTTTAAAAAGAAAAATAAAGTTAGAAGCTTTTTTTGCAAGGGTGATATACAAAGAAAAGTATTTTTGGAAGACAAAGATTCTGATCAGTGCAATGCCCAGCTAGGGTTCTAAAGGACCCATAATGCAGCATACCACTCACACTGTCAGAGAGGTAAAGGATGCAGGCTGTAGAATGAAATCCCCATTTTTTGAGAAAGCCAGTGTGAGAATTTGCCTTGATTAATTACACATATTTGCTTCAAGGGTTTTGTTTTTCTCCTTTTTGTTTTAAATTTTTGGAGAGGTGAAAGGAAAGAGAAAATAAACATTTATTAATTTAAAAAAATTAAAAATAAAAACCATAGACTACAGAGAGGAAAAAAATGAAGTATGATGACTATTAATCTAATTGCACTCTCTCTCTCTCCCTCCTTCTCTCTCTCTCTCTCTCTCTCTCTCTCTCTCTCTCTCTCTCTCTTTCTCTTTCTCTCTCTCCCTCCTCTCCAATCCATCCTCCATCTAGCTGCAAAATTGGCTTTCTCAAAGGTTGATCATGTCACTCTCTCTGACTCAAGAATTTTCAGTGGCTCCCTTCTGCATCTTGACAGCTTGGCATTTAAAGCCCTTCACAATCTGGCTCCAACCTTCCTTTCCAGATTGATTTTACATTATTCCCCCTCTGGCGGTCCACATTCCAAACTGGCTGATTTCCTATTTCTAGCCCTCAGTAATACAGCTCCTATCTCCATTCCCTTCATGCTGCTTTTTCCTTATGCCTGGAGGATGCTGCCTCATAGAATTCCCGGGCATCTCAAAAGCTCAGCTCACAGAAACCTTTCCTGACCCTTTTTCTGATTTTGGACTTCCTCCCTTCTCCCTCCTTTACTGATTGGTGGACATCTAGTCTCCCAAATGGAATACTAGCTACGAAAGAGCTGGGACTTTTTTGGTCTCCCTTTGTCTCCCTAAACCTCAGAGCTGGTGCTTAATAAATGCTCAGCATTTATCAGAATTGGATTAATGTTACCACACGCTTTATTAAGCTTCTGGAGGGAAAGGAAAATCTCTCCCGGAGCTTAGTCCAGTGCCAGCCACAGAGTAGATCAAGAAACCACAGAATTCTAGAATTGGAAGAGACCTTGTGACCCTCTTGCCATCTCTGAAAGAACCCCCCCAGTAATATACCCAACACAACTGGTGACCTACCAAGACAATTCCAATAGACTTGGGATGGAAAATGCCATCCACATCCAAAGAAAGAACCATGGAGACTGAATAAGGACTGAAGGATCTTATTTTCACCTTTGTTTTTGTTGTTGTTTTCTCGTGATTTTTCACTTTTGTTCTGATTTTTCTTTCCCAATATGACTGATATGGAAATATGTTTTAAAAGATTGTACATGTACATGCAATCTATATCAGATTGCATTGCTGTCATGGGGAAGGGGGAGGTAAAGGAAGGAGGGAGAAAAAAGATTGGAACTCAAAATCTTACCAAAATGAAGACTGAAAAATATCTTTACGTATAATTGAAAAAAAAATACCATTAAAAAAAAAACCTGCTGCTCTAGACCTTTCTTCAAGACCTACAGGGCAGGAAATCTCTGAGATTAACTTCAACAGGCTCCTTTGCTACCACCCCTCACTGTGCCTCGTTTTGCCCTCTAGGGCCAAATGAGATCGGTGGACTCTCTCTTCCATGTGACAGCTCTCATTTCCCACTAATACCCCCAGATCCTTTTCAGACAAATTCCTAAGTATGACCCCCCCCCCCCCCCCCCCCCCCGTACTTCTGAAATTGATTTTTTTTTTGCATTTTTCCCTTGAATTTCATCTGATTGGATTTAGCCCAATGTTTTAGACTGTCAAGATCTTTCTCTTGGTCATCCCCAGTGTGAGCTATTCTTCCCCGCTTTGCTTACAGTGTAGTTCGAGCACTGGGCTGAGAATTAGGATGACATCTTCCTGAGCTCAAATCTGGCCTCAGACACTAACTAGCTGTGTGACCCTAAACATGTCACTTCACTCTGTTTGCCTCAGTTTACTCATCTGTAGAATAAACTGGAGAAAGAAATAACAAATGACTCCAGTAAATCTGCCGGGAAAATCCCAAACGGTCTCATAGAGAGTTAGACATGACCGAACAGCAACAAGCAGAGTCTGCAGACTTGATGCATGATCTGTGTTTGTTGAATTGAATTTGTGTGTCTCATGCTGCATTAACAAATCAGTTCCTGGAGGGATAGTTCTGGATTCCTTGTGTGCTAGAGTCCCTACCCTTCCTGCCTCTTACCTTACTCACCAAGTGAGTCCTTGGGCTCTTTGTCCTGGATCAAAAGATGTTCCTTTAACGTAGGGGAAGACTGGTATTAGGTAACTATTTCAGATGAACAGCCTCCTCCCCCTGGGAAATTTAGTCTCTTTCCTGGAGCCTCAGATGAATGTGGCTTATTAGTGGTCTAGCAACATTCCTTCAAGCGGATATTAAATACAGATAAGGAGGGAGGTAGGGGAAGAGAAATTGGAAAGGTTGTTATTTGTCAGGCAGCTAAGTGGCAAATTAGAGTGTCGGGCCAGGAGTCAGGAAGACCTGAATTCAAATCCAGACTCAGAAACTTACTAGCTGTGTGACCCTGAGCAAGTCATTTCATTCTGTTTGCCTCAGTTTCTTCAGCTGTAAAATGAGCTGGAGAAGAAAATGGCCAACTGCTCCAATGATTTTGTAAGAAAATCCCAAATGAGGTCATGGCTGAAATGACTGATAAAAAACAAGAACTAGGGATTAGTTGAAAGAACTAGACACAAGGAGAGAGAGACAGATGAAAGAGAGATAGGAGAGAGAGAGAGAGAGAGAGAGAGAGAGAGAGAGAGAGAGAGAGAAGGAAATAGGGAGAGAGGAAAATAGAGGGAAAGAGAAAGAGAGAAGAAGAAGAAGAGCAGAGAAGAGGAGAGGAGAGGAAAGAAGAAGAAAGTTGAGGAGAGGAGAGGAGACGGAGACAGAGACAGAGAGGGAGATATGCTTAAAAGAATTGCAAAGGGGCAGCTAGATGGGGCAGTGAATAGAGTGCCAGCCCTGAAGTCAGGAAGATCTGAATTCAAATCCCACCTCAGACAATTAACACTTCCTAGCTGTGTGACCCTGGGCAAGTCACTTAATTGCCTCAGGAAAAAAATTACACCTATTTAACCTATAACAGATAGCTTGGTGTCTTGGGGAGGAGGGGATGGAAGGGAGGGAAGGAGAAAGTAATTGAAATTCAAAATCTTACAAAGATGAATGTTGGAAACTCTCTTTACATGTAGTTAGAAAAACAAAATATTATTAAAAATAAATTTCCAACGACTAGCAAATAAAATAAAATATATGATCCTCTTATTGAGTTAAACAACATTGATTAAATACACATTATGTGCCAAGCACCAGGGAGTCAAAGATGAACATGAAACAGTTCAATGCAGAGCCAAACAAGCAGAACCAGGAATACATTGTACACAGTAACAGCAAGAATGGACAATAATCAATTATAAAAGACTTGATTCTTCTCAGTGGTTCAGTGATCCAAGGCAGCCCCAATACACTTGGACAGAAAATGCATCTGCATCCAGAAAGAGAACTAAGGAGAATGAATGTAAATCAACACATGCTACGTTCAACTTCTTTATTCTATATTTTTCTCTCCCAACATGATTCATAAAACAATGTGTATTAAAAATAAATAAACTAAAAAAGAAAATGAAACAGTTCCTGCCCTCAAGGAGCTGAACTTCTGCTGGGGGCCTGGATACAATTTGTATTTAGGTAAATGTAATACAAGGCAAATTGAGGAGGAGGAGAGCACCGATGATTATATGGCTGATAGTGGGCAGCATGTCCTTCTAAGAGATCAGAGGGAACTTCCTGAGGGAGGAAGCACCTGAAAGAGAGATGGAGCAAGATTGTGAGCAGCTGAATCCTTGTCCTGGGCCCTGATCTCTCTGCCTGGGCTCACTTCACTCATCTAGACGTCCTGAGATCAGGATGTCATAAAACAATTCCCTCCTGGTTTCTAACACCTTCTGTCCCAGAGCCAAGAGCTGAAGTGGTATAATTCTAGCATTTGGCCAAACCCTAGCTCCTAAGGTTTCTGTCTTTGTCTCTGGTTCTCTGTCTCTGGTTCTCTCTCTCTTCTCTTCTTTCTTTACTTGTCTTCTTTTTTTCTTTATCTCTGTCTCTGTCTCTTTGGTTCTCTGTCTCTCCATTTCTCTGTCTCTCTGGTTCTCTGTCTCTTGTCTGTTTCTCTCTTTCTCCTCTTATTTCTTCACTTTTCTTCTTTTTTCTTCATCTCTGTCTGTCTAATTCTCTGTCTCTTCATTTCTCTGTCTCTGTGTCTCTGTCTCTTCAATTCTCTGTCTTTGTCTCTGTCTCTGTCTCTTCCTCCCTCCCCCCCCCTCTCTCTCCTCATTCTCTCTCTCTCTTCTCTTCTTTCTTCACTTTTCTTTTTTTCTTCTTCTTCTGTCCCCCTCTCCCTCTCCACCTCCTCTCTGTGCTTTGTCAGTGAGGGGTTGCTGAGCAGCTGGCAGAATCCGGTTCAAAGATCAGGGGCCTGGCATCTGGCAGTTCCCTGAGCCTTATCAGCCAGAAGCAGTGCACAAGCGGCTTATGTAACATCCGTGAGTCACGGAAAGACAGAACCTCTGAGCTGGAAGAATTCCAAAGGTCAGCCAGTCCAACCCAGACTCACAAAAAAAAAAAAAAAATCCCCATGGCAGCATAGCCTAAAACTAATCATTTAGGATTAGCACAATCATGTACTTAGCTCAGGCCATCTTGGAACAAGAAGGCCATCTTGTTCAATTGTCCCATTTCACAGGAAAGAAAACTAAGGTCCACTGAGGTGGAATGATTTACTTCATAGTATTCAGGTTGTAAATAAATGGCAAAAATGAACTGGGATTTGAAACTAAGTCGAAATCTAAGCCTCTTTCTTCTGTAAAATGCTGCCTTAGGAGAAACTTGATATCTTTTGTAGTAGTAAATTCTACTTTTTGGTGGCTATGTTTACTAGGAATTTTCTCCTTTTCTCAAACCTAAAACTGCCCCTTCTCTAATTTGGAGATGGAAGGGAGCTAAGAGGCTTAAATTATTTTATTTTATTTTATTTTTGCTGAGGCAATTGGGGTTAAGTGACTTGCCCAGAGTCACACAGCTAGAAAGTGTTAAGTGTCTGAGGTCAGATTTGAACTCAGGTCCTCCTGACTTCAGGGCTGGTATTCTATCCACTGCTGCCCCCAAGGCCATGGAAACAGGGTTAAGTGATTTGTCCAGTCACATAGCTAATTAGCACCAGAGGCAGGATTTGAATCCACATTTTCCTGAGTTCAAGTCCAATGCCCTACCATCTATTAGCTGCCTATCATTCATCCACTCCTCCTAGTTGTTCCCTCTGGGGCCAGACCAAAAGCATCTAATCACTCTTCCAGATGAGAGTTTCTGATGTAGTTAGAGGCAGCCATAACATCCCTGCTAAGTCTTTTCTTCTCCAGGCTAATCATTCCCAATTCCTTCAAGTCCTCACATAGCTTGAACCCAAGGTCCTGCTGATTATCTTCTTCTGAACACTATCTTATGAACAGAAAGATGGAAAGAAGCAAATACTAAATTTTTCCCCTTAATTTTTTATCTATTTTTCACATTAACTTAAAAAAAAAAAGTTTGAGTTCCACATTCTTTCTGTCCCTCCTGCTCCTCTCCCACCTTTTGAGAAGGCAATCAATAGGATATCATTTATGCATATGAAGTCATGAAAAACATTTCTGTATTAGGTATATTGAGAAAGAGAGAGAGGGGGAGACAGAAAGAGAGAGGGAAGAAGGGAAGGAGGAAGAGAGAGAGGAGAAAGGAAAGAAAGAAAGAAAGAAAGAAAGAAAGAAAGAAAGAAAGAAAGAAAGAAAGAAAGAAAGAAAGAAAGAAAGAAGGAAGGAAAGAAAAAGGAAGGAAGGAAAGAAGGAAGGAAGGAAGGAAGGAAAGAAAGAAAGAAGGAAGGAAAAAAGAAAAAGGAAGGAAGGGAGGGAGGAAGGAAGGAAGGGAAAGAGGAAGGAAGGGAGGGAGGGAGGGAGGAAGAGAGGGAGAGGGAGAGAGGGAGGAAAAAAGAAAAAGAAAGGGGGAAAGGAGAGAGAGAAAGAGGAAGGGGGAAGGAAGGAAGAAAAGAAAGAAGGAAAGAAAATGAGAAAAAGAATGGGGGGAAAGTATGCTCCAATCTGCACCCAGAGGTAAATCGCACTTTTCATGATGACTCATTTGGAACTGTCTTGGGTCCTTGCCTTGAGCAGGGTAGCCAAATGTTTCATAGTTGATCAGTGTTACAATATTGCTGTTATTGTGTACAATGTTGTCTGGTTCTGCTCATTTCACTTTGCATCAGTTCATATAAATCTCCTCAGTTTTTTCTGAATCCATCTTGTTTGTCATTTCTTATAGCCCAAGAGTATTTCATTAACAATCATAGACTGAAACTTGTCCAGCTAGTTGATGGGCATCCTCTCAGTCTCCAGTTCCACCAGTGGGGCATTAGTGTCCGTATTTTTCCACACTCCCTCCAGTATTTGCCATTTTCCTTTTCTGCCATGTTAGCCAATCTGGTGGGTGTAAGTTGTCACCTCAGAATGAAACAAGCTTTTATTAAGCACTTTCTATGTGCACTATTCTAAGCATTTTACAATCTCACTTGATAAACCAGAGAAGTTATCATTATTATTCCCATTTTATAATTAAGGAAACTGAGGCAAACAGAAGAGATTTGTGGCCAGATTTGAATTAAGGCCTTCTGGACTTAAATACAATATTCTAGCTGGGACTTGAAAAAGGCAGTAGACAGTTTTATTTATTCAGATCACATGTACTATGAATCATTTCCATTTTAATCTTTATTTTTTTGGCAAAGGAAGAGCCATTATGTAGTAGCTGTTTTAAAGCAAAGTTTGTATAACCTACATTAGATGGCTTGCTCTCTTGGGGAGGGTGGAAGGAAGAGAGAGAAGGAGAAAAAAATTGGGGAACTTGAAATCTTAAAAAATGAATGTTGAAAACTATCTTTACATGTAATTGGAAAAAATAAAATATTAGTGAAATTTTTAAAAAATGAAGCAATAGCTCTTTCCCAAGGTTTTTCAAATGTGTTTTCTTTTATATTATTGTGATCATCACATAAATTGATCTCCTAGCTCTGCTCTCTATCAAGTCAGACAAGTCATCTCAAGGATCTCTAAATTCTTCCTATTTATCATTTTCAACATCTGGGGCATCTATTGACTCATCAAGTAACTTTTACCTGTAAATAGAAGGCAACTAAATGGCCCAGGGATAAGGAACTCTGAATTCAAAGCCAGCTTCAGACACTAGCTATGAGATCTTGGGGATGACATTTACCTTTGGTCTGAAGTTTCCCCACCTGTAAAATAGAGATAAGAATGTGTTTTTCTCAGAGGACTGCAGTAAGGATCAAATGAAATGATATTTGTAAAAAACAAAAACAAAAATCTTTGTAAACTTTGACATGCAATATAAAAGCTAGCTACTTAATAATTGCTATTATATTAATAATTGTTGTTATTATTAATTCCTGTTTACAAATATCTTTCCCAAAAACATCATCTCATTTTAGGGTCAGAGATCTAAATGTAGAATGGACCATCAAGGACAACTAATCCAACCTCCTCATTTACAGAGAGGGAAACAGATCAATAAAGATGAATCATAGAGGGTTTTTTAGTTTTTTTTATTATTATATAGCTTTTAATTTACAAGATATATGCATGGGTAATTTTTCAGCATTGACAATTGCCAAACCTTTTGTTCTAATTTTTCTCCTCCTTCCCCCCCACTCTCTCCCCCAGATGGCAGGTTCACTAATACATGTTAAATATGTTAAAGTATAAGTTAAATACAATATATGTATACATGCCCATACAGTTATTTTGCTGCACAAAAAGAATTGAACTCTGAAATAGTTACAGTTAGCCTGTGAAGGAAATCAAAAATAAAGATGAGCAAAAATATAGGGTTTGGGAATTCAATGTAATGGTTCATAGTCATCTCCCAGAGTTCTTTCACTGGGTGTAGCCGATTCAGTTCATTACTGCTCTATTGGAGTTGATTTGGTTCATCTCATTATTGAAGAGGGCCACGTCCATCAGAATTGATCATCATATAGTATTGTTGTTGCTGTGTATAATGATCTCCTGGTCAATGAATCATAGATTTGAGCCAGAAGGGACTTCAGAGTCCATTTACTTCTACCCTTTCGTTTTACAGACACAGAAACAGGTAATAAAGTCAGAGATGAGATTCGAACCCATGGCTTCTATCTCCAGAGCCAAGGTTCTCTGCATTGGACTATGCTTCCTGATATCCTTCTCGTGATGGAAAGAGATCTGGTTGGAATCTCACCTCTCCTACTCACCTGGGAAAAACACTGACTTTATTTGTGCCTCAATTTCCTCATCTATAAAATGAGGAGTTTGGGCTGGTGAGATGTTCTTTCCAACTCCTTAGATGCCTTGAGAATTTTTGTAGTTTACAAAACACTTTTACCTCCATCCTTTCCTTGATTTGATCCCCCCAACGTCACTGGGAGAAAGGGAGGAAAAATAAGGATAACCACCCCATTTTAATACTTAACAACATTTTTTCCAATTACATATAAGGATACTTTCTAACATTCATCTTTGTAAGACTTTGAGTTCCACATTTTCTCCCTCCTTCGCTTCCCTCTCCCCTCCCCAAGACAGCAAGCAATCCAATATAGACTAACATGTACAATCATGGTGAATATATTTCCATATTAGTCATGTTGTGAAGGAAAAATCAGAACAAAAAAAAGGAAAGAACCACAAGAAAGAAAAAAAAAACAAAAAACAGATTTTTTAAAAAGTGAAAATAGTATGCTTTGATATGCATTCGGTCTCCATAGTTCTCTCTAGGGATGCAGATGGCATTTTCCATCCCAAGTCTATTGGAATTGTCTTGGATCTCTATTGCTGAGAAGAGCTAAGTCTGTCATAATTGATCATCACAGTGATGAACCACCCCATTTTACAGATGAAAGAACTGACAAACATTGACTTGGATTTTATACATATTCCCAATGTTTCAGGAGAGCACTATGAGAGATTTCATGGATTAGAGAGGGGAGGGATTGGATGCGTAGAGACTAAATCACATTCTCTCAGAGCCTAGTTCCTCATCTGGGAAACGGGAAGGATTCCGGGCTAAATCACAAGAACATAATGAGGATGATGAGAGAAGGATGGATAGGAGAGAAAATAATCGTATTGTATATAAATAATCGTATTGTATAGTATAATTGTATAATACATAGATATAATTGTATATCTATATCTATATCTATATATCATATATATCTATAAATATAGATATATCTATAAACTATAGATATTGTAGATTGTATAATACAATAATATAATTATAGTACAATGTAATTGTGTCATAATGATAATAGATTATAATAAAATTATATTATCGTAATTATATTGTATAGCTATTGTATAGCTATATTGTATAGCTATTGTATAGCTATCGATTATGTAGCTATACAATAGCTATACAATATAATTACGATAATATAATTTTATTATAATCTATTATCATTATGACACAATTACATTGTACTATAATTATATTATTATAAGATAACATTGAAACATAATACAATGGGATAATAAAATTTTTGTGAACCTTAAGATGCTATAGAAAGACTGGCAGTTACTATCTATCACCAGTGGTACTCAGGAATCTTTAATGTCTCCCTATTGCCTCCAGGATGAAAGAGAAATTCTTCAGCTAGGATTTAAAGCCCTTCCTGAGTTGGCTCCAAGCTATCTTTCCAGACTGGTTTCCCTGCACACACTCCGTGTTCTCACCACACTCATAATTCCTTGAATTTGGCATTTCCTCTCTGGATGCTGATTTGTACAACGTGTCCTGAAATGCTCTTCCTCTTGTCACAAGTCCTTCTTAGAATCCTTTTCTTCCTTTGAAATCACCTCTTCCATGAATGTGCCCAGACTGGAGTCAGGAAGACGTGAATTCAAATCCAGCCTCAGATACTTCCCAGCTGAGTGACCCAAGCAAGTCACTTAACCCTGTTTGCCTCAGTTTCCTCATCTGTAAAATTAGCTGAAGAAGAAAATGGCAAACCACTCTCAAAGCTCTACCAAGAAAAGCTCAAATCAAAAAAAAAAAAAAAAAAGGATCCACATGTGCAAAGAATGTTTGTGTCAGCCCTTTTAGTAGGGTCAAGAAACTAGAAACTGAGTGGATACTCATCAGTTAGGGAATGGCTGAATAATTTAAGATATATGAATATGATGGAATATTACTGTTCTATAAGAAACAATCAGGATAATTTTAGAGAGGCCTGGAGAGACTGACAGGAACTGATGCTGAGTGAAGTGAGCAGAACCAGGAGAACATTGTACAAAGCAAAAAATTATGTGACGATCATCTCTGAAGGACTTTTCACCAATAAGGTGATTCAAGCAATTGCAATAGACTTGGGATGGAGAGAGCCATCTGCACCCAGAGAGAAAACTAAAGAGACTGAATATGGACCCCAACATAGCATTTTCACCTTCTGTTGTTTATTTGCTTGGGGGGTTTTCCTCATTTTTTCTCTTTTTGATCTGATTTTTCTTGTGCAACATGATAAATGTGGAAATATGTATAGAAGAACAGCAGATATTTAACATATATTGGATTACTTGCTGTCTAGGGAAAGGGGTGGGGTTAAGGGAGAGAGAAAAATTTGGAATACAAAGTTTTGCAAGGGTGGATGATGAAAACTATCTTTGTATATATTTTGAAAATAAAAAGCTATTATATAAAAAAAAAGAAAAGAAAACCTCAAATGGGGTCATGAAGAGTGAGACACAACAGGAAAAATGACTAAACAACAATAACTTCTATGAAGTCTTTCCTACCTCTGACCCTTCCCCACCCCCCAACTTTTGAAGCTCTTTCTTTCTCTTCTCAAATCTATCTTACTTCTAGGCAGCTGGGTGATACAATGGATAGAACACTAGGATCAGGAATCGTCTCAGATCCCAGTCTCCTAAGTTGGCCTTCTGTTATCTATTCCCTTCTAATTATATCATTATGGTGATATAGAGATATAGATTTTTTTTTCAATTACAGTCTCTTCAGAAATCCATTTGGGGACCAGAAACTATTTCATAGGCTTGGAGGAAGCACTGCAGTAAAATGTCAAGGGTGTAAACTGAGTCAGGAGGCCTGGGTTCAAATCTAAACATGGGTATTTCCTAGTCATTAGGATTAAAAGGAAATTATTTGACTGTTCAGGGCCTCTGTTTTCTCATCAGTCTTATTGGAGGACAAAGACTCTCACCCTGGAGGGGAGGGAGGGCATTTTGAGGGAAACACTTTGTAAACAGCTCTGAAATGGAAGTTGTTATTATAGGAGTTCATGGGTACTTTCTTTGATTTCCTCCCCAGACTTGAAAGAGGCCTCTCTGGGACCCCAGGGTCCCCTCCCCCACTTTCCTTCCTCCCTTTGAGAGCTGATATTCCTGGCACATGAGGGTGGGTGACTGGACATTCTGGAATCCTAAGTTAAGTTCGGCTAAAGTGGGGAGGGAAGTCTGGGAAAAGCAGGGCAGCTGCAGCCCTGGGTGACTCTTGGCTGGGTGGCCCGTGCTTCTGGGCTCTTGGCGGGTTTTACTTCCCAATAAACAGAAGCCACAGAAGCTCGATCCCCCCAGCTTTTTTTGACCTCCTATAACATTAACAGTGTTGTAGTATGGGAGCCACTTGCCAATGGCTGCTGGAGGTCTGACTCAGACCTGTAGAATGGACCTCTTCATGTGAGAGGATGATGATGATACAAGGAATCTGAGAGACAGCTGTGTTCTCTGTCCAAAAATGAATCAAAAAAAGCAATGAGTGAAATGATAATGCATCAGAAATAACATTAAGATAAGCCTAATACTCTGATTTTTACAACTGCTCTTAGCCCTGGAGTAGATCCCAGGAAATACACCTGCCTCCTTTCGCTGGAAAGGTGGAGGCTGTGGGTGACTAGTAAGCACTGTCACATGTGATCTCAGCTGATTCTGCCTGTTTCCTTTGTTGAGATGAAATTCCCCTTGAGGGAGGATGGTTGTGAAGGAGAATATCCATCCCCTAGATGACTAGCATTTTCCAGCTGTTGATGATGTCCATTGCTGGTGGATGAGATGTTCAGGGAGGACTGACACTTCTGCTGGGGGGATTTATAGAACCCTTTTTGGGGCTGCTCATCCACATTTGGTGTCTACCTGCCACCCAATGCTCACCTAGGTCTCCAAAAAACTGTAGCATGCTCAGTGGCCACCCCCAGTAAATAGCCTCAGCTAATGGGCTAACCCAGATTAAGCATAACAGACCTCAAACCTCCTGATGAGTTGAGGGTGTTTATCCCCAGTCTTGAAGACTTCACCTGGTGGAATGGGTAGGTGCCAACCAAATTTTTTTATCCATTGGCCATGAAGGCGACTCTATGGAGTGCTTTGAGCTTGTTCTAAACCTTGAAGTTGAAAGGTCATCCACGATATGACTCGGGACACCATGGATGACCTTTCAACTTCAATGTCTAGACCAAGCTCTAAGCACTCCATGGAGTCATCTTCATGGCCAATCTTGACTTTGACTGGACTTCTGTGACTCAGAAAGAGAGAGTGGAGCTGATGGGTTGGGGCAAGTCTCTCTCACTTAAATCCAATTCACCCACTACTTAAGATATTTCCATGAGATATTATTGGTTCTCTTTGAAAACGAAGGACAAACAACAACAATCTCTGTTGTACCCCATATAATTTCATATTTGGTTGGCATCTCCATCATTGGATTGTAAGTTCCTTGAGGATAAGGTCTATTTCATGCCTTTCTTTTATATCCTCAGAGCCTTAGTGCCTGGTACATAGAAGATGCTTAATAAATATCTACTGAAGGAATGAATAAATACTTGTTTTACCAACTTTGCTATAAAGCAAAAGGCATAAATAATGATTTAGAAATAAAATAAGGGACAACTAGATGGTTCAGTGGAAAGAGCACCAATCCTGAAGTCAGGAAGATTCCATGGTCAGAATCTTTTCCTGTTTACTCATTTTCGAAGCCTATTACTCGACTTTTAACTCTTTGTTAAAGTGGGGCTCTCTTTCCAGGGTGGAGGGTGCATTGTCCCAAGGAGTTCAAATCTAGCCTCAGACACTTAACATTACCTAGCTGTGTGATCCTGGGCAAGTCACTTAACCCCAATTGCCTTAGCAAAAAAAAAAAAAAAAAAAAAAGTATAAAAATAAAATAAGAAGACATCATTAAAATAAAAAAAATTATTGGAATAATCTAACATGGTTCATTGTTATTCAATTCTTTCAGTTGTGTCTGATTTAATTAATTCTAATTTTTCCTATTTATCTTGCATTTAGCTCAGTTTGTTTATATTTTTTTTGCATGCTATCTCTCTTATTAGACTGTAAGCTCTTTGAGGGCAGGGATTGTCTTTTGTCTTTTTTGTATCTCCATGGCTTAGTACAGTGCCTGGCAGATAGTGTTTAATAAATGTTTCTGGAATGAATGTATAAATGAAAAGATCTATTGATGCTAGAACTAATAGGGTTAGGGAAAGCCTCCCATCAAGGTAAGCTCTTAGTTAAAATTTAAAGGAAGCTAGGAAGGTCAGCCCCAGCCCTGGGAAGTTCATCATTTACTATCTAGACTTATATGTTCTCTGTACTTTTTCTTATATGTTTTTCAAATTTCTTGAGGTCAAGAACTGACCTTTTCTTTTGTGACCCCAGCAAAGGCCAACCACAGGGTTATATATGCAGAACTGAAAAGGGACCTTGGAGGCCATTAAATCCAACCCCCCTCTTGTTCCATAGCCGGAAACTAGGGGCCCAGAGATATCACACAGGCTGTAAGTGTAGATCCAGGATTCCAACTCTGCTCCTGTATGACTCTATTGATTCTTGGACTGGGTAGAAATTAATAGAGTCCATGAACTAATTCAGAGAGAATTAAAGAGAACCAGGAAGGCAATCTATGAATAATGGAGGAGAAAAGGGTCCTTTGTTCTAGTCCCAGCTTTAGTCACTCAGTGACACTGGACAAAGCCACTTCCTCTAATTATAATAATAGCTACCATTTCTATGGAGTTTTTTAAGGCATTCTTCTCTTCATTAGCTTTTTGTAAAATTTTTTTTTTTGCACCATTCTCAATTCTTTTCTTAATTTTTCCTCTATCTCTTTAACTTCATTTTCAGCATCTCTTTTGAGCTCTTCCACAGCCTAAAACCAATTCTTATTTTTCTTGGAAGCTTTGGATCTACATCCAAAGAATTTTGGATGTAGATCCAAAATGTAAAGAATTTTGACTGTTATCTTCTTCTAAATGTGTATTTTAATCTTTCTTGTCATCATAGTAATTTTCTATGGTCAGAATCTTTTCCTGTTGTTTACTCATTTTCCTAGATTATTACTTGGCTTTTAACTCTTTGTTAAAGTAGGGTTCTATTTCCAGGATGGGGGTGCACTGTCCCAAACTTCAGGGATTTTGTGTAGCTATTTATAGAGATCTTTTCAGGGGCCTGACCATAAGCATTCTTTTTTTCCCTGGAATTGTTAGGAGTGTCCCGTCCCCCTATAGTTGTTAGATCTATTATGCTAAAACAACAGGCTGATTTAAAAGAGGCCATTTTTTGATTCATTTCTTTTTTTTTTTTTTTTTTTGAGCTTCCTATTACTGAAAGTTTTTATTTTTTATTTTTTTTTTATTTAATAGCCTTTTATTTACAGGATACATATATGGGTAACTTTACAGCATTAACAATTGCCAAACCTCTTGTTCCAATTCTTCACCTCCTACCCCCCCCCCCCCTCCCCTAAATGGCAGGATGACCAGTAGATGTTAAATATATTAAAATATAACTTAGATACACAATAAGTATACATGACCAAAACATTATTTTGCTGTACAAAAAGAATCAGACTCTGAATTATTGTACAATTAGCTTGTGAAGGAAGTCAAAAATGCAGGTGTGCATAACTATAGGGATTGGGAATTCAATGTAATGGTTTTTAGTAATCTCCCAGAGTTCTTTTTCTGGGTATAGCTAGTTCAGTTCATTACTGCTCCATTAGAAATGATTTGGTTGATCTCGTTGCTGAGGATGGCCTGATCCATCAGAACTGGTCATCATCTAGTATTGTTGTTGAAGTATATAATGACTTTGATTCATTTCTTACCTAGCCTTGATCACTAAGTGGATCTTGTCTAAGTCAAACTGAGACCTGTTAAAGCCCTGAGCTTAAAAAGGCTTCAGAACACCCCAAGAGATGGAGGAGAACATTTTCCAGCAGAAAACAATTTAGAAGATCAGCAGAAAAGGTTTATGGAATGAGGGTGAGACCCCTGTGCAGGTCACACCAACACAACAGCCCCAGCCCCAACAAAATTGAGTATAATACTTCAGGAGAAAAGGTGATTATTTAATGAAATAGAAAATTTTCAAGCATTCACCATGAGAAGACCAGATCTGAATGGAAAATCTGATTTTCAAATATAGGACTCTGGAGAAAAAAAGGAGTTAATCAGGAAAGTGATATCATAAAGGACTTCATAAGATTTATGTGTTTATATTCCTACATGGGAGGAGGATACTTGTAATTCATTAGAACTTCCTCATTATTATGGCAGTGGTTTTCGGTCTTGGGCTAGCAGCGTGGATACTACCAGAGTTCTATGTCCAAGTGTTCATCTGTCCAGCCAGATGTGACCAGTCTGAATGAATATCCTTAGAGATCTCAAGGTTATGAATCACTTTCTAAAAACTGAAGGAGTTAGTATGAGTGTTCTTGGATGATGTGAGAAATGAGTGTTTCTCTCTTTTATTTGATAACTAATTATTGTATTAGGACCAAGGTTTTCCCCTTTTTTCTACTTCCTCATCCAGAAACCAACTAGTGTGCGAAATACAAGATCTATTTAGACCAAGATCTATTTAGATAGTAAAAGAAATTCTAAGTTTGGGCTAATAGGTGTACTCTTGCTCAACTTGTTTGCTCTGACAGGTCCAGGAAAAATGTGGGTTGTTCCTATTATCAAGACAGGTGAGAGGGAAATTGATGTCTCTTTGACCAATATCTGAGTGACCTTAAGTCATGTACCCCAAGATAGCCCATCTCCCATTGTTAACCTAACAGAGTTACTCAAGAATGGCTACTCTTCGAAGGTCATATAAACTGTGAGCTCATTGCAGGAGGGGACTTCTGAGTAAAAGAGATGGCATATGGCCTTCCTTTTATTATTAATAAGCTGGCCTTAGTCATGAAATGATCCTATTAGCTGGAAACTTTTTCAATCATTGCAAACTCTCACTGAAGAGAATCTAGAACAGGAGTGGGGAACCTTCTTTCTGCCAAGGACAATTAGGATATTTATATCATTTGTGGACCATACAAAACTATCAACTTATAGAACTCAAGCAGTGGGAGGTTGTTGTACCTAGTTTTTGGCTCATCATTACTTGTGATCGATGATACAAATGATTTCGTGGGCCTCATTGGGCCTGGGCCAGAGGTTTCCCACCCCTGATTAAAAGTCTTCTGGATGCCAGAAGAGTGGGATATTTTCTCTCCCAAGTTCTTCTAAAATTTCTCTCACAAGATGCCTTAAGTAATCAGTCTCTACCAATGAGGAGAGAATTAAATAATCTTTGAGCCTCAGATTATATTCATATGATCCTGGAAGTAAGAGGGAACCACTGGGGTTTGTTGAGTGGAGGGTGACATGATAACCTGAGTTTTAGGAAAATCCCTTTAGCAGCTTCACCTGAGATTCAAGTTTCCCTACCACCCCCGCGTGCAAAAATGTCTGTCCTTTTTGTAGTGGCCAGAAACTGGAAACTGAGTGGATGCCCATCAGTTGGAGAATGGCTGAGTAAACTGTGATATATGAATGTTATGGAATATTATTGTTCTGTAAGAAATGACCAGCAGGATGAATACAGAGAGACTTACATGAACTGATGCTGAGGGAAACGAGCAGAACCAGGAGATCATTGTACACGACAACAAGATTATATGATGATTAATTCTGATGGATGTGGCTCTTTTCAACAATGAGATGATTCAGACCAGTTCCAATTATTTAGTGATAAAGAGAGTCATCTACACCCAGGGAGAGGACTGTGAGAACTGAGTGTGATCACAACATAGCATTTTCATTCTTTCTGTTATTGTTTGCTTGCATTTTTGTTTTCCTTCTCAGGTTTTTTTCTTTCTAAATCCGATCTTTCCTGTGCAAGAAGCTAACTGTATAAATATGTATACATATATTAGATTTAATATATACTTTAACATATTTAACATGTATTGGACTACCTGCCATCTAGGGGAGGGGGCAGGGGGAAGGAGGGGAAAATTTGGAACACAAGGTTTTGCAAAGGTCAACGTTGGAAAATTACCCATGCATATGTTTTGTAAATAAAAAGCTATAATAATAATTTTAAAAACAGTTTCCCTACTCTGCCACAGGGGGATGAATCAAAAGGTCCCCAATTCAGAGGGCTTTTGTTTTTGTTTTTTGAACACAGGAAAGATTTATTTTGCATTCTTGCAAAAATGGGTGCCTAGTGAGCAGACACACCTTTGAAACTCCAAAGGCAGCATTTTATTTCTTATCCTGAAGCACAAGTTCCTCTCCTGATTCTCCATTAATTGGATGTTACAGAAATTACATGACATGAATCTCCCCCTCTCCATACATAGCTACTCCCTCCTCCCAAGGAGCTTATATTCTAGAAGGGGGGGACAGTAACTGAGGGGGGCTAAGGGCAGGGAACAAATAATTCTTTTCAAATCTCAGGCCACCACCCCTAAATCCAAAAATCAGTCTCTGTCCCCAAGGAGCTTACATTTTTGGGGGGGAAGATCACCTCCCCATTGATAACTCCTTGATGTTCATGTGAGTTTCAGTTTTCTAATTTAAGTTTCATTTCTCCAATTTTATTTTCACAACTGTGGAAACCAAAATGACCATCTATTTCTCACAATTTCCCCCTTTTAAAAAAAATTTGATTTCCACCTTCTTTTTAAGCCCCTCAAATTTGGCTAACTTTTACATCCCACTTCATTATTAACTACTAATTAAAGTCTATTAACCCCTGCACAGATCTCCTTACACAGGATGAATAATTAATCCCTGAATTCTCTGCTAATTCTTCTGACAAGGCTGTACTAGGAGTAAAACTGCTTCCAATTGTAACACATGTTCCTCGTCTTCCCCCACTAACCTCTCTGGAATCATTCTATTTTCCCTTGCTGTCCTACTAGTAGCCTCTAACTTAGTGGTTCTCAAACCTTTGTTCTCAGTCTCTTCATGTTGTTAAAAAACAATCGAGGATCTGTTCAAAGAGTTTTTGTTCACATGGGTTATATTTATAGCTATTTACTACATTAGAAATAAAAAATAATTTTGAATTTGTAGACCCTCTGAAAGGGTTTTGGAGACCCCAACAACTCTTTTGACTATACTTTGAGGACCACTGCACTATTCCACTGTTCCCTCCACTGCTTCTCTGGTGTAACTTATCTAATAATATTTACTTGCCAGAGTAGAGATGACCCAAATCCGGAGCCAGATTTCTGGTCTTGGATCCATCAGTTACTCTCCTTGACTTAATTCTTCCTGATTCAGTCTTTTTTACTCCATCGAGTGCCAAGGTAAAAGGAATAGCCAGTTGGATGGATGCACAGATGCCCACTCAGATCCCGGGGCAAACAGGCGTGAGAACGCTACCCCCACAACACCGCCGAAGTTTGCTCCTCGTCCCTGAGGAATTGCCGGAGCTGCTCTCAGTGCATGCCAATGATGTCATATAATTTTGGTCCCCTGATTTTAAGGGGGGGGCTTCTGTTCTGACAATAAATCAGTGACCCTAAAGCTTTTGGCTTTCGAGTCAGGGACTTCCCACACTCCCAATGGAAGAACATCAATTCATTGCTGACTGTTGGAAAGCTTTGGGCCTCAGGATAATCCCATGACCAAACTCCTGAGACAATAGTGATAATCTCTTGGTCCGTGAGAACCAAATTTGGGATGGAGACTGAACCTTAGAATTAGCACGTCAACCATCGAAAGCTGGATAAATGTGTCTCCCTGCTTCTGTTTCTCTGCTGAACTCTCTCAGAATTCAGTCTGCTGTAATTGCATTAAAATTACAATAAACTTTGCCCCTTGATTTGGAATGGGCCCAAGCCTGCAAATTCTTCTGAAACCCCTCCCGTCACCCGTCTATGACCCCAAACTTTTGGGGTCCCCTTCCCAACCTCAACCCTATTCCAGCCCCTAGACTTTGGAGTCTTTCACCCTGCCCTGACTGATCTCCAGAGCTAAGGGGATAGCACAGTCCGGTTTATTCCCTCCCAGAAGGGAAAGGTAGAACAAAGCCCTGTAATTCTCCCTGGAATGTTATTTTGGGAACAGGAGGAATTCGCTCTGGGGTTTTTCCCAAAGGGAATGGTCCCATCTGGGCACGGGGCAACCTGCCGCTTTTGGTTCAGACTCCTTTACCAGTCCTAGCCAGCCACTGGTATCTATCTCTTGCTCTAAATCCTTAAATTGATTCCGAATCTTCCTAAGAGATCTGTACCTCTTACATGTATAAACAACTTACTCTTTGATCTGCATTTTCCACAAGTCTAGCCCTCCCAGACCAGATGAGATCATCCCAGCTTTGCCCTCTGTGACCCAGGTGAATTGGCTTAAATTGGGCTTAATCCGGGGCCTCCTCAGCAAAAGAGACGTTGGAACAGATGACTTCACTTCCAGCTCTAGAATGATGCTCGTTCTCCACACGTAAAACGGAGCCAAACTTTAAAAGAGTCAGTTAAACATCAGCTATGATTATTACTGCTTCTAGGGGAAAGGACCGGGCTGTTAGGCTGGGGGAGGGGGCCTGTTTATAGCCCAAACCAGAGATGTTTAACTTGGGGTTTGTGAACCTGGAAAAGGAAAAAAAAAATGACTTCTTTATTTTCACCATAATGGGAATACTTTATTTTTATTTAATGCATTTAAAACCGTGATTCTGAGAAGGAATCTACCAAATACTGCCCCAGGGATCCCGGACGTATAAAAAGGAAAGAATTTTTGGCTTAAGAGATCTCCAGGAAGAGTCCTGGGGTCATGGGAGGAAGGGTGGGTTGGGCTCCATTTGCCAAAGCTCTTCAGCGAAAATGGGCCTATTTTCAAACCTGTACCTGGGGCCTCATGGGGAGAGTTACCTTTGCCTCTGAGTCTGAGGTTAACCCAAGGTCCACACAGGGGTGGGGGAGGAAGAAGTCAGAATCAGGCCGGTGAGTCACCTTAGAAACCTCTCCTGGGTAGTCAAACCAGTTGGTCTGCTGAGCTTCTGCTTTCCTCTTTAACCCTGGAGAGTCTGCGGATGGACAGACCCTCCTTTCAGCAGCTGCAGCCTGGAAGTAGGGTAGGGCCGAGGGGTAGGTGGGCAGCTCTAGCCTGGTGGTCTAAAGCCCTCTGGAGCCAGTCCTGTGTCTGCCTTCACTCCTTGTGTGACATTGAGCACTGGGGGCCCTGCCACTTCCCTTTTTGTGGGGCTCATTTAGATCTGTAAGTAGGAGTCTGCTTTTGGTGGGGTTTTTTGGTCCCATCTTGTGATTTTATTTATTTATTTTTCTCTTTTCATTTATATTGTTTTTTAAAATTTTCCCCAGTTATATGTAAAACAACCTTTTTTTGGCTATACATGTACATTCATTTTTTTACATATTTCCACATGAATCATGTTAGGAGAGAAACATCAGAATAAAAGGGGAAAAAGGGAAGGAAAAAAAGGTGAAAATAGCATGTGTTGATTTCCATTCTTCCTCCATACTTCTCTCTCTGGATGTAGATGCCATTTTCCATGCAAAGTTTATTGGGATTGCCCTGGATCATTGAACCACTGAGAAGAACCAAGTCTGTCATAGCTGACCATCACACGTCGTGATTATGTTTTTTAAGAAACTTCTATATATGTTAATGCCTCCCTGGCAACTCGTAGGCTTAGGGAGTCGACCAGGGGCACTTGGAGGTTAAATTTCTTGCCCAATATCAAACAGCCCAGATCAAAGAACCATAAATTTAAAGCTGAGCTCCTGCACTCCAAAGGTCACCCCTTCCTTTTACAGATGAGGACAGAGGCAGTGAGCTGCTTAGTGACTTGCCCAGGGTCTCACAGAGGCGGGACTGGACCCTAGAGCATCCTGATTCTGGGACCAGCTCTCCATCCACTTTTCCTTGTTCCCTCTCTGCCCATGGGATCACAGATTTAGAGCTAGAAAGGGGGATAAAGACTAACAGGCCAATCCCCCTCATCTTTCAAATGAGGAAATTAAAGCCCCCCCAAAAGGAAGTAGTTTGTCCTTGCTTGCTCAGTTACTTTCCTGGGCTTCTAGAAGTTACATCTGAAAGAGAACTGGGAGACCAGAAGGATGAAATCCCCTCTACAGAAATAGGGAACTTCAGAAGAGGGCTGGAGAAAGATAAGGAGCTGTGAAAGCACCAATCTGCTCATTTATTAGACATGGGTTTGCCCTTGGGGACTGGTTTCAATTTGTTCCATTTTTTGTGACCCCATTTTGGGGGTTTTCTTGGCAGGGATGCTGATGTTGTTGGGGTTCAAAGGAGACCCTAAAAAGATTGGGGTTCCAGACCGGTGTCTCAAAAGAATTTGCAGGGGCAGCCAAGTAGCCCAGTGGATAGAGCACCAGCCCTGAAGTCAGGAGGACCTGAGTTCGAATTTGATCTCAGACACTTAATACTTTCTGGCTGTGTGACCCTAGACAAGTCAATTGCCTCAGCAAAAAAAAAAAAAAGAATTTTCAGGCTCCTACCCATCTCCAAGCCAAAGGGCAAAGTTGATTATAATTGTAATGGGCTGAGTTCCAAAGGAATTTAGCAATGAAACAGAAGCCAGTAGATAATTTTATAGGAAACCGAAACAAAGGAAAGGTTCAAGTCACCTTATGCTAATTTTACAGCTTGGAGGTGCAATTGAGGAGTAGGAGGGGTTGCGAATTCTATGGCTTCTTGAAGAGGACTGAATAGAGCAGCTCACTGAATTCTATGGCTTACTGACTGAGGGACAGATTGCTCTCTGATAGCCCCCATTGTTTGTGTGACTCCCAAGGTTGGGTAACCTTAGGGTTTGCTACCTTCTCCCTAGGAGCTACAGTCATCCAAGTGGTTTGTCATTTTCCCTTCTCCAGCTCATTTTACAGATGAGGAAACTGAGGCAAACAAGGTTAAGTGACTTGCTCAAGGTCACACAGTAAATATCTGAGTCTGGATTTGAACTCAGCAGTCTATCCATTGCCATCACCTAGTTGCTCTATAGATATGATTCTAGGGTCTACAAAAGGGAGATAATTTGTCCGAGGTCAAAGAGGCAGTAAGTGGACTCCAAACCCAGATCTTCTGACTTAATTTCTAGCTCTCTTCCCATTGCATGACTGAACGTGGCCCCAAAACAATTGGGCTAGTTGGGGGAGGGGCTTGTGAGTCTACTCTCTTTCCCTCTCTTGGGGTCCATCTTCCCCGCTCCAATATCCAGAGGCACAGCCCTGAGCAGAATTCCGAGGCTTGGAAACTGTAGTTTCTAGAGCCATCATAGGGATGCTAGTACTTGGGCAAAGCCCAGGCTGTCCCACCCCAGTTATAGGTCTGTGTGAAGAAAGTTTGGGTAAATTACATGGACTCTAAGTTCCTTCTGGCTCTAATTTTCCTTCTGGCACTGTCCTTTCTCATTTCTGGGAAGAGAGATCTTATCAATAAATATAGATTTCTGTAGCTGGTGGCTGTAGCCTAGCTTTCTCTTCCAGGTGTTCTGCTGTGGGGTATAGAAAGAAGAAGAAACCTCAGTCCCTGCCTTTAGTCAAGATATAAGCATTTATTAAGTACCTACTGTGTACCAGAGACTAAGCAGTGAGCTGGGGATGCATAGAAAAAGCAAGAAAGTCCCTGATGTGAATTGTCAAATCCTGATATATAGAATAATGTGAAGTTAGTCTATTGTTAATTCATCCATCCTGTCTCCAATCTAGTTAGTATTTTTAAAGACAATCACAAAACTTTTGAGAAAACCTTGATGGGAACTTAGCTTTCCCAGGCTGTCTTACGACCATAAGTTAAGAAATTAAGTTTTCGGAGCAGCTCGGTGGTGCAGTGGACAGAGCACCAGCCCTGAAGTCAGGAGGACCTGAGTTCAAATTTGCCTTAGATACTTAATATTGTTATGCCTCAGTTTCCCTGGATTGTTCTGCCTCAGTTTCCCTGGTGGCCAAGAGGACTGAGATAATCAGGGCTGTGGAGCTCTGGCCACTCTGGTATCCCAAAGGGTCATAAAACTCCAGATGGCTTATTTCAAATACCTGTGTATCTTTCCTGGCCCAGACTTCCTGGGCCCAGCTTATCAGAATTTATGGTCCTTTCCTAGAGTTTCCACTCACCCAGTGCTCTGTTCTCTCCCCCCCCCACCTTGCCATTGTTTCCCTGATCGTTGGAGCCCTATAAAAGACTATAAAGACCCTATAAAGACTAAAATAGACTATAAAAGTCTCTGGAATTACTCACTCGTTGCTGGATGCTTTGAGACAAGAGTCTGATCCTGCCGGCTAGTCAAAGTTCCCCGTTAATAAAATATTAAAAACTCTAATCACTGTCTTGCCTCAGTTTCTCCAGCATTACATTTCTTCCTGGCTGTGTGACCCTGGGCAAGTCACTTAACCCCAAATGCCTCAGCAATTAAATAAATAAATAAAATTAAGTTTTCCCAGAGTATCTTATTTGGCACATCATTAGGCAGATCTGGGACCTGGTCTTCCACCTGACCCTCCCTCTTCAATTTGTACCTTTGCAACCCCTCAGGGTAAATATTTCCCTTATAAAAGAGCTGTTTGTGATGAAGCTCTTTGGACTAAACCCACACTGAAGTTCTCTCTTCCTCTTCCTCCTAGTGCCTTCCTTCTACAATGGGGCCATTTTCCTTACTCTAGCTAACTCCGGTCAGTCGAACCAATGGCTTTCTCCCACCTCATGGATTAGTTCCTTCTTCCTGGTTAATTGTGAGTTACCCTGAGGGAGCTTGTCTTTTTCCTTTCTAACTTTATGCTCTCCCAACTCCATTTCTTGATGTCTATTATATCCCTTCATTTTTTCTGAAACCCCTTTTCCTAAATAAATCTACCTTTTGTTAAAGAGAATTTGCCACCTGTTTCTTTTGAGCTGGAGACTGCTCCCCCCACATCCGTCCCTGCCTTCAAGGAGCTCATGTGGCAGAGGAGGAGACGACGTGTATTTGTGAGAATTTACCAGTTAACAGGTGACTTTGGAGGGAGCTGACATCTGCAGCTGGGGAGACCAGGAAAGGCCTCCTGGAGAAAATCATACTTAAGCTGAGTCTTCAGGGAGACTGTCTTTGAACAAACTAACAAACATGGAGAGAAAATAATGATGTATGAAATTGTGTGCACAAGGCTCTCAAGAGGAAGAAATAGAAGAGGATTCTGAAAATCCCTTATTTCCTTCAAAACTCTGCTCAGTAATTCCAATGAACTTGAAAACTGAATGTGGGTCAGAGCATCATATTTTCATTTTCTTTGTTCCCTTTTGGCCTGATTCTTCTTGTACAACTTGACAAATATGTAAATAGGTTTAATTAAAAAAAACCAACAACAACCTCCCTTCGGCCGGGGGCTTTCTGGATCCCTCAACTGCTAATGCCGAATTAATTAATACATTTTAATAAAGATTAATGCTAATCTGCCCCAAACACATTTGAATTTGCTTTGTTCTTGCTTGGATGAATATATGTAGCCTCCCCAGGTAGGATGTAAGTTCCTTCTGGGTAGGGACAAAGGTTCCATTTGTTTTATTTTGGTTTTGTGGATACAAAACCTCCCTTAGCACCTGTCAAGCATTTATTGTGCTTGCTAATTAACTAGAGTGGTCAGGAAAGACCTTGTGTTGATAGAGATTTATGCTGAACAAAAGAAGGATTTGGATGTGGGTCTGGAAAGGTAAGAGAAAAAGGAATATTCATTTCAGGGTTGTTTTAATCAACACTGGGCGATATATTTCTGCAAGGACAGAACTACCTGCTTCCATTCCTGGGGAAGACACTAGCATGGCTCAAACTGGGAAATCAGTGGGACCAAAACGAATAAAAATGGCAGCAGAACCCGGTGCCCCATGTGTCCATGGGTGGGACCCGAGCTTCCGGGATCACAGCTGGCTGTACGATTGTCTGGCACGTGACAAACACCCCAGGGCTCTAATTACCTTTGGAAGCATCCACTGTGACTCTTGGCTTTTAATCAGATCAGCTGCCTGGCCCTAAGCAGCATCTCTCTGGGGCAGCTGGGGCAGGAGGCTTGGAAAAACACATCAAAACACATCTGCCATCCTGGCAAATTTCTATTAAATGCACGAATCAAGCTCCCAGGACCGCCTGGGGAGCGTGGAAAGCAGTGAAAGGAACTGGAAACCAACTCTGAGAGGGGAGAAGGGTCTTTGGAACAAGCCCCAGGGCATTTGCAAAAAAAAAAAGCAAATTATCAAAGAGGACAAAAGATACCCGGGTAGTGTTGGAGGGGGCGCAGGCTGAGGGATGCACTGACAGGCAGGCGCTGGAATTGCAGATTGGTCCCAGCCACTCTGGAAACCCATGGAAACGATCTGGAATTGTGCTTAGAAAGGGACTAAAGTGTTCCAGATCCCATCGAGTGGCTCTGGGAGTCAGGAGGTTCTGGGCTGAGTTCTACTTCAGTACATTAGGTAAGTCCATTCGATTCTCTGGGTCTCAGTTACTCAGATGTAAAATGAGCTGGCTGAACTAGAAGTGCTTTGAGGTCTCTTCCCGCTCAAAATCTATGACCAAGAATGAATAAATGAATTTAAAAAATAGTATTTATTAAGTATTTACTCTCTATGCAGATAGGAATACACAGAGAAAAAAGCAGAGACAGTCCTTGTTCTCAGGAAGCTCACATTCTCATTGGGGGAGACATCTTCAGGGCAGATGGCAAGACCAGGAGGTCTTTAGATTATAGAGTATACTGGGCCTGTATCCCAAAGAGATCATAAAGGAGGGAAAGGACCCACATGTGCAAAAATGTTTGTGGCAGCTCCTCTTTGTAGTGGCAAGAAACTGGAAACTGAGTGGATGCCCATTGGTTGGGGAATGGCTGGATAAGATATATAAATATTATGGAATATTATTGTTCTGTAAGAAATAACCAGCAAGAGGATTTCAAAGAGGCTTCGAGAGACTTACAGGAGCTGATGCTGAGTGAAATGAGCAGGACCAGAAGATCATTATATACTTCAACAACAACACTATATGATGATCAATTCTCATGGACATGGCCATCTCCAGCAATGAGAGGATTCAAACCAGTTCCAATTGTGCAGTGATGAAGAGAGCCATCTACCCCCAGAGAGAGAACCATGAGAACTGAATGTGGACCACAGCATAGATTTTTCACTCTTTTTGTTTTGGTTTGCTTGATTTTTATTTTCTTTCTCATTTTTTTTCCTGTTTGATTTTTCTTGTGCAGCATGATAATTATATAAATATATATATGTATATATTGGATCAAACATCTATTTCTACCGTGTTTAACATATATTGGATTACTTGCCATCCAGGGGAAGGGGTGAGGGAAAAGGGGGGATTAGGACCCACTATTTTACAAATGTTAACGTTAAAAAATTATCCATGCATATGTTTTGAAAATAAAAACTTACATAAGTATAATCAATAAGTACATCTCTGACCCATTGATCCCATTGTTAGATATGTACTTGAAAGAGGAAGAAGACAGAAAGAAAGGCTCCATCTATAGTAAAATAATCACCCGGTGCTTTTTGCAAAGAGCAGGAAATGAAATAGATGTGCATTGATTGCAGAATCTCTAAACAAACAAAAGGACATGAATGAAATGGAAGATCGATGTGCCTTTTAAGAGTTGA
This sequence comes from Sarcophilus harrisii, assembly GCF_902635505.1. Classification (NCBI taxonomy): domain Eukaryota; kingdom Metazoa; phylum Chordata; class Mammalia; order Dasyuromorphia; family Dasyuridae; genus Sarcophilus; species Sarcophilus harrisii. The sequence goes on along the minus strand of NC_045426.1, from coordinate 685,563,695 downwards.
TGAATGTGAGGAATTTGGAGAAGTACAGCAAGACTAATATGAATTGATGATGTAAAGTGAAGGTGAAGAATAATCAAATGAAAATGAGTTCCAGGAAATTACAAGGCCCCAGAGAAGTTGGAAAATGCGGCTTCCTCCCTTCTTTGTAGAAGTGAGCGACCATAGGGGTGGAATATAATGTAATGATGGAGAAACTGAGGCAAGACAGAGATTAATATTTTAATTTTGTATTTTAATGTTTTAATAGTGGAGAAGTTGGACTGGCAGCTATATCAGCCGGCTTGAATGGGACTCTTGTCTCAAATCATCCAGCGAGTAATTCCAGAGACTTTTATAGGGCTCTAGCTATCAGGGGAACAAAGGCAAGGGCGGGAGAACACCGGAACTTCCAGGAAGGACCATAACTCAGTTCTGACAGGTTGGGGGTAAGGAGGAAGGATCATAAATTCTGGAAAGTTGGGAATGAAGAAGGTGGTTGAGCAGGAGACAGGAAGTCTGGGCCAGAAGATGCCCAAGTATTTGAGATAAACCATGTGGAGTTTTATGACTTTTTGGGATGCCAGAGTGACCAGAGCTTTAAAGCCCTAATTATCTCAGTCCTAATGACCAGGAAGGTGAAAGGGAGTTTGCCACCGAGGAAACTGAGGCATGACAATAATCCATGTATTGGTTGATTTTGCTGTATCCCCTTGAATGGGACCAGATGAAGGTTTCTCAGAGGCAATAAGACCTTAGACCTAAGTTTCAGGAATTCCCCTCGATCCCTATTCTCAGAGGGCTGTAGGGTAGAAAAGGTCAAACTCGAGGTCTAAACTTCAGGAAATTAAGTGACCCACAGGAAGCAGACAACATTGCTGACCATTGGTCAGCGGTTAATTCCTTTTCAATCCATCTAGTGAACTTAAAAATCAACAGGAAGGGCAGGTGGAACCCAAGGTTTTTTTTGCTTTTTTTTGCTATATAATTCACTCTCTGTTTTCCGCCAGGAGCCACACACCATGATGGACTCTGTCCAGTTGGTGTGTTTGAACTTCTTGCAAGGACCAAATAAATGCTTTCTGTCTGTATCTGGAGATGCCTCCGAGAACTCAATTTGAGTAAGGGGATCTAGCACCCCGTCCCACACACCCTCATTTTGTTCTTTCTTTACAAGGGAGGAGGGATTACTCCAAAATAAATATGATGTAACAACCAAAGGAATTAATAAAAATAAAATTTTAAAAATTGAAAAATTATCGGTCAATAATTTATTGGCAGCTGGGTGGTTTAATGTATAGAAAACTGGGCCTAGAATCACGAAAATCTACGTTCAAATCCAGCCTTAGACATGTAACAGCTGTATGACCCTGGATAAGTCATTTCACCTCTGTTTACATTACATTAATAAGAGGAAATAAATAGCAAACCACTCTATTATGTTTGCAAACAAAACCTCATGAACAGTATTGAGATGCTATAGTCCCCAAAGAGTCAGACAAAGGTCAGACTATGTGACCAAATAACAAAGCATTTATTAAATGCCTACTGTATGCCAAGCATTCTAAGAGCTGGAATTGTAAAGAACCACTGAATTGTGCAGGAGCAGAACCAAGGAAGGATGTGTGTGTGTGTGTGTGTGTGTGTGTGTGTGTGTGCAATGTCATACTGCTGCACAGTGAATACAGTTACTGATTTTAATCAGAAAAACCCGAGTTCGAGACGTCTCCAGAGAAAGTTCACATCTTATCGAGGGACAGACAGTACAGTGCAGGGGGAGGTTCATCCTTCACAAAATCGGGCTGATACCAGCACATCCCCTAACACTGTTGTGAGGCTTAAAGGAAATAATATAAACATGGAGTTTTGACAAAACCTTAAAGTCCCATAGTTTGGTTTGGGGCTGAACTTGTGATTTTTATCACAGGGAAATTACAGGGAGAGAAATTCCCAGATACACAGAAACTTTCTCCCTGGCAATTCCTCTGTAATTTATAGCTGGAGAAAATGGCTTCAGACCACAAGTGACTAAGCCAACAGTCGGTATGTGCCAGAGGCAAGGATTTGAACTCAGATTGTGGAAATCCCAAGGCTGTCCTTCATGGAGAAGCTGCTGGGCTGCTCAGAGGCTAAGATGACCCTCCATGGCACTGAGGATCAGGCTGGGAGAAGCTGAGTCAAAAGACCTGGGTGTGAATCCTGACTCCATGGCATATCATTTACCCTCCAAGACCCTCGGTCTCTTCATCTCTGAAAGAGGGATGATCAAAGTTATATGAGGGAATATGATTCCCACCCATCTCATTTCTTATCAGTGCAAAAGGTGGTCACAGGGATAAGCTTTTTTGCGTTTGTTTTGGGGTGGGGATGAAGTTTTAATGAATTTGCAAGATGTAATGCCCTGAAATCCTTTTGTGAATTATGATCACCTTTCTGGCTGAGGCACCTGAAATCCCAGGCTATTGCCAAAAATTGACAAGTGAAAAGAAAAGGATATTTGAATTTATATCCATGTTAGAATGAAGTATTACTTTTCTTTCTTTTTCTGCTGAGGCAATTGGGGTTAAGTGACTTAACTAAGTTAAGCCAGGAAGTGTTAAGTGTCTGAGGTCGAATTTGAACTTGGGTCCTCCTGACTTAGGGCCGGTGCTTTATCCACTGCGCCACTGAGCTGCCCCTGAAGTATTATTTTTTTAAAAAAAATTTCTTTTAATTAAAAAAAATCCCTGGATTTTCCATCAAAACTCTCCTTCAGTTGTGACTCCTACAAGTTTCCAGATGCAGTTGCTGCTTTGGTGGAGCAACCCATAACGCAGTGCCTTGTTTGGGGATATTTTAGCTTTACAATTCTCTACAATTCATCTCCTGGAGCTACTTGATCATCATCTTCTTCCATTTCTGGCTCTTCAGCTTCTCCTAAGACTTCTAGATCGCCATCCCCCCCGGCCCATCCAATCCAGCACTCTCCAAGCGTGTGTATCAGTGAGGGAAGTGCTCCATTCTCACCAGTGCCGGGGCTTCTGGCAGGTGCCATATTTCTGCACAGTGAATATAGTGCCTGATTTTAATCAAAAAGATCTGAGTTCGAAAATTTGGCTTCAGAGACTTGCTAGCTACGTGGTCCTTGTTTATCTCAGTTTTCTCAGCTGTGAAATGGGAGTAATAATGGCACCTACCTCCGAGGCAGGTTGTTGTGAAGAACAAATGAAATAATAGCGATAAAAGCACTTAGGATGGTATATCATTTACCCCTGGTACATAGTAAATACAGATATTTTTCTTTCCCTTCTTACCTATCCACTCCTCTTATACTTTAGTCAATAAGCATTTATTAAGCACCGACTGTGTACCAGACACAACCCCACTCCCCTCTTGACTCGGGGATACCAGCTTCCTTTCTCTACCGCCCGCACAGCTGCCCCATCTTCCATCACCAATATTTTCACTGACTGTCCCTCATGTCTGGAATCTCTCCCTTCCTCTCATGTCCCCTTCAAGTCTGATCTTATCAGAAGTCTTTCCTGTCCCCTCCCCCCCTCCTCTTAGGGCCCATGGCTTCCCTCTGGGAATATCTCCTATTTATCCTGTTTGTGTCCTGTTACTTATCTGCATGTTCTTTTTAGTTTATAAGCCAGAGGTTAGGATCACCTTTTGACTTTCTCTTTGCCTTTTTCCTTTTTATCTCTAGGGTCTGCTACGGTGTCTGGCGAGTCATCGTTTAATAATGAATATGTTTATGACTTGATTCAAGTCAGGAAGGAACAACTTAATTGGTGGAGCAAACAATGAGAAATCCCACTGGAGGCTTGAAATAGCCAAGCCCGGGATGGATTGCAGCAGTTTGAAAGAGGAAGGGATTGCAGGCTGAAACCTGCCCGGGGAGAAGCATAAAATCATAAATTCAGAGCTAGGGGAGGCCTTAGGAGGCAAATCCCTGCAGAAAAGCAGGGAATTTCTTCCTCATATCTTCGCCTCCCACCATTGATCACCCTTTTGAAGAGGAGCTACTAGACCTGTACAGATCATAAATTCAGAGCTGCAAGAGACCCGCAGGAAGGGGAGCTTATTATGTTGGTAAGAATGCTGGCAAGGCAAATCAAGTCACCATCTCCACCTCTCACCACTTTCCCTCAGAACCTGATGGAGACTGATCCCCAAAGCCTGGAGAATAGCCATGCGGGGGCAGAACCAAGATGGCGGAGAGAAGACAGGACTTTGCCTGGGGTCTTCCTGGCTTCCCTCAAAATTAACGCTAAACTGAGCTTCCGAATGGATCGTGGAGTAACAAAACCTACAAATATTTGGAATGTAACAAATTTCCAGGGGAATAGCAATGCTTCCATCCAGTGCCTTAAGCCGTCATCGAGGGGAATAAAACAACTTGGCCATTGCTCCTGCAAGTCCCAGCCAGTTTCAGCAGGTCCATCAACAAACATTTTTAAAGCACCTACTACGCCTCAAGCATTGTGCCAAGTGGTGGGGATACAAAGAGAGGCAAAGGACAGTCTGTACCCTCAAAAGAACCCACAATTTAATAGGGAAAGATACCACATAGACCAGGAAAGGAAATCTACACCCCCCGATAATAGATAGTTCTATACCAAAAACCGATATACTTTTATCTGTGGAAATGACAGTGCAACGGAAGGACTGTGGAACCTTTCCATCGTCTTACTGCAGAAATCGTCCATAAATGCTGTCTCCTTCATTATTAGAATGGGAACTCATCAAGAGCAGGGCCTTTTGTGTTCCCAGGGCTTTGCTTTAGCCAAGTGCTTAATGAACTTCATTCATTCATTCATTCATTGAGATTCATTCATTCATTGTATCATCTTAGTAAATGCCTTTCTTCAGAATTAGTTGATGTTCTTTAAGTAGTTGATGTAAGTTGTTCTTTAGCAGGCTGATCTCAGAGACTTACAGGAACTGATGCTGAGTGAGCAGAACCGAGAGAACATGGTGCACAGCAACACGATTACACAGTGATCAGTTCTGATGGACGGGGCTCTTATCAAGAAGGAGGCCATTCGGGCCAGTTCCAATAATCGTGATGGAGAGAGCCGTGGGCACTCAGAGAGAGAGGACTGTGGGAAAGGGAGATGTGGATCACAGCATAGTGTTTCATCTTTTGTTGTTTGCTTAGTTTTTTTCTTTACTTTTTTTTCCTTTTCATTTTATTTTTCTTATGCAGCATGAGTAATGGGGGAATGTGTCGAGGAGAACTGCATGTTTAACTTATATTGGGTTACTTGCTGTTTAGGGGAGGAGGAGGATGAAGAGGGAGGGAGAAAAATTTGGAACCCAAGGTTTTGCAAGGGTGAGTGTTCAAAACTCTCTTTGTACGTACTTTGAAAAATTTTAAAAAAAACTTTTTTTTTAGTTTACTGAATGACTGTTAATGGGAAACACTAGTGGGGACCGTTCAGCACACAGGATACCCTAACATCCAAAGCAGGCCCACCCTTGGCAAACCTTTGGGGGCCAGGTGGGAAGCGCCCTTCTAAGCTGCTGCAATTGCTGCCCAGGCTGGTCAGGAAGGGAGCCTTAGCCAGATCACTTGGTTCATTGTAGAGAAGTGTCAGCTGGCCTTTCTATTACTGCTTCGTCATGGCTGTGACTTGCAGAGGTGAATATGGAGGATTTGTTGTGGAAAGAAAGACAAATATAAATAGCCTGAGGTCCGCTCAAAGGAAACTCCCCCTGCTATTTCTGTGCCTGGTGTCTAATCTCCCATGGGGGCCACATTCGGCCCGCGGGTGGCCTGTCAGTCATTCCCCTACAACACTTGGGCCTAGTCTCTCAGAGGCGAAATCAGGAGGCTTCTGTCCCCAAGCTGGGGGATGGGGGTGGGGGCAGGGAAGGAACCCGGGCAGGACACCATCTGCCCCCCCAGCCTCCCCACACAGAGGGGCTCTTTCTCCTGTCTCTGCCTTGCTGTTTCTCTCTTTTTCTGTTTCTCCCCCTCTCTCTGTCTCTGTCTCTCTCCTTCTCTCCGTCTCTCCCTTTCTTATCCCCGTGTGACTGGCCGGGCCCCGGGGCTGGGCAGGGCGCACCCGTGTTTGCCCAGGGAAGAGTGCCTGGGGGGATGGGGGGGGGGGTGAGGGCCCAGCTCCCTCTGGGATCCCAAGCCCGCCCGGCCCATCCCGGCAGGAGAAGGAAATGAAAAGGCCTGGGGGCGGGGGTGGGGCGGGGGCAGCCGGTCCCTGCTTCTAGCTCCAGGAAACCCGCGCCCGGCGGGAGAAGGGAGGAGGAGCCTCCCTGGGGTGCCCCGCGCGGGTCACGGGCCCGGGCAGCTCAGTGGCCGCCTTTCCTGGACGCGAGAGATGGTGTGACCGCGGCCGGCGCTTTCTCCCTCAGTCTCAGTCTCCTCGTCTGTAGAATGGGATCAGGGCTCCGTAAATGGGAGCAGGACGCGGGAGACCCGAGGCTCCGCTGCCCGGACTCTGCGGCCCCCTCTCCCCGGCACTTTTCCCCTCCCCCCCCTCCATGTCTGGGCCCAGGGAGGAGGGGCCGAGGGCCAGGCCCGGGCTGAGCGCCCCACAAACACCGGCAGACTTGCTGCTCACAACCTCGCTGCTATTGATGCGGGAAAGATTCCAGTCTTTGATTCCCAACCCCCCCCCCAGCTGATGTAAATTGCCCTTTGACTCACAAATCCTGGTCCCTTTGAATTCCAGTAGAAGGTCCGGCCCTGTCCCAGCCCCACCCGGATCTGAGCCAACTCCGGGGCTACCCCCAAAGCCCCTCGAGCTAAGTCTCCCACTTAAAAGGGCCCCGCTGGGACCCCCTCTTGGCAGATTCCCAACATGGCAGCCACGTGAGGCCCCTCTGTCCACAGGCCCCTCTGTCCGGTGCCCTCCTTGTCTCTACCCTCACCCACCTCCTACTTCTAGACTCAGTAACAAACCTCCTTTACCAATCTAGCTCTGGGGCCAATAATGCTTGTATTGGGAATCGGGGGCTTCTAGGCCTCGTACACCGCCGTGTCCTTGCGCCCAATCCAAGGGGGCTGCAGGGGAGCTCTGTTTGACTCCCTGTACCCCAGACCTGCCACTAGACCTAACTAAACCCTAATTTCATGTAGGTGCCCCAAATCTGGACCTCAACACGCGGTTCCTGACCTCAACACTACCGGCCCATTTTACGGCCCAGGGATCAAAGCGAATGGAGTCGAGTTGGGGAGTTCCCCCTTGCAGGGCCCGGCTGGCGGCTGGCGGGGGAAGGGCCGGGAGAGGGTTCTCCAGTCCCAGGGCCCCCCACCCCCAGGCCCACCTAACGGGAGCCGGGCCCGGTAACGGGCACCAGGGCCAGCTGGCCGGGCGAGCCGGGGGAGCGGCCCTCCGGGCTTCTCCCGAGCGAAGCTTTGGCCCTACAGCCCCTCCCCCCCTCCCCCAGGACTGGGCCCAGAGGGCCCCCTACTCTCGGCAGCCCTGGGGGCTGGGATGGGGGGGAGGGGACTGCAGAAAGGGGCTGCATGGAGTACTGGGAAACATCCGGGGGGGCCGGGAGGTGCCCCCGCCAGCCTCGCATCCATGGGGCCGAGCAGGGACGGAGGCAGGAGGCGGCGGGCGGCTGGAGGGACAGAGGTAGTACTTTATTGAGAGGAGGCCCCCGAGGGTCCGAGAGAGCCCGCAAACAGGCTGAGCCCCCCGACCCCCGGCAGCCCTGCGAACCGAGGGAACAGAACGTCACAACCGGAAGGGCCGCGAACAGCCGAGGCCGGAGGAGAGGAGGAGGCTGCCGCCGGCACGGGCGGGGCCAGAGTGCTGGAGATGGGCGCCAGCCCCTCAAGGCAGTGCCGGGCTCTGCCCTGGGCCCGGCGCCCAAGGCCCCTCACTCCCCAGGGTTAAGGTTCGCGCGGTTCACAGTGAGACGGGCCTGGCGTGGGCGGCCGGAGGGGGGAGGACACGGCGGGAGTCAGGGGCCGCCGGGCCGTGGCCGCTCCTCGGACCCTCTCCTCACTCAGCAGGCGGGGACAAAGGGAGGGGCTGCCCCCCTCCCCCCCCCCCCCCCGGCCCCTGGGGCCCGAGGGCGGGGCAGCCTGGGGACGGCCCCGAGGGGGGGACAGGGGGGAGGGGAGGCAGGCTTGGGGCATTTCTCAGGGGGCTCACCCAGAGTCCTTCCTCACGATTTAATGGAGAGATGATTTTTAAGGAACAACAAAGGGAAGCCGCACCGGGGAGCAGCCGGGGGCCCGAGGATTAAAGGCCCAGGGAAACCTCGGCCCCCGTGGGCCCCCTGGGAGACGGCCCGCGGGGTCCTGCCGGGGCAGCGGTGGGGGGCAGGGCCCGGGACGGGGAGCTCCTCCAGGCTCTGCCAGGAGCCCAGCCCAGAGGCGCCGGCGGGAGGGGGCGGGGGGCTGGGGAGGGGGGGCGGGGGGAGGTGAGGAGGGGAGCATGAAGCGGAACGGGCTCACCGGGAGGCGGGCCCTGACCTTGGGAGGGGGCCGAGCCTCTGCCCTCAGTGAGACGGCCCGGCCCGGCCCGGCAGAGTCCGCCCCGGGCCTCCCTCGGTGCCTCTGCCGGCGCGGCCCCGCTCCCATGCTGGGGCGGGGGTGGGGGGCGGGGAGGAGGGCCTCACGCCTTGGGCGCCTCGCTGTGCCCGTCCGGGGGCTCCTGGTGGCCGGGGGGGAAGCGCATCGTCTCGGGCCGGCCGCCCCCGCTGTCGTCCCCCGTGCCCGCCTCCAGTCCCAGGATCTGGCGCTGCACCAGCTTGGCGTAGAGGCCGCCCTGGGTCAGCAGCTGCTTGTGCGTGCCCTGCTGCACCACGCGCCCCTTGTCCAGCACGATGATGCTGTGCGCCTTCTCCACCGTGCTCAGGCGGTGGGCGATGATCAGGACCGTGTGCTTCTGCAGGTTGCCGTGGATCGCCTGCTGGATCTGCGGGAGGGAGCGGGGAAGGCGGCCTGAGGCGGGGCCGGGGGCGCGGGGGCGGGCCGGGGGGCACAGGCCGGGGGCACAGCGGGCACCGGCCGGCGGCACCGCCTCATCCCCTGGATCCCAGAATCTGAACCCGGGCACGAGCCTCCGTGACCCGCCAGCCCACAAAGGGGTCCCAGCTGCATGTCCCCACGATGCTCGCCCACCCAGGCACCCTCTGGGCAGCTCCGGCCTTCCACACGTTCTCCCAGCCCCATCTGCCTCCGCACCGCCTCCCAGCCTGAGGTTCCCTCCTGAGACAGTCAGACCCACAGTCCTTCACCCTCCTGGCTCTCTCTTCTGGATACCATCCCGCTTGTCAGTCTCTTTATTAAGGAGTGGGGCCCAGGCTCAACAAGGATGGGGGACTGACCCCCTGCTCCCTGCCAGAGCTGAGCTGCTCCTAAGCCCCCCCCCCCCCTCCAGAACAGGGTCACTTTTGGCCAACATAGACTTCTGAGATGCACCTTGAACTTGTGGTCCGCTTAGATCCTAAGATCTTTTTCAGGATTCATATAGCATATCATTTCTCCCTTATCCTGTGCTTATGATGTTGATTTCTTTTTGATCCAAGTACACCACCTTGTACTTATCCTTACTCAGTGTCACCTTCTTATATTCAGTCAAATGACCTAGCCTAGCGATATCTTTTTGAATTTTGACTGTTACCCACTATATCAGCTATCCTCCAGGCTCAAACCCCCTCATTGTACAGAAAGCAAAACTGAGTGACTTGGGAGCATAGAGCTTAGCTCTAAAGCTGGAAAAACCCTCAGAAGTGATTTAATTCAATTATTTCACTCTTGGGGAAACTGAGGCTGTATGAGGTGAATGACATGTTGAGGGTCCCACAGCCAGCTGAGGGCCCCCTACGGATGCCAAGTTCGGTGCCCTCCCTAGCACTCTGTGCTCCTTCTCTTAATCCCCGCCCCTCCACTTCACAGTTGGGGAGACAGGTTCACAGAGGAAGTCAAGGACCCTCTGCTTCCCACCCGTAGCCATGCTCTTTACACAAAAGTACAAGGGACGCCTGAGGCAGGAGGAGCCCGCCTGGGCCTGGCCCGCTCCCACCTACCATGTATTCACTCTCTGCATCCAGGGCACTGGTGGCTTCGTCCAGGATGAGGACCGGCGGGTTCCGGACCAGGGCTCGGGCCATGGCCACTCGCTGCTTCTGACCACCAGACAGCTGGGCTCCCTTTTCTCCAGTCTCTGTGGCAGGAAACAACGTTTGCTCAGGACCCTCCCCAGGGCTGACCCAAGGCCCTCCCCCCTCGGTGACTACTGGCCACCCACCCTGGGCAGTAGCTCCAACTACCTCTTGCCAAGAAGAACGCTGGTGAAAGCTAGTCCCCTTTTCAGCGTCAGCCCCTTAATGGTCCCCCCTCCTCTTGTATGTTCTCAAGATGTTGCCAATCCCTGTTTGGGGAAGGTCTGTGCTGCTCTAGCATCTATAGGACCGTGTACTGTACTGATAGAGTGCGCTGCACGAGGAACTCAGAGAAGCAAGGGAAGCCCCACTTCCACTCGGGGTGGGGGGTGGGGGAGGGAGAGATGCAGAGTGAGAGCCAAGGACAAAACAAGGGTTACAAAACACAAAGGGAAAAGAATTATTATTGGAGGCTCCCAAGGCTCAGATGATTCACCTCAAGACTGGGAAGAGCCTATGAACTGAGAGCAGTGGAGTAAGCAGCCCCACCATTTGTACAGCAACAAGTTCCCCAGAGAAAATACTCTGGGGGGAGGATTCTGGGAAGCTGGAGGAACAGGGCCATAAATTCCAAGCTCTCCCGATTTCCTCACAATTAGAACAAATTTGCACCTCAGAGAACAAAGACTGGTGAGAAATCAAGAAGGCTTGGTCCAACCCAAGATCCGAAGAAAGACCTCAGGCTGGGGTTAACACACAGCTCCGGACTCCGGACTCCTAAAAAACACCCAGTGGGGAGCCCTAAGGCCCGCCAGAGCCCCATCAGGAACCTCACAGACTGTGTGTGGAGTTGGGGTCTGAGTTCAAGAAGACTGAGGGAACCTTCATGGAGCAGGAACATCAGGCCCTACTGTGCTGCTGAACTGTGCTGGGCCAGAAGGAAGAAGCATCCGGTGAGTACAGAGAGAGGGGGCAGGGACATTGCTGGCTGTGGGCACTTGCAGGAGGGGGGAACTCTTGATTTGGGGTTCCATATCATAGGGAACAGCTGAAGGGAAGCTAGAAGCACCATCCCCCCAATTCATGATTAGAGGTGCTTATACTAGGACTTCTTATTTAAAAAAAAGGAATTGGCAAAGAAGAACCCAGTCATAGAAACTTCTTATGGGAACAGGGAAGATGGGGTTCATCTTCAGAGGAGGTCACTGAAGTAAAAAAAGCTTCTACTCCCTGCCCAGAGAGAATTTGTAGAAGAACTCAAAAAAGAATTTAAAAATCAGATGAGAGATATTGAGATATTAAACAAAAAATAAAAACTAAAAGACATCCAAAAAACTCAAGATTATGAAAAAAAAAAGTTAACCAACTAGAAAAGCAGATACAAAGTCTCAAAGATGAAAATGACTCTTTGAAAATTAGAATCAGGCAAGGGGAAGCTAGTGAAGTTGGTAAGAGACTAAGAAATAACTAGACAGATTGTAAAGAATGGAAAAATAGAATTGAATGTGAAACATCTTCTAAGAATAACAACAGATCTGGAGAACACAGATCAAGAAGAGAAAACAGAAGGATAACTGGACTGCCTGAAAGTTGTGACCAAAAAAAGAACCTTGACATAATAATGCAAGAAATAATCCAAGAAAATTGTCCTAGAGTGAGAGAACATGAGGAGAAAGTAGAAGCAGAAAAAAAATTCACCAATCACCACCTCAACAAGATCCTTTGTGGAAAATATTACTGCCAAATTTTGAAATCCCCTTATCAAAGAGAAAATTTTGCAAGAAACAAGAAAAAGCCAATTCAAATATGCTGGAACTACAATTAGAATTGTACAAGACTTATCAACAGTCACAATAAAAGAGCGCTGGTCCTGGAATCATATCTACTGATAATCAAAAACACTGAGCCTGTGGCCAAAAATATCACATCCAGCAAAATTATCTATAATATTGAATGAGAAAAAATGGACATTCGATGGACACCAAACCCAAACTTAATAGAAAATTTAACATATAAGAACTAGTATCAAAGATGAATTTCAAGGAACTCAACATATTAAGAGCCAATATCAAAGATGTTTCAAGGAACTCAATAAATTGTTTATGTTTTTTTACATGGGAAATATATACCATAAGTTTAAGATTGATATCAATAACAAGGTAGCACAAAAGACTGATTAGGGCAGAGTTAAGGTTAAAATGGTAATTATGTTGTACAAATGAGTTGCAGAGAAAGGATAGATACAAAGACAAAGAGGGAGGGGGGCTCTACTCACATCGGGAATGGGTTCACTAGGCAACACTACACATATACCATGAAGGGTATAACACCCTCCAAAATTTATAAAGAAATAAGGGAGGAGGCTGGGCAGACAGGGAAGCAAAGAGTGAGAGAAGATGAGTGGAATCCATGGGTGGGGGGAGGTTAAGTAATAGCAAGGCAAGGTATGGGGCAGAATTAAAGCAGAGTCAGCAGGGTTAGAAAAGACATGTGTATGTGGGGTGGGGTGTATGTATATGTATGTGAATTATATATCTGCATATGTACACATAAATATATCCTTGCTTAACAGTTTGCTTGGGGATGGGGAGAATGAAAAGGGGAAAAAGAATCAAGTAAAAAATGTGCAGCAGAGAATAAAAGAACAATTTACAAGAAAGTTAAGAAAAGATGGTCATTCATGAACATAATTTCTTCTCCTAACATATATATATATATATATATATATATATATATGCTTTCTTGAACTGGTAATTTGTTGAAATTATTTTGAATGAATATGTTGAATTCATATTTTGAATTCTCCTTGATGTTCTGCTGGGCACATGATAATGTTCTCTTTTCTTATGTTTTATTTTGTTTTGTATTTCTTTTCTATTTTTCTTTTTTCTTATTCTGTTTCTTTTTTTGTTTTGTTTTGTTTTTGTTTTTGCTGAAACAATTGGGATTAAGTGACAAGGTCACAAATAGAGGAAGTCTTAAGTGTCTGAGACTAGATTTGAACTCAGGTCCTCCTGATTTCAGGGCTGGTGCTCTATCCACTGCCCCACCTAGCTGTCCCTATTCTGTTTCTTTAAATAAAAAAAAGTTCAAAAAAGGAAAGAAAAACAACTCGGAAAGACTGAAGGATTTGATCAATGCAAAGACCAACCAGGATGCAAGAAGATGGAGGAGGAAGCAGTAGGACCTATCTCCCCAAAGTGAAACAACAGGATCAGGGTGGATTTTTTCAGGATAGATTTTTTTGGACATGTCCAATATGGAAATTTGTTTTATTTGACTATGAACATGTCATTAGGGCTTTCTTTTTCTTCTTTCTTTTTTTTCCGATGGGGGAAAATGAAAATATTGAGGAGGATGGGGCTAGGGTGAAGAGAAAAGGAAGGAGAAGAGAAGGGAGGAAAAGAAAAAAGAAAAGAGAGCATAAGAAAGTGAGAGAAAGAAAACAAAGGCTAATTGGAAAAATTATAAAATTCAAATTAAAAAATGAACATAAAGACCAACCCAAAATAAGAAAATTCTGCTCCACCCCTTTGCAGCAGTGGGGGCAGGCTGGGGAGAGATGTAGAACACTGCAGGCTCTGTCATATTCAGCAGATGGGGGGAGGGGTTAACTATACAGAACTACTTTTCCCTTCTTTCTTTCTTAATATTTGTTACAAGGGACGACTGGCTGAGTAAGGGAAAGGGAAGTCTACATTTAGAAATGGAGATTGCATGAAAAAAGTTATAAACAGAGAAGCCCAAAAAAGAATTTGGCAAGAAGAGCAACAACTGACATTTCTATGGTGCTTCTGGACATTTTATCTGATCTTTGTGACGTCTTATGAGCTAAGTGCCACAGGTATTATGTCCCCATTTTACAGATGATAAAACTGAGGCTCAGAAAAGATAATTCAATTCAATAAACATTTACTAAGTAAGTGCCTACTGTGTGCCAGGCCCTCCGCTAAGTGTTGGCAATACACAGTGTCCAAAGACAATTGCTGTCCTCAAGGAACTTACAATTTAATGGATTAAGTCCGGAGACTGTCCCGGGCACATAGATGGTGAGTGTTCAAGACACAGGCACTTGCCTGCCCTGAGAATTCTGCTCCAGGGGCGGCATTCTTGGGCCAGGAAGGCAGTTGGGGAGCCCTCCATGTGTGAGCATGGGGGGCGCCTTTCCCAGCCCCCAGAGCCCTACCTGTGTTGTAGCCGTCCTGTAGCTCCATAATGAAGCCGTGAGCATTAGCCTTCTGGGCCGCGTCGACCACCATCTCGAAGGGCACCGTGGGCAGCCCGTAGGAGATGTTGTCTGTGATGGAGCGAGCAAACAGAACAGGCTCCTGACTCACCAGGGAGATCTGCGGGGGGACACGGACAGGATGGCTGAGTCGGCCTCCGTCCCCCCATTCCGCCCGACCACAAACCGACTCTGAGGAGTCTGGAAAACGTACAGGCTACGAGGGAGGTCCGGCTGCCCCCGCCCAGGGGATAACGGTCAGGCCCATCTATCACATAAACATTTATTGAGCGCCTGCAGTCTACTGCTGGAAATGCAGCTCAGTCTGCAACTGAAACCCTAAGACGGGCCAGGCGCTAGAGTGCTGAGGCTGCGCTGTTTGCCCTCTATTGAGAATGATGATCTTGAGGTCCTAGTGGTCCTGTTGACCACTGCCCACTCCCACCCACTGCCCCAGGACCCTGGCCTACCTACCACTCTGTGTAGGTACTTGTGGTCATAGGAGCTGATGGGCTTGCCATCCAGCAGCACCCGGCCCTCCTCCAGGGGATAAAAGTTCTCCAGAATATTGACGCAGGAGCTCTTCCCACTCCCTGAGGGCCCCACGAGGGCTGTCACCTTCCCCGGGGAGAGCGTGAAGGACACATTCTGCCGGGGAGACAAACACGTGCTGAGGGACATCCCCTGTCCCCCTCCCAGGCAGCATCCCGAGCACTGGGGCTAGAAAGGGTTCAGAGGTCCCCAGCCCAGATCCTCCCGAGATCTCCGGGGACGAGCAGCCCGGGGCACTCTGGGGTTGCTCCCCCTCTGCTTCCTGGCAGCCAGACTGACTTGGTCTCCCCAGTCCCAGCCAACGGCTCCTGGGTCAGGCCTCTGGGCCCAAGCGGAATCGCGCCAGTCTCTCCAGGGCTTGGAGACAAGTCCTGGGCTCAGCCCTCGCCTGCGTACTCTCCAGTGGACTCAGTCTCTTGTGGCAAACACTGTCCAGCTCGTTGCCCTTCTCAGCTGAACCCGACTCTAGATCTGGTCTGACCAAAGGCAGAGGGCGGGAAATAAGGCCCTTCTCTGCTTGGACGCCAAACTCTCCCAATGCAGCCTGGCTGCCATAGCCCACAATTAACTGAAATGGAGCATGGGGGCCACTAAGACCCTCAGAACTTTTTCAGACAAACTGCTACCTGGCCGTGTCTCCCCCATCTTGAACCTCTGACACGGTTTTTCTGAATCCAAGCTGAAGACTTGATATTATACTTGGTGAATCTGATTCCCCCACTCTAAGCCCAGCCGTGCAGTCTGTCACCCAGAGTTAGCACCTCCCTCTCAGGGTGGTCACTTTGAGGACCCTCATGCTTGGGAAACCTGGAAGCCTCTCGCCTTACCTCCCAACAGCCCCCTTCCCCCATCCACCTTCCCGAGGCCCCAGGCTTCTTCCTCAGCACTAAGAGGGCCCTGCTTCTGCCTGCTCCTGACTCCTGGGCCTTGTCCCCATCCCTTCCTCGCTAGGGAGGGCCACTGCACAAAATGCCAGCGTGGGCGGGACCTTAGGAAATGGCTCTTCTGGAAGTGGGAAAGACCCTCCGAGCCAGCAGCACATGTCAGACCCAGGCTGGGTGGGAAATGCTCCTGTCCCCAAGGACCTTGTGTTCTGGGTGGGGGGGGAGGGGGAGGTTCCACATGGTAACAGATAACAGAGAGGTATACACAGGGAAGAGTGAGGAGGGAGAGAGTGCGATGTGTAGGACGTTACTGAAGCCCCTGACTTTCTGGGGGTCTCTGCTTCTCTACCCACGGATCCAAAGGCCTCGGCCCTCCTGGTCTCCCACCGGGAGCATCGCTGTCCCCGGGCTCTCTGGCTCACCTGCAGGACCTGCGTGTGAGGACGGGTGCGGTAGGTGAAGGTGACGTTCTCAAAGTCCACGCGGCCCTCCAGGTGATCGGGGGCTAGGCTCCCATCATGCACCATGGTCGGCTGCCGGTCAATGAACTCAAACACCTTCTCGGCTGCTCCTACCCCCTGCATCAAGCCACTGTAGACAGAGCCGACTGACTGGAGAGACACAAACCATTCCCATCCCATTCCCCCCAAATTACTACCTAGTAACTTCTGGGAGTCCCATCCCTGTGGGCCAAGGGGGTACAGAGGCTGAGCACGGGGGGGCGAGAAGGGAAGCTGTGGCCCCCACCCCTAAACCCATGGGGAGATGGGAAGGAGCTGGGGGTAAGAAACTCTGCCCCATCAGTGTCCCCATGGGGCTGCCTTCCGCCTTCCCCCTTCCCTCGGGCACACTCGCAGCTTTTTCAGCTTTGGAGATGAGGGGGGCCCTCGGCAGCCATTTATTTCCCCTGGCCCCTTCCTCAATGAGAATCCTCACAGCCATATCTGACAAGAGGGAGAGCCACAGGGAGCCAGGGTGCACCTCTGTGGGACAGCTGCCCTTGCTAGGAGGCATTTGCTGATTCTGGGCCCATGTTCCTCGGGGGCTTCTGCTTCCATCCCAGGAGCTCAGGGAGACAAGGCTGGTCCCTCCCTTCACATGCAGAAACGTGGCTCTTGCATCCCTGGTGCCCCAACTTTTTCCTCCTCAGACTGAAGGCTCCTTGCCATTCCTTCAGCTGACCCCTCCCCATCCGTGGGTCATCCTGCCGCCCACTCTGCCCACGGTCTCGGCCCGCTCTCCCCGTGCTCACCTCCATGCAGTCTCCCAGAACAAACTCATAGATGATGAAAGAGATGAGGTTCCCGCTGGTCATCTGGCCCGAGATGACGAGATGGCCCCCGTAGTAGAGGATGCTGACCTGCACCACCAGCAGAGTGAGCTGGAAGCCCAGGGGACAGAGGGAATCGGGATTTGGGTCAAAAGGTCCTGACTCAGGCCGGCCCTCCCCCATGCCCCTGTGCCCCATTATCCAGACAGGGAACAGACTTGGGGGGGGGTGAGAGGACTCAGCAGAGAAAAACTCAGATTTGCAAGGAATCTCCCTCCTGCATTCACATGAGTTCTGGGACCACAGCTCCCCCACTAGAAGGGACCTCAGAGGCCCTCTGGACCAGCCCCACCTTCCCTCCCCATTTTATAGATGAGGAAACTGAGTCCCAGAGATCTGGAATGATTTACAGAAGCCTAGAATTAGAGGTTGGAGGGACCTTAAAGGCCATCAGCCCAGGGAGCTCAAGTGGTTTTTCTCAGGGACATATTGGTAGAAAGTTTCAGAGGTGGTGTTTGAACTCAGGTCTTCCGCTTCTAGCCAGTGCTTTTTCTTCTGTCTACTATACTGGCACTCTGGTGAGGGACCAGTTCTAAAGGAGCCTGCCTTCCTGCCCTCTGAAGAAATGAGAAGAAACCCAGACTTCCCATCTGGAAAATCCCCTGACACAAATCCATTAGTTGTGACATCGGGGAGGAATCCTCCTCAAGTTACAAACTAGGAACACTGAGGCCAGGAAAGATGAACTACTGTCTAAGCCCCCCTCTCCCACGCTGTCCTTGTGATGCTGGTTCTCTGAACCCAACCGAAAGGCTTCTCATTTTCTCTAATCTCTTACCCAGAGCTCACAGCTATTTTCATTTTTCAGTGTCTGGGGCTGTTTTGTATGAGGGACACAGAAAGCACTGGCTACCCCCTGATCCAGCCTCTGACCCATAGGACCCACATGACGCCGGGCAAGTCAGTTAAGCATCCCAGAAAACTCTCTTAAAGAGTTTTTATTCTTCCGCTTTGAACAAAAAACTACGGTGGGGCCAGTTTTAAACCCTGCCTCAGCCGATCAGCAGAGCCCAAGTAGCCTCCTCTTAAGAAACGAAGAAAAATTTTTGCCAATCTTCCCTCCCATCTCTGGGATCACCCTCTTGCCATGGCAGAGGGGCTTGTCTAACACAATGGGACTCTATGCTTTTACCCAAGAGGGAAAGGTCAGAGTGGAAATGTCTGAGAAAAAGAGGAGATCCACCGGAGAAGGAAATGGCAAACTACTCCAGTATCTTTATCAAGAAAACCCCATGGACAGTACAAAAATGATAATATATATATATATATATATATATATATATATATAAAACCTCAAAAGGTGAGCCCCCTAAGTCAGAAAATGTCTAAGACTCTACTGGGGAAGAACAGAGGCTAAACTACAAGTAGCTCCAGAAAGATGTAGGCAAAGAGGAAATGGAAAGATAAGCATCAATATCTTAGACGTCGGTGAATTTAAATGGATGGGAATGGGTGAATTTAATTCAGGGGGGAATCACTACATCACGTACTACTTACTATGGGTAAGAATCTTTTAGAAAAAATGGGGGTAAACCTGATAGTTAGCAAAGGAGTTAGAAAAGCAGTACTGGGGTATAATCTAAAAAATAATCAAATAATATCTGTTCTAATTAAACCAAAGTAGTCCATTCAACATCACAGTAACACAAGGCTAGACTTCAACCACTGTTGCCAAAGAGGCCCAAGTTGGTCAGTTTTATAAAGAGTAGGACGTTAAAAGGTAACTGGAATAACAGGCAAGTTTGACATTGGACTACAAAATGAAGCAGGGCAGAGACTAATAGTATTTTGTTAACTTGTTGGTCGTAACAAACACTTTTTCCACAAACCAAAAAGGGACTCTACACACGGACACTGCCAGATGGTCAATGTCAAAATCAGACTGTTTCCCTCGTTTGCAGTGTAGGGGAGAGATGAAGAAGCTCTGTACAATCAATTACAACAAGACGTGCGCTGACTGATGATCAGATCATGAGCTTCTTATGGCAAAATTCAGACTTAAATTGAAGAAAGTGGGGGAAACCTCCTGACTATGCTGAGATAGCCTATAATTATGAAGTGGAGGTGATGAATACATTTAAGATGAATAGACCTAATAGAAAGAGCGTCTGAAGAACTACGGACAGAGGTTTGGAATATTGTGCAGGAGGCAGCTGCAACAACAAAGAGATCTCAAAGAAAAGAAGAGCAAGAGAGTAAAATGGCTGTCTGATGATGCTTTGTGAGTAGCTGAGGAAGGAAGTTAAGTGGAAGGGAAAGGAGAAAGGGAAAGACAGATCCAACTGAATGCAGAATTCCAGAGAAGAGCAAAGAAAGACAAGATTTTCTTAAATAAGCAATGCAAAGAAATAGGGGAAAATAAAAGAATGGGAAAGACAAGAGATCTCTTCAAGAAAACTAAAGCTATCAAGGGAAAGTTTCATGTGAAAAGAGTCATGATAAAAGATAAAAATAGTGAGGATTTAAAGGAAGAAGAGATTAGGAAAAAGTGACATAGAGAAGAAATAAATGAGAAAGATCTTAACATCACCAATATCCACCATGCTACAATTACTGACTCAGAGCCAGACATCATGGAGAATGAAGTCAAATGGGCCTTAAGAAGCATTGCTAACGATAAGGCAAGCGGAGGTGATGGAATTCCGGCTGAGCTATTTAAAATCCTCAAAGACGCTGCTGTTAAGGTGCTGCACTCAATGTGCCAGCAATTCCGAAAACACAACGGTGGCCACTGGATTGGAAAAGATCAGTTTATGTCTCAATCCCGAAGGACAACGCCAAGAAATGTTCAAATTACTGAAGAAGCGCATTCATTTTACATGTCAGCAAGCTGGACTTCAGCAGTATGTGACCCAGAGAGCAGGCCGGCTTTCGAAGAGGCAGAGGAGCCAGAGACCAAACTGCCAGCATTCATTGGATTATGGGGAAAACACAGGAGTTCTAGAAAAACATCTACTTGGTGAAACCTCTGACTGGGTGGATCACAACAAATTGTGGCAAGTCCCCAAGGAGATGGGAGTACCAGACCATCTCCCTTGTCTCTTGAGAAACCTGTATGTGAGTCAAGAAGCAATAATTAGAACTGAACGTGGAACTAAGTTAAGATTGGAGAGCGGGTATTACAAGAGACTTTATTATCACTTTGTTTATTTAACTAATACGCAGAATACATCAAGCAAAATGCCAGACTAAATTAGTTAAAAGCTGGAATTAAGTTTGCCAGGAAGAAATATCAGTACACTCCGATATGCAGATGGTACCATTCTGATGGCAGGAGGGGAAGAATTATGAAGCTTCTTGAGGAGGGTGAAAGAGAAAAGAGTAAAAGCTGGTTTGAAGCATAATAACAAAAAACCTAAGATTTTGGCAACTGCTTCCATCATTTTCTGGCAAACAGAGAAAGAAGAAATGGAAGTAGCATCAGATTTTATATTCTTGAGTTCAAATACCACTGCAGATGGTAACTGCAGTCGTGGAATTAAAAGACGCTTGCTCCTTGGAAAGAAAACACATCTTCTTGCTGATGATTTTTCTAATAGCAGTGTATGAGTATGAGGACCATAAGGAGAGCTGAACACTGGAAGAGCAAAACTTTTAAACTGTGATGCTAGAGGAGACTTTTGAAAGGACAGCAAGGAGATCCAATCAATCGGGGCGGTCAGTGGTGTGGTGGATAGAGCACCAGGTCTGAAATCCAGAAGATTTGAGTTCAAGTCCAGCCTCAGATACTTTGTAGCTATGTAACCCTGGGCACATAACATAACATCACTCTGCCTCAGTTTCCTTATCTGTAAAATGAGCTGGTGAAGGAAATAGAGCAAAATCATTCTACTATCTCTGCCAAGAAAACCTCAAATGGGCTCATGAAGAGTCAGATGTGACTGCAACCAGTGAACAACAACAACAAAACTTAAACACTTTGGTCGATGAGAAGGCAGGACTCGTTGGAAAAGACCCAAATGGTGGGGAAGGTTAAAAGCAAATGAGAAGGGGACAGGAGAGGGTGGGACTGGTAGGCAGCGGTGTAAAAGCACAAGCAAGAGCTTGGACAGATTTCAGGAGATAATGGAGGAGAGAAGAGCTCCTCACTCTATGGTCTGTGGGATTGGGGAGAGTCGAGCACAATTGGGCAACAACAAAGCTTCTCCCAGCCCCCTACGCTTTCCTGCCCCCATCCATCCCTTCTCAGGCTGAACTTAAAAACTGCCATTCCTAGGAGGAAGTTGGGACCGGTTCAGGGCTGGGGGCCAGCTGGTCTTTTTGCAGGGCACAGTGCCCCAGAAGCCAGGTCCTGTGGGTGTCTGGGTGAGCTCGCCAGAGTCTGCCTGTGGCCCAGGATCCTGCACAACTTTGCAGAAGATGCCTTTGGGTTCCTAACTCTTTAAAGGAAGCTCAAATTCAAAGAGAGAGAACTTCAGCTCCCCTCCCAGAGCCTGCAGGAGAAGGAAAAGTAGAACAAAGTGGGGATGCCAAGAAAGTCAGGGGTTATCAGTTTATTGTTACCTTAGAGACAATGTGATGTAGGGAAAGGCACTAGATTCAGCATCAGAGGCTCTGAGCTCAAATGACCCCTGGAACATCCCTTTCCTGGGTCTCCATAAAATGAGGAGGTTGGACTAGATGGCCTCTAGCTTCAGGCAAGGATTTCATGACTCTATTGTATGGATAATGCTCTTTTTAGAGTCTTTCATGTGGAGTAACTGACCAATGAAAACCTTCAAACTGGACCTGGACGGATACTTTTCTGCCTCTTTCTAACACTACGCTACCCCCTCCCCTGCCCTGTGCTCATGCACACACAAGCGAGGCCCCATTCTACATCCCTCACAAAGGATTTACATCAGATACTTTTTTTCTATCTAAAACTATCCAAATCTTGTCTAAAAACTGTTTCTTTATACAAACATAATAAGTTTTTATTAAAACAAATTTCTTTTGGACAGCCAGTGGTGCAGTGGATACGCACCTGCCCTAGTCAGGAGGACCTGAATTCAAATCTGGCCTCAGACACTTAACACTTCTTAGCTGTGTGACCCTGGGCGAGTCACTGAACCCCAAATGCCTCAGCCAAACAAACAAATAAAAAAAAAAACACCAAAGTTCTTTGTCTAGCCCGCTAAGGCATCAAAAAGTCCATCGATTATAGTGGCAATACCTTACATCCCTGAACAGCTAGTACAGATCTTTCCCTTCATACATTCTATATAAGAGGAGCCTTAAGGAGGAGTCCCTCATTTACCACTACCATGAATCCAAGGGGTTCTCAGCCTCCTCTGACCCTGAGAACCCAATGATAGTGCTTGTCTCTCTCAGGCCAGGCCTTTCCCCCAAAGAACTAGCTGGAGCCCATGAAATGTGGCTTATTTACCAACCTCTCGTTGGATCGGGCCCCTCTGTCCGGTATCTCCCCACCATGGCTCCCTCCCTTCTCCTTCCTGGGACAGAAAATGGCAGGGAAGGGGAGGAGAAGCACTGGGTTCCCAGAGGTCTCCGGTCCTTGGGGGAAACAGGACAGAAATTGGTGGGGAAGGATGGGAGGGGGGAAGTCCTGTGTCCCAGGGACCCAGCCAGCACAGCTCTCTCCGCCAGGCCCTGGGGCTTGGGAAGCTGAGGCCTGGAGGGGGTCACCTACCCCACTGCCCCATACATAGTACGTGTAGGCCATGGCTTCTTTCCTGTTCAGCTTGTACACCTGCTGCAGCTTCCGGGAGTAAACCTCAGCCTCCTCTTCCTCATTGGCAAAGCTCCTGACCGTCTTCATCGCGCTGATGGTCTCCTCGGCTGTGTTGCTAGCCCTGGCCAGGGCATTCTGGACCTCTTTGGAGAGTCGCTACATCCAGGCCAGCCAGGAAGGAAAAAGAGAAGAAATGGCAAATGGGCCTCATCTCCCAGCCTGCACCCCCTCAGTCCATGCCCACGTTCGGACTGGGCTTCCCTCTGCGCAGACCAGAAAGCCTTGGGACGTCTCTCCCTTGGGGGACGACTCCACTAGTCCTGGGAAGCCCCACCTGTCAGAGCAGATGTAGAATCTCAGAGAGTTTCTGCCCCGGGTCAGAGGTGGGAGCTGGGGGTGGCCGGGGCCTTCTGGACACCAAGGCCAGTCACTTGTCTATCGGCTACGTCCTTCACACAAAACGTATTCAAATACTACAAACCGTGGTAAATGGAGGAAAGAATCAACATCCCAAGGAGAAGAGGAGAGAGACCTGGCTAACAGCTCAGCCAAAGCCAACTGGGGTCTTGGGGGGGCTTCAAGCTCCATGTGAGCAGATGAATGAACATGGCAGCCAGGAAAGCAATCTTAGGTCAAATTGTAAGTTATCGTATTTGGCTACAAGGAAGCCATCGTCTCACCATCCTCTGACCTGGTCAGACTACATCAGGACTATCATGTTCAGTTCAGTCCTAACTATACACACAGGAAAAATCAACTGGATGAAAGACCTGCTTGTCATCTAGAATGTGCTGTATGTAGTGGACAGCCCATAAAGCTGGGCCATTAGCACAAACATACCGGGCAGATAACCACAGCTGAACTATCGTGTGGGCCCAGAAATTGAGCAGAATGAAGAGAACAGTTGGTTCACATTTCAGAAATTGTACTATAGCTTTTAATGACTCTAGGCTTCTTGAGAGCAAACCCCATCTTTTTAATAATTTTATTCTTCCAGGGCTGCAATCTGTATGTGAATCATGAATTACTGTGATCGCTGGGCAGTCAAAAGTGTGGCTTTTCGTAGGATTCTAGACCTAGATTTGGAAGGCCATCCTTTCTATCTCCTCATTGGTCCAGGGAGATCAAGAAACTTGCTCATGGACACACAGGTAGTACAGATGAGGAAACTGAGGCACAGAGAAATCAATTTGCTATTAAAAATATTTTTACAAATATGAATCTGTACAATTGCATCCCTTGGTAATTCTTGTGTTTTATTCTATGCATTTAAAAACCTGATTCTGAGGAGGGATTTCTGGGCTTCATTAACATGCTCAAGGGGGACCATTGGATACCATAAAGGGTAAGAAACTCTCTTCTTGTTCAACTCCCTCATTTTCCAGATGAACAAACAAGCTAAGCCCTCGCCCGAAGGGCAATGAAGAGATGACTGATGGGTCAATGACTCAGGCTGAATTGTGTGCACAAAGCAACACAAAAGATATTATCAGAGAAACAGGAAAAGGAGGTAAGCCAGTCATGCAGGGAAAGCAAGGGACTGAAGGGTGGCCTTCAAAATGTCCTGGGGCCTATTTAATGTTAAGAAGTCTAGAGGAAGCTCCCCTTCCAACATGGCCATCCCAATAAAAGGTTTAATGGAAGTCATGGGCAAGAGTCACTCAAGAGGAGAAGCTGAGGAGAGGTCACTATCTGCAAGGCCAGAGGGAGGGGATGCCTCCATTAAGGAGCTGACTGATTCATCAAACAATATTAATTAAAGCCGGCTTGGTCAGCTAGAAATGCCTTTCTGCAGCAGGTCTTGGTATAGTTTTGGACCCTGAATAGGAGTCTTGGCCCTGGCCTTCAGGAGACTCGGGAAACTGCCAAGGGTGGATCATGGGCGAGAGCAGGCCCCATTCCTGACACAAGACTCGTGCCTTCCACAGCTTGAGACCCCACAACCCCTCCAGACTTCAGATTCCTCTTCTGGGAAAGAACAAAGGTCCAGGCCAAGGGTTTTTTAACCTGGTGGGATTTTTAAATATTTTGGTAATAGCATTTCAATATGATTTGTAACTCGGTGAATTTTATTTTTTGCATTTAATAAATAACACTAATAGCTGGTACTTATATGGGGCTTTTGGGTAGGGAATTGCTCTACAACTGCCTCATTTTGTCCTTGCAACCACCCTGGGAGAGAAGAGCTATTATTATTCTCATCTTCCAGATAAGAAAACAGATTCCAGAGGGGTCATGATTTGCCCATTGATATAAAATGTTTAGAAAACCTTTAGGAGGGACAGCTAGGGGGACAGCTAGGGTAGAGCACCCTAAATTCAGGAGGACCTGAGTTCAAATCTGTTTTCAGACACTTAATGCTTCCTGGCTGTGTGATCCTGGGCAAGTCACTTAACCCTGTCTCAAAGAAAGAAAGAAAGAAAGAAAAAGGAAGGAAGGAAGGAAGGAAGGAAGGAAGGAAGGAAGGAAGGAAGGAAGGAAGGAAGGAAAGAAGGAAAGAAAGAAAGAAAATCTTTAGGTGCTGGATAAACTCTTACTATTAGGATGGAATCAGAGCTTGGGACAGAAGTCACACCCTCAGGCAGCAGATTCATGGCCATAGGTGACCAAAGGCTGGAAGGAGGTGACCCCTGGCTGAGTCACCAGCATTACCTAATGCTTCATGGAGGGAGTGTGTCCTGTGAAGGAGGCCATCATGAAATTGTTCTGAATGTTACTAAGTAGTAAAGATCCTCTCTGAAATTTTTTGGGAAGGGCCCTTGGGCCTCATTCCTGGTGTGTTTCTTCCCC
This sequence comes from Sarcophilus harrisii, assembly GCF_902635505.1. Lineage (NCBI taxonomy): Eukaryota > Metazoa > Chordata > Mammalia > Dasyuromorphia > Dasyuridae > Sarcophilus > Sarcophilus harrisii. Next base: position 685,538,196 of record NC_045426.1, on the reverse strand, counting down.
CTTGGGGGGTCCCACCCGGGCTTCTGTTTCCCAATTTTAAGTGAAAAGGGATATAAATTTAGAAGATTTCCTGGACCGGTGGGTCCCTATATTTTTCTGTTCTTCCTTCTGTTTTTCTATTATTCCCTATTCCATTTGTTGTTCTCTCCCCTTTTCGTTTTTCTCCATTTTCTTTTCCAGTGTTTGTGTCTCTCTCTTTCAACCGCCTCCACCTCCAAATCCCTGCTTCCCAAGCCCCAAGTAAGACCCTTTGTTATGGGAGGGTCCCACTGGAGTTCTCAGAGGCGGAAGCCCCAAATCCCTCCTTTGCTCTCTCCCTCCCCCAGGCTGCTAACTTCCTTGTCTCTGTCTAGGATATCACCATCTTCCTCTGCCCCTGTGGCCAATCGGCAGCCAGCCCCCCTCCCCTTCTATCTATCCATCATCTCCTGGGAACCCTTTGAGATCTGGCTCCAGGCAACCCTCCCCAGCCCTAGGGGCTCCCCAGCTGCTCACCTCCCACATCTCTGCCCTGACACTGGCTGTTCCCAGGCCTGGGCTGTTCCCTCTCCTGTGCCTCAGTCCCAGCCGCCTGGCGGTTTTGGGCCACTTTCTCGATGCCTACCCCTTTTATTCAGGCATTGGCTGAGAGGCTGATCACTGGATTGGGGGGGCCTTGGGGAGAGATTTTGGGTCTGAGGGGGTCCTGTTCCTTACTCTGTGTGTGTGTGTGTGTGTGTGTGTGTGTGTGTACACATACGCATGTGCAATATAAGTGTGTGTGAGAGAGACAGAAAGGCAGACACGGGGCAAGTCACTCGCCTTCCTGTGATGTCAGTCTCCTCATGCAAGCTAGAGAAGGGGCCCAGAGGGTCTCTGGGATTTGCTGAGTGTGGCTGGATGGGGCAGAGAGTATAAGGTGATGGGGTGGGGGTGGGGATGAGGGTGGGGATGTGGATAGGGAAGGGGATGGAGGGCAAGCAAAGAGAAAGGGAACCAGAGGTGGGCAGAGGCTTCGGGGGCTGCCAGGTGAGCCCCACCCATAGGCTCAGTATTTCCATTTGTTTGGGAACAGGGATCCATATGACCAGGGCTGGGCAGGGACCTCCAGGGTGGGGCTGGGCAAACACAGCAGGCTCTGTTTTTAGGGAACTGATTCATTTCGGAAGGGGGGGAAAGAATGAGGGCGGGAGACAGAAAGCACCCACCCTTTTTGTCCTGGTTTCTGTGAGGGAAAGGGGGAGGCCCCGAAAGGTTTCCAGTTTGGCCCAGGGTCTAGAAAAAATCAAAGATTTTAAAACCCTATTTGGCCCCACCCCAAAAACAAAGAAGAAATGGATTTAGGTAATTTAATGGAATTTAGGAAATTTGGATTTGTGGATGGACGAAAGACAGACAGAATGTGGAGGAGAGGGGAAGAAAGGGAAAAGAAAAGGAGGAAAGGAAAAGAAGGGAAACCCAAACCCAAAAAAAAGAGAAGAAAAGAAGAAAGAAAAAAATGGAAGAAAAAAAAAAAAAAAAAAAAAAAAAAAAAAAAAAAAGAAAAAAAAAAAAAAAAAAGGGACAAAAAAAAAAAAAAAAAAAAAAAAAAAAAAAAAAAAAAAAAAAAAAAAAAAAAAAAAAAAAAAAAAAAAAAAAAAAAATAAAAAAAAAAAAAAAAAAAAAAAAAAAAAAAAAAATAAAAAAAAAAAAAAAAAAAAAAAAGGAAAAAAAATAAAAAAAAAAAAAAAACAAAAAGGGAAAAAAAAAAAAAAATAAAAAAAAAAAAAAAAAAAAAAAAAAAAGATAAAAAAAAAAAAAAAAAAAAAAAAAAAAAAATGGGCAGGGGAAGGAGGGGGGGGAAAAAAAAAAAAAAAATAAAAAAGGAAGGGGGGGGAAAAAAAAAGAAAAAGAGGGAAAAGGGAGAGAGAGAGAGAGAGGGGGAGAGCGCCTCCATCCCACAATCCTCTTACTGCAGACATCCTGAAACAAGGGCTCTAATTGCTGGTCAAAGCTAAATCCAGAGCCAGGCCCAACCTAGCATCCTCTGGGATACTCTTAGGAGTCTGAAGCTTCTCCCTTCTGCCTCTACTGCTCTTCCTATGTCTCTACCCCTTGTTAACAGATGAGGGGCAATCTATATAAACTATAACCAACTGCCACCTCCTACTCTTAATTCCCACCCTTCCATTGTGTCCTCTGCAGTTCCTGTCCCACAGAGAACAAATGTCTCTCCATCATTCCCTCCCCTGGGCCCCCTCCATGACGCTGCTTTGACAAACGCCTTCCTCTACCCACTCCCAGATCTAGGGGCCAGAGGGGGGAGTCTACACTCTGCTTCCCACTGTCACTATTTCCTCACTACCCTCCTTTTCTTCCACATGAAATATCCAATCCAAAGATGGGGACGGCCCTTTCTAACCATTGCCTTTCTTTCCCAATTAGCTCAGCACCTGGCTCGCCATCTTGCTCTGCTCTCCACCTGCCACCCTTACACCAGGGGACTTCAGCATTCATGTTGTCACTCCCCCCATCCCAATTCTTCAGGCTCCTTCAGTCTCTTGACCTCGGCAGTCACCCACAGCTCTCACTGCTGCCCACAAATGTTCTAGTTATAACCTCTGACCTCCCCATCTGACCATGACCTCCACTCAGCCCTCCGGCACCTGTTCTTTGCCCTCAATGAGACTCCACCCCTTCTCCCACAGGCTCCTTTCTCAGGTTCCTCCTCCTGCTCTGACTTCCCCCTGTTCCCGTTGCCATCTCAGCCCAGTTGGCTTGGCACGGACCCGCTTCCGGACCATCACTGGCTGCTGGTCACTGCTCATCCCCCTGACAAACCTCAGCCCTCACTAACCTCCACCACCCTCCTTTCTTCCCACTCAGGGTGGAAGGCACAGGAGAAATTCTTACAACTGGGCTCTCCTCTTGCTTCTCCTGGGCCGATCCCCCATCTCAGTCCCATAGAACCACTTCCAGACCTGCTTTCCTCCAGCTTCCCCTCCTCCTGCCCCTCCCCTCTCTGAATCTCTCTCATTCTTTATCTTTTTCTCTCTCCCTCCTGTCTCTCATTTTCTCTCTCTCTCCCTCCTTCTCTCTGTCTCTCATTCTTTCTCTCAGTTTTCTCTTTCGTTCTCTCTTAGTTTCTCTCACAGCTCAGGATCCTGCTTCCCTTTTGCTGAGAAAACTGGGGCCATTCTCTGGGAGCTCCCTCTCTCCCCTCCTCTCCTCTTCCTGGAAGCACAGCCCCCCTTTGTGGACACTCATAAGTCCTTGGCTTGGCCATCCTAATTCCGCTTTCCTGCGACAGCAAGGGTTAAAGGGGCACTGGTGTCTGATTACACACGCAACCCCTTGCGTGTGCCCCGGCTGTGTCTCCCCCAGGAACACACGCCCTTTGAGAGTGGGGGTTGTTTGGCTTATCCCTTGGCCTGGCACAGGTGGTGGGAAAGACCGTGCCCTGTCCCAGGGCTTCCAGCATGGGAGAAGCTGGTCCAAAGTTAGCAGCCCTCCCAGAGGGCAGGAGGGAGGCAGGCAGACTGCCCCACATGTGTAAAAGCTGCCCCCCAATTACACGGGCACAGACACATGTGCACACAAAGCCAAAACGAAGCACGATTCCTGCCCCCAGAGGGCCTTCTGTTGGGGGACGCCCACTAGAAGGTGCTACACAACCCCTCGACAGGATCTCGGCCCTGTTGGAGTCCCAGCGGGTTCTCCTGGGGACTTACAGAGCCTGGGAGGGCCCCCAGAACAGCCTCACCCCATGCAGTTCTGGGAGAGAGGGTCACTTGGGAAGAATGGGGCGCACCGACTGCTGTCAATGGGAGGGGGAGCCCCCCGGGATAGATCTGGGGAGAGGCCAGGCCGCCACTCAGGCCCATGACGCCCCCTCCCCTCAGCCTGGGGAGCAAAGCCAGGCCCGGCCCGGTCAGGGGCCTACCTTGTAGTACTTGCCGTAGATGTCCGACACCATCATGATGATGGGGAAGCCCATGAAGGTGACCAGGGAGAGCTGCCACGAGAGGCTGAACATGAAGACGACCACGCCGGTGACCTTGACCGTGTTTCGGAGAAAGATGTTGATGTTCTGGGAGACGAGGTCACTGACCATGGTGGTGTCCGAGGTGAGGCGGGAGATGAGGTCCCCTGGAACACAGGCAGCTCGGCTCTGCACGGTGGCCAAGTGAGAGGGACAGTGGGAAAGGGAGGGGAGGGGACACTAAGGGCCGTCTTAAGGGGCCCTTGTCCCCTTTGTGCCAGCCGGTGTAGCCTCGCCCGCCCCCCATCTCCGGGCCGAGGGCCCTGTCCTGCTGGGGGCCTCTCTGCTGCCTCACAAGCATGCCAGATAATGAGCACTGCCTAAGCCCCTGCCACGTGCCAGGTTTGTGACGGGTGCTGGGCTTGGCCAGACAAGGTAAAGTCCTCCCTGCCCTCCAGGGGCTTCAGCGCTGGGGAGAGCGACAGCACCGGGGCAGGAGGGAGACAGACGGACTGCTGCATGGACGCGCTCTTTTCCCCGGGGCTGCCTTGGACCCTCAGGTACTGCCTCTCTCCTTCTCGGCCCCCTGCTCCTCACTCCCACCTTCTCCCAGGCCTCTCCAAAGAGCTGACTGTTGTCAGTGGGAGGGGGATGCCCCCTCTCAGGGATGTTCCGTTTTTTCTCCCCATCTCCTTTCCACCCATCTCCTTTCCACCACCCCGGCCACAAAGACTACTGGACCCCGTCTATCCAATGTGGGCTCCACACCCTGCCCGGGCAGTGTGGGAATGAGCCCAACATCCTGGCCTGGCCCTGGTCCCCGAGAATGACCATGCAGAGGTGTGGCCAGAAGCCCAAGGTTACCCTAACTTGGGCCTAAGTTTGTGGCCCAAAACCTCAGCATGCAGGCCAGACCTCCAAGGACAGACTGTGGCCAGTAGGCCCACGGGCTTGGCTCACTCTCACACATCCCAGGGAGCTGAAGAAGAGAAAATGGTGGATGGCAGGGACAGGGCCTAGAGACATCTTTGTCCACTGGTCTAGCATCACTCATTCCCTCACTCGTCCTTGATCATTCATTCATTCCCTCCATCCTGATCATTCATTCATTTCCTCCGTCCTGATCATTCATTCCCTCAGTCATTCCTCCTGGTTCATTCAGGACATGAATGCTGGCTGGGTGACTAGGACCCTTGGAAGCGGCCCTGGGCCAAACAAGAACTCGAGGGCCCTGGGGGCACCAACCTGTCCGGTTCTCGTCAAAGAAGCTCGTCTCCTGCGACACCAGGGAGCGGAAGAGGCAGTTACGGAGGCGGATGTTGAGTCTGGCAAAGACGAGGGTAAAAATGCCGCCCCGAATACCTGCGGCAAATGAGCTAATTGCAGATGAGAGATGTTAAAGGAAAAGCGTCCATCCAGCACTGAGTTTCAGCAAACCCCAATGACGCAGGGGAGTGGGGCAGACTAGCTCTCCCCCACCCTCTCCCTGCAGGCCCGTTTGGGACGCCCCACGGGGCAGCCGTCCTCCTCCCACCCGGCAGTCCCTCCAACTCCTGACTTTGGGGCTTGCCCGTCTCCCCCAGGACACTCTCCAGTGGAGTTTCATAGTCTGTTCATGTAAATCACAGACACAGAAAACTCTTGGAAATCCCCTAGTCCAAACTGCTCATTTTATAGATGAGAAGGGGATATCACGCAGGAAACGAGCAGCAGGGCTGGAGCTGGAACCCGACTCTTCTACTGGAAGCCCAGGATTCCATATTTTGGGAAGGACATATGGGAAGATCATAGAGAGTCTAAAAGGAGCTCAGATAGAGGCCATGTGGTCCAATGCATTCACGTTTACATACAGATAAAGAAACTGAGTCCCAAAGAGAAGTGACTTACCTAAAGTCACATCCCAGTGGGAAAAAGAAGAGCCAGGCTTTGAACCTGGGGCCTCTGGCCCCAAAGTCAGGGCTTTCCCCAGTCTCAGGACTATCATTTCAAAAGAAATACTGTATCTTTCTTGTTTTCTCCCCAAGAAATCCAAGCAAAGGGGGAGGATGTAAGAATGGAGTGAGAGAGTGAGGATGGTGGAAAAAGGGAGAAGCAAACTCTTCTTCCACAAAACCACATGAAAACAGCTCAATCTGGGGGACCAGTCCAGTCCTGCTCTGATTCCAGCACCAAAGATGGACACGGGTCACACTCATTCTTCCTTCAGTTCCCTAGAACAAGACACATTTGGCTCCTTCCAACAGGGGACAGGGATGAGGGTGGCCTAGAACCTAAAACAGTACATTCTGTTGTTTGAGTCTAGCCCCAAGCTACACGATTGATTCTGGACATAAGTTATCTTGAATTGGGATCAATATCCGACTAGCCCATTTAATGAAACATTTTTGAAGACTTCACTAGGACTAAACAGAAAGTGGCCATTTTTAGAAACAAGAATTTAATCTAGGGATTTTTAACCTTTTTTGGAGTCCTGGATCTCTTTGTCATTTAGGGGAAGTCTATAGGCCCCTTCTCAGAATAAGGTTTTTAAAAACAGAGTTAAAACAAGAAAGTCCTTACATTGAGATACAGTTATCAAAATATTTTAGAAAAAGAAGTTTATGGAACCCAGATTAAGAACTCCCTGGTCTGAGCTGGAGCCGAGATAGATTGAACCCAATACAATGGAAATCTCAACATTTTGTTCCACCCGTGTCTTTCACCAGCCCCATTCCCTCCCTCTTTCTAAACCAGAATGGATCCAGAAAGTCACAGGTCAGATCTTAAAACAGGTTCTCTCTGTCTGACATCAGATTTGGGCAACAGAACCCATTGAAAAGGTTTCCCAGTCAAGGCTGTCCTACTGTTTCCATTAGGACCCGATACTAAAAATGAGAAGGCCATAGGCTCTGGAAAGTGGGGCGGAATGGTCTGGGGGAGCCAGCTACCTGCCAATAGCGAGGAGGCACATGATGACCACGGCTGTGGAGAACTGGTCCATGCTCTTCTGGATGACAATGCCATCGATGGCCCGGCCAGTGTAGTAGGGAAGGAATGTTTCTCCTGCCAGGAAAGGGGGATGGTCAGACAGGCTCAGCTTCCCCATGGTGAGCAGGGTAGAAGGATGTTCAAATCAGCCGAGTGGTCTCTGTCATGCTCTTTATCCCATGACAGGGGGGCACTTCCCCCTGTTGTCTAGACCTTCAATTTCATTAGTGTAGATGAGATGCAACTTCATTTAGCAGAGGGTCCTGGACTTGCAACTGGGAAGATCTGGATTCAAATCTCACCTCAGACACTTTACTAGCTGTGTGAATCTGTGAAAGTCATTTAAGCTGCTCTGATTCAGTTTCCTAATCTGTCAAAGGAAGGAGTTGGACTCAATGACTTCTGTGCTCCCTAAGATCCCATGAACTCCGATTGAGGAAATCCCTTCTACTACTAATATAGATCAGCAACTGTTCTGGGAAAGGGAAGAGAATAAGACTTAATTAAGGACCAACTATGAGCTAGACACTGTGCTAAGTGCTTTATAAACAATATATCAAGTTCTACAACCTTGATCTTCCAGAGTTTATAGGAGAGCCCTGAAGGGTTACGACTTGTCCAGGGTCACACAGCCAGTAGGTATCAGAAGCAACCCTTGAACCCTAGTCTTCTTGACTGATGCTGCTTCTATACCCCATCCTTTTGTCTATTTTTGCCCCAAACCCTAAAGGCTAAAGCCAAGAGGCAGGTGACTGAATGTTCCTCCAGCCCCTTCTTCCAGAACTCGAGCTCAGTCTGCATGGCATTAATCATTCCTTGTGTATCCAGTAAATGCATGTTGACTTAGTAGACAAGGCTCAGGTGATCAGAAGACTCTGCCCTTCCCTAAGAGAGGGGATTGGCCTTCTAACTCCCACTAGCCAGGGATTACCGGCCCACTGGACTACCAGCAGATGCCATCCCCCATGCCTGAAATAAACTGCACCGCTACCATTCGGAAGCCTTCCAGCTCAAGTGTTCTCTCCTCTGGTAGGTCTTCCCCAATTCCCCTGCTTGTTAATTTTTCTCTAACTCCTCCATTTACAATTTAAAATTACAGTAAACTTATATATAATGGAAGCTCCTTGAGGAGAGGCCTTAGATTTCACATATGGGTTTCTATCTCTAATGCTTAGCTGACTCTCTGATTCACAATAAGTATGTAATAACATTTTGGTGAATTGAGTCACACTCAACTGGGTATCACTATCAACTTGGATCTCTGTAGCATTGTACAGTTTTCTCTTCAAATGACCCATGACTCGGGTAATAAGAGGAATATTATCCCCATTATACAGATGAGCAAATGTGGAGTTCAAAGGCAAATGGGAACAGATAGTAAGTGGCAGGAGCCAGGACTTGAATGTGGTATATCTACTTTCAAAGAATCAGTCAGAATACAGTGAAACATACGGAGGGCTAAGTGTTACACTAAACACAGTCCAGTTTGTCTTTGCTACTGAAGATCCCCTACTAGCCAAAGTTAGAAGTATCTTAGGGGAAGGATACTGATCTCATCTTCTATGACCCTCAATCATCACCCCGAGTATCTGGACTGCATCTACCCTGATCCCACCCCAATCCATCATCTATTGAGCTGCTAAAGTGATTTTCCAAGAGCATTCCCCTCCTCAACAGAGTCTAGTGGCTCTCTATTACCTCCAAGATCAAATATAACCTCCTCTGTCTGATAATGAAAGTTCTTCATAACCAGGGTCCATTCATCCTCTCAGTCATACACTCTTTATGCTCTTCCATGCATTCTACTTCGGGCATATGGCTGCCTTTCTGCTTGTTATACCCCATGCTCTACTCCAGATTCCCTAAGAATCATACCTTTGTACTGGCTAGCTATCCCCTGTGCCCAGAATGTTCCTAATCTCCATTGATCCTTCTGAGAATTCCCAGCATCCTTCAAGCCTTAGATATGATGCCATCTTCTAAAGGGGGCCTTTCTGGTCTCCCCCAGCTGCCAGGGCCTTTCTCTAAGCAACACTCCAGCTCCTCTTTAGGCTTGTTGCTGCTCAGCTGTGTATAACTCTTTGTGACCCCATTTGAAGTTTTCTTGGCAGAAGTGCAGGAGTGCTTGGCCATTTCCTTCTTTAGCTCATTTTACAGATGAGGAAACTGAGGCAATAAGTGTCTGAGGCTGAATTTGAATGCAGATCCTCCAGGCTAGGGGTACCCAGCTGCCCTAGATAAGTATTAAAGAATTTAGTGAGCTAAGTACTTTACTACTTATTTGCCTTTTAATGGAAAGCAAAAAGGAAAAATCCTGAATTTAAACTCAGCCTAATGTCTGAGACCGGATTTGAACTCAGAAAGATGAGAATTGTTGATTCCAAGCCCACAGTTCTGGGCAGTATGGCAACACCTCTGGGTGAGTATCTTCTCTTTACCTACTTAGTACATGTTATATACAAGTATCTTTTCTCTAGCTATTTATTACATATTGTTCTCATCAGAAGTTTTCTGAAGAAAGGGACTGTGTTTTTGCCTCTCTAGCACATAGTAATTCATAAATGCTTATTGGGTGATTAACACATCCTAAAGCTGCTTGCTTTCTTGAGCTGTGTCATTGAGATAATGTATATAAAATGCTTTACAAACCTTAAAATGCTATATAAATGTTAACCATTGTTATTATTGTCAATTAACATAGGATCAAAGATCTAAAGTGATAAGATACCTTAAAATCCCTTTCATCTGACAGATGAGGAAACTGAGGTCCATAGATTTAAGTGAGTTTCACAAGACTACAAAGGTATTTAGTTAGCAAGAGGCAGAATTTGAACTCAAATCCTCTGACTGAATCAGTGTTTTTTCATTATGCCATATTGTTGCCCCATCAACTTGTTTCCTTCCTAAGGGAAGGAGGGGAGGGAGGGAAATGTTTACTTTCTCTCTGAGTCTGTTTCCCCATCTATAAAGTGAGATTCTGGGTTAGATGGCCTCTGAAGTCCTTTCCTACTCTACATCCATGATCCTATTTTTGATTTCAATGGGCAGGGAACCCCAGCACACATACAAATTAGAATCCTAGACCATTGTCTAGGAGTATTTGCCCACAGAGAGACACTATCAATCTATGTCTGAGGTAGGATCTGAAATCAGGTCTTCCAGACTCCAAGGATGATCTTCCACCACTTTACCACATGTGAAAAACAGGTTTATTTCTTTTAAAAGGAGATCAGAACACTGGGAGTCTGAATAAATGGGTCTTTCTTCTAATGGCTCTTTGGCTCAAGGCCAGGTTCAAAGTCCTCCTCCCAAGTACTTTCTGCTCTTTCCATAGGTGTGCAAGCTCCTCACAGGCAAACAGCATGGGACTGTGGGAAATAGGTCTAGGGCGGAGTCAGCAAGACCTGGTTTCAAACTGCACCTTGAGCAACAATATCCACGTGGCAGGTCGCTTAGGCCCTCATTGGTAAAAGCCCCTGCTTGCCTCACCAAGTTAGGACCAAAGTTCTACACAGCAGCTTTTGGAAGAATGGGGAGGTATTTAATACCAGTCTTAGCTGGAGAGCTGAGAGAAGATGAAGCATCTACTATGAACCAATTAGAATGTACATTCCCTGAGGGCGGGCGTTATCTGAGCTTTTCTCTTATCCCCAGAATTTACAATGCTTAGAACATAATAAATATTCAATAAATGCTTGCTGATAATAAAAGAAATAATCTCTGTCCTCAAGAGGTCCTGGGTTTGAATCCTGAATCAGCATCTATTAGCTGTGAGACTAAAGGAAAGATACTGGAACAAAGCCTCAGTTTCCTCACCTGTAAAATGGGGAATATCTTCACAGGGCAGTTGTGAAAAACAGATTAAAAAAAAGATGATAATATTTAACATGTATTGGTTATCCTGTCATCTAAGGGAGGGGGTGGAGGGAAGGAGGGGAAAAATTGGAACAAAAGGTTTGGCAATTGTCAGTGCTGTAAAATTACCCATGCATATAACTTGTAAATAAAAAGCTATAATAAAAAAAATCAAACAATTAAAAAAAAAGATTATAGAAATGTCAGCTAGTATTTAGCTTCTCCTTTGTTGTTTCTCTTCTCCTTCCTCCCCTCACAGTGCCTAGGACAGGGCTCTGTCCTCAGAGGGGTAACAGCTGGGGGGGATTCCAATCAAGGAATCTCTAAGGGTGGCATTTCTCCCAGGTGCCTTTGGACAGAGGCTGTCTCTTCGGTCCCGCCCCTCCTCTGGCCTGGACAGTCCATCCTGCCAGGCTAGTTCCTGGCTGCCAAGGCTGGGAAGTTTTCTCTTGGTCACTGCTGCCCTCTGCTGGTGCTCTGGCCAGTGTCCCGTCAGCCGCCTCAGAAATAGGGACTTAGAATCAGGGAATTGAAGATCTGCAGCTCACAGGACGCTGCTTTTAACTGCAGCGTAGAGCCCATGTGGTCTATTTTACAGGGGAGGAAACCAAATCTCAGAGACTTCAGTGATTTGCCTAAGGTTACACAGGCAGTGGCCCCCTCAAAAACGGTCCATAACAAAATTCTGCATGGAAAGGTCCAGCTTCTTCCATGGGCTGTGCCTCTCCCGCCAGCCCTACCAAGGAAAGGAATGGACAGATGGAAAATGGGTCAAGTGGCCACATGCTGAGAGGTGGCGAGAGCTCAGCCGCAAAGTGGGCTCTCAAAGTGCCCAATCAGGTAGGGATAGTTTCTCGTGGGGAATTTTGTTTTTGGTGGCCCTGCTGGCTCATCAGTAGAACTCCTGGTGTACAATCTCCACTCACCAGAGTGAACAGACAAGTGCTCTGAGGAATCAGTTGCCTGGGGGCTTGAAGAGGCCAAATGACTTGTTCATGAATGAAAAAATTAGCTACTGATCACATACTGAATGTTAGACACTGTCCTAAGCCCAGGGTCACTCAGCTGGTATAGACTAAGGACAGGACTTGAATCCAGCTCTTACTATCTGTGTGAGTCACTTAAATCTTTCTGGGCCCCAGTTTACTCATTTGTGAAACGAGGGGTTTGGTTCCATGGCCTGGTGTCTCATTAGCCCTTCTCAGGATTGTACTTTTGGATGGATAAAATAAATGCACAAGATAACAGAGGAAACCAGTTATTCTGAAATAATTATCAGAATATCTTTTAAAAAAATAATAAAAAACTGAAGTCTTGGTGGTTGTTCATTCAGTTGTGACTCCATCTGGAATTTTCTTGGCAGAGATACTAGAATGGTTCACTATTTCCCTCTCCAGTTCATTTTATAGATAAGAAAACGGAGGTAAGCAGGATTCGGTGACTTGCCCAAGGTCACACAGCTTGTTGGTATTGGAGGCTGGATTTCAACTCCAGTCTTCCTGATTCCAGGCCTGGCACCCCATGCCATCAGCTGCCTTTCCCCCAGGTAGACTAGAGTCTTCTTTGGTAGCCAGAATTCTCATTGTGAAAGCACCCTTTGCTGGAATCCCAGCTTTTCTGTGCATCCATTCACCTAGAAGAGAGGTGCACTCTTTGTGTTCATGTTGGTTAATGGCTTGGGCCAGGAGACCAAAGTCCAGCTCTATATGTCTGTCCTCAGCTCTGTCTCCCTAAACGACTCCCCTAAGAGTTACACGAAGGATCAACCCAAAGTGTCACAGATCAAAAGGGAGGATTTGTGGGAGTTAGCGCTGAAGAAAGATGCTAAAAAGGGAGTTGGGGTCAAGGGAAAGAGAACCCAGAAGTCCATTCTGCTACAAGCTAAAGAACACTCAGATCTGTTCCCAGAATATCTGCCTTCTTAGAACCCCTTTGAACCTCTACCCTACGAATGCAGTTGCTATGACAGTTAGAATTGGATTATGCCAATATTTCATGTTTCTCTGTAGAGATAGAATCCATAGTAGATCCCTCGGCCAACATGTAGGAAGAGGCATATGAAAAATATTGATGCTCCATTAGCGTGGAGGTTTCCTCATCTGTAAAATGGGGATAAAATTTTCTTTCCAGGGCAGTTGTGAGAGCTCAGAGATCACATATTAAGAGCACTTTTTTTTGCTCTACACAAATGCCAGATATGATTTATCCTCTCCTCTATTTTGTCTCTCTTTTCTTTTCTCCTCCCACAGAATCTAGGACAGAGCTCTGTCTTCAGAGAGGTTCTGGCTGGCTGGCCACACTTCTGAATGTCCCCTATTCTTCATGAGAGGTCCTAGAGGAGAGAGAGCACCGGCAGTAAAGGCATCACAACCAGGGCATTTCTCCCAGGTGCCTTTGGGCAGGGCATCTCCCTGGTCTGAGCACTCACTGTGCCTGGCTCCCTCCCAGCAACAGGGCTTGGAAACTTTTTCCTGGTCGCTGCTGCCCTCTGCTGGTCCTCTGGCCATGAAGGGTTTAGCCTCCTAGCTCTCGTTCCAGCCCAGGCTGGGCACCGAGGTCTCCATCTACCTCTGCTCAGATCCAGGGGCCTTGACAACAGCCTCCCAAGGGCAAAGAGCTCCAGCTCTGCCCCAGAATGACTTCCAGAAGGCGGGAGAGTACAGGGGCTTTGAAGAGCACGGAGCCAAGAATGACTAAGGCCCCAAAGGCGGTGGTGGGTCTAGGCTAAGATGGAGCCAACTGACTAGGCTTGTGGGAGAACAAGAGGGTAGAGGGGAGATGATGGGAAATGGAGCTGGAGGGAAGAGAGGCAGGGAGTGTAGGCTGAGAGGAAAAGCTGCTGGGGTGACCTTGGCAGGGGGACAAGCTCCTGGGATCTTAGTTTCCATTTTTGTAAAAGAGAGGTCCCTTCTAGCACCAAGTCCAAGGCTGCCTTGTGGCTGCTCCGCCATGCTGTCTGTCCTGTGTGTTGGTTGATAGGGACCTGCTGACACACCTCCTGGATGGAGGACCAACTTCCAAAGAATTAGTTATCGCTTAGATGAGGCTTCAGAAGGCCCTTAGGGGCTTTTCAGGGTCCCCACTAGGGTCAGTGTAGAGGGCAGAAAATGCTGGCTAAGAGAACACTGAAAAAATGGGTGATACTCGCCACCTCGGGACCCCAAGCAGTTGTGAATTGCACTAGAAGGAGGAGCCTCCAAAAGGATGGGTCAGGGGCAACAGGTGGCACTGGATAGAGTCTCAGCCCTGGAGGCAGGAGAACCTGAGTCCAAGTCTGGCCCCAGACACTTAATACCTATTAGGTGGGCATGTCACTTAAGACCAATAGTCTGTCTCTCAGCACAAAAAAAGTACAGACAAGTTTGGTGACAGGGAAATAGAGGCAGACAGAGAGATGGAGCCAAGGAGAAGCTTGCCCAGGGGCAGCATGGCAGAGCTGGATGGAGGATGAACAGCCCTCTCATTATCCAGAGAAGGAAACTGAGGCAAGCCAGGGCCATGCCTGAGATCATACCTTTGTTCTGGCATCCCCTGACTCAACAGCCTGGGAGCAGAAGATGCAGAGCCTGTCTAAGATGGCAAAGAGGGAGCTTGGCACGAACCCCCAGCAATACCTGGGAGTGCGAGGAAACAGAGAACTGTGATTCAAAGAGAGAAAGAGGAGGCAGAGAACAAGGGGAACTCACTTGGGAGTCAGGGCAATCTGGCTTCAAATGCCACCTTCCACACTAAGAGCATGGATCTGGCCGTAAACCTTCAGGCTGCTGCAGGTAGCACAGGGCCTGGAACGCAGGAGGGGGTTAATATTAAAGTCATTCATAGGCATTTATGAAATGCCTACTGTATACTCCAGGCCCTGGTCTAAAAGGGGAAACTGCAGGAAAAAACAACTATGTACAAATGAAACTGATGCAGAATGAAGTGGAGATAATTAGTGAGGAAAGGCCTTAGAATGAAGGGGGATTGGGAGAGGCTTCTGGCAGAAGTGGAAACTGTGGCTGGGGCTTGACCGAGGCCGGAGAGGCAGGAGGTGGGGCAGAGGAGGGAGAGCCTTCCTGGAGTGGGGCACCCACCATCACAGAGCGCTCAGGACCTCAAGATGGAGGGTCCGGGCAAGGGACCACCCAGAGGCTGATCTCTTGGATCCCAGACTGCATAAAGAGGAGAAGGTGGGAGAAGTCCAAAAAGGAAGAAGAGCTGGCTCAGGAAGAGCTCAGAAAGCCAACCAGCATTTTCTACTTGATCCAGGAAGCCCAAGGGGACCCTCTGGGGCTGAATGAATGGGGATGGGGGTTATGGACAAGAAGAGTCACATATAAGACTGAAAATTTAGGAGGCAACCAGGTCATGAAGGGCTTCAAAAGTCACCGGGGGGATGGCATCTTGGCTGATAGGCAAGGCAAGGAGTGGACCATTATTAAATGCTGGTTAGTCAATTCTCTACCCAGTCATAAATGTGTTGGAAGCAGCTTTGGTAGAAGGGGCCCGCACCCTGGGAGGCCCCCACAGAGCAGGAATCCAAGCTCTTTCAAGCTTTCCCCTTTAAGAGGGCTTTGTGCAGGGAAAGCACGCCAGATGGCAGCCATCCTTGGCGAAGGTGGCCTACATCGGGATGAGGAGAGGAGCTGTGTCTCACGCAATGATCCTCCCGGAGTCCAGGTGAAGAGTCAGTCAAAAAGGGGGATAGAGGGTGGAGGCTGTGGGGACAGGGCTGGTGAGCAGTCAGAAGTCTTCCTGGGATGCCCCCTCTTCCCTCCTTTTGGAATCCTTCAGAGCCTCAGTTTCTTTGTCAGTAAAATATGGATAATATGAGAGAGAACATGACTTGTCTGTTCCCCTTTTCTGTCTGCCTTCTCCCATAGAGCATAGGGATTCTGAGGGCAGACCCAGAGCTTCCTTTCTCTATCCTTCCAGCGTCCAGCACAGAGCCCAGCACAGAGCAAGGACCTAGGAAATGATGGGTGCCTGGACAAGGCACTTTCTTAGCTTCCATTGGGGTTGGCATGGGCCAGTGGAGAGGATGCAGACTTTGCGGTATGAGGAGCCGCCTGTCATTTACCACCTGTGAAACCCCAGCCTCACTTCTCAAAGGGCCAGATCTGGGACCCTGGAGTCCTCCCAGCCTCGGCTCAGGCGACATCTCCTCCGAGAAGTTCTCCTGGATTTCTCCAGGTTGTCAGCCCTCCTCCTTAACTTTACCTTCTATCTCTTTAGAACAACGGGTATGCTCCAGTAGATTGTAAGCTCCTTGAGGACGGGCAGAGGTTGTGTCCTTTTTCTCTGGGTCCTCACATGGTTCCCAACATACAGCAGGGTGCTTATAAATATTTGCTGAGAGAAACTGGAAACTAAGTGGATGCCCATCAGCCGGGGAATGGCTGAAGAAGTTGTGGTATCAGAATGTTATAGAATATTATTGTTCTCTAAAAAACAATCAGCAGGATGATTTTAGAAAGGCCTGGAGAGACTTAGATGAACTGATGCTAAGTGAAGTGAGTAGAACCAGGAGATCATTGTACACGGCAACAACAAAATTATATGAACATCAATTCTGATGAACTCGACTCTTTCCAACAATGAGATGATTGAAGCCAGTTCCAAAGATCTTGTGATGGAGAGAGCCATCTGTACCCAGAGAGGGAACTATGGTAACTGAGTGTGGATCACAAGAGTGGATCACACTCTTTTTGATGGTGGCTTGCATTTTGTTTTCTTTCTCATTTTCTTTCCTTTTTGATCTGATTTTTCTTATGCAGTAAAGACAATTGTAGAAATATGTTTACACATATTCGATTTAACATATTTTAACATGTAAAACATATATTGGATTGCTTGTTATCTAGGGGAGAGAGTGGGGGGAAGGAAGGGAAAATTTGGAACACAAGGTTATATGCAAGGGTCAATGTTAAAAAAATTATCCATGTATATGTTTTGAAAATAAAAAGCTTTCAAAAAACCCCCCAACTCCCCCCTCAAAAAAAAAACAAAAAACAAAAAACAAATATTTGCTGAGTAACTGAATCACAAACACCTCCTGAAAAGCCCAGGCCTTTGCTTGCTTGCTCTTCCAAAAGCATTCCCATTTAAGAGGGCTTCATTCTGGGAAAGCACATTATCTGCCTCTCAGGTTCTAGGCTCATGGATCTAGAGCTCCAAGGTACTGAGGACTATCAGGATGACTCATACCAGGCCACAGAGCCAATAAGGGGCAGAGGGGACCCGAGTCCTCTGACTCTGGTCAGGGAGCAGAAGAAAGGCCAGAAGGTAATATGAGAGACTGGCACAGAGCCCAGCTGGCCTATATCTGAAAAGGACCCAGTGGGTAGTGCAGTGCTCCTCAGAACTGCACCCCCCCCCCGAATTTAAGCACTTTAAGAGTGGGAATTGTTTCATTCTCCTTGTGTCTTCACCACAGTGCCTGGTACATAGTAGGTGCTCAATAAATGCTTGTTGAAACACTATAAAGAGAGGTAAGGGTCCTAAAGTAGCAAGAAGTACAGCCTTCCCCTCCCATCTCCAACAAACTCTTTCAAACACATCAGACTGACTCCTGACAGGGAAACTCAAGGAGAAGTCACAGTGAGTCACCTTTCCAACTCAGGTCATCATCGGAAGGCAGACAGAGGTCTACAGACACTGGGAAGAAAGCATGGTCCAGTCCAGGCCCAGAGAGAAGCTGTCTACTAGTCCCAGGTCCATCCTGGAGTACTGTGACAGGGCTGTTTACCAAGTGGCAGCAGTGATCCCCACCACCCAATTCGGGGCCTCGGATCCAAGGTGCCCAGGGGTGACACTCTCCAGGTGGTGTTCTGAGAAAGGAGGGGGTTCAGACTCGAGCAGGGACATGACTTGGACTCAAGAGTGGAACAGGGTCTCTAAACCAGCTTCAAGCCCAGGCTGCAGCCTGCAGAGAAATAGCAAAAGCAGGGATCTCCGACTAAAAGGGCGCCTACAATTCTACCACTCTGAAGTCACAAGAGTTTTTCAGTTGATTGATAGGGATATACTCTTACTCAGACCCAGACCCAGGTCAGGAACTTGCAGACCCTCATACCAGGGGACAATAATCAGGTTTTTCCTTGCAACAGACTACTTTGGGACCATTGAAAGTTTGCAGCTTTCTAGCCTGTCACTGAGATCCTGGAATAACATATTTAATAACCCAAAAATTCAGTAACAGGACCAGCCCAGATCTTCCTTTCAAAAGTGCTTCGGAGTCCAGCCCTAACACCAAGTCTGAAGTCAGGAAGTAAGGCTGGAAGACTGAGTTGTTATGGTGGCAGGGACACTCAAGACACAAACCCACAAGAGAATGACTCTAAAGACATGCACAAAGTCTCAGAGAAAAACACACCTTGGGAACAAACTCAAATATAAGTACTGTAAGAGACCAAGCAGGAGTTCAAAAAAAGAATTAAAATATATTTTTTTCAATGAAATAAGAACTCCTTGAAAAAATTAGAAATGAGAGCTATGAAAAAATTAGAAATTAACAGTGTGGTAAAAAGAGGTACAAAATTTTGTCAAAGCAACAAATTCCTTGAAAATTAGAATGGACCAAATAAAAACCAATGACTCCATGAAACAATAACATATATGTAATACATAAGCAAAATCAAAAGACTGAAAAAATAGAAGAAAATACACAATATCTTATAGCAAAGACAACTGATCTAGAAAACAGATCAAAGAGAAAAAGATTTCAGAATGATTGGACTTTCTGAATGTCAATTTTTTTTTTTTTAAAGAGCCCAGACATAATATTTCAAGAAATTTTAAGAGAAAACCATCCAGGTTTCTTAAAACCAGGAGGCAAAATAGAAATGGACTCCACTAGTCGCTTCCTGAATGAAACCCCCAAATGAAGAACCCCAATATCATAGCTCAGACCTAAACTTTTAGGTCAAAGAAAAAATGCTGCAAGCAATCTGGAAGAAAGAATTGAACTGAAGTTCACACGAGTGACAATCTGGATCACACAAGATTTAGTGGCCACCACTTTTAGGAAGCAGAGAGGATAGAATACATAATTCCAGAAATCAAAGGATATGAGCTTACAACCAAGTGTTATTACACTCCCAGCAAAATCAATATAATGCAACATAAAAGGGAAAATAGATCTTTAATGAATTGAGAGTACGTTCAAACATTCCCGATGAAAAGACCAGAGTTGCAGAGAAACTGTGTAAACACAGGAGACAAGAGAAACATAAAAAAATAAATATGAGTGAGAATTCATAAGGGAGAAACTGTTTCTATTCAAATATGAGGAGATGACAGGTGTCCCTTCTGATCCTTATTATTACCTGGGATCACAGAGGAAAAGTCTAATTAGACATGGGACCTGGGAGTAGTTTTGCTATACCTTGGTGATTTTAAGAGAAGAATGGAAAGAGAGAGGAAGACCCTGGAGGATAGGGAAGGGAAAGTAAGTTTGGGATAAATTTTCCCACAGTATCATAGTATGAAAGTAGACAGCTATATAAAAATGGAGAAGGAAGGGTGAGGTGGGAAGTGACTGACACTTGAACCTCACTCTCATCTGAACTGTTCAAAGGAAGAAAACATACATACACACACAGAGTAGGGCAGTGAAATACATTTCATTCAACAAGGAAATTGGAGAGAAAAGAAAGAGTGAGAGGATAAATTGGAAGGGAAATACATTTTTAAAAAGTTTTTTTTTTTCTTTCTTGTGTTTTTTTTTTTAACTTTTTAAAATTTGATGTTTTTTTTTTTTTTTTTGAAAGGGAGGTATATTAAGGGAAGGATTAATTCCAAGCAAACAAATTCTAGAAAACATTTATAGTAGCTCTTTTGGGAAGAACTGGAAACTGAGAGGATGCCCCTCAACTAAGGAATGGCTTGAAATTATGGTACAGGAATGTGATGGAAGACCATTGATGAGGAAGGGTAGGGCAGCGAGGTGGCACAGTGAATAGAGCCCTGAAGTCAGGAGAACTCGAGCTCAAATTTGGTCTCTGACACTTAACACGCACTAACTGTGTGATCCTGAGTAAGTCACTGAACCCCAATTACCTTGCAAAACAAAATTATGAAGGGGATGATTTCAGAAAAACCCAGGAAGACTTTTATGCACTGATGCAAACTGATGTGAACAGAACCAGAACAGTTCATACGATGTACAATGATGATAATATGGTTGAGATAATAATTCTTTGAAAGAATTCGGCATTCTCATTGGCGTAAGGACCAACCAGGACTCCAGAGGGCTAATGATGAAACCTGCTCCTCACTTCCTGTTAGAGAGACGAAGAACTCACAGTGTGGAATGAGACACTTTTTTGGACGTGGCCAATTTGTTTTGCTTGATACTACGTATTAATACTGGGTGATTTGTTTTTCTTTCTCATTTGGAGGGGAAGGAAGGGGAGAGGAATGGAGAAAAGATAGATTTTTGCTGACTGAAAAAATAAAAAAGAATTTTTAGGAAGGGATACTATAAAGACAAAAATTCTGAAAACTTTAAGAACTTTGGGCAACAAAATGGCCAGCGGAAGCCAGAGAACTCATAATGAAGTGTGCAGCCCGACCCCCAGCAGAGGGGGACAGACTCGGGTACAGAACAACAAAGCTCTCTTCTGGATGTGGCCAAGAAGGGAATGGCGTGGTGTGAATGCGGGTTTCATTAAAAGCTTTTATTTCCTCGCTCCAAGGAGTTGGTCTTCGCCATTGGATTCCCGCTTTTTTCTGCAACCCATCCCTTGCACCCCCGCATGCCCCCAACCTCTCTTACTCACCAAGAGCTGCCACCACCAAGAAAAAGGAGGCAGCCACCAGGAAGCCCAGGTCAGGCTTAGTGTAGGACAGCAGTTTCTGCAGCGTGGCCCCCGATGCCTCCTCCTGCTTTGGCTGCCCCTCTGTGGGGTAGTCCATGCCCTCGCCCGGTGCCCCTGGCTCCAGGGCCCTGTGGCCCGGCCGCACAGTGGACAGCAGCCACCAGAGGAAGAACGTGGCCCCGATGGAGGCATAGGTCCAGACAAAGAGGCCCCAGAACCAGGGGTCCCGGATGGGCTTGCGTACCTCAGAGAAGAGGAGCATTTTCACCATGGTGTAAATGCCCACGAAGAGGCACACCAGGGTGATGAAGGTCCAGGAGGCCCGAAGCCGCCGAGGGCCCAAGGCGCTGTTCTTGGCCACGCCAATGGTGGCCCCCAGAAGCAGGCAGCTCCGGTACAGGCAGGCGGCCCAGAGGTCCAGCACCGAGTCAAAGATGTTGAAGTCCCTCAGGTCCTGCAGCACGCCCCGGTCTCGGTGACTGAAGGCATAGAGCACCGTAGTGATGCCCACATCCACGCTCATGAAGGCCCCTGTGATGGCCACGGCCTTCCAGGCCCTCATCCTGCCAAGCAGCGCGGGTGGGCGAGCGGCCTAGCAAGGGACCCGATCTTTAGCTCAGAGCAGATGGATTCATCCCTTCGGGGAGGACACTGGGGTACCTGGAAGCCAAAAAGATAATGTCAGAGGGCAAAAGGGAGGTGATGTGGGGAAAAGAGCTGAAGGTTTCCTGTGTGGATCCCTGGAGTTTCGCTTCCTGGGTAAGCCCTCAGCTGGCCCAACTCTCAATGGCTGGAGGACATCTCATGTCATCCAATCCCTCATTTGACAGAGGACACTGAGGCCCCTAGAGGTTATAGGACCCCAGGTGGAGAGCTGAAGGGACCTCAAAGATGATGGAGGCCAGCCCCCTCCTTTCAGAGCCATCAGAGTTAATGAACACTCATTAGCAATGACAGTGCTGGGCCCCCCCGCCAAGAGCTGGAGATACCAAAAAATAAAAATCCCCAAACTGACCTCTGGGAGCTCACATCCCCAGAGAGGCAAGGCCCCAGCTGGGTCCCCATGGTGGGGGGGTCATGGAGCTAAGACTCGGTTTTACAGATGAGTGGGATCAGGAGGAGGAAAGCAGCCAAGCTGGACGCTGAGCCCCGGCCCTCCTCCAGCACTCTGACACCCCCCCTGCCCCATGCTCATGTTCCTCTCCCAGGAGCACTTAGGGGAACCCAAGACTAATCCTACCACAGCCACCAGCCAACCTCCCCCACCCACCAAGCCCTGACTGCCTCCCCCCCAAGGGGCTAAGAACTCTACTCACCTCTCATGTGACCCTGGCAAATCACCTAACTCCTCTGGTCCTCGGTTTCCTCACCTGTAAAGGGAGGGGGTGGAACTATGACCTTATGACCTCCTCCAGTTCCCCCCGCCCCCCAGCCCTCTGAACTGCCTGGAGCCAAGGTCTCTACCTGTTTCACCCTTAAGGGTGGGCAAGGGCCCCTGCAGAGCCTCCCCCTAGAAGTGTGGCTCCCAGCACCCCTGCAGGGAGGCTCTGGGGTAGAGGGAGGGGATCTTTTGGCAGGGGGAGCTCTAAGGGTCACTCAGGAAGTGGTTCTGACCAAGGGGGGCTTGAGAGACTTTCTGTTTAAAAAGGAGGGACGCCTCCAACAGAGCGGGGACCAACCAATCAACATGCACTGATTAAACACCCATGCATGCAATGAGAACTACTTCTGTCCCCAGCTCACCAAGGGATGGGCTGTGGAACTTTGGATGCATCCCTTCTCTCATCTAGGTCTCAGTTCTGCTCAATGAAAACTGAGGGAGAAAAGCCTGAAGCTTCTGCTGGGAGAAACTGCTCATTTCAGAATTGGCTCCAGAGTCAGGAGGACCTGGATTCAAATCCAGTTTCAGACACTTAACAGCTGTGTGAACCTGGGCACATGGCTGAACCTCAGTCTGCCCCAGTTTCCTCATCTGTGGAATGGGGACAATAATAGTACTCACTTCCCAGGCTGCTGTGAGGAACAAATAGAAGGCATCCCCCAGGCCACAAGTCCAACTCTGACCCAGTCCTGTCCTGAACCCCCTCCACCATCTTGCTTCTGTATGTGCAGCATGGTGTTTGGCACATGGCATAAATGCTTTTTTCATTTGTTTTTACTAAATAAGTGAAACCCACTTCAGTTTAACGAGCTTATTTCTTGGCAAGGGTGAGGAAAAAGAATAGGGGAGAAGAGAAGGGTCCTCAGAAGCCATCCTACCTCAAACCCCCCTTTTCTAGAGGAAGGAACGGAGTCCCAAGCACTGGTGAGAACTCAGGACTGGGGACCCCATGTTGGGCCCTTCAGGTTCGGGGAGTCCTCTGGCTCCTGACTCTGACTCCAAGGCCATGCTGCCGCCATCCTTCCAGCCCTCAGCCTCCTGAGGGGCGATACCGGCCCCCCTCACCAAAGCTGCTCCGGTCCCTAATTCTTGTCCTCATCTCCTCCTGCCTGCTTCCTGCTCCATGAGAACAGGGCGACGCTGCTGGGAGAGTCACTGCCCCCGACCTCAGCGTCTCAGAGCCAGG
This sequence comes from Sarcophilus harrisii, assembly GCF_902635505.1. Classification (NCBI taxonomy): domain Eukaryota; kingdom Metazoa; phylum Chordata; class Mammalia; order Dasyuromorphia; family Dasyuridae; genus Sarcophilus; species Sarcophilus harrisii. The sequence continues at coordinate 685,515,067 of NC_045426.1, read as the reverse complement.
GCGCCGACTCCCGCCCCATGCCCAGAACAAGCCACCCAGGAGTCAGCCCCAGCCTTCCCCATGCTTGTGTCTGCTCTGCAGGAGCCCTGAGAGTCGTGATGGAAAGCACCCCCCCCAAAGCACACACAATGTTCTCCAACACACACACCACACACAATGTTCTCCAACACCCCCCAACACACACACACACAAACACACAATGTTCTCCAACACCCCCCCAACACACACACATACACAAAGTTCTCCAACACCCCCCCAACACACACACACACACAATGTTCTCCAACACCCCCCAACACATACACACACACACACACAATGTTCTCCAACACCCCCTCAACACACACACACACACACACACACAATGTTCTCCAACATCCCCCCCAACACACACACACCCCAACACACACACACACAAGCACCACCCCTTCCCACAGAGACGCACACACTCACACACACACTCACTGGGTTCTCCAGCATTGAGAACAGAACCTGGGTCCTCATCAGAACAAGCAGGGTGACCCGGGGAAGATCTCAAAGCCATTTCCTGGGACTAACCCTCCTTCTCAGCCCAACATCCCTGTTTGGAAATCAGACCTAAGGAGGCTCCTGGAGGCAGGAGAGGTACCTTGGCCAGGGACTGTCGAGAAGGAAGGGGGAGGATGGGAACATGGCAGCAAGTCCCACTCGCTGGGACAAGCCTGGGCTGCTCCGACCCTGCCTTCCTGGGACTGATCTGAAAGCGGAGGGAGGCCCCAGGCCGGGACAGCCCCTGCTGCAGGTCCCTGAGTCAGCACCCCTACCTCGGGGCCTTCCCAGCAGGCCAGGGAGGTGCCAGGGCGGGGACTGCAGGTTGGGCCCCAGACCAGATAGAGGAGGAGAGGGAAGGCAGAAGGTGGGGGAGGCCCCCTTCCCCTCCCCCCCAGCCTGAGCGGGCTCAGCCTTCCCACTGCCTGCTGCAATGCAGAGCCCACGGTGAGTGAGCGCCTGCCTGGAGCTGGGGGTGGGGGAGAGACCCAGCCTTTCCCCTCCCCCTTCCTCATTCTCCTCTGAGCCTGAACGACAGCCAGAGAGTGCAGGAACGTCTCCCCGTGGCCAGTACTGAGGTGGGGGAGCCCCCTTAGGCTGCAGTTTTGCTTCAGAAAAGAGAAGGAAGAGAGGATGGTTCTTTTTTCCCCAGGGCAGGGGGTGCTTCTGAGCCCCAGGAAGGCTTTGCGGGAGCCCTTCTGACCAAAGACCTAGAACTTGGACCTCCTGCAGTCCCTGCTCTACAGGAGCCGAGATGCCTCCTGGAGTCCAGCCTGGCTACAGTAAAAATCCTTGACCTTTGTGTCCTGGACCCCTTGGGCAGTCAGTCTGGCGCTCAGAGTATTTTAAATGCACAAAATAAAATACACAGAATCACAAAGCGAACAGATTATACCGAAATATAAACCAAGGACAACAGTTCACTGATGTTCAATCCTTGTCTAGGAGCTTTGAAACAGAGCTGGAAGGGGCCTCAGGCTACCCCCCCCCCTTTTACAGATGAGTAAACTGAGGAGCAGAGTGGGTGACTCCCCTAGGGCCACACAACCAGAATCTGCTCAGTAACATTCAGCGCTCCCGCCTTCTTGAGTTGAAGCTCTCATTTACAGAGGCAGAAACTGAGGCTCCCCAAAGGCTTCAGGTTACTTGGTTAGGGCAAGGCCGGGAGAAGGATCCAGGGCTCACTCCTAGGCCAATACTCCTTTTTACTACACGATTCAGGCCTACTAGGATCACCTCCAAGTCTGAAGCCGAGTCTGCCCGACAGAGGTCAGGTTACGGACAGCTCTCAGGGGAGCAGAGACATGTATAAAAAAAGATGGGGAAAAGGAGTGCAGAAGCTGCTGCGACGGGAGGGCCCAGAAGGCCCAATTCTGCCTACGTGATGCCCTGGGCAGAGCCCTCTCCCCGAGCTGGGCGCCCCCAAGCACGCCCCCTCCCCGCCTCCTCTCCCTTCTGCCCCTGCTCTGGCCTACACACTCCCAGGGAGAAGCACCAGTGGTGGCCGTGATGAAATCACTCTCCGCGGGCACCCCAGACTGATGGGCCGGGCAGGTTGAAGCAGAGGGGCTTGCAGGCTGGCCCGGGGCCTCCTCCAAGGTGAGCCCAGTGCCCGGCAGGCCAGCCCAGGCCTGCTCTCCAGAGCAGCCCACTGCACACCCTCGGTCAGCCCTTGGGGACTCCCCAATTTTGCCTCACTCTTGATTAAGGGTGAGGAAGAGGAAAATGGGAGAGAACAACAACAGTGAGATGAACAGTTAGCGTTTCCCTAGCCCAGAGAGATGCAGCAGTCCGCCCTGGAACCTGAGCCCGGGGCACACACCATAGACACAGAACGGCTCAGCGGATCCTTACATGGCCTGGGGGACCCACAGCTAGTAAGGAGGGGAGGACTTGAACTCCGTTCTTGGTGGCTCCAAGGGGCGCACTCTCTACTGCACTGTGTGACCTTGGGGCAGTGATCAGCTTCTTGTGGACCTCATCTTCCTTCTAGCTTACGGGATGGGGGGAACCTACATGGTCTCTAAGATCACATGGGGAGGGCCTCAGTATTATAGAAGCCTTTTGGGATCAGACTTGTTCTTCTGGGGCCTGGAGGACAAGGCCAGAACAATGGATAGAGGTGGTTCAGAGGGCCATGGTGGCCTCGTATCCAGACAACTTTGTTGTAATTGGAGTTGTCCCGGGTTGGAAGGGGTCCCTCTCCTTGGGAGTCTTCTGGTAATGGTGGTGACCCCTGTACTCCCAGGAGCTGGACCAGATGACCCTAAAGTTCCTTCCAATTCTCACATTCTGGGCTTCTGTTTGCTGATTTCCACATCACTTCCCACCCCAGGTCTAGAATACTCAGGTTTAGAACACAGTAACTCAGAACCTTTCCTCTTCCTTCAGATGAATGATCATTGACTGACTGACTGATCCTTGCCTCAGATACTTCCTAGTTGCGTGATCCTGACCAAGTCTCTTACACCCTTTTAAGTTCAGAAAATGGAGGGAAAAAAATGTTTACCTATTTCACAGGGTTGTTATGAGGACCCCAAGATCGTTAATGTGAAGGCCTTTCCAAATGTCTAGGTGCTTGAGAAGTATTAGCTATGACCACTAAGACTGAGTCAGGCCCCAGGTCAGCCACTGCTTCCCCTGTTAAGCTTTCTCTGATCTGGTTCCAGATTTGGAGCCAGAAGGACCTGAATTCAAATCCTACCTTAGACACTTAGCAGCTGTGTGACCTAAGCATATTCATTTGCTCCCCTGTATATAATAACTTGGAAGGTTTCCCCATCACACACACCCTTCTAATATCTTTAGCTGATATTTTTAATCTTCCCACTTCTCCTCCTCCATTAGTAGAAGGTGAGATGCCTAAGGGTAGGGATGTTCTGTTTTTTGTTTTTGAATTAATTCCCCAGTGCCCGGGACACAGTAAGCACTATATAAATGTTAACTACTGTTTTCCTTAAGTGAATTAAAAGGATCAGAAGGTTGAGACATTCTGAATAACCAGGTTTTCCCTCTGTGCCTCAGTTTGATATTTTGCATTAAATTAATCCCAACATAAATTTATGAAGTACTTCCTATGGGCTGGAAAGAGTCTGAGGCCCCAAGATACAAGACACAAAGGAATCATGGGTCTCCGACCTCAAGTGGAGGTTTATATTCCACTGGGAGGAGGTAGAGAGGGGATGCAATCCCCTCTACAATCCTCTTTCCCTTGGGTCCATAAGGTCATTTGGCCCAGCTCCTCTCCTTCACTGGCGGAATTCTTCCCCCTGGCCTTGATGCCCTCCATTTCTCCTATCTGTTGGTCACACCTGGGACGGGCAGGGGGAAGGGTAGGAGAATTGCAAAGTTGGCACAGATAACGAACGCCAGGCAGGGACTAAGCCTCTTATAAAATTAAAAGAGCACGACAAGGCGAGCCAGATAAGAGTCGCTGGGGAGGCTGTCTACCGGCAGAGTTAGGGCAAGGACAGCAGAAGCGTGGGGCATGTGGGGTTTGAAAAGTGCCTCCCAGCTTTACTCCTTTCTCTTCCTTTGATAAGGGGCAACCGTGGCATCTGCTGGGGTGCATCCCACCAGCCTGATATGGGTGAGATGCCTTATCTCCGGGAAGCAGGGGCATGAGGAAGGATCCATCTGGACCAGAGCATCCTGATGTCATTCACTTCACCCCCGTGTCAGGGGCAACTGAGAGACTCTGACCTCCACACCACACCTTGCCCAGGGGAAACCGTCTAATCTCCCTTACATTCAAGACTGAGTCTAGGCCAGTTGCCATTGTCCCCAGATGACATTATCCAGGGGGAAGAAAGCCAATCTAGGTCAGCATGTGGGCCTGCCAGAAGCTAATCCGTGGCCAGCATCCCTGGGGTATCTCCCCTTCAAGACCCAGGGAGCAGCACATCCCAAGAGGTACCAGGAGCAAGCTTTAGGGTCACTAGAGTGAATCGTGTCTCCCTGCATTACTGAGCCATTGTCACACTCCTTATCTGCCCACTATTCCAGTAGGTATGCAAGACAAAATACTGTTTAGACAGACAGGGAAACTGAGGCCTAGGGGGAAACCCAAGGTAAAAGGCCAAGAACTGGGCTTCCGACAGGCCTGGAACCAGAACCGTGGGTCTCTTGACCCCTACCTCCTTCGCTACTGCAGGGAGCCATGAGAGGAATGGCCACGTTCCGGCTGGGGTGGGAAAAGGAGGAAGGGTTAGAAGCTCCCAGAAACCAGTAAAATGCTCAGAATTCAGGAGCGATGCACAGGGATGGAGGGAATGGCTTTTCCTCCTTCCCCCTTTCCCGAAGCCTTAACCGCGTTCCCGGCCTCCGGACTGGGCCCTCACCTGGGACTGTGGAACCTCAAGGGTTAAAAACAATTGCAACATTAAACCGCAAGCTCAGCCCTCCTGGACCCGCAAGGCTCGCTGCAGAGGGAGGGAGAGCAGGAGGGAGGAGAGGAACTGCGTCCCCTCCTGGCAGGGACCACAACGATGGGCTGGGACGGCCAGCCCCGGCCTGGAGCTGCCCGCTTCCGCGGCCCCGGGGCCCCTGCTGACCCCTTAGGCGCCGGCCGTTTGCGGCCGCTGACGGACCATGTCCCGGGAGCCGAGGGGGCAGCCAGAGGGCACAGGTGTCGGGGCGGGGGTCTCCCCGGCGCCCCCCTTGGCAGCTCTGGAGGGAGCCCCGCCTCCGGGCCGGGCGGTGGCGGAGCAGAGAGAGGCCCTTCCCTGGCAGCGGCTGCCGGGGGCACCGCGGGCCAGCTCCCCGCAGCCTCCGCGCCTCCCTCCTCGCAGCGCCCCGGGCCGGGGGACGGTGCCGGGACCCGCCCGCCCGGGCCCGCCTTACCTGCCACCTGGCGCCAGGTGGGCCGCGGCTGGGCGCTGCGCTGCACTCCGCTCGGCGCGGCTCATGGGCACCCACTGCCCAGCCGCCTGCCCGCCCGGCCGCTCGGGCGCCGCCGCCGCTGCCGCAGCAAGGTCGCACGGAGGGAGGCGGGGCCGCCCCGGGTTGACGCGACCTCCCCGCCCCGCCCCAGGGCCCGCCTCCAGAGGCGAGGCTCCTCCCCGCCCATCGCCGTTCCATCCCGAGGTCTCGCCCGCAGAGCAAAACTCCGCCCCCGACGCGTCCTGCCCCTCCGACACGCCCCCACAGCCCGTCCCTTACTGAGACCCCGCTCCGCCCCCGCAGCCGCCCCTTTCGGAGGCCCCTCCTTCACAATGACTCGTCCTGCCCGAAGGCCCGCTTCGTCAGGAGCCTTCTCCCTCCCTCCCCATCGACCTACCCAGAGGCTCCGCCTCCCGCCTCTCCCCCCACCGTGTCCTAGGCGTCAACCCTAGAGGGCTCGCCTCCACCTGGGCCCCGCCCTTACGTTGACCATCGTCCCCGCCCAGGACACGCCCCTTGATAGTTCGCCTAGCCACGGTCTCCGGTCCTCCTTGGTCCCTGATCTCCTACGCTCCTCCCGGCCGCAGAGGGCCCCGCCCCGCCCCCATGACCTGCCCCATCACGAGGCCACTCCTACCCCTAGCAGCTTCATCCGTCCTGAAGTCCCGCCTCCAGAGTATAGGCTCTGGCCCCACGACCTCTGTGGCTCCGCCCCTGCCATATGGAGGAAGGGGCCGCCTGAATTCCGCTCCAGAGCCTATCCAGTCCAGCGACCCCATCCTGGACACGCCCCCTGACACTCCTCCCCGCCTCCAAGCCAACCTGCTTCTCCCTCACTCTAAGATTCTCTCCAATCCTGATTCTGCCCCCTCCCCATACGCTCCATAATATTTCGCTCCGCCCCCACCTGGTCCCTTAGCCACACCCCTTTCACCACCACCCCCGCGACTCCTCCTCTGGTCCATAGCCCCGCCCTTTTCAGGGCCAGCTCGCTGATGTTTGGACACGCCCACAATCCACTAGGATCCTCTTCCCCTCCCCCTGCACCTCACCTTTGCTAAGGAATCCTCCCCCGCAGAACACACCCCGGGGGGGGGGGGGGGGGGAGGCGTCCTTCCTTCCGAAGCTCAGCAGGGACCGGGGAGGAACCTTGGAGGTCGCTGGAGCCCAGCTTGGGGGGAGGGGTTAGGAGAATGCAGGGCCCTTCCTGTCCTTGCTGTGGGGGAGGGGGTTAGGAGAATGCAGGACCCTTCCCGTCCTTGCTGTGGACTCCCCTTTCCCCCTCCCCAGAATGGAAGCTCCCGGCCGGCAGGGACTGTTTCATCTTCCTCTCCATGTCTGGGATGCAGGCCCCGGGGCGCTTGATGCATTTACTGCCTGCTCGCTTGCACGTTGGAAGGGAGGAAAGAAGCCAGAAGGATCCTCGGGCTCAGAGGCGGAAAGAATGACCTGAGGAGATCATCTAGTTCCACAGCGGAAGAAACTGGGACCCATGGAGAGCTATGGGTTTGGAGGTGGATGCAACCTTTGAGACCATGTAGCCCGTTCATTTTACAGCTGGGAACTCCAAGGCTCAGAGAGAAGGGACTCATGGGAGTCTGAGGCCTGTCGTCTCTCACGTGGCCTGCGGGCCTCCAGTCCGCCCCCTCCTCGGCTCTCATCGTGATTGTCCCATAGGATCAGCTACAAGCCCCAGGGCTTTCAGAGCCCTTTATAACATGACAGCTGCTCCTGACACTGACCTGGTCGGTCCTGGGACAAGCCGCTTCATCTCTGGTGTTTTGGTCCATGCCTGGAATTCTCTCCATCCTCGTGCCTTCTGCTTCCCTGCCCTTCCTTCAAAAGACTTTGGAGACGAGGCAAGGCCCAGCAAGCAGGCTGTGTCCTCAGCTTGGTCTAATGATCATTTGCATTCGGGATGAGATCCCCCTCTGGCAAAGGATATTGCCTGCACCAGCCCCAGGTGTTCCCTGAGGGATTTAGCACCATCACAAGTTCACCATCCCTGTTCCTTCTCCTGGACCGGCACTACACTCCTGCTTCCCTCCCAGAACTCTGAGGAAGCCTCACACCCTACAGACTGGAGACAATCCTGCTCTCACAGCGTCTGTGGCAACCGTAGCTCAAGCCCCGAATGATTATCCCCTAATCCAGCCCACTTGGGGTGTCTAAGGCCTGCCTTTAGTCCAGTGTATTAAGCCTTCCTTCTCAGGAGCAGGGGTTTCCGTTTGCAAACGTCGTTTTCCTCATTCTGAAATTAAACTTGTTTGTGTCCTGAATCTCCTGGTTCTGTGTAGTTCTGGCCATTCACAGGTTACAAGCCTGTTCCCATCTGGTTGACACTTCAAATCCCAGCTAAAACCACCTTTTCCGGGGAAGCCTTTCCTAATCCCTCTTAATTCTACTGCTTTCCACCAGGGTTTATTTCAAATTTGCCTTGTGCATATAACTTGTGGGCACACAGCGCTCTAGGTGTTGTCTCTCCTAGTAAGATTAGGGAGTTTTTTGGGAGCAAGCATCTTTTGCCTTTCATTCTCTGACAAGCCATCCTTCCTGCCACTTCTCTAAGGCCTGCAGTGAAGCCAGTTATCTCCCAAGGCAGTCCCTCCTACTTGGGGAATGATTCTCAGTGGGAAGTTCATCCTAATCTGGAGCCTGGAGCTGCCTCTGCAATCCCCCTTTCACACTGTTGTGGCTGTGCCATTGTGAGCCTCCTTAGGGTTTTCTGGGCAGAGATACTGGAGTGGTTTGCCATTCCCTTCTCCAATCATCTGACAGATGAAGAAACTGAGGCAAATAGAATGAAGTGATTTGTCCAGGGTCACACAGCTAGGAAGGGTCTGAGGCTGGATTTGAACTCAGGAAGATGAGTCTCTGACTCCAGTCAGGTGCTTGTAACCACTGGACTACCTCGATGCCTTGCTTGACCACTTATATACAATCTAGGACAACTCATTTAATGTGTGTAGGGGCCCATTTCCTCATCTCTAAAAATGAGGGGGTTGAAGTAGAAGGCTGCTAAAGTTCTTTCCAGCTCCAAATCTAGGTTCCTGGGAACAATTTTATTGAGTGCAAATCAGGACATCTGAGCCAGCTCCCTGTTTGCGCCTGTCAACGATGACTCTTAGAAAAAATCGGCTCCTTCTAAAATTAGCCAAAAATCAAGGAGGCAGATGTAACGTAAGAAAACGGTGCTGCTTTTTGTAAAGACCAAAGGGGCTGCCCAGAAGCTGGGGAGCGGCAGAACAAATCGGATATGTGAGGGTGATGGGATGATGCTGCTGTATTCTAAGAAATGATGAAGGGTTGATTTCAAAGAAACCTAGGAAGACCTTTATGAACTGATGCAGCGGGAAGTGAGTAGAATTAGAGCTGTTTCTACAACAGCAACATTGTACAGACAGATCTGAAAGACTTAGAGCTCTGGCTCAATGCTGTGGTCAATTCTAGGGGATTGCTGAGGAATACTGTGGACAGAGATAATGGCATCGGGGTGCAGAATGAGATCAGCATTTTTCAACATGACTTCTATAGAGATTTGTTTTGCTTGACTGCATATTTATTCCAAGGGTTTCCTTTTCTTCTCTTGGTGAGGGGAAGGGTGATGTGTCAATGGGAGGAAAAAATAAACCCTTAAGGGCCAGCTAGTTGGCCCAGTGGATAGAGTACTGGCCCTGAAGTCAGACACTTAACACGTGTGTGTGTGTGTGTGTGTGAGAGAGAGAGAGAGAGAGAGAGAGAGAGACCCTAGTTAAGTCACTTAACTCCAATTGCCTTGCAAAACAAAAAGAAACAAAGAAAATAGTAATTGAAAAGGAAACTTGCCTCTCTTTTATACCAAATCTAAATGATACGGGAATCATTTCTATCTCTGCATTCTGTTCCATGGGTATGAATATAGCTGAGCTAACTGTCCTTGCCTAGCCCAAAGGCAGGGCTCAGCCATGGACAATACTAATTAATATCCAGTCTGGGTCAAGAACATTTCTATCTTTATGAAAAACTGTAAGGGGTATGAGGGGAAAAGCATCTGCTTCTGAGACAGGGAGCAAATCTGAAGCTACAGGATATCAGACAGGCAGGTCCGGCCTATCATTTTGAGGCCCCAGAAAAGGGGAATGGTTTGTCCACGATCACCAGAGATAGTCTGGAGTTAGAACACATGAATCCTGGTTCAAATTCAAAGCTCACTCTCTGTGCCATCCAGCTGCCCTATCCTGCACATAGTAGGTGCTTAATAAATGTCTGCTGACTTGATGACTTACAGGTCTGACCTTATTGCTTGTTTGCTACTGGGAGTTCTGGTTACAGGAGCAGCTTCCCCTCTGAGGTCTGGCTAGAAAGATGAGTGAGATCTGAGAGGGCACAAGGAGATCCCTGCCAGGGCAATGCCATCCTTCCCCATTCGACACCTGTAATGGAGAAGCTGTTTAAATTTTAAATGACTTCTCACCCGGGGAGCTCTGGCTGGTACCTATATTGAAGCTGGCTGAGTTTTCGGATCCCTGGGAGTGGGTGAGGGTTTTGGGGGAAGCCCAGTCACTCTTTGGCCTGTGAAAGCACAACATATAGTCCTTCCCTGCATCCCCTCTTGGATGACGGACTCTTACTACTGTGGGAGCACTGACACATGTGAGTGCGCCATCCAGGGCTGGGCTCCAGGGACCCAGCAAGGCTGGTATTGGGCTGAGATGCTTGTCTGACCTTTTTTAGGTGCCAGGGAGGAATTAAATGCCCAGAGGGCTGGTAAAAATACATTTTCTGCTCTTGAGAAAGGGAGTTTATTACTGTGTGGTTTGGTTCAGGCTTTAAGGTCTCCACAGTTTACCCTGCCTATGACCATCTCACTTCTGGGTAAGTCAAGGAAGGCCTTTGTTGCAGTCCATGACTGGGGACAAATATATGGATCTCTGGGAAATCTGACATTCAACCCAGTGCCGAGCATATCCTGAGTATGCAAATGTTCTTTAAGTGAATTCAGGTCCTCAGCCTGGCCATCACAGCGAGGAGGGCTTTTAGGGCCAAGCCCAAAAAGGAACTCTCTCCTCTGGTCAACTAAATCTGGGCAATGCTGACACACGCTGTGGGCAAGGGAGTGGGAATGGGGAGAGAGCCATCAGTCAAATCGAAAGTCATCTCCACCCTCCCCCACCACATATACAAAACCCCAAACCCAACAATTTCTGGTAATGATCCTATACATTGATTTTGCAACCCGAAGATCATTTTTTTCCAAGACCATTTATTTACAAAGGAGTTTCAAAATGTTTCATCCTTTGCAGCTATAATCTAGCCTGCGGCAAATGAGAAAGGCAGCATGGGCAATAGCTAAAAATGGCAAGAAACCACAACTCAGTCTGATTTAAAAAAAAAAAAAAAAAAAAAGGGGCATTTTTACACTAGAGGGATACCAAGGAAGCGATGGTCACATACTCAGAAAACGTGCTGGTTCTGTCTTCATCTTGGGGTTGTGAGGGCTGACCTCGGCCCCAAAGCTCCAAAATGCCAAGGAAATCCAAAGGGATGATCTAGGGTCAGAGGCCTGGGATTTGAAACCTGGCCCCTATCTGCCTCCTAGGTCATCTTGGGCAAACTCCTTGCCCGCTCGAGTCTCAGTGATCCCCATTCCTGGAATGTTCTCCCTGCTCATCTCTCCCTCCTGGCTTCCCTTCTAGTCTCCCCTAAAATCCCACCCAAGTGTCAAGGCAAGAAGCCTTTCCTGGTACTCCTTAATTCTGGTTCCTTCTGTCTGCTGACCACCTCTTATATACCCTGTCTATATCAGCTGTCTACACATTGTCTGGCCCTTCAGCCAGGAGCTCCTGCCTACTTTTGCCTTTTTTGGTATCCCAACCCTTAGGCTGGTACCCAGCATTAATAAACACTCACCTCCCAGCTCTTTCTTAGCTCTAAATTTGATGTTTTGGGCTCCTTTTCATGTCTTTTCAACCATCCCACTTACTTCAGAGCCCATCCCTGCAACTTGCTTCCTTGCAAATCACCTGACCCGTTTCCTCATCCTGAGGAGACGTGGGGGTTGGTCGGCAGGACTCAGAGGTCCAACATCTCAGCTGATGGTCTTAGACGCCTCCTTGGCAACTCTTCAGTCTGTCTCCTGAGCTGGATCTGTCTGTCAGTGACTGAACTGCTACCAAAAGCAAACTCATTTGAACATGACCCAGAGCCAGATCTCACTGGAGAGTCTCCTGGCTCTCACGGGCCAAAGGGCATCATCAAACAAATGGAATGGCGGTAGAGGCCCCCAGGGGACCAAGCCCTCCAGGGGAACACAGAGAAGAGCAAGAAGGATGTGCCCCTTCAGGCCCCTTGAAGCCAGGCGAGAGGAGGCTCGGCACTTTGAGGTTTGTCCAGGGGGATCCCTGAGTTTTGAGAACAGATCTTAAAGAAAGATCAGTGAGTTCTGAGAGGGCAGCAAAGTGATCCTTTGCCATCCAACACTTGTCACAGAGATGCTGTTTAAACTTTAAATAACTTTTCACCCCAAGGGAGCTCTGGCCGAGGCCCGTATTGAAGCTGGCTGAGTTTTCAGCTCCCTGGGAGGGAGGGAGGGAGGCCTTTGAGGGGAGCTCAGTCCCAACGGGCGGTGAAAGTGCTCTGTGATGGACATGGAAGTCAAGGTCCTTCTAGGCATCCCTGCTGCTACAGGAGCATTTGTGCCCAATGAGCATCATCCAGGGCTGCCCTCCAGGGATCCGGAGGGGCTCCGGGGGCCTGCTGGAGCAGTCAGGCCAGGCTGCCCTCCATGAGCCGCACAGGGCAGGATACCACCTGGCCCCTGGGCTGGGCCTTCCCTGATTCGGGCTTGGAGGTCCAGTGGGTGTGTCGCAGCCCTCCTTGTGTGGGAAAGGGCACCCACTTGGGGCAGGGTCTGCTCCAAGAACCAAAGCGACGAGGGGCCAGCGGCGCCGTGAGTGCGTCAGTGCTCAGCAGAAGGGGACTGCTTTCCCTCGGCTGCCGGGGGCTGCTCCGCAGGCAGGATGGTTTCAAACTGAAAGGACACGAAGGGGCTCTTCTTGAGCTTTTTTAGGGGGCTGCCTGGGAAGCCTCGATCCTCCACGCTGAAGGCCAGGGCTGGGGCACGCCCGGTTTTCCTCTTTGGGCCCCTTCTCTCTTCCCTGCCTGACGCAGCTGCGTTATCCATCACCTGTGGGGGAGGGAGACTGGCTGAGGGGGAGTCAGGCGGGGCATCCCCCAGCAGGAGCCCCAGGAAAGGTAGTCTTCCTAGAGCAGCAGGCCACGCTTAACTGGGGATGAAAGACATCGTCAGAGAACATGGCGATCAGGTGGGGAGATCTGGGGGAGCCCAGCTGGCTGAGTCCTCAGTAAGAGCTCAGTGTACAGGGGCAGAGCCTGCCTCAAAGCAGGGGGAGGGGGGGAATCCTGGGAGGGGCTGTTGGCAGGAGGGCAACAGGACTTACGAGCTTCCTCACAGCCCCCCGCTGCTCTGGGGCAGCAGCGGGGAAAGGGGGGAGGCCCTTGGTTTTCATGGAGCCGGCTCCCTCGGCCTTTGGGTCCTTGGCAGGATCAGCCTGGAGGGAACATCAGGCAGAGCTGGGATGGGGGATGGGTGTGCACACACACACACATATACATGTAGACTCACACACCCCACACACACAGGGAGGGAAGGGACAGCTTCCTCCTCCCACAGGGCAGGACCACGGACATTCATCCCTGCCACTGTGCCACCCCCCCCCCCAGTTCCTGGGCGTCCTCCTCCCACAGGGCCATGATATGGTCTCACCACACCGTGGCCCCCACCCCCTGCCCCTGGGTACGTCCAGGCCCCCTTGGCTACCTCGGAGGACAAGCAGACGTGGCGGTTAAACATGAGGAAGAAGGGCGTGTGCTTGGTGACGGGGCTGACGGCCGTGCGGAAGCCAAACACCATGGGCTCCAGATGCTCGTCCCACTCGGGCTGCTTCTCCTTCACCACGCTCTGGAGGGCGGCCTTCAGCAGCTCAGCGGTCGCCTCGTCCAGTCCCGTGGGGTCAGGGGCAGCGGAAGGCGTCAAGGTCTGGGAGATGCTCCAGTGCTCACCCAGGTGCCGGCTCACCTGTATGGGCCCACGAGAAAGGGGCAGCTTCTCTGGGCCCACTTACACTCACAGGAACCTCTGTGGCCTCCCTGATCCCGCCCCCCTTGGATCTGGCCCTTCCAGAAGGGGCAACTCCTCTGGTCTACAGAACCCCAGGCCCCCTGGAACTGGCCAGCTGGCTAATGGAGGGGGCCCTGCGCCCCAGGCCCAACCTGAGAGCAGCAGCTGTGCCCTGGTGGGCAGGGAACCGGCTTAAACCTGGGCCCAGATCTAACTTCGGACACAGTGGCTGAGGACCCTGCACAAAGCCTCTCAGTGCTCAAAGCCTGGGGTGTCAAATGCAGTTAGAAAGGGAGTGGGGCAGCGAGGCGGTGCAATGGAGAGAGACATTAGTTAGGGAAACCTGAATTCAAATCCAGCCTCTCTTAATCACTTACCTGACTACCCCTCCTCAAAAGCAAGTGGAAATGGGAGCCACTAAATCCTCTCTAAGGACCCCTGAGCCTGCACCCATTAATAGGTCGAAGTCCCGTGGCTGCTACTTTGTTAAACACTTCCCGGTGACAGTTTAACTCGGTGTGTGGCCCAGGTGGCTCTGCTCTGCGGGGGGGCTGCCTTGTCCTGCCCTGCCGGAGGGCCTGTGCTCCCCTGGAAGTTCTCTGACCCAGGGAAGCCCTCTCTGTGTCCTTAGAAAGTAGCCCTGGGCAGCAGCACAGCTCCGACTCGGGATCTGGGAGCCCAGAGCCCAGGAGGGTTTATGTCCCTCTGACAGATGAGAACTGGATGGAGCTGCTGCAACTACGCCACATGGGTCCCTGCTATGGGAGCCCAGGGAGCAGAGCAGCGAGTCTGAGCCTGAGCCTGGACTCCAAATCCAGCCGGGGGCCTCCCTCGGGGGCCGGCGGCCCACCTCTCCCCTTTCTGCCACACCCCCAAGGCTTTGGGGCCTCCCTGGGCTTTCCCTAGGCCTGATGGGGCAGAAGTGACTGGCAGAGAAGGAGGAGGATGAAACACTCTCCCAAGGCCTGACGGAGAGGCGGCAGGTGGCTGACTGACAGGGAAGGTGGGCCCTGGGAATGGATGGGGGAGCGCACTCCTGGGGGGGTGGGGACTCGGCACATCCTGGACGTGCACTCTCTTACCTCCTCACAGAAAGCCCAGCTCTGACTTGAGTAGATATTTCTGGAGGCACCAAATCTGCATGATTGAGAAGAGAAAATACCAGTGGGAGGGAGGGCAGGCAAGAGGGGCTTTCTTAAGCATCCGCTCAGATGCTGAAGGCAAGTCCACACTCTCCCTCCCCTTCCCCCACCAGGGGTGACCTGAGTTGGGCGGGGGGGCTCCTGGACAGCCCCGATACCTGTAGAACAGGCTGGCCAGGGCCTTGGCCACCGAGAGGGTATCCTTCTTCCGTAGGGGAATGGCTTCGATCCACTTGGTGAAGTAATCTGTCACGATCAGGACGTGTGTGTTGGCTCGCGCTGTCTCTGGGAATGGTCCTGCAGGTGAAGTTCAAATTCAACAAGCATTTAGTAAATGCCTCCTGTATACTATGTACCCAGCTAGGTCCTAGAGATGACAAGATAGGCATAAAAACAAGAGAGGGAACTGAGGCTGGGAAAAGAAGCAGGGAAAACGAAAGCTTCTGAAGGAGATCCAAACCAGATCAAAAGGTAAACGGGAAATGCTTAACAAAATTAATAAAAATTCAATTATAGCTGATGCTTATTTGAAGTTTTCTTTTTTAAATATTTTATTTTTTCCCCAATTAAATAATATACCTGTCGCTGTGTACAACGCTCCCCTGGCTCTGCTCATCTCACTCTGCATCAGTTCATGTAAATCTTCCCAGGTTTTTTTGAATTTCACTTGCTCATCATTTCTTCTAACACAAGAGTATTCCGCTATATTTATACACCACAATTTGCTCAGCTATCCCCCATTGCTGGGCACTCTCCTAATTTCCAGTTCTTTGCTGTTTCTAAGTTAATACGGCACTGGCAAAGACCCGTTCTATTTAATTTGGTACTGCTGCTGTGTCTGACTGGAATGGAGGACGCTTGAGGAGCAACAACGTGAAAGGATTCTGGAAACGTCAGGAGCAGGTTGTGGGAGCTAGAAGAGGTTGTGTTTTAATTTAAAAGTCAACAGAGAGCCCTGAGGATTGCTGAGTCCTGGCTGGGGTGGTCAGACTGTGCTTGGAGACCATGGACCGGAGAGGGGAGGCTGGCGTCAGGGGACACCATGAGGAGGTCAGGGAGGGGGGCAAGAACCTGCACTAGAGCGGTGGCTGTGGGCGTGCAGAGGAGGAGAGGGACAGGAAAGATGGAGTAGAGAGAGAACCGGCAAGACCCGGCGCCTGGCCACATGGGAGAGCTCCCAGGGCTCTCTCCCTGGGCCTGGGGAAGTTCAGCGCCGGAGCCGGGCCTGGGCTGGCCCTCACGGTCCCCGGTTAGGGTGGGACCTGCCCGGGCCTCCCCTGGAGCTCTGGAGAAGGCCAGCCTGGGGGCCGGTGCTCCCGTCTCGCCCCCACTCACCCTGGAGCTCCATGCCGAGGATTTCCCAGGGCGCCTCGGCCTTCGCCGGCCTTGCCTTTCTGACCAGGTTCTTGGTGTGCTCGGCGTTCCGGCA
The DNA here is from genome assembly GCF_902635505.1 of Sarcophilus harrisii. Taxonomy (NCBI): domain Eukaryota; kingdom Metazoa; phylum Chordata; class Mammalia; order Dasyuromorphia; family Dasyuridae; genus Sarcophilus; species Sarcophilus harrisii. The sequence goes on along the minus strand of NC_045426.1, from coordinate 685,498,968 downwards.
GGTCTGGCACACCCTGATCTAGGAAGATGAAGAGCCTCGTGGAGCATCGGGCCATGTTTTGCCCCCTCCCCAGCCAGACCGTGAGCCCAGAAAGCTTCGCCCCTGCTGACGCTCCACGAGGGTTTTGTGTCTGTGTCTGAACCACGGTCCCAGCAGGATCTTCAGCGCTGGAAGGGCCCTTTTACAGAAAAGGAAACTGAGAAGCCTGTTTGGGGAGGCAGGAAGGCCCGGCTCAAATGCTGCCTCTGACACTTCCGAGCCGCGGACACCGGCTGCAATGATCGCCCTGTCTGCGGTTCCGCTCCCCCCCCCCCCCCGAAAGGGGGACGGTAGGAGGGGGAGCCCCGGCCCCGAGGAGAAGTTCTGGGAACAACGGGGAGAGCACCAGGAGCCCTCAGGGCATCCTCGTCTAGAGCTGGAAGGGACGTGGGACGTGGAACCCGAGGCCAGAGGTGCCACAGATCTGGGCCAACCTCCCCACCTGACAGAGGGAAACCGAGGAGGGGGAACACGACGGATTTAAGGGATTCCTCTCTGAGTCTGTGTCGGACTGAACAAAGGAATGAGAGGGCACTCACTGAAGCTGGGCCCCGATGCAGCGGCTCTCGGGAAGCTTACAGTCTGCGGGAGATACTGGGGGGAGGGCGGGGGAGTCGCATACACCTGGGAGAAGAGCTGGGCAGGAGCCGAGAGGCAGAGGGGAGGCCGGCACCAGTGGGCAGCCGCTCCTGGAGTGACCCTCCCCCTGCTGGGAGGAGTGAGGGGCGTGGGGGCGGCGGCGCCAGCCAGGGGCCCAGCTAGGCCGGACACGCACAGGCCGGCTGCTCCCGAGCAGGAAGGCAGGAGGAGGATGCAGACCCGAAGCAATCCAAGCTCATGGGTCAAAGGCTCAGGACGCATCAGGAGAACCGGGCAACGAGGCTCCCGGGAACAGCAAATGACTCGCATTGATGGGAGAAGAACCAGGGAGGGGGAGATTCCAGACCGCTCCCTAAGCACTGGCTGGCCCAGCCTCAGGCACCGGCACCGTGCGAGCCGCAGACCAGCAAGCCAGAGGTGGGACCCGTGGGCGCTGGGGGGGGGGGGGGCGATGCTGCTGCCCTGCCCCCGCCTCCGGGCCTCCCTCCTCCTAGCCCACCTCGCCCCCCAGCCCCCCCTTACCCAGTCCACCACGTCCTTGACGATGCCCAGCCAGTAGTAGCGGCTCTGGATCCGCTGCGCCGTCTTCTTTTGGCCCAGGTGGTGGCCGGACTCGGTGAAGTGGCTTTCTAGGAACACCTGGCGCCGCCGCTCGGGGTCCACCACCACCTCCCTCTTCGGCGCCTTCGTGGCTCCCACGTAGTAGAGGCGGCCCCCTTGGGAAACAGGGTAGATTGGGGGGGGCCCCGACGCCCCCCCCCCGGGGGTGCAGGAACGGGGGCAGGGGAGAGAGCTGGGGCAGGCCCGGGGCGTCTCCCCCGAGGTCCAACGCCCCCCTGCAGGCCCACGCCCCGGGGCTGCTCCCTGGCCCTGCTCGGCCTGCCTCAGGGACTCAGAGACCCCGCAGAGACCCCGTGGGGCCCGGGACCGGCCAGAGCCGGCCGGGGCCCCAGGGGCCGTTCTGTTTCCCGGCTGGGGGGGGGGGGGGGGGGGCTGGGCATCGTCAAGGACGGAGGCCCCACAAGCCCGCCATGGGGCGCTGTCCGCCCGAGGGAGGGGGAGGGGCGGCGGAGGAGAGGGCCAAGCCCGGGGGCAGGGGCCGGCGTGCGAAGCACAGAAAGCGGGGGAGGGGGGGCTAACGCTAGCGGCGCCCAGAAGGGGGGAAGCAAACCGGCCTTACGCGCCTGCTGTCTGCGCAGCACTTTGCAACCATCCCCTCCCATCTTCCCAACGTCCCCGAGAGGCGGGGGCTGTTTATGTCCCATTTCACAGGTGGGGAAACTGAGGCAGGCGTGAGGTCTCTTACCCGGAATCTGACGTCATTCACAACCGGGTCAAAGCCGAGCGGCGTTTCCGGGCTGCCTGCCTCAGTTTCCCCACCGTGAAACGGAGGCAACCGCACCACTTCCCGGGTTACCGTGAGGGGCAAACGGAACGGGTGCTTAATGCGCGCTGTAAGTGCCGTTACTATCGCCCATGACTGTCATTGATAAGGGCAGGCTATGGAGAGGGAAACACGGAGCGGGGGAGGGGCGGCGCTCGGAGGGGAAAGGAGGAGAGCGCGAGGAAAGGTCGGCACGTGGAGGGGGCGGGGCGCCGCTTGCGCAGGCGCACACGCGGACCGTCCGGGCTCGGTAGGGGCAGGTGCGCGGGCGTGGTTACGGGCGGGGGCGCGCTCACCCTCGAGCACAAACTTCTGCGCGTAGCGCTTGAGGTTCTTGCGTTTTATGGAGCCGAAGGCGGGCGGGAAGGCGCCGTCGGCCAGCAGGCGCCGGATGTCAGCGAACTTGTTCCCGCCGGGGCCCGGGCCGGGCGCCGTGGCCGCCGCCGCTGTTTCCTCCTCGGGCCCCTGGGGCGGTCCTGCGGCCCCGTCCATGGCTGCGGCAGCAGCAGCCGCGGGGGCAGCCCGGACAGAATTCCCGGGGACACCGAGGGGGCGGGGCCTAGGGGAGGCGGAGGCGGTGTAAGGGAACGTCGGCCAAGAGACATCCCGGGCCTTCTGCGAAGGTCCCAGTCAGGGTTCGTGTATCAAGAGTGGGTCTCGGTGCGGGGCGTACAGACTTCGGAAGGGCGGCTCCTCCGGGACCACCCCGCCCGCTCCCCTACCCACCAATCCGGACAGCCCAGGGGGCGTGGTCGGGGACCGCCGCGCCTCTCAGAAACCGCAGTACGAAACGGATTAGGATGAAGGGATGGGAGTGGCCGCGGATGGAAGGCGGAGGAGGGGGAAACCTCCCGGGGGAGGGGACCAGAGCGCCGGGGAGGGAGGTCAGGGCTGGAGCCTTTTGGAGGAGCAGAGGGGAGGAACTGCTTTTTGCTTTTCTTTGTATACCCGGACGTGGCACATAGTAGGCCCTTAATAGTTGACCTAGTGGATCCAAGAAAGGCACTTAATAAAAGTCGATCGACTGACCGAAGAAAGGATTCAGGATAGAAATTAAGGATCGTAGGATCACAGACTCAAAGTTGGAAAAAGCCTCCCCCCCCTTTTGTTAGTTGTGGCAAACCGTGATTCCTTTTGGGTTTTCTTGGCAAAAAATACTGGGGTGGTTGGCCATTTCCTTCCCCAGCTCATTTTACAGATGGGGAAACTGAGGCAAACAGGGTGAAGTGACTTGCCCAGGAGCACACAGCTAGGACGCAGGACCAGATTTGAACTAAGGCCTTCCTGATTCCAGGCCTTCCATTTTATTATTTGCCTGCTCCCACACAGAAAAAAGATCTAGCAGAATGCCTGATCACAGGTCCCATGGTTAGTAAGAAGGATGAGGGTGATCTGAATCCTGGTATGGTAAGGGATGGTGTGTAGGGGAGGCACATAAAGAGATCCAAGTGATCAAAGGGTAAGCCACTTTCTGGGGTGTTCAGGAAGGACTAGCACCTCTGGAGTGAGGGCTGCTGAGCCCTTTTCAGGCTGCTCAGCCACTGCTGGTGTCTACCTTCACCCAAACCTCACTTGTTTCCAAGAAACTGGCATGCAAAGAGGACACACCCTGGTAGACCATCTAGGCAGGCAGGCTAAATCAGGCTAAGGTTAACTGACAGACCTCAAACCCATGGGTGAGCTAGTGAAGACTTCCCAGGAACAAGTACTTAGAGCTTGCTTGGTCAGACTCTGAAGACCCCAAGGTCTTTCACAGCATCCCAAATCATGCTGGTCTGGACTTGCATGACCCTAGAAGAGAAAGTGAGACTGCTGACTTCCTACAGTCCTGTCTCACTTAAATCCAATTCACTGGGAAGATGTCACCTGGGAGGTCCTTGTATCTCTTAGAAAATAAAGGATGAACATAAGACTACTGACTTCCACACATCCTCAAATTCAGTCTCTCTTTCTCCCTCCCTCCCTCCTTCCTTCCCTATTTTTAACAGATGGGAAAACTGAACCCAGGGCAGTGTTGTAACGAAGGTGGAGAGACTGTGGCGTTTTCTCAGGGCACATCTTGATACTAGGCTTACTTAATACTGAATCAGCAAGAAAGTTCATTACAAGGATGCTGACTGCACATTCTAGTGAATTCATCTCCTCCCCTTCTAAATTTCCACCCCTGGGGCGTCCAGTTTTTTGTGTTCCTCATGCTTCACTTTCATCATCTGAATTTATCTTTAAAAAGTTGTCAGACGCCCAGATTAGTGAGCGACATGTTCAGGGTCAAGCACAGTCTCTTGCCTGGTCCAGGACCTCTTCCCTAACTGCCAACAGGACTCAAATTCTTATAATTATTAGTAAATCTCGAAGTCAGTGCCACATGAAGCTTGGGTGTAGGAAGTAGAAACTTTAACTCTGGGAAGAAAAGATCCTGGGGTTTTGATACCAGGGGAAACTGCCTAGCAGGTCAAAGAACCCACTGCCTGTGGAGGTAGTGAGTTACCCATCACTCTTAAGTCATCAGTTAAAAATGGAAACCATTTGCTGAGGTCCATGACAGGGTGTGTAATCTAAAGAGAGTAGGAGCTGCTGGCTTTAGGATGTGGATAGTGGTAGTTGTCTTTCCATCTCCCAACGACCTCACTATGTCAGAGTCAGGTGTCCAACAGTGGCTGGTCAGACCAGTAGGAGCTTGGCAAGCTTGGCCACAGGTCAGATACTATTTGTGTCCATGTGAACATTTGGACTCTAACTTTTCACATCTTGCGTTTCTCCTGCGTTACTCAGAGAGCACAGCCCCTTCTCTGATGGGGGCTCGCCAATGGGTGGTCCTGGGCCAGGGTCTCCCAGGTCATAGTCCTTCCTTGTACCGCTTTTTCTGACCACCACGCCAGCATTTGCCCTATGAGAGCTCTCCATAATTATCTTTTTTGGCAAGTGTGCATTTGGCATTCAAACAATGTGGCCTTAGGACAAGGGAGCCCAAGCCCGGCCTCTGACCGGGGCTGACTTGTGTGGTCCTGGGTTTGGCGGAGGATGGGATTCGGAACCTTCACATCTCCGAGGAGTCTTTGACTCAGTCTTAGTCCTGGCTTTTCCAGGGTAAAATGGACCGAATCTCTACCGAGATGTTCCTGAATTTTCCTCCTCTGAACCTCAGCGTTTTCACCTGTGCAATGGGAAGATCATTTGTAATCTCTATTTCTCGGGGTTTGGGGGAAGACCGAAGGATCCTGTGAAGCATTTGGCACCCCCCAATTACCTTGCCGTATAAATGAATCCCAATCCTTTGTAAAGGGGCCCCGAGGTGGGATGTGGGGGATTGAATTATGTTCCCAGGTTTTTTTCACTGTGTCAATCAGTTCTATTGATTTTTTTTTTCTCTTCCCGTTTTTCTTTAAAAAAAAAAAAATTACAAGGGACAAGGGATGGGATTCAGGAGGAAATTTAAAAGCTGTAAAAACAAGCATCAATAAAAACGTATTTGCAAAATAACCGTCCGCTGTTCTTATCCCCCGGTTTCCTCCGCTGTAAAAAGGGAGTTTTCCCCAGGGTCAGTCAGGGCTTCCCTTAGAGCTCAAGACGCCGGGACCCCTACTCTCGGGGCCGCCTCGCCCGGAGCCCTGACCCGTCAGCGCTGGGAGAATCTCCGTCTTTTCCGGGGCTGGGTATTGGTGGCCACTCCCTGGGTGCCTCGGCTGGGGGCGGGCCAGGCGCCCCCGCGCCGCCGCGCCAGTCCCCGGGCCGCCGGCACCATTCCAGCAGCGCTCCTGCAGCGGGCTGCGGAGCGCGATGGCGGCGTCCGAGGCCGCGGGGCGCCGCTTCTTCCGCTGCGCCTGCTACTGCACCGAGAACCTCTTCTTGTCCCGCTACCGGCTGCACGTGCGCTTCGTCGGGGAGCAACAGCTGCGCCAGGACTACGCCCAGGTAGGGCCGCGGCCGTTGTGCGGGAGCAGCGCGGAGGCGGAGCGGGCCGGGCCCGGTGCCCAACCCCCCAAGGTGACCGCTGAGGCTCCTCCCGAACCCGGGCTCTGGAGCTGCGGGGGCGGAGCTCCCTCCGAGCCTCCCCGGCTAGCGACGGCCGGGCCGGGCCCCGGAGTGGTCTCCTGGGGGGCGCCGAGAGAACTCGGGCCTGGGGACCCGGGACAAACCCCTCCTCCGTGGCCTCGGCTCCCTCCGCGGGGCCATCGCGCCCCCGCCTCCCGAGGCGTCCGAGGAGCAAGAGCCGCGTCGCTGCCTACGCCCCCCCCCCGCCCCGCCCCCTCTGTCCTTCCGGGGCATCCGGAGCGGGGTCAGATCGCGGGGAATCGGCCGCCCCCTCCGAGGGGCCTCCCTGACTCCTGAGGTCTCTCCAGCGCTGAGTCCCACGGCTTTGTGTTTGGAGGCAAAGCTCGGAGCCCCCGGGGCCGCACAGCGGCGCTTCCGACCTGCAGGCTCTGAATGAATGAGTAAAACACTCATGAAGCGCCCCCTGTGTACCAAGCGCGGGCGGGCACACACAAAACTCCCACGGCCCCTGTGGGCGAGGAGCCGACATTCGAGAATTCTGCACGCCCCCGGGAGCTAAAGAGCTAGGGTTCTGGACAGTTCCTCGGACAAGCGGGAGGGGAAGGAGGGCCGGGTAGTGAGAGTGCGTTGTTCTGCTAGCCAGTTGTGATCCGGTTCCGAAGCCCCTTGGAGCCGGTTCTTAGACACCTGCGCTTTTGGAGACCCCCAGAGACTGAGGCTCGGCTCCAGGCCGTGAGACCCCGAGCACATCTCGTAACCGTTCTGAGCCCCTTTTCTGAGCGGCAGCGATCATAATTCCCCCTGCTCCCCCTCCCTCACACGGACGTCGGGAGGATCCGTGAGGTGTTCAGTAAAGGGCTGCTATTTTATTGCAAGGGACGGCTTGAAGGTTGGGTGAGGGATGGGGAGGGGAGACTATGTTTGGAAAGAAAAAGGAGAGGCAAAAACGAAGGTATCGGTGAAGAGCCCCAACCCCCCAAATGTCAGCGGTTATTGCTAAGTGTTCCTGTCATTCGGCACGGGACAAGACCTTAGAACCACCTAACAGGCCGCCCTCATCCTTAAAAAAAAGTTACTGACAGTTTTTGTTCTTACGGCACCTTCGTTTCCAAATAGAGCCCTCCCCAGAGCGCCACCCTGTCAACAGAAAATAGGGGGGGGGGGGCGGGAAGCAGCGCGGCATCAGACCTGCTGGCCCTCCCGCCCCCGTCCCCATCTCTGCAAAGAAGAGGAGGAGGGAGATTTTTCGTCTCTTCTTCAGGACAAGAAGGATCCTTTCAGCCAGGCAGCAGTCTGGTTGTTTTTGACCTTTGTTTTGTGGTTCCTTCCATCTATATTGAGGCCGTTGTGTGTTTCCTGCTGTCCTCCCCGTTTTTTAGAGGAGGAAGTGGAGGCAGGGAGGGATTTGCCCAAGGTCACACAGCTGGTGAATGGCAGAGCCAGGATTGCCGCCAAGGCTGGCAGCGAGTGCTCTCTCTCCCCTGCACCGGGCTTCCCGGAGATTACAAGGGGAGCACTGCCTACCACAGGCCAGTGCTTTGTCATTGAAGGCGTCACCCAGAACGTCTCCACTCCTCGAGGAGATCCGTGGCTTCGCCAGGCCGGGCCCTGCTTCCCTCGGCGGGCGAATGATGCTCTGGCTAGTGATGTGCCGCGGCCAGCCCGCCCTTCTGTTACATGGTTTACAAAGCGCTTTCCTGGAAACAGCCTTTCGAGGTGGTAATATTAACCCCATCTTACGGGTGAAAGAATAGGGAAATGTTATTGCTGTCTTTTGACAGATGGGGAAACTGAGGCATGGAGGGGTTGACTTGGGGTCTGAGAGTGGCTAGTGAGTGTCTGAGACAGGGTTTTAATTTGGGCTCGGAGTTCTCTCCACTGCGCTGCTTGGCTGCCTCCTGCGCCTCACCTCGTTGCTGACCTTGTTCTGAGCCTCTCTGAATGTAGTTTGACTGGTTGTAAGTTTAGAAATGGAAAGGACCTTAGACAATTATGAAGGCTGGATCTGGAGGCAGGAAAGACCGCTAGCTATGTGGTCGATCCTCTGCCTGCCTGTTTCCTCATCTGTAAAATGGGGATAATAATAGCACCTCCCAGAATTGTTGTGAGGACCAAATGAGGTATAAATTGTAAAGTGCTTAGTCCAGTGTGTGGAATATAGTAGATGTCTAATAAGTGTTTTATATTATTAAGATACCTAGTCAGAGAATTATAGCTCTGGAGCTAGATTCCATCTGGTCCATTTTTGTCAGAGGAAACCATGCAGCTGGTGGCAGAGGTGAGATTTGAACCCAGGCCCTCTGAGTCCAGAGACTGCCTTTCCACTGTCCCATGATCCCATCCAGTAAGGTGGTGTTGTCTAACACCCCCTCCTCATCCTAGCTCCACCATTACAGGCTGTGGGTTCTGGTGTGACCGTGGGGTGAGGCGAGGCCCTTACTTGGGGCTCGGACCCCCCTGACCTTCTCCCTCCTCTGTGTGTCACAGATTCTCGAGAGCCGTGGCTGTGTGACTCCCGAGGACTTTAAGGAGGTGTTGTCTGAGGTAACGGCTGTCCCTGCCCATGAACTCTGGCTCCTTGCCTCCGGGCTCCTGCCGGGCCTGTCCTGTCCCCTGGTGTCCCGGGGCAGTAACTTGCAGAGAAGGCATGGCCCACGTTTGGGGGGGGGGGGGGGGGGGGGGGGAGGTTCCACACCTGGGAGGCCCGTAGAGCATGGACCGGTGCAGCCCTCCATCCTCTTGTTACTGTTGCTCTTTTTGTTCCTGTTGCGGTCGCCATAGCTGGAATTGGAGGTCCAGCGGAGGAAGCAGATGATCCAGAAGGCCGAGGAGAGGAAAGCCATCATTGCCCAGCTCTACAAGCCAGTGCAGCCCCGGGTGTACACCTTACGGGTGCGTGGGGCCCAGCAGGTTCTGAGGGCAGAGCCCAACTGAGTGCGGGGGGCGTAAAAGTGCGCTTTATTATCTGTGTTATCCATGAATGCCCCCATTTCACGTACCTCTGTATGGGGGTGGGAAGAACATCTCTCAGGTAAGAGGAAGCTCTCTCCTGGGTTGTCCCCAGCCTCAGTGCTTGTGGGCATGTACAGCCTGCCCTCCCCCTCCAAGTGCTCCCCGTGACTCCTGGAGCTGGGGTCTCCTCCATGGCCGCCCTTTGTTCCAAGGGCACCCGCCCGGGCCTCTCCCTGCGTCGCCAGGAGCTTTCTGCCAGGCGCCCCTCACTTGTTACCTTGTGGGCCTTGTGGGCTTCCCCGGTGGCTCGCCTTTCTGTTTCCCGCGGTAAGTCCTCCCCCATAACGCGTCTGCGCCGGCCGTCCTTGAGCTCTGGGCTGGCGGCGGCCTCGGTCCTCGAGGGTCTGTTGGGGAGTCATTCATCCACTAGGTGGGGCATCGAGGTGCGAGACGGTCCCAGCCCACGACAAGAACAGGACTCACATATTAGTTAAAGTGTTATTTTACAAAAGGAAGTATGTCATGGAAGTTCGTGGGCTCATGTATAGTATCCTTTTCTGTGCTCTTTGGTTCCCGTAAATTTACGGCTGTTGCGTCTATAGCAGTAGTGCCAGAGTGCATGGAGTGTTGGGCCTGGAGTCAGGAAGGCCTGAGTTCAGATCCAGCCCTAGATACTTCCTGGGCAAGTCATTTCACCTGTCTGCCTACCTCAGTTTCCTTATCTGTAAAATGGGTATGATGATAGTATGAACCTTCCTAGGGTTACTTCAAGGATCAAGTGATGTTACATTTGTAAAACAAAACAAAACAAAACACTTTTCAACCCATAAAATATTCTATGAATGGCTAGCTATTATCAATAATAATAAAAGTAAATTATAAAAAACTCCAAACCAGACAGAGCCACTAATTGGGTAGATTTGTGCTGGAGGACTCTCTCATGAGACCGTGTGAGGTGTTCCCAGAGACTTCATCCAGAACAGCCCGCAGAAGTTCTGCCCTTCCCCCTCCCCTCGGGGCCAAAGCCGAGGAAGCCCCCCTCCTAGGGGCTTCCTAGTTTATTAAATGCCTATCTCTTCTGAGCCCCAGAGATACAAGATAGATGTGGAAACAGTCCCTGCCCTCAAGGAGCTTCTGCTAAAGGAACGCCACAAATCACGAGTGGGCAGGACCCAGCTTTTTTTATATCAGCAGCACTGTGTCTGGCACCCAGTAGGTGCTTAATAAATGCTTATTAACTTAGGGGAAGTTCCACTTGTACAGCACGCATCTTTCAGGGAGGGTACCTGGCTCCAGGATGGGGTCCAGGCCTCGGGCTGCTCCTTGGCAGGAAAGGTGCCCCCTCTGATGGGGTTTCTTCCTCTTCTCCCCAGGAGCCGTTTCTGGCCCCCGAGTTTGTGGCGGCTGCTAAGTACAGCTTGACCCCGAATGCAAACCTTTCCGGCCTCTTGCGGTACATTGAGGTCATATCAGGTAAACCCTCCCAGTCCCGTGCCCTCTAAGGAGCCGGCTCCTTGTGCCGGGCTCTCCCCCCACCCCCCAGTAAGGGGCCGACCCCCAGGATAACCAGTACAGTGCTCTCCTCCTCCCCCCCCCCCCCCATGTAATGGAGGCTTCTGGAGAGGGCAGATATTGTCTCTGAATGTCCCAGTGCTCTGGGCATGCAGTAAGTGCTTAATAAGTACTTGTTGACTTGTAGTCCCCGGTAACTCCTTTTGCAGAGGAGGCTCTGAGGCTTGTAGTAATGTAGACTCTCAAGCTGGAGGGCACCTGGGAGGGCGGGTGTCCAGCGCCCCCAGATGTACTGGTTAGGAAACTGAGGCCCAAGGGGAGCAGGGGATGTGGTGGGCCTTCTACCAGTGTGAGCACGAAGTGGGACTGAGGTGGAGAAGGCGGGGGCGGGGGGAGGGGCTGCACCAGGCCAGGCACCTGGGCGTCTGTCTGACTGTGCGTATGTATCTGTTAATGTAGTTATGCACCTGCTGTGTCTGCCTGTCTGTGTCTGTCCAGCTGTGTGTGTTTCTGTTTGTGTCTGCCTGTCTGCCTGTGTGTATGTGTGTGTGTGTGTGTGTGTCCAACTGTGTCTGTGTGTCTGGCTCTGTGTTTCTGTCTGTCCGGCTGTGTCTTTGTTTCTGTCTGTGTCTGTGTGTCTGTCTGGCTCTGTGTTTCTGTCTGTCTGTGTCTATGTTTCTGTCTGTCTGTGTTTGTGTATTTCTTTCCATCTGTCTGTCCAGCTGTGTCTGTGTGTCTGGCTGTGTCCATGTGTCTGTCTGGCTCTGTGTTTCTGTCTGTCTGGCTGTGTCTTTGTTTCTGGCTGTGTCTGTGTGTTTGTCTGGCTCTGTGTTTCTGTCTGTGCGGCTGTGTCTGTGTTTCTGGCTGTGTCTGTGTGTCTGTCCGGCCGTGTTTGTGTGTTTCCGTCTGTGTTTCTGTCTGTCTGGCTGTGTCTTTGTTTCTGTCTGTCTGTCTGGCTTTGTGTTTCTGTCTGTCTGTGTCTATGTTTCTGTCTGTGTTTGTGTATTTCTTTCCATCTGTCTGTCCAGCTGTGTCTGTGTGTCTGGCTGTGTCCATGTGTCTGTCTGGCTCTGTGTTTCTGTCTGTCCGGCTGTGTCTGTGTTTCTGTCTGTGTCTGTGTGTCTGTCCGGCCATGTTTGTGTGTTTCCGTCTGTGTCTCTGTCTGTCTGGGAGCCCGCCTAGCCCCCGGGCTGTTGGGGAGCCCTCTGAGCTGGGTCTTGAGTGAGCGCCCGCGCCCTCTACAGATGAGAAGAAGATTTACCGGCTGCAGATCTTTACCAAGGACTATTGCCGCATGCTGCTGCAGGAGCTGGAACATTTTGAGCAGTCGGACATGCCCAAGGGACGACCCAATACCATGAACAACCACGGGGTAGGCTGCCGGGCCCCCGGGACGTGCAGGGAGGCCCCTAGCGTCGGGCCTCGGGGTGATCTCGGCCTCCCCAAAGCCTGACCCCCCCCCCACTTTAAAGGATTCCATGGGGCACAGAACCAGAGCTGAAGGGGCCTCTGAGGCCTTTCTGGAGCAGGGGGCTTTTGACACCGGGCTCTCTGCCTGAGCCGGGGCGGCCGTGGGCTTCCTCCAGCCTGAGCTCCCTGTCTAGGTCCTGCTGCACGAGCTGGGTTTGGACGAGCCCCTGGTGACGCCCTTGCGGGAGCAGTACCTACAGCCCCTCACCGCCCTCCTGTACCCCGACTACGGAGGGGGCCGCCTGGACAGCCACCGGGCCTTCGTGGTGAAGTACTCCCTGGACGGCGACGTGGACCTCAGCTACCACTACGACAATGCTGAGATCACCCTCAACATCTCACTGGGCAGGCAGTTCGCTGAGGGCAACCTGGTGTTTGGAGATTATTATGAGGTGGGTGGGCTGCCGGGCCCAAGGCTTGGTCAGGTTTCCCCCCTCCCTCCCGCCCCCATGGCAGTGAGCCCTTTTTAGGTGCCTGCTGTGTGCCGGGCCGTCCCCTTGTTTCTCAGAGCAAGGTCCCTCTGCAGTCGGAGCGAGGACCGGCTGTTCTGGCTTGGAGCAGCCCTGAGGAGGGCCTAGAAATGGTTGCGGAGGCCACAGGCCCAGGTGCTGGCAAATGGGCCGGAGCCTCACGGGACCCTCTGGTTGGCAGGTGCCGAAAGATGAGATGAGTTACCTCGAGTTGCCGAACCTGCCCACCTACGGGGTGCTGCATCGGGGTGGTCAGTTGCACGGGGCCCTGCCCTTGGAGTCCGGGGAGCGCTGGAACCTTATCATCTGGATGAGGGCCTCTGTCATCCGCAACCTGATGTGTCCCATGTGCAAGAAGCCACCACAGCTGGTGGAGGACGAGGGCTACGGGGACGGCTTCACCCTGGAGGAAGGGGACCCCCAAACTGTGGGTCTTTGTACCTTGACTTGAGTCCCCCCCTCTCCTGCCCTGTGGCCCATCAGCTCTGGCGGCCCCTTCTGGGTATCCTTGATAGCCCAGTCCCAAGCAGGGTGGGGAGCCCCCCGAGGACTCCTCCTCAAATGTGGTCCTTGATATTCAGTGAGGATTGGAAAGGGGCCTGGAAAAAGGTCCACCCATTACTCCTCAGAAGGTCTCCCTAAGGGTTCCTGCCTTAGGAAAGAAGAGCAAGATACGGATGGGATTGCAGTTGTGATGGATGGGACAATAAAACATGACTGCTTGACTCCCTGAGCTCCTTAAGGCCTCATAAGAACCCCATCTGCCCCAAGTGGAGCTGCCAGGCTTTGGGGAGTCATTCTGTACCACCCTGCTCGGCCCTGGGGGTCAGGGCCAGTGCCCACATCCAGGATTGCTCCATCTTTGCAATATCTCGCCCTAGTTCCCGGCCTCCAGTCCCGTTTGTCACAGGTTGGGGTCCCCACTCCAGGGAGGCGACTCAGGCTGGGTGAGAAAGGCAGCTTGCTGTTCCCCTCCCTTGTTAGCAGGCCTGTGCCAGGCCAAGACCTCGTCACAATTGTTCCAGGAGCCTCGGGGATCCAGTTTGCTTTTCCCTTCCTCCAACATCCAGTCCACCTTACTGACTTTTCTCTTGTTTCCTCCCTCATTTTTATTGAGGAAGCTAAGCCTGGTAGGGGTTAATTAACTTATCCAGGATCTCCCAGTTTTGGGTATGCCAGACAGGGCACCTGCTGCCCCAGTGACGACCCGGTAAGGTGGCACATCAGTCCCTCCATCCAGACCGGTTCAGTCCGATCTAATGCAACATTAAGGGGACATCTGTTGTTAAGTCGCAGCCTGGAAGACTGAAAAGGGAGGAAGGTGCCAGATTCTAGAGAGTCTTAGATCCTTGACCCAGGAGTCTGCTGTTCAGGGCCTCCCTGAGGCAGAAGGAGAAAAAAAGAAACCAGCCTCCTCCTTCGGGAGATTTTAGCTGAACTTAAAGAATCTTATTTATTCTCTACTGGGGGCAGGCTCTGGGGATGCAAAGACAGATAGAAACTCCCTGCCCTCCGGGAGCTTACCTTTTGTTGGGTGTGTGACACAGATGAGGAGGTAGTATAGTCAAGAAATAGTACTGACGGAGCATAAACAAAGGCTTTTGTGGGAGAGAGGGCCAGAGGAGCTCATTACCCAGGAGGAGGCCAGAACCACAGTGAGCCCATTACCAAGTGTAATGTGAGCATTGGTAGAGATTTAAATCAGGGGCTACAAAAAGTCCCAAGATGCTTTATAAAATCCTGAAGCCCTAGCACCTGGGAAGGTAGGGTGGTGCTGGTTCAGAGAAAGTCTTGGATGCTGAGTGAATGAATGAAAGGCTTGGAGCCTCGATGAGTGAAATTCCATTTGCAGGGTGTGAAGGACGGACTGGAGAGTGAAGAGGCTCTTGTCACAAGGAAGACGGCAGGCAATGAGAGCAGAGCTATGGCTGTGGGAGGAGTGGAAAGGACGCTGGGTGGGAGAGGAGAGCCTTGGCCCCAAGTTGTCATGGCTCATCCTAGATAGAGTGACTGTTACTCCCCTCAGTCCAGACACAGGTCCTAGGAGCTTTCTCCTCCCTGAATAACTTGGAAAGTCCCTGCTCCCTATTTTTAACCAGATGGCGTCATAGGTAATGGTGTCCAAAATGGGACCTACTCAGTGGGATCCCCTCTTCAATAAACTCTTTAAGATTACCCAGATATCAATTTTTCAACTTGTCCTTTAAAAAAAATTAGTTTTTACTGATACCTTTTGTTTACCACATTATAATTTCCCCCAGTATTCCTCTCTGTCCCCTCCAGAGAATAGTTTTTTTAAGGCAAAAAAGAGGAAGAAAAATGAGCACCACTGATCAATACATTGAAAAATCTGGGGGGAAAAAAGCACACTGTCTGCGGACATCCACCCTCCTGTGTTTATTTTGAATCATGCTTTTTCTTTATAACTTGCACCATTCACTTTTTATGGGTGTGCCGTAGCCATTGTGTAACTTGGCTCTTTTTTCTCTCTGCACCGGTTCGTGTATGTTGTCCTACACTCTGTATCCATCACATTCATCGTTCATTTCATCCTTTTAAAATTTCTATTGGGGCTAGGCTTTATATTAGCCTAGTAGCTCACATGCGTGTATGGAGGATGACCCTAAAATACTTGGTTTGGATGTGGATCGGCCAGGAACAAGTGTGGAAACCAGTGGGCAATCGGGGCACAGCGAACGGACGGCTGTTCTTAGGAACAGAAGGACTCGAGGATGACGGCTATTCCCGGCCGAGGTCCCAGGATCGAAGTCCTAGGCTGGGGGAGACCTTCATAAAAGAGCCACAAGAGCTGTGGTTTCGCAGGTGGGGGATGAGGAAGTTCCAGCTTGAAAACGAGTGTCTGGGCCCCGAGAGTGTCTGGGGGCAGAGGGGAGATGACCGGCCCCCGGCCGCTGAGTCAGAGGTGGCACTGGGAACGGGCCTTTCTGACCGCTCCCTAGGGGCAGGTGGAAACCAAAATCCTCGGGAAGTCCCGTCCTGCAAAAGTCCCGGGGCCGCGGAGCCGCGGCTTTAATAGGCTGGGGCCGAGCAGGCGCAGGCAAGAGTGGACAAAGGCGCGACGGGAGCTGGCGGTTTTTTAAAAAAGTCTATCCGGAGCAAAGGGTGTGTGGGGGAGGGGAGGAGATAAAAGTGGAAAAGCCGAGCAGCCCCGAACTCGGGGGCGCCGAGGGCCAGAGAGGCGGAGCCACGGGCCGTCACCTCCCGCTGCAACCTTGAATTCTTACTCAGAATCGGGTTAAAAGCATAGAATACAGTACAGAGCTACGGGAGAAACCAGCACGGGCACGGAACTGGGCACCGGGCAGGGGCTGCGGCCCTCGATGCGGTCCTGGCCCTTCCCCGAGGGACAGCGGCAGGGGCCGCTCGTTCTCGCCCCGGGCCCCGGGCCTCGTGCTTGCTGAGGGAGTGAGCCCCGGCGGGCTCGCCTGGGCGGGGGTCACGTGGCTTCGGTCCCGGCGCAAGGATTCAGTCATAACAGGGCCTTTCCGTGTGATCCTCCCAACCGCTCGGGGGCGTCTCTGCTCTCAGTAGCGCTGTTTTACAGTCGAGGAAACCAAGGCGGGCCAAAGTGAAGTCGGGGTCTCGGAAGTGGTGGGATTCGATTTCGGGCCTTCGCAATCCGCGCTCTCCGCTGCGCCACCCAGCGGCCGGGCTCGGGAAGCCCGCTTTCCTCCCGAACTACGAGTCGGGGGCTCTCGGGAGCCTGGCCCTCGAGCGCCCCCTGGCGCCCGGAACTCAGCTCGAGGAGGGTTTCCTCCCTCTCAGGAAGTTCTGCGAGCGACCGGAAGCAGGAAAAAGGGACTCTCCCCGCGGCCGCCCTCGGATCTTGAGCGGGCTCCGCGGAGTCCCCGGCGGCGGTTTTCCCAATGGGTCGTTAGCAGCGCCGACAGCCGAGTGGGGAGCTCCGGGGGCTGCCCTCTTCCTGAGGCGGTGAGAACGAAGGCGGGGAATCCCGGGCCTTGCCGCGCTGGGGGAAGGTCTTCCTTGGGACACCGACCCCCGAGGCGGGGGGGAGGAGGGAGCTTCCCGGAGGGCGCCCGCTGCGCCTGCGCAGTTAGCTGCCCTAGGAGCGCCCCCCCCCCCCCCCCCGGTCGGGAGGGGGGCGAAGCTCTTAAAGGAACCGCAGAGTTTCCTTGCTCTCGGCCGTCGGACCGTGTAGGAGAGTCTCCTCCTCCAGCCCTCGCGCTGGGGGCGTGGCCTGTCCCGGCTTTATCCTCTTAGGCCGGCCCCCTAACCTCCCTGTGCCTCGCTTTCCACAACTGTAAACCGGGGACAATAATGCGCCTCCCTCCCAGGCTTTGGGGCGGCCCAGGTGGGAGGTGGTAAAGGTAAAGGGTCTGAACCGCCGTGAGAAGGGATTGAAGAAGAAGAGGCTTTGTGGGAACTGAAGCATTTATTAAACACCTGCTGTGTGCCAGGCGCTAAGCATTTATGAAGGACCTACGGTTAACTGGCACAAGACTAGGCTGTGGGGATATAGGAAGACAACTTCTAAGCATTTATTAAGCGCCTATTGGCTCTTAGGTAGTGGGGAGGCGAGACCATCTGTGAGCATTCATGAAGCACCGACTGTATGCCTGGCTCCCCACTTGGGGATACAGACATTTCACAATGTCTGAAGCACCTGCGGTGCTCACGGCACTGGGCATGCCTCAGGATGCCTGGCTCTGAGGAGACTGACGGTGCGCCGCCCTCTGGGGGTAGCGGCCATTGGGCCTTCGCTGTAGCTCCAGGGCTCACCGCTGTGATAGTGAACATTTAATGAGGGGTTGGTTGATTGACAGCTGGGGAGCCCGGAGTCCCAGTCTGTGTGAGAGTTGGGGGGCAGGGGGCCTGGGTCGGCGACTTTCCTGGCGTGGAGAGCCCTTCCAGCAAGGCCGGGCAGCCAGGGCCTCCTGGGCCACCAGGATTCCTGGCCAGGCTGAGCCCCAAGGCCAGCTCCCTGGGGCCCCGCCGGGGGGGGGGGGGGGGGGGGGGGGGAGGGGGGGGGGGGGGGCGGGGGGGGGAGAAGCAGGAGAGCGCGGGTCTGCAGCCTGGCCGGGGGCAGGGCATCGTGGGTACCCTTGGGGGCAGCGCTCAGACCTGACTTCAGTGGGCATTGAGTTTGACAGGGGTCTTGGCCGGGGCCTGGAGAACTTGTTTGCAGACCACTTTAATTACTCTTTCCCAAATAATTGATTTTGTTTGTCAGCCTTGACATCTCTGTTGTGCATCTCACAGCGGCCTTCTGGGCAGGGCTGGGGAAGCCCCGCTCTCCCCAGGGGGCTGGAGCCCCTTCCTCCGTCCCCACCCAGAGCAGCTTCTGGAAAGACAGGAGCCATGCTTGGGCCGGTCCCCCATGCATACGACCCCCTCCCAGGCCACTGCTTCCCTCCCGATGCTGTCTGAGCCCGTTAGAGTATAATTTGTACCCCAGTGCCTGGCCCTCAGCGGGGAATGGCTTTTATTCTCTTCTCCATCCCTCCCTCCCATTTCTCTCCTGCCCCTTCACTGCTGTTTGGTGCCGCTCATCCCTGGTCTCCCACCAGCTGTGGAGCCTCCCCCCGACTCCTTGGGGCTCCGCCTGCCGCTGTCTCCCCGGCCTCCGTGGGGGCCTCCATCCTGGCCCAGGATTCCGACCTTGGGTGTCCAAGTGGCGGCAGTAGCTGCGACTCTTCCCCCTCCCCCCCGTGCAGTTTCTCCTCTCTTGAGTCCCACCCCCAGGACCCGCAGCTGGCCACGTGCAGCCCTTCCCGGGCCTGAGCTCTGGGCCCTAGACTCGAGGCCTGCCTCAGACTGCGTCCACGAGGCCCCCATTTCAGTGGGTCCACTATGAAATTGCTCCGTCCTTCCGCCCTGACCTCTCCCTTTCTTCGGGGGCCCATCGGCCTTCACCCTGTGGGCTTGTTCTCGAGCCTCTGGCCCCAATATCTAATTAGCTGGAAAGGCCTCCAATCTGAGGCTGGTGGGAGCCCAGAGCCCCTCATTCTGGCCCCAGGCCTCTGATGCTGGCACTGGGCCCGTTTCCCCCTCCTAGAACGGGGTCTGTCCTGTCCCTGACCTGGTTCTCTCTCTTTGTAGCCGCAGCTGAAGGCATGGCCCACGGCCGCTCCCACAAGCGCTCCAGGAGCCGCAGCCGCAGCGGCTCCCATGGACCTCCCGAGCATGGGGAGAGGAGGAGGAGGAGGAGGAGCAGTAAGGACATGGGGAGGAGTCCCTCAGCCTCTGGCTCTCAGGGCCAGCGGATCAGCCTAGGTTCCAATGGGGAAGGTGAGGACCTGGATGAAGCCCCCTGCGGGGGGGATTTCTGGGACCTCCCGGCCTGGCTCAGAAGCGAAGAGAAGGCCAGCTGTCCCTGAATGCCGGGCCCAGGGCTGGGTGCTGGGAAGCCCTGTCTTCTGCGGGAGTTTCACAAGGAGGTAGAATGCAAGGAAACACCAGTGGAAGGGGCAATCAGGAAAGACTTTCTGGAGGAGGGGCCTGAGCTGGGGCAAAGGTGAGGAGGGCTCTGCAGAGACAGCCTGTGCAAAGGCCTAAAGTGGGGAGATGTCAGGGACCCCAAGAAGAGGCTCCTGAGCTGGCTCATGGGCACTCCCTGCCCTCTGGGGGTCAAAGTTCAAGGAGGAACTTGGGGGAGGGGGCCTGTGGGCTGGTCTGCGTACCCCTGGGAGAGTGCTCCCTTCTCCTGAGATGTCCAGCTAAGGGGCCTGGCAGGGCCTTAGATAGCACTTGGCCCGATGCCCTCTTGTGACAGGGGAACAGAGGGACCGGGACTGCGGGCCTAGGGTCGGGGCAGCTCTCTCTCTGATAAGGAGGAAGAGAGATTGAGCTCCAGCCTGGCAGAGGGGGGATTTGGACTCAGGCCTCAGAATCTAGCGTTCCTCCTGCTCAGTGTCAGGGACAGTCAGAGAGGCAGCGTCACTGCGCCCCCGGGAGGCCTCGTGGTGGTCCTGGGCTCAGGAGTGATTGTAACTGGAAAAGCTCCGGGGGGAGCGGGTCCCTCGGGGGGGGGGGGGGGGGGGGGGGGGGGCGCGGGGGGGGGGGGGGGGGGGGGGGCTTTAGGCTCCTGAGAGGCTTGGGTGGGCTTAAGGAAGGGACGAGGGAGGCACACTGGGCTGCTGGTACTGGGGACCCAGGCGGGCCGGCTTCTTGGGGGGGGGGGGGGGGGGGGGTTCTTGCTGTGAGGAATGAGCCTCCACACCTTGGGCTCCCAGGGGCTCTGAGGAGACTCCCTCACCGGCACCCTCTCCTCACCTACAGAGAGAAGCAGGGACAAGGCTCGCAAGAGAAGGCGGCCTAGGTCCTCCTCCTCTTCCTCCTCCTCCTCCTCCTCCTCCTCCTCCAGCTCTTCTACCTCCTCTTCCTCTTCATCGGGGGCCTCCAGTGGGGGCAGGAAGAAGCGAGGAAAACGGAAGGACAAGAAGAGCACAAAGAAGAAGGCAAAGAAGAAGCTGAGAAAGAAGAAGAAAAAGAAGAAGAAGAAGGAGGAGAAGGCGGCTAAGGCAAAGGCCAAGGCGGTGGAGGAGATGCCGGGCCCCTCGCTGGATCAGTGGCGGAAGGAGCCCCCGGTGGAGAGCGGCCCAGGTAAGAGCTGGAGGGAGGGGGAGGGGCAGCCCAGAGAACACGCCGGCTGGGCCTCCATTGGGCCATTGAGTCACCACTGGGCTGCTGGGCCTCCGGGCCTTTGGGCCCGGCCCACCGGGTCCTGCAGAGCTGCCATGATCTCATTGGGTCCTGGGTCTCGGAAGCTTCTTCCTCTGATCCATCCTGACTCTGTGGTCCCGGCCAAGTCACTTATACCTCTCAGTGACCCAGACGTGGGGCAGAGAGACCACGTCCTCATCCGGGCACACTCCCGGACCGCTGACGTCAGCGGTCCCCATGCCTGTCCGGGAAACGAGCCCCACAGTACCTGAGGCTGATGCTTGTGCTCCTTTGCATCCCTCCCCCGGCCCCCACTGCCTTTTTTTTTTTTTTTTAATGTTATTTTTAACGCTGAAAAAAAAAAAAAAAACTGAATCCCAGCTCTTTCCAGCCCTTCCCTCACTCGTTGAGAAGGCAGGAAATGTGAAATATGACCCTTAGACACGTGAAGTCATGGAAAGCTTTGCCAAGTTAGTCGTGTTGCCAAAAAAAGAAAAAGACAGTGACAAGACCATGCTTCAGTCCGTTCTTGGGGTTCAGTTCTCTTTCTGGAGTCTGAGCGCTTGTGTAAGTCCTCTGAGTTGCTCGGATCGGCCAGGCCTTTCACGGCGGACCCCCCTCACCCAGCGGTCTGGGTCTGCGCATGTCGCTCTACGTCAGCCCATGGGGTCCCTCGCAGGCTCCTCCTCTTGTCTCTTGGGCAGACTCGGTGTCCGTCACGGTCACCCCCACAGTGGCTCAGCCAGGCCCCGGTTGACGGGCAGCCCCTCAGTTTTCCAGTTCTTTGCCACCACAAAAAGACTCTTTGGAATCTTTGGGTGACACAGATCCTCCTTTTTCTGCGCTCAGTCCCCACCACTGCCAAGGCTGCATTTTCGCCGGGGCCAGACGTGGTGATTATTTATAACACACTGGAACGTAGGCGACAGATCTGTAGCCCAGCAGCACAGAACATCCATGATCCCCCACTAAGTCTCTGCTTGATTTTGTGCTTCCGTCCACTCCTGGTTCTGCTTACACTTCACTGTGCCAAGGCCCCTGTAACTGCAAACGGTTTAAATTATGATTTGACGTCGTCTTCATCCCTTCCCCGATGCCAGAGTCATCCCTAAGTGACAAAGGAAAAAGTCCTGCCCAAAAAGACCTTTCGTGCCCCCTCTCCCCCCGAGAGCCCGGCATTGACCAAAAGACGAACAACGTCAGGGATCCGAGTGGGGGTGACGGTCTGGGCTCCTGAGGCCAAGCTTCCCGGCCTTAACTCAATTCCCAGGCCTGGGGTGGGAGGCATACAATCAGCCCTTAATAAATGCACGGGCCCTTCTCACTCCCGTGGGCTGTGGACTCGAAGGCCCAGGACTTCCCAGGCTGGAGTCACCACAGACGGGGCCTTTCCTGAGGTGGGGCTCCTTGGGGGTCTGGTCCCCGCCCCCCAGTCCTTGGGAGGTTGGGGAAGACCTTGTCTGCCTGGCACTGACCTCTGCTCTTTCCGGGGTCCGGGGCTTAGTACTGACAGATGAGCAGAAGTCCCGCATCCAGGCCATGAAGCCGATGACCAAAGAGGAATGGGACGCCCGGCAGAGCATCATCCGCAAGGTGGTGGACCCTGAGACAGGCCGTACCAGGTAGGGCCATCTGGGGCCCCACCAGCTTGGGGTCTGGCCACGCTGGCAGGGGAGGAGGGGAAAGAACAGAGCAGGCCTTTCCCAGCTCCCCCAGAGCCGAACACCCCTGGGAGTCTTCCCCACAGCAGCGAGGGCCGCTCCCGCCCCCGACCCCAGCTCCTTTGGTTGCCGCTCCCGCTTTGCTGTGGCTGGGAGAGCGGGCAGAGGGGCCCCAGCGGGCAGAGGGGCCCCGGCGGCCTCGGGTTCTCCAGGCCTGGCCCCGGCTGAGCCCAGGGAGGGGCAGCCTTGGGAGGCAGCTGACGCTGACTGACCTGGGGCTTGGAGGCGCCCGAGGGCCCGGCTGGAAGCTGCCCGGGTCTCCACTGTCCGGTCTGGGGGGGCTTGGCTGCTTCCCTCAAGCACTTGGGGCAGGTGATGTGGTCTCCCCCCTGCCCCAGGCTGTCAGGGCCCAGTCTCACCCGGGGTTACCCAGCTAGTAAATGTGGGCTCAGAACCAGGGAGCCCCTCGGGGGGCAGGGTTCTAGTGCGTTGGAGGCTGAGAGAGGAGACCCCGTGGGAGGCCCCGACGTCTCTGCCCGAGAGCCTCAGGACCCCTCCCCAAGCCCGCTGCAGCTCTGGGCCTGCTGCCAGCCTTGTGGGCGGGAGGGACGGAAGGCCCTGGGTGCCCCGGAGGCTCCATGCAGCTGCCCTGGTGACTGTTGCCTCACCGCGGGGAGTCTCCATGAAGAACGGCCAGGAGCACGCGGTTAGACTAGGCCCCGGCCCGGGCCCTGGCGAGAGGATTTGGGCCTGGCCTTCCCTTCTCCCCCATTTCTATGGCCCCGCTCAGGCCCCAGGGTTTTACCCCCTTCCCCACTTGACACTTGGCCTGTTCTGTTCTAGACTCATTAAGGGGGATGGCGAGGTTCTGGAAGAAATTGTAACCAAAGAGAGACACAAGGAGATTAACAAGGTAGGAACCCCTCCCCCGACTGCCCAGTAAACCCCTCCCCCCTTAAGACTCCATCTCTCATCTGCCTGTTTCTTTCCTGCAGCAAGCCACGAGGGGGGATGGGCTGACCTTCCAGCTTCGAGCAGGTCTGTTGCAGTAAGACCCCCAGCCTCCTTCCTTCAACCTCCTGGGCCCCTGGGCCCGCCCCCAGCCCAGTGGGGCTCCATGGACTTGGGGGTCCCTGGGAGGGGGAATAGCGCGGGCTCCCCTGGGTGAGGGCAAAGATTGCGGCTTGAAGATGCTGGCCCTTCTCGCTCCCGTCCCGTGTTTGAGGGGCGCTGCCCAGGCCAGGCCGGGTCCTCCCGGTGCGGGCAGAGGGTTTGCCAGCTCAGGGACCGGCCCGAGCCAGAAGCGCACGCTGACACCCCCAGCCCCCAGGGGACGGGCCTCGTGCTTTCATTCCCATCCCCTCCTCCCTCCCATAGTGGGTTCCTGGGGTGGGGTGCGTAGGGTCACCAGAGCAGGCCTGGCTGACCTTGCCCCAGACCGGGGCCTGGCTGAGAAGCTGCCTGTGGTGGCCCTGGCCTGGAGGCTAGGCTTCCAGGGAAGGGGCAGGGGCCCCTGGCTGGGCGGGACCCACGAGTCCCCCGTTGTCACTTCTGTTCCCACCCAACAGGTTCTCCTGACAATAAAACCCACCCAGCCTCAGTCTTGTCTGGTCTTTGCTGGGAGAGGGGGGCGTGCTCGAATGGTTGCTGTCATTGAATTTCAGAGGAAGGGGAAATTTGGGGGGCCACATCTGGGGACTCTGTATTTGGGCTGGGATGTCCCAGAGTGCTCCAAGCGCTGCCATCCTGGGGAACCCTCGGCTGCCCCAGCATGGCACTGCCCTCTGCCAGCGGCACTTCCACGGCCTGGAATGAGGGCCTAGGGATGAGGCGGGGTGGGGTGACCCCTCGGTGACCACCCGGGTATCCAATCCTCGGGCCGCTGTCCAATGCACCAGAAAAGAGACTCAGGAAAGAAGTCTTCCCTTTATTCGTGTAACATAGAGTGATACCGTGTACAGAGGATACACACCCAGTTGGGACGGTGCACTGATGGACGCACGGCAAGGGCAAATAAGTGGGTGGGCTTTCGCGGACGAGCCGAGAGGTGCCAACACAGACAGAATCGGAGATGAAAGTGGGGCGTGGCCGACTGGCTGCCAGCCAGGGGCGGGCCTTTCAGGCCAAGCCCGAAGGAGCTGTATCTCGGAGCTGCATCCCTAAGAAATGCCTCTTTAGAAATAAGATGGGATGAAGAGGATGGAGTATAAAATTGACGGTTGGGAACACCCAGAGCTCCTGGGCGAGTCTCCTCCTGGGAGGAGAGGACTAGTAAGGCTTCTAGATAGACTTGGGCAATGCAGAGGTACTGGGTGATCCGGTGGGGAGGGGCGGCTCCCCCGCCCGCGGCGGGCGTGGTACTCAGGACCGCTTGTCGTAAACATTTGGATTTTATTTTTTGGTATTTAAAAAATAAGTGTCTCAAAAACAAAAAAAAACAAAAAAAAAAAACCCAAAAAGCTTTCTCAACAGCAAATCCACCTCCAGAATCCAGAGGGCTGTGGAAAGGAACAAGGGGAGGGGCTCCCTACTTCGGAGATGTCTGCTCCTCTCTCCTTCCACGGCCGAGGGACCTGGGCCCGGCCGGTCCGTTTACGCCAGACAGGTGGCTGTGCCGGGGAGCACGGTGGGGAAGCACTTCGGACCGATGGGGTTGGGACAGACGGAGACTAGCGCTATTGCTCTTGTCCTGGGTGGGGGCAGGGAGCCTCCCAGGCCACGACGGCGCCAAGGGCGGCGGATGTGGCCGACTCAGGAGGAGAGCGGCCAGTTGGGGGCTGCCACCTTCCCATGGTAGTCTCCAGCCACCATTATTGCCATCGGGGTCCGAGACTTTGCTCGGGAAGAGCTCCTCCCCCCATCCCAACCCTCTGCCCCCAAGGCTGCGATTGTGGGACTGAGCTGAGGGGGAGGGGGAGACAGCGGGGGTGCGGGGGTCAGATATTGCATTCTTTGGAGATGGGGATGAGGGACTGGGTTCATGAAACACTGGCTTTGTACATAATGCCTGAAATAACAAAAGGAAGCTACATCTTCAACATGAATGAGCCCTGAAGGTTCTCTCCCCTCCAGACATTCTCCCTACACAAAATAAATAACTTGCACTCTGTGTACACCCCCCTTTTCTGAACATTTACAGGATCCTTCCCCCCCTCTTTACAATATCTACACGAGAGAAAGTGTCAACAGCTTTTGGTACCTCCCTCCCTCCCCCAAACAAACAAAATGTACAGAAGGGCCCGGCCGGCTCCGTTCGGTGGCTGGGCTGTGGACAGGGGCCATGGACAGAGGCCGTGTCCAGATGCTCGATTCCTTTCTTCCTTTCTTCCCGAGAACCTTTTCCTTGGCTTGGCCGGCTTCTCCGGCCAAAGGCGGACTTCTCTGCTGGCCCCTGGGAGAGATAGCAGAGCTCAAAGAGGATTCGCATGGGGGCCAGTTGCCTGGTGGAGATGAGATCAAGGCAGCATGTCGAGAAAAGCTGACTGGTTAGAAAGGGGATGTCCGGTTTCATCGGGAGAAAGTGCCAAAGGTCCCACGGGAGACGGCGAGCCATTGGCCGCGATGACGCAGGAAGGATGCGACGGTCCGGATTTTCGCTTCAAAATCATTTGCATTTTTAAAAATCTGTTAGATGCGCCCCTTCCACCTGCCCAGAAAGCCCCAATGAGAGAGTAGAAATTCAGTGAGTTTGGAAATATCAGGAGTGAGGAAATCCTCCGGAGTGAGGCTCTGAATGCCAGGAAAGTTGGGGCGTTTCTGGGCCTGGGAGATGGTAGCAGGGCCCAGAGCCCCCCCTTAGCGGGCTGCTTTCACAGTGCTAGGTTTTCACAAAGCAGGGCTGCCCTTGGTACTGAAAAAGTTAAGAAAATCAAAAGCAGCCGAGTTTTTGGAAAAGACCAAACAACCCAACTCTCGATTTAGAAATCAAATCATGCCATAGAAAGGAATAGAAAGATAATGCACTGCAGTGGGCAGCGGCAGCAGTGTCAGAGCGCTGGGGAAAAGGGGGGGCTCGGCCAGATCTGGGCTCCAAGTATGTGTCCGGCTGCTCCCCTCCCCAGGCTCTCTGCCCCAGAGGTGGGCGCTGGGGGCCTCAGGTGCCCAGACCTTGGCTGGCTGCTCGGGGGCGGATGCCCGGAGCAGGGGACACCAGACTCATGGCTGGTCTGGACCCGAGGGGCTCCCCCGCCCTCCTGTCTGCTCTGAGAGGGCCCTGGGGCCGGGCACTAGGAGCTGTGGGGGGTGGGGTGGGGGGCTATGGCCTTTTCCTTAAGCTTTGTACAAGACGTGCTGGACGGCAGGGCCTCCTTCCTGTCCCGGAGACAAGGCCGGAGCCCCGAGTGACAAACCCGCACAGAACGCCATCCTGGATCGCAAAGTGTTTAATGGTCATGCACTACCGAGGACGGGGCGCAGCCACATGAGATGGTAACAGGTCTCCATCCAAAGGATCATCAGTGCAAAAAACGATGAGGTTTTACAGTTGAGTGACAAGTTAAAAGAAGCAGGTCGGACTCCCGGGGAGCTGCTACCGTGTCTGGGGAGACGGGGGGCACCCCCCCCACACTGGCTTACGGAGAAAGCACGTGGCCGGGTCACCTCCAGTGTGGGGGAACAAAGGGGCTGGGGCCGGGCCAGCGGGGCCCCCCCAGAGGCCACTCCCCCAGCAACGGGGGCGCGGACGGTTTCCCCACATCAGTCAGCAGATGCTGCCGGCCTCCCGGAGAGCTGAAGACCCCAAACTCCAAAACCCGGGGGACGCAGACCCCGCAAGAGGTCTCTGTGGCAGAGGATGGGGGACCCCTTCTCCCTGCAGGTCAGGATCGGGCCCTGCTTCCTGTGGTGAGAACCCCCTGGGGTCGCCACTCCGGGTCTCCCATCCCTGGGAGCAGAGGCAGGGCATGTCCTGTGCTTGTCTGTGGCAGAAGCAGCAAAGTGCCTGAGGCCGGAGCCCAGGGGGCCCGGAGGGCCAGCCCGGTCCGAGTCCTCCGGCCTTTGGCTCTGGGCTCAGTCCAGACCCACAGCCCGCGGGGCTGTCCCCCTCGCCTCCTAGCACCATGGTGACACCTCCCACTCAGGGCCACTCCAGGGCCAGTTCCTGGGGGGGGGGGGAGGCGGGCCCCTCTACTTGGGGCCCGGGGGGGGCCCCGCCTCCGGCCGGCGGCCCCAACAGCCCGTGGCCACGCTCATGCTGCGCTGGCCCCGCTCGCGCTCCCGCTCCCGCTCGCTGTCCGACTGGCTTTGCGTCCGCTCGTGCTTGTGGCTGGGCCCGGCGGGCTGGGAGGAGATGGTGCGCAGGAGGTGGTTCCGCTTGCGCAGGAAGTCGCCTTGTCCCGGGAGGCCGAAGCTGCCCTTGCGAAGAGCCATCCGTGTGCTGTTCTTGGCCGGCCGGGCACGGTGGTTGTACTTGAGCTGAGCGAGGTGGGCGGCGTAGCCTTCCGTGATGAACTGGGGGGGGGGGGGGCAGAGAGAGGTGAGGGACCCCGGCCTGGTGGGTGTGGGTGGCCCCCACTCACCCACCTAGAACCGGGGGCCCCGGGGGCCCAGCCCCTCCTGCTCTACAAGGACCCAGGGAGAAAGCCCAGGCCGGAGATCCTGGGCGCACTCAGCCCTCTGAGGGCTGCTGGGAGAGCCGAGCCGGGGTCTGGGGGGGACGAGTGGCCCAGAGGCCCAGCGGAGAGCCTGGAGTGCATGGGGCAGAGGGACGGTGTGGTCCCCACCTGGCACTGATGCTGCAGCTTCTTGGTGGGGCGCCCGACGATGTAGATCTGCATGGGGGGCAGGCTGATGGAGCTGTAGACGGAGATGTCCTTGGTGGAGCCGTAGGCGGCGTGCACCCGCATCTGGAGCTGGGGAGACAGGGACAGAGCACGCTCAGAGTGGCCGGCCAGAGCTCTGGGGCTCAGGGAGGGCTGGTAACCCAGGCGCCGTCCCTTCACTTTTCTGGGACTCAGTTTCCACATCTGTAAAAATGGGGGGGCTGGACTAGAGGGCCCCTACTCTCACTTCCAGATCCTTGAGTCCATGATGATCAGAGAAACATGGATCTGTTAAACATCTGGCAAATCCCTTGACGCTCACAATTGCCTTTGGGAGACAGGTGCTATTATTATTATTCCTATTTTATAGTTGAGGAAACTGAGGCAGACAGAAGTTAACTGCTTGCCCAGGGTTACACAGCTAGGAAGTATCTGAGTCTGGATTTGAACTCAGGGGCCCAGCCCTGTATCCACTGAGCCGAGCAGCTGTCCCGGGGAGGGGCCTGACAGGCCACTGCTGGGCCCCAGATATCTAGACCAGACTGGATTCAAACTGTGTGACCAGGACCATTAGCCAACCTCTCTGAGTTTGAACTGGTGGCTGCAGAGGTCCCCTCTGAACTTCAGATCTCCAATTTACTATGTATAGACCCACCTAGTTGTTGACATGTCGCCTCTCCCATTGGAGGGGCAGGGCAGGGGGGCTGAGCTCTTATCAGTGTCTGGCATACAGCAGGTACTTAATAAATGCCTGAAGACTGACTCCAGGAGTGGGAGAAGATGAAGGTTAAGGAAAAAACCAGCCTGATGCCCCCCCTGCCCCTGTTCTTAATCCTTCTATGCATGTGTGCTGGGGACACGGCAGCAAAGGGCCCCTCTTTAGGTCTGGCCTTCCTCGCAGCCTGGACCCGCCTCTTTGCCAGCCCCACCTGGCGCTCCCGTCCAGGCCTCCCGGCCACATCCCCCCAGCAGTCGGGCCCCGGGCCCTGAGAGGATCCTGTAGCTGCTCGGAGGCAGCCAGCAAGCAGCAAGATCCCAGTTCAAATTGGGCTCAGACACGAGCCAGCCTGTGGATGACTCTTCCTCAGTTTCCTCATCAGCAAAATGGGGATAATAAGAGCACCTTCCTCTCCAGATGAAATAAAATTCCAACATGCTTAGCAAGTGTCAGGCACACAGTAGGGGCTAGAAAAAGGCTTACTCCCTTCCCCCCTTCTCTATGAGTGAAACTTGTTGTTGCCAAGGGCCATCTAGTATCAAACAAGGCGTGAATCTTTCTCCCCTCCTCCTCTCCCTTTCTATCCCTCTTTCCCTCCCTTTCTCCCCCACCCCTTGCTCCCTTCTTCCTCTCCCCTTCCCCCGCGGCCCGGGCGCTCTCACCTCGGTGATGAGGAACTTGAGGAAGTTGGCCTTGTGCCGCAGAGGGTCGTGCACGAGGCCGTCGCAGAAGGAGACGATCCCGTGAGGGAAGTTGTGCTGCGCGAGCCAGGCCACCACCCGCTGCTTCTGCATGTCGGGCCTTCCCGTCACGTAGATGATGAGGTAGCCGAGGTCCTGCCAGTGTCTGTGGAGGGAGGAAGCGGAGACCCCCTGAGGCCCGGGCCTGGCCCCTCTCCCCCCTGGGATCTGGGGCCAGCGCCTGCCTCTGCCCTTCCTAAAGCTGGACCTGGCAAGTTCCTGACTCTCGCTTCCTTGCTGGTGTGATACAGGCATAAACCAAAGCTCTGGCTCAGGTAACGGAAGGGGGGTCACAAATGCTTCCTTATCAGCGAGGGTTTCACCTGCACAGCTGTTTCCCGCACCCAGATTCCCGGGGTCGTGTAAGATTTTCTTGGCTGCAAGTGGAGTGAAGAGGCCCTGGATCAGAAAACTCCAGAGAACCAACTTTGTTGGGCTGTGGGGACAATCCCCCGAGACTCTGTAAAGGTCTCCAAAAGCACTAAAGTGTCTGATTGTAATCAATGGCACCGTTCACCGCCTCTTGCAGCGCTTTAAATTGCCATATACATGTCAGTTACTGTTATGATCGTTGCCTCGAGACATAAATCAGAGTCCGCCATGGCCTCAGCGTCCCGGGTGCTTGCCTCCCGTTTACTGTGCTTTACGCAGCAGACTTTGGTGGGGGGGGCTCCCAAGCAGGAAAGGAGATCGAGAACTTGCTGCTTTCAGGCTCTAAGTTGTGTGACTTGTCTGTATTTTCCCCTCCCACTGCACCTTAAATTCCCCTTCTCTCTCCCTTGCCTCGGGGGCCCTGCGGGCATCTGTAGGAGAACGGCCACAAGCTGCTGGATTTGAGTAAAAACCTTTTAGAAAAACCTAACGGAATCTCCAGGCTGATTGTTAAGGAGAAGTACAAGGGTGGGGGCTCGTGCGCCCTTCCTGCTGGGAAGCCCCAGGGAGGAGCCCCACAGAATTGGACTCTCTGTCCCCTAGAACACAAGCTCTGGGAGAGTGAAAATTCCGAATCTGGGACCCGCTCCTTTGTTCGATCACTCAACCGGCCTTCTTTATGTCAAGTGCTTCACTTGGACAAGAGAGAGAAAAGTGAATCCAGAATCTTATCGGAAGAAACCACCCGCACTCTGCTAAATAAGGGTAAACTCTACAGAAAATAAATGTGGAACAGTCTGAGAGCAGGGACTAGAAGGAAATCCTCTCCAGCAATGCAAGCGGGCAACTGTTGGGTTAAAAAAGGGCCTGGAGTCCTGGAGAAGTGCCTGGAGCTGAGTTAAGGGACGGGCCTGGGGTCGGACATCCAGCAGAGGAACTCCTGGCCAGGCCTTCAAAGCCAATTCTCCATCTTGGATATGTAATATATAATAATCCAATAATATATAATCTCCACCTTGGATAGCAAATACACGGCCCTCCAGCTTTAGGGCACTAGGGCAGGCATCCAGCACTGTGTTTGGGCTCTACCTCAGACATTTATTAGCTGTGTGAATCAGGCAAGTCATTTAGCCTTCGCCTGTCTCAGTTTCCTGTATTGTAAAATGGGAATAATAATAGAATGTTATTGTTATATTATTATTCCCATTTTGCAATAATAATAATATTAATAATAACACCTGCCTTCCAGGATTGTTGTGAGGATCAAATGAGATGATATTTATAGCAGGGCTTTGCAGACTTAGAGCATCATATAAAAGGCCTGAAAGCTCTTATTGTTTTCATGTGTAGTTTATAAAAACCTCACAACAACTCTGTGAGGTACCAAAGTCAGTCATTATACTTTCCAGCTGAAGAAACGGGGGCTGAGGCTGTCCTGCCTCGCCCCACAGCCCCACCAGTGACTGGTAGTGGAGAAAGGTTTCAGAGGCCCAGGATTCCCAGCTTTCGTCCGGGCAGTCCTTTCCGACCTGGCCCTCCTTACCGGTCCCGGTTTTTCCGAGGCGTGGGACAGTCCCGACTACACTTCCCCTTTCTGGACGCTCTCTGGCTTTCTGTACCAGACCCTTCCACGTCTGCCATCGCTTCTTCTCCATCAGCATCTTTCCTTTATACTCGTGTACGTCTTGCAGGTACCTAAATTTCCTCTTTCCATGTGTTTCTTCCATGAGAATGGGAGCTCCTTGAGGGCAAAGACTAGAAGCTTCTGTCTCTCTCTATAGCCTCGGCTTGGCGGGATGCCTGGTATATACTGGGCACTTCATAAATGCTGCTTGACTTTCCCGCTTCTCCTCCTTCTCCATCTCTGTAAGAACACCCTAGTCCTACTTTCTAACTGTGGGGAGAAGGGGAGGTCTAGTTCTCTATTTCCCTCTAAATTCACCCCTTTTCTGAACTTCCCCTGCTTCTGTCCGAGGTACCATCCCAACCTCCCCACTGGGGACTCATCCGACTTCAAAATCGCAGAAAAGCCTCCTTTCTTACTGCTCACAGCCAATCAGTGACCAGCTCTTCCGTTCCACACACAGGACCCCCAGCCCAGGCCAGACCCTCATCATCTCCCCTAGAACGCTGCAATAAATTCTTAACTGGAGTCTCTCCTCACACCAACCCGGGTTTTAATCAGCTGCCAAAGTGATTTCACCCAAAGCTCAGGTCTAAATTCCCCCACTCAATAAACTCCAGTGGCTCCCTATTACCCTAAGATTAAATTGCACATTTGCCATGCGATGTCTTTCACAATCTGGATCCTGACAGTCCTTCCTTAGAATCTTGATTATGATGTTGATTATGTCGTAGTAATTGTTTACTAACTGTGTGTTACCCTGATGACTACAGGTCACAGCCCTCCGTGCCCTCGGTGCTCTGGTCCAAACGGAGCCTCTCACTTTGTCCGCCCTTCTGTCTCCTGTTTCCGTGTCTGTCAGGGCCCGGGCCGGCCCCGGGGCCTACAGTCCTCCTCGCCCTCCGAGCTCAGGCTAAGTGAGCGGCCCTTGTTGCCGGCCACTTGCTCCGGCCCTATCCGACTCCTGGTGACCCCACTCAGGGGACAATAGAGAAGCAGCGAGGGGAGCTGGGGGAGGGAAGTTTCCAGAGCAATAAAGTCACGGGTCCAGGCTCTGTCCACTTACTTAGTTAGATAGTCATGGCTCTATCTCTAGAATATAAACTCTGTGACGAATAAAATCTTGTATCTCTAAGTATGTAAGTCATAAACTCAACTGATCTGTGAATGTAAAAAAGCTCCAACTTTAAGCATAAATTGGCCGTCAAGTTTCAGCAAGAGCTGGATGACGGACTCGGGGAGGGCCCCGGCCTTCCCTCCTGCGGAGTCACCCCCCAGGGGTGTGAAGTGGTCAGCTGAAGAGGGAAGGGGGGCCCCCGGTCCCCGGCTCACCTTACTACATCCACAGCACCTGCCCGCACCTTGGGGTCACTGCCCATGATGGAGACGCTGGCGGCGAAGGAGCCGTCGATGCTGAAGACCACAAACTCGGTCCCCTTGGGCAGGACGGTGATGTAGCTGTCTGCGAACGTGTGGTCCCCCCTGTTGGGAGGAGTCATCAAGCCCAGGAAGGGCCACCTCCCTCGGCCAAAGCCAGGTGGCCCTGGGTTCCGACGAGGTCTTCCCAGGGCCTCATCCTTGGGGGCCCTCCTCGGATCTCCCCATTCTCAGCCTGCCTCCCTCCCCCCCAGCTGTCCTGGGGCTGCAGACTCTCCTGACAAAAAGTGGGAGCCCTTCCCGCCACAGAGACCAGAGAGACGGATCTCAGGGTCCTGGGGAGACCATCTGTGTTCCCAGAGGAGGAATCGGGGCCCAGAGTAGGGGATTGTGGAGGCCATTTGGTTACACTGGCCCCATGTCCCACAGGAAGAAAGCAATCCCCAAATCCAGCCGGGAGGCAATGAAGCTCTCCCTCCTGTCCTTGGGCTCCCACAGGAGGGGGCCGCTGGTGCCCTGCCCCACCCTCCCCAGCCCCGGGCTCCGAGCAGAAGCCCTTCCCCACCTGACCACCATCTTGATGGGGTAGACCCCGACGCCCAGACGCTGCTCCTCGGGGATGGTGTAGGAGACGCGCCCGCTGCTGTTGGTGACGAGTGTGTCAAAGTGGACCCACTCCCCGGACGGCGGCTGAGTCATGATGTGGATGTCCACCTGGGGGGGAGGGGCAGCTGAGAGCCTCCCTGGGACAGGACGGCCCCACAGCCTCCGCCCTAAACCCTGGTCCCCGGAACCTCAACGGC
This sequence comes from Sarcophilus harrisii, assembly GCF_902635505.1. NCBI lineage: Eukaryota > Metazoa > Chordata > Mammalia > Dasyuromorphia > Dasyuridae > Sarcophilus > Sarcophilus harrisii. The sequence continues at coordinate 685,465,850 of NC_045426.1, read as the reverse complement.
AGGGACTTCCCGCACAGTAGGGCTGACGCCCAGGAGGAGGTCCCTGCTCTGCTGCTGGCCCCATCCCCGCTCTCCCCCATCCCCCCAGACTGTGGTGCACCCCCCAAACACCCCCGATCCTCGCTAAGTCCTCGGCTTCCCCAGCTGCCGCTTCCTTTCCCCTCTGAGGCCGCCTTCGACCATCCCCTCTGTGTGGACCGAGTTTGAATCCCTTTCCACGCTCTTCCTTCCCTTCACGACATCATTAGCTTGTAGAGGCAGAGACTCTATTGGCTTGTATTTGATCTAGGGTGTCTGGCGTGTCATAAGCCCTACTAAGTCTTCTTTTTACCTACCTCCCTATCGTCCTTTCATCTCTCTCGCTCTTTCTCTTTCCTCTCTCTCACCTCTCTCTCCTCTTTGCCTCTCTCCTCTGTCTCTTCTCTCTCTTTCTCTCCTGTCTCTGTCTTTCTCCTCTTTCTCTCCGTCTCTTCTGTCTCTCTCCTCTCTCTCTCTGTCTCTTCTGTCTCTGTCTCTCTCCTCTTTCTCTGTCTCTGTCTCTCCTGCCTCTGTCTCCTCTCCCCACCCCCCACATTTAGCTCAGTGCCTCATTGACTAATAAACGCTTGAGCCGTTGGTGATTTTTGCCACTTTGCCTGAGCCTGGATTCCCCTCCCCCATCCGGGCTGCCCCTCCCAGGACCGCTGCCCTTCAGGGACTCTCTGGCTGGTCCTGGGCTGACAAAAGGGGGGGGGGAGGGGGAAGGGGCGCCCTCCCTGGGCCTCAGGGCAGCCTCTGTGCCCGGGCCCGCCACCCTGGCTGGGCTTACTTGGGCACCGAGCCGTATTGCCCTCCCCACACCTGGCAGTAGATGCTTGGGCTGAGGGATGCTGGGAGCCAGACTCCAGCTCAGTGGGTCCAAGAGCTCTACCTGAGGACGGGCTGCCCCAGGAGCTGGTCATCTAGCCATTTTCTATAATGGGAAACTGAGGCACAGAGAGCCCCTCTAGGACCACCTCCTGCTTCGGCAGCTGCAGAAACCGAGGCCTCGGAGGGGAAGGACTCAAGCTGGCCATTTCCAGCTCAGGCCCACTGAGGGCAGAATCTGGGCGGCCGTCTGTCAGTGAGGGTATTGGAGCCCTACACTGGGAGAGGGGAGACTAGAGCAGTCAGCAAGCACTTATTAAGTGCCCACTGTGTGCCAGCTCTAAAGGTCTCTCCCATGCTGCCAGGCTCCCCCTCAGTCCCGAGGGCCCCCCGCCCGTGCCCTCAGCCTCCCTGCCCCACTTACCTTCTCCCCTGTCAGGGTGACCATGTCTAAGGGCCCGTACATGAACCTGCCTGACAGGGTCTGAGGGCCTTCCTCATTGGCCACGGCATCGTTGATCCTGTGATTAGCCGTGACGTTCTGGGGGAGGAAACATGGGAGTCAGAGGAGGCCCTGGTGAGGAATCCCCGGTGAGCTTGGGCCGGAGAGACCCCATCGAAGGTCGGAGATGAGGAAACGGGGGCCGAAGCCGGCAGAGGTCCTAAGCATCGGAGACTGAATTTGAATCCAGATCTGGGACTCCCACCTCAGGCATCCGTTACCAGCCTCCATCGCAACGTCCACAGTTTGTCTGGTCTGTCTTACCCTCTCGGGGGCCGGGCAGTGCTCTGGACTGGCATTTGTTAATCTGGGGTCCACAGACCCCCACTAGTCTGAAAATTTTTTGGGGGAGTGCTCTTTGTTCTGTGCACTTAAGGTACAATTCTGAGAAATGGCCTCCCTCCAGGTGGCTGGGCCCACGTCCCCCAGCAGCTCACCCGCAGCTTCACATGAGTTCTTTTCCTCTGCCACTTTTCCCGGGGCTTCGAGGGCGTGAACACGGACACCTCCTTGCCGTCCAGCTCCAAGATGCTGGCGTTCTCATGCCTCATGATCTGGGGGCAGACGGAGCAGTGAGGGGGGGGAAGGACTTCCGGGCCGGCAACTCCGGCCTGCTCCCTGCCCCCTGGCAAGGGGCCCCAGGCCGGAGGCCCGAGGGGACTCACCTGTCTCAGCAGGAAGGAGACCACGTCAGTGGATTCCCAGTAGCTGGCGTGGAAGAGGTGGGGGAGAGCCACGGTGGGGAAAGCAGTGAGGGCGTCTGGGCAGTACAGGGCGTAGTCGATGCGCTTGGTTCCCCACCATTTGGCAGCAACTGGTGGGAGAAAAGGCTTGATGAGAGACAAGAGATGAGAGAAGAGAGAAAAGTGAGACAGAGCAGGAAAACAAGAGGAACAGTGAGGGAGAAGGAAGGAAAGGGAAAAAAGGGAGAACAAAGAGACAGAGAGAGACAGAGAAGGAGAGAGAAAAGTGAGAGAGAGTAGGAGGAACAGTGAGGGAGAAGGAAGGAGAGGGAAAAAAGGGAGAAAAGGACAGGAGAGGGTGTGTGTGTGTGTGTGAGAGAGACAGAGATAGAGAAGCAGAAACAGAAAGACAAGACAAATGGAGACAGAGACAAGAGGGATGAGAGAAGAGAGAAAAGTGAGAGAGAGTAGGAAAAAGAGAGCAACAGAGAGTGAGGGAGAAGGAAGGAGAGGGAAAAAATGAAAAAAGAGACAGATAACAGAAAGAGAAATGGAGACAGACCTGGAAAAACTGGAGAGAGACGGACACAGAGAAGAAAGGAGGAGGCCCCGCCTCGCTCGGTCCGGCCCCTGCAGTTTCTAGGCAGGAGGCCGCATTTCCGGGCCCCAGTCGGTCCTGAATGTCCCTCCAGACCAGAGAGTGGGTCAGAGGAGCAGGCCCGGCTTCGGGGGGAGGGGCTGCCGTGTCTCCCCGGACCCTCTGGGCTTCTTAGCTGAAGGGCCTAGCCCCAAGCAGGAAGGGGGGGGGGGGAGAGGAGAGTGCCAGAAGAGCTTCGGTGACAGCCACAGGGGGCGGTGCCCAGTGCCAGGGGACCCGAGTGCTCTGTGACAGCGGCGGCGAGCTTTCTGTGACTCAGTTTCCTCATCCGTGAAGTGGGGACACCACTTGCCCCGGCCGCCTCAGAAGTGGCGAGACTCCCAGGCAGGCGCTGAACCCTCAGCAACCAGGGAGATGCTGTGGGGTGACAGTTCGATTCAGATTCGGGGCTCTCCGGCCCCTCCCACCGGCCACAGATGGCCTCCTATAGTGGATAAAGGCATGCCATCAGCAGGGAGAATAAAAGCTCTAGGGGAGGGCTGGGCAGGCCCTAGGAGAGGCAGAGGCAGGAGGCTTGGGGCCAGTGGGGGCCTGTGTAGTAGTTGCTAGAGGCGCTGAGAATGCTGTAGGAGGCTCTGTGAGAGGGCGCTGTGAGGGGGCGCTGTGGGGGATGCTGTAGGGGGCGCTGTGGGGGATGCTGTAAAGGGCACTGTGAGGTGGCGCTGTGGGGATGCTGTAGAGGGCGCTGTGAGGGGGTGTGTGGGGGATGCTGTAGAGGGTGGGGAGATGCTGTGAGGGGCACTGTGGGGGATGCTGTAGAGGGCGCTGTGAGGGGGGTGCTGTGGGGATGCTGTAGAGGGCGCTGTGAGGTGGCACTGTGGGGATGCTGTAGAGGGCGCTGTGAGGTGGCGCTGTGGGGATGCTGTAGAGGGCGCTGTGAGGGGGGTGCTGTGGGGGATGCTGTAGAGGGCGCTGTGGGGGATGCTGTGAGGGGGCACTGTGGGGGATGCTGTAGAGGGCGCTGTGAGGGGGGTGCTGTGGGGGATGCTGTAGAGGGCGCTGTGAGGTGGCGCTGTGGGGATGCTGTAGGGGATGCTGTAGAGGGTGCTGTGAGGGGATGCTGTAGGAGGCTCTGTGAGAGGGCGCTGTGAGGGGGCACTGTGGGGGATGCTGTGGAGATGCTGTAGAGGGCACTGTGAGGTGGCGCTGTAGGGATGCTGTAGAGGGTGCTGGGCCCTCTCTGCCTTAGGACACCTGACCCAGACAAAGCTGTTTGGGGCTAACCTGAATCTCATCACTAATTCTCCCCTTCCAGGTGTGTTTGCAGGGCCAAGCAGAGGCTTGAGCCGCATCCCTCCCCCAGACTGTCAAACGCTTGAACATGCGCTGTGGGTTCACTCCTCCACTCCCGAGCCCCTCTTTCCCTGGCTCCCCGGGGGCCCTCGCCGCCCCTCAGGGCTGGCAAAGCCCCCGCTGACGGAGCTGAGCTCAGGGCGACTCCCGCAGGCCGGCCGCCCAGCTCCTTGGCCGCCGTGGTCCCCCCCCCCCCCCCCCGCCCGGGGGGGGGGGGGGGCCCCCCCCCCCGGCCCGGGGCCCCGGGGGGCGGGGGTCTTCCCCCCCCCGGGGGGCCCCCCCCCCCCCCCCCCCAGGGCATCTCCCGCCCCGCGTGGGCCCAGGCTAAGCCACCCGAACACCCAGGAAAGCAGCCTAGGGGACTGGGGGGGGGGGGGGCAGGGAGAGCCGGCATCTCGGCCGCACCCAGACCCAGAGCCTCGGCCCATCCCCCGCACAGGCAGAGCCCGGTCAGTCTTTAGGTCCCCATGACCCCAAGCAGGGAGCCACCCACCCCAGCTCTCTGGGAAGTGACCCTAACTGGCTCCTGTCCAGGTGGGGGAGGAGTGAGGGAGTGAAAGTGCCCAGAAATGACAGTAGAGAGCGTCTGGGGGGAGGGCGAAGGCAGAGGCTGCCCTCCCTACAATACCTTCTCCGATGTCCAGATTGGGGACTCGGTCCAGGCTCGGACTCAGGTCCCCCGCCAGCCTCTCCCTGACATGGCTGAGGGGCAGCTCCCCCGGCTGAGGCCTGGGTCTCTGGGGCCCCAGGGTGGCGGGGGGGTGCTGGGGGAGGGCAAGCAGGGACAGGCGCCTGACACTGGGGGTGTGACTCAGGGCCGGTGGGGTCTCTAAGGAATAAAAACAATAACAAGCTCATTAACACCTGCAGGCGGGCGCGGGAGACCCCGGAGCCTGGTCCCCTCCCCCCAGAGGAGAGCGGGACAGAAGGCTAAGGCCCGGCACCGCCCCACAGCCAGCCCCAGTCCCCCAGACCGGGGACTCCCCTGCCGGACTCCATTTCCTCCCAGCAGAGCTCCTTTCCAAATTCTGGGCTGAGGCTGAGAGTGGAATTGTCTTTTTTTCTTTCTTTTCTTTCTCTTTCTTGCCTTCCTGCCTTCCTCTCTTCCTTCTTTTCTTTCTCTTATCTCTCTCCCTTCTTTTTCTATTCTCCTTTTCTATTTTTTTCTTCCTTTCTTCCTATCTTTTTTTTCCTTTCCTTCTTCCTTGCTTTTATTTTTCTTCCTTCCTATTCCTTTCTTCTCTTTCTCCTATTTTTCTTCCCTTCCCTTCCTATTATTCCTTCCTTCCTACTTTCTTCTCCCCTTTCCTTCCTATTTTTCTTCCCTCCTTCCTATTTCTTTCTTCCCTTCCCTTCCTATTTCTTCCTTCCTATTTTCTTCTTCCCTTTCTTCCTATTTTCTTCCTTCCTATTTCTTTCTTCCTTTTCTTTCCTTTCTATTTCTTTTTTCCCTTCATCCTTCCTTCCTATTTCTTTCTTCCTTTTCCTTCCTATTTCTTTCTTCCTTCTTTCCATTTCCTTCCTTCCTTCCTTTTCCCTCCTTTCTTTCTCTCCTCCCCTCCCTTTCTTTCTCTCTCTTTTTCTCCTTTCTTCCTTCTGTCCCTCCCTCCAACTGATAACTAACCAACTAACTGGCATTTCTTAAACGCACATTATTTGTCAGGCACTTTGCCAGACCCTGAGCCCTGGGCATGGGAGGCTGATCCAACAATGTGCTCAAGGCCAGGGGAAAGTGGCCCAGAGCATCCTGGCTCTGTCCCTTCTCCCGGTGTAAAGTTGGGCAACTCATTTTCTAGGTCTCAGTTTCCTTATCTGGAGGACCTCCAAGTTTTTTCCCTAGTCCTGTGATCCTCCGGTCTATTGTGACTGAAAACACTCAGACAGCTCCAAGTAGCTGGAAGGATCCTGCCTGTGACAAACCAAAGTGGGGATTTTCAGGGCCTACAGGCCTCCCTTACCCTTAAACTCCTTCCCCAGCCACCTTGGGCTAACGACTCTTCCCCTTGCATTCATAGCTATGCTTGGAGAAAAGGTTAGCCATGTCCATACCTCTACTTAATCTCTGTCCACTCAGCTCCTCAGCCCCTGGACTGGCTTTGCATTCCCAGTGGGCTCTGGTTAAAGAACTCTCTCCAAGGTCACTAGAGACTCCCTCCTCCCTAAATCCAGCCATCTTTTCTTCAGTCTCCCAGCAATTTCTCAACACTGTTGACTTTTCTCCTTCTCTGGTACCCATGACGGTGGATTCTAAAGGTTTTCTTCCTAATTCTCTGATTCTTCCCATCTCTTCTGAGAAGTCTTCCTCCTGCATCTCCTGAGCATGGACATCTCCCCTGGCCCCGACTTTTACTTTCTTCTCCTCTCCTTTTCCCATTCTCTTCCTTGGCAATTTCTATCACCCTCTCATCAGTTACTGACCCCAATGCGAAGGGCTCTCGCCCTTATCTCCAATCTCTCCCTGGGATTTCCACCTTCAAACTGAACACGGTTAAAAATGGAATTCATAACTTCTCCTTCCTGCCTGAATCTGCTTTGCTTTTATTCTCTATTTCTACTGTTTCAGAAGACTATAAGCTCCCTGAGGGGAGGAACTGTTTTAATTTTACTTTGTATGTGTTTTCTTTTCTTTCTTTTTCTTTGTTTCCTTGTTTCTTCCTTTTTTTTTTTTTTGGCTGAGGCAATTGGGGTTAAGGGACTTGCCAGTCACACAGCCAGGAAACATTTAAGTGTCTGAGGCCACATCTGCACTGAGGTCCTCCTGACTTCAGGGCTGGTGCTCTCTCCACTGTCCCACTTAGCCGCCCCTATGTGTTTTCTTCAGCAGTATATTCGTGCCTATTATTTCCCCTGAGTGAAAGTAAGTTTGTTGAGGGGAGGGAGTCTTTTTTGACTTAAGGAGATGCTTAATAAATCCTCCTGGATGGAACACTCGAGGTCTCTGGATCCCGCCGGCAGCTAGGAGGGACACTCTCTCTTCCTCGGGCCAGCTTTAATCTCAGATTTAGGGACTCCCTTCCCCACCACGTGGGGCTGTTTCATCCTCTGCCTCTCACCCCCTCCCCACTCCATGAGTTTGCCCTTCTAGAGACCCCAGTGAGGCTGATCAAGCCCTGCTGCTCACTGGCTAGCACAGGCAGACTGGGGCTGTGGAGGATGCCTCAGTGGCGGCTTTCTCCCTCAATTCAAGAGACATGGCATTAGACTCTGAGGACACAAGAGCCAAAAAAAAAAAAAAAGGGAAAAAGAAAACATGCTAGCTCTTCCTGCTGGGAGTTTACATTCTGCTGGAGAGACCTAATCCTCAGGAAGTGTGAAGGGACAGTTCTCAGTGGCCCCCATTTCTCTCCCTGAGGTACGGGGCTGAACGTCCGGCCGCCATCCCTCACAGCATCTCCAAGTCGGGGCCTTTCTTCCTCCCTTCCCCCCGAGGGATGTGTGGGTCTCCCCAAGCGCTTTGCTCCCAGAGTCCCCCAGGAGGAGGGGGGGCTGGGCAGTCCTGACTCCAGGCCAGGCCAGAGGGGCCAAGTTACAAGTCCAGGGAAGGCCTTGGGCTGAGCTCCTTTTCCCACCCTCCAGCCCAGAAGAGAAAGGAAGGATGAGGGGCCCTGGGGCCCCAAGCCCCACTTACTGTTGGCGATGTTGGAGGCAGTGTAGCTGTCAGCCATGCCGGAAACCTGGCTTGTGATGCTGACCTCGCTGGCCCGGCGGAAGCCCCGGAAGCTGGGGGCCGTGCCGGGAGAGGACGGGGAAGCGTTCTCCATGAAGACGGCATTGTGGGACTGGATGACGTCCGCTGCACAAAACAGAGCCACGAGTCAGTCGGACCTTCTCTGACCTCTTGGACTCCTGCGCCGGTCAGGCAGCCCGCACACCCCCCTGAGAGGCGAGAGAGAGGCGGGAGAAAGAACCAGCCTCCGCAGCGTCAGAGCCAAGTCAAAGGCCCGGGCTAAAGAGAGGGCAGCCGGGGCCAGGTGCGTCCGTGAATCGAGAAGAAGAGAAGAGAGGCCTGAGAAGAAATGGGAGCCAGGAGGGCGAAGAGGACAAGAGGAAACCAAGCTGGGGGGGGGGGGGGCGACAGGCTGGGGAGAGGATGAAAGGCCCCTCAGCAAGGGGATCTGCCCCCTGCCCCGTCCTCGCGCCTCCTTTGGGAAGGAGGGGTCTTAATGGCGTGGTGGACGGCAGGCTGACCCTGCTCTGGGGCTGGTGGCCGTTGGCGGGGGTCCCAAGGGGCTCCTCTCCTCCTTTCTGCCTGCCTGACCTTGGACACTGGCTCGGAGCCCCAGGCAACTCACGAGGATGGTAAGTTAATGAAGAGTTACCCATCAATATGGAGGGGGCTCCATGCCGGGAGCACCCTCACTGATGAACACCCTGGTCCAAGCAGCCACAGACGAGCACAACTGGGAAAGGGGAAGGGGCGGGGAGAAGGGCTCCCTGGGTTTTTTGGATCCGTGTGGAAGGACCCGTTTCAGGGGAACTAGAGAGCCTGGGATGGGAAGTAAGAAGGATGCCCGGCTTGCCAGCTTCCTTATCTGCACACACATGTCCCTCGGGGCTGACACAGCGTGGCCTGTGTTCAAATCCCGTCTCTAACCCTTCCCAGCCATGTTCCCCCTCCTGAATGTGACTGGCTGCTCAGGCCCCTCTGAAACCCCAGGGAGAGACTGGGGATCAGCGATTTGGGAGCCCCCCGGCCCCTCAGCTCTAGGGAGGAAGGGAGGCTGGAGGAGCTGGCCCGGGGGCTGACTCCCTCCCCCATTCTAACCCCACAGGCCCCACTGGGCCAGGCAGAGATGCCCCTGAGAAGCATGTTCCCCTTTTTCCTAAGGACTTGTCTTGCCAAGTGACTTCCCCTCAGCCCCTACTGCCTTCTAATAATGGAGCCATGTCCCAGCCATGAGGGGGAGGGCCTGGGGGCATAAGTGCTGGCTGACCCGGCCCCAGGGCACACCCGGGCTGGAGACCGGGGCCCTTCTCCCAACAATCTGCATTAAGCCGGGCAGGGGGGGGGGCTGGGTCAGGGCCCCCCCCCCCCCAAGCCACCATCCCCTGCTCCAAGCTTATGGCCAGTTGCCTACAGGCCCTTTGGCCCATGCTGTCTCCCCAGTGTCTCAGTCTGTGGCCCAGAGAACCCCGAGCTAAGGCAAGGGCTCCGGGGCAGAGGGAGGGGGCTCTAGACTTCTCCCCAGGAGACCCTCAGTCCCCCCTCCCAGTCCTCAGTGAGGACGCCTTTGGGGACGGGGCAGGAAGGGCTCTTTGGCCCAAAGAGCGGGGAGGAGAGGCAGGAAGGGTCCAAGCCTGGAGAAGGAGCCAAGGAAGGAATGGGTCTCGGTCAAAGGAGGAGGGGGGGGGAGGGAGGAGAGGGGGGAAAAAAGGGGGAAGGAAGAAGGGAGGGAGGGGAAGGAGAAAGGAGGAAGGGGGAAAGAGGGAGGCAAGATAAAAACAGAAAGGAAAAAGAAAAGGGGAGAAAAGGGAGGAAAGGAAAGGGGAAGGGGGAGGGGGGAAGAAAAAAGAAGGAAGGAAGAGGGAAAGGGGAAAAAGGGAAAAGGAGGGAAAGGGGGAAAAGAAAGGGAAGAGGGGGAAAAAAGGAAAAAAAAAGGGAGAAAAGAAAAAAAAAGGGGAAAGGGAAAAGAAAATTTTGGGGGGACCCGGGGGGCCGGGGGCCCGGGAGTCTGGGGGGACACCCGGCAGGGGCCGGGGCCCTGGGCCAGGTGGGGGTATTAAATGGGGGAGGCGGTTAACTTAACCCACCCCCTTCGTGGGTGGGGGGAAGACCAAGGGGGGCCCCGGGAAATTTGGAGCCCCCCCCCCCCAGGGCCCCCGGGAGCCTAACCCTCCCCGGTGGGGGCAGTGGGGGGCCCAACCCCCTTTCCCCCACCCCCCTCTGGCCAGGGATCCGACCCTTTGTCGTAGGTTTCCACCCCACGCCTTTCTTTTGGGGGGGAGGGCTTTAAACATCCCCTTTTCCGAGGGGCTAGGCTGGGGCTACAACTTTGGGGTCACAAAGGCCCCCCTGGGTGGATTCGACCCAGGGCCCCCCCCAGTTTGGGGCCCCCCCCCAACCACCGGGGGAAAGCCTTTACCTCCCCGGCCAGGGTCCCGAGCCCTTTCCCCGGGGGGGGCGGACCGGCCTCCCTTGGGGGGTCGGGCCCGGGGAAGCCGGGCCTTTTCCCCAGGGCCCCGGGCCCGCTCACAAAAGCAGGGGGGGGGAGGGAGCAACAAAACCCCGCCAAATCCCTGAGCCCCCTGGGCCCGCCGGGAACGGGATGGGCCCAGGGGCCCTCGGTCTAGGGGGCCCCGCCTCCGGGGGCCGGGTTGCTGACTTCCCGGCAGACGGGAAAAAAGAACAAAACAGGGGCGGACCCCCGCCGGGCCCAGACACACGGCACGAGGACTGGACGCTGCCCGCAGGCGGATGAGGGACCCAGGCCGGCACCGGCTCTGGACACACAACGGACACACACAGAGCTCCGGAGCGTGGGGGCCGCAGGGGCTCGAGCTCGGCCGCTCCCAGAGCCCGGGGGTCTTAAGAGCTTCTCACTAGCCATATGGCGTTTTCCTGGGCTGCCCCTCGTACCCCCAGGCCCCGGCCTGGGGAGGAAGCTGACAGCCGACAAGGGAGGACTCCTGCCTCTGCATCCTGGCTCTCTGCACAGAGGCTGCTGGTCAGCGGCTTGGCAGGAAGGCCACGAGCCTCTGGTGTAAGGCCCGAAGAGGGATGGAGTTCCTCTTGCCCCTAGTCTCCCTCTCCATGGGTCTCAGAAGCTGGGTTATTTATTAAGGATCCACCACCCCTCCTCCTCTTCTCCTTCCCCCTGACACAGGCTCCCCCCCTCCTTCCTCCCCCCCCCCACCTCCATCCTGCCCTGGGGTCTCCTGTCAGAGCCGGGCCTTGCTGAGCCCAGGGATAAAGGTTGGAAAGAGAAGGGGAGTAACACCCGGCCTGTGGGTCCTCCCGGGCCTGTCCCCAGGAAACAGTGCTGAGTGCCCCAAACAAGGGAAACAGAGGCCCACAGTTGGGGGCCGGACGGCTGGGTCAGGAGGGGGATCCAAGGCACCGGAGGCCCACACCCACCCACCAGAGACCCCCAGGGGGAGCCTGCCCTGGCCCCCACAGAGAAAGGGGCCCCTTACCCAGCAGGGTGGAGCAGCCGTCACCCAGGGGGAAGCGCTGGTAGCGGGGGATGTTGAAAGGGGGCAGGGCATGGAACCTCTTCTCCAAGAGAGGCTCCAGACGGGAGGCCGAGGGATCCGCAGGGTGGAAGAGGTTATAGACCTGCTGGCAGGCGGGCCGGAGCTGGAAGACTGGAGAGGGAACACGAGAGGCTCGGTGAGCAGGGCAGGGTGGGAGGGGAAGACACCTGGGGGGCGGAGAATCCTCAGGGACCCCGCAGAGAGTTCCCCGATGGGCACAGAACCGCCAACTTCCCAAGGCCTCCGTGTGGGCCCGAGCCCAGCTAAGTCCTCTCTTTGGATCGTCGGCTCAGGGCCTGGCTTTTGCCCTTTTTTGTTTTTTACATCTACCTGGCGCACGGCGAAGACTTAATAAATGACAATTCTGTAAAAAAGGACCAGCTCATTACAGAGGATGGACAGGATTTGCATGGACTGATGCAGAGCCAACCAAGCAGAACCAGGAGTACACTCTGCACAGGAACAGCGAGGATCAGCTATGAGAGGCTCAGAGGGTCAGGGATCCAAACAGACCTTGGACAGAGTCCGCGTCCAGAGAAAGAACTAAGGAGACCAAATGAAATCAGCACGTGCTGTGGTCACGCCTTTTTTCTGGTTGTTTTTTAATCTCTCCCGTGTTTTCCCCTTTTGCTCTGATTTTTCTCTCCCACATGGTTTATGAATGAATGTGTGTTAGAAATAAATTTACTAGAAAAAATAACTGGCTGCGAGTGCTCAGGACCTCCCCGGGCACCCCTGGGGCAGCGGTCCCCACAGTGCCGGGGACCCCAGCCTTGGCAGGGGATGAGGGCGAGTGATCATTAAAATACTAGGAATGATGATGTCGCTGATTCTAACCCTGAAAGGGGGGAAGGTGACCTTTCCCTGTGACCTTTCTCAATTTAAGCTCCTTCTATCTGCTCAGAATCTGAGAACGGGGGCTGACTCTGCATGGCTCCCTGGTCACCGGGACAAGCCCCCAAGACTCCTGCAAGGGCAGAGATGTCACTGGTGAAGGGCAGAATCTGAATTAGTTATAGGGCAAATCTGGATCAGCTATAATGGAGAATGGGGTGGGAAACATGAAACCAGCCTAATTTTCACGGAGCAAGAAGACCCTGAAGCGTAAAGAGAGGAGGTCTGTCCCCCATGGAGGGTCTGAGACACCCCTGGCAGTTTTTGCCCATCCCCACGGAGGGTCTGGGGCACCCCTGGCGGTTTTTGCCCATCCCCCACGGAGGGTCTGGGGCACCTCTGGTGGTTTTTGCCCAACCCCCACAGAGGATCTGGGGCACCCTTGGTGGTTTTTGCCCATCCCCCACAGAGGGTCTGGGGCACCCCTGGTGGGTTTTTGCCCTTGACCTTGGCACGAGGAGGAGGCTGGAGGAGCGGAGGCCCATTCCTAGCCAGGCCTGCTCTCCTGGTCTGGGAACTCACCGTCCAGGGCCGGGATGACCGTCTTCCTAAGGGCCAGCACTAGCCCCAAGGGCGAGCCAAAGAGGAAGAAGTCGGAGATCTCAAATTCAAACTTCCCGTAGCTCCCAGTCCCATCCAGCATGGTGGAGCTGCTCGAGCGACGCGAGTTGGGGTCGTTCCGCAACACGCTGGAGTGCAGACTGCCGGGGGAGGTCAGACCCCATGAAGAGGCTGAGTCCTGGAGCTCCCGCCCACGCCGGGGCCCAGAGAGCAACAACCAACCCCGGCCCTTTCCTTCCCAGCCCCAGCTGGTCCCGGCTCAGATTGCCAGGCTCTCCCCAAAAGGGGGCCCTGAAGGCAAGCCCACCTCCCAGCTGGATGACCTTGGACAATCAGCCCACCTCCCCACGCCTCAGCTTCCTGATTTGTAAAATGGGGAGCCTGGGCTTTAAAATCCCCCCAGTTCTTCCAGTCTGTGACAGGAGGACAGCTCTCAGATCATCATCCTACCCCCCAGCAGTGCCGGTGTGACATCCACAGCCCCTCGTTACCTGGAGAGGAAGGCCTGATGCTGTTTTATGGTGTCCACCTCGTAGGTGGACGAATCGCTCCTTTTTCTGGGAAACTGCTTTTTGGGATCTTCGCCCCCGTTGCTGCGGGGGATGTCGATGTTGCTTCGGCTCAGATGGCGGCTGCTCTCCAGGCTGGAGCCGCCGCTGCCGCCACTAGTACTGCCTCCCCCGCCACCAGAGCCGCCGCCGGCACCCCCGGAGCAGTGAGTGTTGTTCACCAGGATCCCAGGGGACAGGAGGTCGGTGTCCTGGAACGGCACCCACTGGTCACTTATGTCTGCCCTGGGCTCCGCCCCCGTCCCTCTGCCGTCCCGGGGGATGGGACCAGGCGACGGGCCCACTGGGGAGGCCGAGGGCACCGGAGAAGGGCCTGCCTGGGACCCCGCCCGCCCGCTGGGGAGGTTCAGCTTAGGACACTGGTGGCCATCTCATTAACATGGCACGAGCCTCTCCCTCAGACTGATGAGCTCATTCTCTCCTGGCAGGCTGGGGCATTTTTGCTGCTTAATTTTGCTGTTCCTCTCTCCCCCCTTATTCTTTGTCACTCGGATCTCTAGGGTGGAGAGGAGGACAGGCTGCACTGGGGAACATGGGGAACGCAAAAACAAGGATGGCAACAAAAATTCACTTTCTATTTGTTCTATAAATAAAGGATCATATATATATATATATATATATGGTAATATAATAAGTAATAAGTAATAAAGGACACACTCTGCATCCTCTTATGCAATTACAGGCTCCAGGCCAGGCCCCATCCCCATTTCTCCACGTTTTCTTCTCCCTTAGACTGTGAGCTCTGTGGGGGCGGGGCCATTTTCACTTTTCTCTCTGTCTGGCTCAGAGTAAGGGCTTAATACATAATTGGTTGATCAAAAAAAAATTCCCCTTGATTGATGAATGCGCCAAAGGCACCAGGAAAGGTCGGGGCTCGGGGTTCGGAGCCGTCTGTCAGTCACAGGGAGGCCGTGGGGGGTGATGGGACACAGGCAGCCCGTCCCATGAATGCCCCCGCCACCAGGCTGGACCGTGACCTTCGAAGGCAGCGTCCTGGGGTCCAAGCAGGTGCTATTGCCTCTCTGCCCCCGAGAGAGTGACACGGTCTGGGGCAGGTGGGTGCACAGCGGGGCAGCCCTTAGTGGGGAAGCCCTTCACGGGCCGCCTGGTTCTCCCATCCATCCAATCCACCCAAAGAATTATTAAGCACTTGCTGCAAACAAAGCACTCGGCCAGCAGCCAGGACGGAAACACAGACGAAATGTTCTGGGCCCTCATGGAGCTTAAAATCACGCCATGGGGCTCTTTAAAGTCTGCAAAGGGCTTCACAACATGTTGTCTCCTCCGGGGCCCACAACTCCCTGACAGGGAGGGGCTCTTATACCCATTTTACAGAGGAGGGAACAGAGAGGCTAAATGACTTGCCCAGTGTCACCCAGCAGCATTTGGACTCAAGTCTTCCCGACCCCAGACTCGGCACTGTCCATTCGGGAAGCTTTCGTTCAGTGGGGGATCTGTGTCTATGTCTGTGGCTACATCTACATCCGAGTCTCTATCCACTTGTGTCAGCATCTACAGCTCTATGTGGCGTCCGAAGCCCATTTTGTGCTTATATCTGGCTGCGGACAGCGGCAGACGTGGAAAATAATATATATTTCTCACAGATACAGAGATGCCAGAGACAGCTCCAGGCAGTGGGGCCAGAGGCCCCGGGCTCAAAATCTGCTGCTGTGAACTGTGTGACCAAGTTATTCAGCCTCCCTGCGCCTCAAGTTCCTGAGCTAGAAAGTGGGTAAGGAGGGAGGGCAGCCGTCCTTCCCAAGTCCCTTCTAGGTGTGGGCTTATGGTTGTGTGATTCTAATCTGGGAGGGAAGGGGAAAGGGGAGAGAGAGGAGAGACAGACACAGAAACAGAGACAGAGACACAAACACAAAGAGAGAGAAAAAAGCAGAGACACAGAGATAGAAAAAGAGATAAAAACAGAGACAGAGAGAGAGGGAGAAAAGGAGAGGGAGAGAGACAGAGACAGAGACAGAGAGAGAGAGAGAGAGAGAGAGAGAGAGAGAGAGAGAGAGAAACACAAACACAAGAGAGAGAAAGATAAGCAGAGACACAGGGACACAGAGAGAGAGAGAGAGACAGAGAGAGGGGGAAAAAGGGAGAAGGAGGGAGGTTGGGGAGGAAGCACACAGAGACAGACAGACAGACAAAGAGACAGAGACAAACACAGAGAGAAAGAGAAGCAGACACGCACAGAGAGATACAGAGACACAGAGAGGGGGAAAAAGGGAGAAGGAGGGAGGTTGGGGAGGAAGCACACAGAGACAGACAGACAAAGAGACAAAGACAAACACAAAGAGAGAGAAAGAGAAGCAGACACGCACAGAGAGATACAGAGACACAGAGAGGGGGAAAAAGGGAGAAGGAGGGAGGTTGCGGAGGAAGCACACAGAGACAGACAGACAAAGAGACAAAGACAAACACAAAGAGAGAGAAAGAGAAGCAGACACACACAGAGAGATACAGAGACACAGAGAGGGGGAAAAAGGGAGAAGGAGGGAGGTTGGGGAGGAAGCACACAGAGACAGACAGACAAAGAGACAAAGACAAACACAAAGAGAGAGAAAGAGAAGCAGACACGCACAGAGAGATACAGAGACACAGAGAGGGGGAGAAAAGGAATAAGGAGGGAGGAAAGCACAGAGAGAGACGGAGAAGGGACTAAATAAGCAGGAGGACAGGAAAGGCCTGGCACCTCATGGCTGGCCCAAGGTAACTGTTCAATGACCAAATTATCTTAAGAGGAGCCGCTCGTGCAGCCCGAAGGAAGCTCAGGCCGCAGGAGGCAGGGTCCAGGCTGGCTGGACAGTCAGACTGAGGCTGATTTGGGAGGGAGCTTGGGGCCGCTGTGGCCGGAATAAGCGGTACGTGGAGGGGCACAGCGGGAAATACCTGGACGCTCACCACGCTTCCCCGGCGGCTGCTGTTCTGGCTTTCTGAGACGGTTTGGTTGCTGTAGCATAAGGCATCGAATCCCAGGATCCCTCCGACACAGTCCCCTATCAGGCAGACCTGGAGGCCAGAGAAGCCCCGGCCCGTGCATCAGATTCCCTTTCTGGGGCCTGGGGGGCCCTCCCTCCTCTTCCCCCAGGAGCATCCAGAGGAAGGGATTTTCGTCCGGGCTCCTGAGGGGTTCATGTAGGTCGCCAGCCCCCCGCGACTCCCCCCGCAGCCTCGGGACTCACCTGCCCATTGAAGGTCATGCCGTCCTGAGACCTGAGGAATTCGTTATAGGCGTGATTTGCGCGCTGAATCACCACGGCAACTGCCTCCTGGTACTGGGGGGAGGAGGTGGCCAGTAGGGGCAGGGCTGCAAGCGGGATGTGGTCCTGGCTGTTGGAGAGGCAGCCTTCGTCGTAGCTGTAGGGGCTCAGGCTGCAAGGGAACAGAGGGTGCGGCCGGAGGTCAGGGTTCATTTGTGGTTTTATCCATGCCTTATGGCCTCATACCAGTCATTTGGGGAAATAACACACAAAGAGTCACTTGGAATTTACTGTCCTCCCCTATTTAAAGGAATATATAAATAATGTACACACACATATATATATATATCTGAGGTACATATAAGGAAATATATAAGGAACATAAGGCAAAAACAATAACTTAGCACTCAGCCCCATGACTGCGGGTGACAGGATACAGCCCTCGCTACCCAGCAGCCCCCACTCCTCAGCTAAGGTTTGAGGGATGTTTCAGCATCTTGTTGCCGGGACTGTTCTCAGCTTTTGGCTTCTCAGAGTCCAAGTTCCCTCAGACTGATCACAGCTCTGGCTATTTAGGTTTCTCTAAGAAGTCAATTATGAATTTTCCCCGATTTCTGCAAATCCCTCCTATTTGTAATTTCTCATTATATAACAATATTCCATGACGTTCATTGATGATGCTCACCGAGCTCTGAGTACTCACTCACTTTACTCTCGATTCTTTACTAACTTAAAAGTGCTCCTCTGAATATTTTGTATGGAATTCTCTCTCTATTTTTTTTTTTGGCTTTGCCCCCTCTGGGGTATAATGAATCCCTGGGGCAAAGTGACAGTTCTCACTTTTCTCCCATCATTCCAAAGGGACCCGTGATCCCTTCTTGTAACCTGAATCCTAAAGTGCTGGCAGGGACTGTCTATATTCCACCAAATTTGCCAACCAAGGGGGCCCGCCCAGGCCCCTCCCCAGGCTGAGAAATGGCTTGGCCAATGTCCTTGCTCTATCTTTAGGTGGTAATTTTTTAGGGTCAGGGACTGCGTGGGGATTTCACCACATGCATGAATCCCAGCATCCACTAGGACCCAATTTCTTTTTTAGGTCAAAGAAAACATTTCCCTCTTTCTTTTCTTTTCTTTATTTTTAAAAATTATTTGTTTTCAACATTTACTTAAATAATATTTTGATGTCCGTTTTTTCTCCCTCCTTCCTTGCCCACGATGGTAATCAATCTGATAAAGTTTATACCTGCAGAGTCATATTAAATGTATTAAAAGGAACATTTCTGAAAGATTCTAAACCAGCATATGGGAGAGAAAAAAGAAAAAAAGATGGGGGCAGGAGGAGATAAATACTGCCTAACAAGAAAAGCTGTCCGACATGGAAGAGTGATGCTTCGGGAGGTAGCGTGCCCCAAAAGCTGAGGAAAAAGCCTCAGATATCCCATCCCATCCATCTCTGGTGCGTATTATTTTTTCCTTCACAGATGAGGAAAGTGACTTCTCTGAATAAGGAGTAAGGAACAGAGCTAGGATTTGAATCCAGATCCTTTGACCCTAAGTGTTCCACTGCCCTCCATCCCTGCCCTAGTAGTGGCTGGCTAAGCCTTTGTCAGAGACTGTTCCTTTTTAGGTAGAGGTTGGACAAAGTGGCCTCTGAGGTTCAGGGGCTCCAAGTGGACGAAGGCCATTCCCCAATTATCTCATCTTCCAACCCCGGCACAGATGATTTATGGGAACAGGACTGAACCTCTGGGACAGAGGGATTTACCTCATAGCTTCCTGGCTCATTTGAGCCAGGGCAAACCCACAGTGTAAGGGTTGGTAGGGCCCACCCTGGAGAGAGAGTCCAATCCTTCTGGACTCTGGAAGTACAATGGCCGACCTGTTCCTGAGCTAGGATTGAGGGTGAGAGTCTGGCCCATCTCTGCAGACTTAATTTAGGGTCAAAGGAGCTGGATTCAAATCCTAACTGTTCCTTACTATCCATCCTTGTTTAGACAAGTCACTTTCCTCATCTATAAATAAAAAAACAATAATCGCCAGAGCTGGATGGGATGAAACCATGTGCGATCTAGGTCCCATCCAGCCTTTTTAACTGGCACAACACGGGATCCTACATGACCTCTCCACGTTCTGATATCCTCAGCCATCAAACAAAGGGTGTCGACCATTAAAGTCCCTCCTGGATAGAACACAAAACTGAGTCACAGGGGTAAGAAGTGACAGAACCAGAATTTAGATTAAAATGGAATTCTGGAGACTCCAAGGTCGGCTCGCTCAGCACAGGGCTTTTCCTGCTCATCCACCGCCTCCACTGTCTTCAGGTTGGGGAGCCAATCAGGAACTCAGCCTTTCAGATGAACGGGACCCTAATATCTGAACTTCTGTACACACCCAAATCTTGTGTCTTCTCAGAACCAGGAGAGACTTTCCCTTGTGGGAAATCCAGAAAAGCTTAGGGACTTCCCTAATTCAGCTTCTAGGGCAGGGAGGTGGCCCAGTGGAGAGAGCACCAGGCCTGGAGGCAGAGGGATCTGAGTTCAAATCAGGCCTCAGATACTTCTGAGCTGGGTGACCTTGAGCTAATCATTCACCCTGTTTACCTCAGTTTCCTTATCCGTAAATGAACTCAGAAGCGAATGGCAGACCATGCCAGTGTCCTTGCCAAGAAAACCTCCCATGGGGTCACAAAAAGTGGGACTTGGCTGAAATGAGTAAATAAACAGCTCGCTCAGATTCTGGCACTCACTTGGAGACAAGAGAAAAGGCTTCGGAGCAGATGGGCGGGCAGGGGACCAGCTTGATGGTGATGCGACCCAGGGCCGTGGGGTAGTGCACACGCATGACCGTGTCAAAGGCGGTGGCAATGGTGTTGACGTCGCCCTGCTTCGAGCTCTGGTCACCAGTCCCCGTGTCCAGGATGTTTCCACCGTGTAGCACCAGCAGCAAGACGTGGATCTTGGAGGGCGGCACCAGCGGGGGGCCGGCTTCGTCCTAAGGCAGGAAGGGAAAAGACAGATTGGGTCATGGTGCAGGCGAGGGGCAGTCTGCACGCCTGGCTGGGCGCTACAATGGCGGGCACCGGTGTCATATCATTAATAAAACTGGAGGCCCTCAGGGGAATAAGTTACTCTTGTCCTTCCATATGTCCTGCAAGTGAATTCCACTCCCTAAGTGCAAAGTACGGTCCTCAAGGGCATTTCCCTTCTGCCTTGATGTCCCTAGGAGCCTAGGAGCCATATCAGGGATGATGGATAAATGCTTATTATTAGATCAAACCCATTCACTCACCGAAAGGTGCTCATCACTTAGCATTTTATAAAAAACGGAAGCCACTAAGTGGCCTTCCTAGGGCAAAGATGGCAAGAGAAAGGTTTTGGGTGCTGAAGCAAGACTCCAGATCTGCCGCAACAAATTCTGGGGGGGGGGTCTGTTCTGGGTCTTCACAAGCCAGGGAAGAAAAGGGGCTCCTGGACAGACCCGCCTCCTGCCCATGGGGCCTGCCAGGCAACGAGCATTTACCCAGCGCTTACCAAAAAGGAAAGCCGGTTCTTGCCCTCAAGGGAGTTGTATTTTAATAGGAAAGACAACATGGATATATAAGGAATAGACAGAAAGTAATTATACTGCTGCAGGAAGGGACCCTGAAGGTGGAATCCAACCCCCCTCATTTTACAGATGGGAAAACTGAGGCCCAGAGAGTATATTTAGGCCCGTGACATGATCAAGCCTACAAAACTAGTGAATTCCTGGCTCATTTGTGGCTTTGGGCAAACCCACTGCCAGGGAGAGAGACAAATCCTTCCGGACTCTGGAAGTACGATGGCCAACTAGTTCCTGGGCTAGGATTGAGGTGAGTCTGGCCCGTCTCTGCCACTTGCACAATGCAGGATCCTACATGACCTCTCCACGCTCTGATGTCCTCAGCTACTGAATGAAGGTGTGCCCCTCCTAGTTCTAAATCCGTGATCCCCTCACTTGACGGAACACAGAAATGTTTGTGTAGGGAGGGTTCGAAGAGAAGGAGATTTCAGTGGATGAAATCCTGGACCCAGTGGATTTCCCAGAGTGACTGGACCGAACTTCAGGGCAGGAAGGGACCTCACAGGTCACCTCACCCAAAAGGTCCTTGTATGAGAATCTCTTCCTTGACCAGTGGAGCCAGCCTGGGCTAGCTGACATCCAGGGACAGAAGTTCTCCCTACGGCCCACCCAAGGTTTTGACGGTTCTTGCCCTTTGGAAACCTAAATTTGAACTCTCTCTGCTGTCCATCCCCACCTCCTCCTGCGGCTCCCGACTCTGCCCTCTGGACAAGGAGAATGAGACAAGCTCCTTTCCACTTGATGTGACAGCCCTTGGGATCCTAGAAGCCGGCTCGCTCACCTCTGCCCCAAGTCTCCTCTCTCCAGGATAAACATCCCTCTAATAATAACAGCAGTGACATTTACCCAGAGAACACTTAAAGGTTTCCAAATTGCTTCACATACATTGTCTCATTGGAGCCTCCCAACAATTCAATTCCGTCTCACAAGAACTGATTAAGGCTCTCGCTGCGTGTTGGGCGCCTTGCCGAGCCCCGGGGCTGCAGAGACAGAACAGGGAGGCCGCGCTCCAGGTGCTCATTTTATAGGTAAAAGGACAGGGCTTGAGAAAGGTTAACGGCCGAGTCCAGCATCACTCAGCCAGCAAGCTCCGGTGGCCAGCAAGCCCACGCCTCCTGTTGCCACATTAATATGTTCTGACACTCAGCATCCTCGTCCCTAAGACTCTGCAGCCGGACTTTGCCTCTGCTGCTCCTCCGAACAAGACGCCTCTCCCAGGATCAACTCGCCACTGGGCCGCTCCCCAAGCCTTGATCAACACTGCCTCTGCTCCCCCACAACTGAGGGGGGGGGGGACTGGACGGTGGAGCGATCCCAGGCTCAGCAGCCAGAGGCAGAGCGGGTCCTGCTCCCTGCAACAAGATGCTGGGGATCCCCACCCCAGCTCTCCTGCCTCCTTTTTCATGTGTTTGCCCCCCTTAGATTGTAAGCCCCTTAAGGGCTTCTGTATATCCCCAGTACCCAGAACAGCACCTGGTAGCTAGTAGGTGCTTAATGTCCATTGAATAATTGCATTGGATAAAGACTCTGAGATTCTATCTTTAAGTCTACTTTACATCCAGGAGATCAGGTGCCCACATCCGAATGGTCTATGTATCTACTGCAGGCACGAGTGTGAGTGTGTGTGTGTGTACAGGAGAGGAAGAGAGAAACAGAGACAGAGACAGAAGAGAAAATTAGAGAGAGACATACACAGAGACAAGGAGAGATAGAGAGGAAGACAGAGTGATGGAGAGAGAAGAGAGAATTAGAATGAGAGAGGAGAGACAGACACAGAGACAGAGGGGGATAAAATGGGGGGTTAAGAGAGAGGAACAAACTTTGTGGACCACTCCAATATATCCTACATGAAGCTCTGCATCCTGGGAGTAAACGAGAGGCTAGGAATAGCTGCTCTGTCTCTAACTTAGGCCAGGATCAATTCACCAATCAACCGCTCAATCAGAAAGCCCTTAAGGAGCACCTACTTCACACCAAGCCCTGGGGAACAGAGACAAAAAAGAAACCGTTTCTGCCTCCAGGGAGCTTATATTCTATCGGGGGAGATCACACACACACATAAATACGCCCCACATAAACCAAATCTGTGCAGAGGAACTGAGCCCCCAAAGATGGGAAGGGGTTTGGAGGTCAGGGGCAAGAAGCCGGGCTTCTGGGAAGAAGGGACAGCTTGAACAGGAGTGTCGAGGCAGGGATGAATAAGGAAACCCAGGTAACGGGGCACAGTGAACAAAAGGGTATAGATTACTGACAGCGGGTGGACCTGGACCAAAAGGAGCCTTGAAGAGCAAGCCAAGGGTTTGAAGGACAAAGGCCATAGGGAGCTATTGAAGGTCTTGGGAGAGGAATAATGCCAGAAAGGGAATTTTAGGAATGCGAGCCAGGTAATTTGTAAACTATGGATGGAAGCGGGGAGAGGATGTAGGCAGGAAACCTTGGGGGGGGGGCCCTTAAGATTCCATGTCATTTAGCACAAACTCTCCACTTCTATTTACAGAATATCTTCTGGAGGGGGATACCGAGTCCTTGACCGAGACCACAGGGCCCCAGATTCGGGGTCATCTGCATAAATGAATAACTATGATACCCAAATCAATGCCAAAGGTTTCTTTGCCCATATTCTGAATTAGCCGTGTAGAGGCTACATCCGTGGAGTAGAACGTAAGCCCCTTCATTGAGGGCAAAGACTGTTTTGTCTAATGCCAGAACCTAGTAGGGGGCTGGCAGACAGCAGGTGCTCAATAAATGCTATTGAAACAGGATTACAGATTGAGAGCTGGAAGAGACTTCTTAGACCATCAAGTCAAACTGCTTCATTTTATAGATGAGGAAACAGAGGCCCAGGAAGGTTACAAAGGTTAAACATCAGGGATGAGATTATTATTTTCCTGAACCAAGACAGTCCTCTCTCCATTGGGAGGACAGCCGCCCATCTGCCGCGGAAGAAAAATCTTGCTAACGAGAGACCGGTTGCAAACCCAGGTTTTGTGGATCCCTATGTGGTTGGGGGGAGTTTCTGCCTCCCAGGACCCCGGTTTCCTCATCTGTACAATGACACCACTAAAGTCCCTTCTAGGTCTCAAACCAATGGCCTTCTGGAAGGGGAATGGACTTGTGGGCCAGGTATGTGATGGCTTCTGAGGCCCCCTCCAGCTCTGAAGCCCCGTGGCCCTTCCCAGTGGAGGGGGAGGAAGACGGATTGGAGCAGTATGGGGCCCCGCCCCGCCCCCCAATCCAGAGGCCTCACCAGCACGCTTGAGCTCCCACGTGTTTCCCAGGTGCTGGCTACTGGCTCAGGGTACAGATTGTCTGCAACAAAAAACCAGCCCCCAATGTGACCCAGGAGACTCTTGAATATACCTGTGTGTTGGGGTGGGGGGCCGGGTCCCAATGTTCCTGCACCTCCTGGCCCCGCCCTCCACCCTTGGCAACCTCAGCCCCAGGGTGGCAGAGCCACCAGTGGCCCAGTCATACCAAGGGATGTCGGACTTGTGACCTCATGCAGCTCTGCCCATGGGGGAGCAGTGATCACAGGCGCTGGAACAAAAACAGAATCGAGAGAGACACAGAGACAGAGACAGAGAGACAGAGACAAACAGAGAGACAGAGACATAGAGAGATAGATGGAGACAGACAGATGGAAAGAGAGACAGAGAGAAGGAGATAGAGAGGAAAGGAGAGAGGGAGGAAAGGACAGATAGAGACAGAGAGAGAATGAGAGAGAGAAAGAGAAAGACAAAGAGAAGAAAGGAGAGAGGGAAGGACAAAGAGAAACAAAGAGAATAAGAGAGAATCAAAGCAAGAGCAAGAAAGAGAGTGAGAGTGAGAGAGTGAAAGCAAAAGTGAGAGAGCAAGAGCAAGAGAGTGAGAGCAAGAGCAAGAGAGTGAGAGCAAGAGCAAGAGAGTGAGAACAAGAGCGAGAGAGCAAGAACAAGAGAGTGGGAGCAAGAACAAGAGAGTGAGAGCAAGAGCGAGAGAGCAAAAGCAAGAGAGCGAGAGCAAGAGTGAGAGAGCGAAAGCAAGAGAGCGAGAGCAAGAGCAAGAGAGTGAGAACAAGAGCGAGAAAGCAAGAACAAGAGAATGGGAGCAAGAGTGAGAGAGCAAAAGCGAGAGAGCGAGAGCAAGAGCGAGAGAGCGAAAGCAAGAGAGTGAGAGCAAGAGTGAGAGAGCGAGAGCAAGAGAGTGACAGCAAGAGGGAGAGAGCAAAAGCAAGAGAGCGAGAGCAAGAGCAAGAGAGTGAGAGCAAGAGCAAGAGAGCGAGAGCAAGAGAGTGAGAACAAGAACAAGAGAGTGACAGCAAGAGGGAGAGAGCAAAAGCAAGAGAGCGAGAGCAAGAGGGAGAGAGCGAAACAAGAGAGTGAGAGCAAGAACAAGAGAGTGAGAGCAAGAGCAAGAGGGAGAGAGCAAAAGCAAGAGAGTGAGAGCAAGAGTGAGAGAGCGAAACAAGAGAGTGAGAGCAAGAACAAGAGAGTGAGAGCAAGAGCAAGAGGGAGAGAGCAAAAGCAAGAGAGTGAGAGCAAGAGTGAGAGAGCGAAACAAGAGAGTGAGAGCAAGAACAAGAGAGCGAGAGCAAGAACGCGAGAGCAAGGGGGAGAGAGCAAGAGCGAGAGAGCAAAAGCAAGAGAGTGAGAGCAAGAACAAGAGAGCGAGAGCAAGAACGCGAGAGCAAGAGGGAGAGAGCAAAAGCAAGAGAGCGAGAGCAAGAGCGAGAGAGCGAAAGCAAGAGCGAGAGAGCAAAAGCAAGAGAGAGCAAGAATAAGAGAGTAAGAGCAAGAACGCGAGAGCAAGAGAGAGAGCAAAATCAAGAGAGTGAGAGCAAGAGCAAGAATGAGAGAAAGAAAGTGAGAGAGAAAGAATGAGAGTAAGAGAGAGAGAACAAGAGTGAGAGCAAGAGCAAGAGAGAGAGAGCAAGAGCGAGAGAGCAAAAGCAAGAGAGTGACAGCAAGAGTGAGAATGAGAGAGAAAGTGAGAAAGAATGAGAGTAAGAGAGAGAGAACGAGAGTAAGAGCAAGAGAGAGAGAGAGAGATGGAGATGTGGATTCTGGCCCAGCTTCTGCCATCTCCCCTCACCACCCAAGCTGAAGGCAGAGGACACATCTGTTCTTTACCATCTGGTTCGGGGGTTTCGATCTTGTCCATAAGGTCATCGGAGCTCCATTTGGTGATTTCCTTGGGGAATGACTCTTCATTGTCAGATAGATCCTCTGGAGGGGAGAGAGAGAGAGAGAAGGGACAGGTTGCATTTATGGCCCACTCAGATCTGCTGTGCTATGATTGAGGTGGTCTGGATGTGAACCTGATAAGGAGGGGGGGCTCCTCCCAGAGGGGTTTGAGATTTCCAACTCAGGACCATCCTCCCCTCCCCCCTCAAGATCCCAGGCCATACCAAACCTATCACTCCACACACAGATGACTTTTTTTTGAAATAAAAGAAACCTTTTTAGCCTGGCACATGATCACAGATTTAGGGGAGGGAGTAGATGTGCTAAATGCTTCATATGTAATATCTCATTTGATTCTCCCAACCACCTTGGGAGATAGGGACTGTTACTATGCTCATTTTTACAGATAAAGGACCCCTGAGGCACACGGGGTTAAGTGACTTGCCCAGGGTCACAGAGTTAGTAAGTATCCAAAGCTGGATTTGAACTCGGGTATTCTTGACTCAGGGCCCGGGGCTTGAGCTGTTGTATTCCACAGATTCTAAAGCTCTACTCTGTGATTAGGCACCAATCTGCCATAAAGTTTGATTTAACTTAACAACCTATTTCTAATCCACTTCTACCGTGGAGAGAAAACGTCTAAGCCAGCACAGTCTCCCCTGTGCCCTCCGACATGACTCACTGCCTTGAGATTTCAGTGAACATGTACAGCAATCGTGAACAAGGTAAAAAGGCCTAAAAATAGAACTTGGGTTAACCAAATTCCCAAATTGAGCAATCAGCGACAACATCTCCATCTTCCTCCTCCACAACCGTCTCAGAGGAATCTCTGGGGTTCCTCCCACAGATCCCAAATCCGCACTGAACAGGCTACAAGTGGGGCTGACCCTAGACTAATACTTTCCAGAGGTAGGAAAAGGATATAACTGCTAGGTCTGTATCCCAAAAGAGATTTAAAAAAAGCAAGCAAACAAAAAGAAAAGGACTTCTATGTACAAAAATATGAACAGCGGCTCTTTTCTGGGGGCAAAAAATTGGAAATGGAGGTGAAGACCATCAGCTGGGGAATGGCTGAACAAAGTGGAGCACGGGGTTGTGACGGAGTACTCATGCTGTAAGAAATGGCGAGCAGAAAAACCGAGAAAGACTCCCATGAGCTGATACAAAGCGAAATGTACTGTGACCAGAGTAAGAGCATTATTGCAAGTTGATCAGCTGTGAATGACTTAGCTATTCTCAGCAACACAATGATCCAAGACTACTCTGAAGGGCTCAGAGTGAAAAATACTATCCATATCCAGAGAAAGAACAGATGGCATCTGAATATGCACTGAAACATAACCAAAGAAAAGAAAAAAAAAAAAGAGAAAGAGGGATTGTATTGAAGCGAAGGATACCCCAATCATCACAGGGATGGGGAAGGCAGAGTACTTTTGGGTTATAACTCTTTATCCATTCACCTGAGGAAAGGCCCCTCTCCCTACCCCACTTCCTAATCTTCCCAAGGGGTTTTCTAAAGGCTTTGGAGAGAAATATTATTTCTTAACATTTCTATAGATACTACAAAAGGAGATTTTTCAGGATAGTTCCCCATAAGAGCGTGTGTGTGTGTGTGTGTGTGTGTGTGTGCGCGCGTTTGTGTTTACAAAGTCAAGTAATTCCAGGGGATACTAGCTTAGTATACAAAGTGGAGTTCGCTGATTTTTCATGGAAGCTGGGGACCCTGACAGAGAGAGGAAGAGAATTCTCATCAGGCAGTAACCATCTACGAAGCCCAAGGGACTGGACAACAGAGATACGGAAAGAGGTAAGATGGTCCCTGCCTTTAAGGAGCTTCTGGTTTAATGGGGAGCATGAAAAACAGTCCTTGTAAAAACCAAAGTAAGAGCTAAAACATTGTTCCTGTTGGGGCTGTCTGTTAGGATTGTCAAGTGGAGTCAGAAAGACCCGAGTTCAAATCTAGCTTCAGATTCTTTCTTTTTTCTTTTTTTTTCTTTTTTTTTTTTTTTTTTTTTGCTGAAGCAATTGGGGTTAAGTGACTTGTCCAGGGTCAGATACTTAAAAAAAAATTGTTTATTTTAATATACATTGCTTTATGAAAACATGTTGGGAAAGAAAAATCAGAGCAAAAGGGAAAAGCCATGGGAGAGATCTAAAAAAACAAAAACAAAAAAGAAGTGAACATAGCATATGTTGATTTACATTCAGTCTCCTTAGTTCTTTTTCTGGATGCAGATGGCGTTTTCTGTCCAAAGCCTTTTGGGATTGCCCTGGATCACTGAACCACTGAAAAGAACTGAGTCTTTCATAGTTGATCATCACATGTTCTTGCTGTTACTGTGTACAATGTATTCCTGGTTCTGCTTGTTTGGCTCAGCATCAGTTCATGTAAATATTTCCAGGCCTTTCTAAAATCAACTTGTTCACCATTTTTTTTAATAGAATGATCATATTCTATTACCTTTATGTACCACAATTCGTTCAGTCATCCCCCAACTGATGGGCATCCATTCCTTTTCCAATTTTTTGCTACCACAAAAAGAGCCGCAACAAACATTTATGCTCATGTGGGTCCTTTTCCCTCCTTTATGATTTCCTTGGGGTACAGACACAGTAGTGACACTGTGGGGGTCACAGATACTTCTTACTGTGTGACTCTGCCTAAGCAAGTCATTTAACCTCTCTGTCTCAATTTCCTCAATTTTATAATTCTTTCCCCTACCTTCCAGGACTGTTAAAAGGATCAAATAAGATAATATCTGTAGAGTAGAAATGCATAAAGTGTCATATCAGTGCTAGCTATTATTATTACAAAGGCAGGAAAGATAGGTCAGAACTAGGTTGTGATGACTTTAAATACTATTACTAGAGATTCTTGAATAATAACAGCTGCATTCTGAATGGGTTACCAGGTGGCACAAAAGATAGAGTACTGGGTCTGGACTCAGCAAGATCTGAACTCAAACCTCAGACACTTACTAGCTGTGTGACTCTGGACCAGTCACTTAATCTTGTTTACCTCAGCTTCTTCATATGTCACATGAGCTGGAGAAGAAAATGGCAAAGTACTTCAGTTATCTTTGCCAAGAAAATGCCCAAAATGGGATCTCAGAGAGCAGGCCATGATTGAAATGACCAAACAAAAAGAAGCATTGATAATACAGCGCTTTAAGGTTTGTCAAGTGTCCTTTACAAATAAATATTCTCCCCTTTGCTCCTCACAAGATCCCTGGAAAGGGAAATGTTCTTATTATACCCCTGATGATTGTCGGGCCTTCCAAACTTGGGGCCCATCACTCCAATCACTGCCCAGCTCGTTGTTCTTCAAGAACAATCTCCACTGTTGCACTTTACAGAGAAATCGCTTTGGTGGCTGATGGGGATGGCCGGGGCTGGGAGGGCTTAGGGACGCAGCCAGCTTTCTCATCAAGGCAAATGACGCGGTTACACGAATACAAAGTCACGCCATTCCAAGTTACCATTAGGCAGTGACATCATTACAGTCATGTAAAATTTAGTGATGGCTTCCAGCCCAATGGAAATTCTGAGCTACTACTTTGGACCTAGCTGTCATCCAAGGGGAAGGCCCGATTCCCAACACAACACTGGGACTTTCCAATAGGTCTTTTCCAAGGGTCCCTGAGTCACCAGTCCCAATGGATGACTTCTCTGCAGTGCTCAGAGAAAGAGCCAGTCAGTTAAGGAGGGGAAGTGGAGACAGGATAGGGGAGATTTCCCCTTCTGCTTTCAGAGGGGAGTAGTCAAGTAAAGGGAGCCAAGTTCTGGTCCCCTGGCCTGGTGGTATGTACCAGTAGACCTCACGGGTCCAAGTTACTTTGCCTAAACGTATTTGGTTAAAGGCAATTTGCTTAAAAACCAACAGTCATGAAATGAAAAATCTCAGTTGGAGCAGGATGGGTGGGGTGAGTGAGGTGTGTCTCCACCTGAGACATGAAACACGCCACCCTGTTCCCCTATAAGACCAGGGGACTAAGCTAAAAGAGCTCTCTGGGCCACCTGACTCTCATGTTCAAGATGCATTTTCTGCCAATTGTGTAAGTGCAGGCCTTCATCGTCCTTCCCCTTGACTAGTACGATGGCCTCCTAATTGATCTCCTTGCCTCGGGTCTCAGCTAAGAAAGTCACCTTCCTAAAGCACCTTCCTAAAGATCTGAGTCACTCTCAAGAAACTCCAGTAGAAACCCTATCAAACTGTACATATCCTTTGATCCAGTGTTTCTCCTGGGTCTGTATCCCAAAGAGATCATTAAAGAGGGAAAAGGATCCACACATGCAAGAATTGTTTGTGGCAGCCCAAACTGGAAACTGAGTGGCTACCTATCAGTGGGAGAATGGCTGAATAAGTCATGGGATATGAATGTTATGGAATATTATTGTTCTGTAAGAAACGATCAACAAGATGATTTCAGAGAGACCTGGAGAGACTGACAGGAACTGATGCTGAGTGAAGTGAGCAGAAATAGAACATTGTACACAGTTACAAAGTTTGTGTGATGATCAACTGTGGAATTGTGTAGATGAACAATTCCAATAGACTTGGGAGAGAAAATGGCATCTGCATCCAGAGAAAGAACTATGCAGATCTGAACGCAGATCAAAGCATCCTATTTTCTTTTCTTTTTTTCTTTTAAAGCTTTTTATTTTCAAAACATATGCATGGATAATTTTTCAACATTAATCTTGTGTTCCAAGTTTTCTCCCTCTTCCTCCACGCCCTCCCCTAGATGGCAAGTAATCCAATATATGTTAAGCATGTTAAAAATATGTTAAATCCAATTTATATATATTTATGCAATTATCTCATTGTACAAGAAAAATCAAATCAAAAAAATAAGAAAGAAAACAAAATGCAAGCAAACAACAACAAAGAGTGAAAATGCTATGCTATGATCCACATTCAGTCCCCACAGTCCTCTCTGGGTTTTAGATGGCTCTCTTCATCAGAAGCATTGGAAGTGGCCGGAATCATCTCATTGTTGAAAAGAGTCACGTCCATCAGAATTGATCATTGTATAGTCTTGTTGTTGCCGTGTATAATGATCTCCTGGTTCTGCTCTTCCTTAGCATCAATTCATGTCAGTCTCTTCAGGTCTCTCTGAAATCATCCTGCTGGTCATTTCTTATAGAACAATAATATTCCATAACATTCATATACCAAGACTTATTCAGCCATTCTCCAATTGATGGGCATCCACTCAGTTTCCAGTTCCTTACCACTACAAACAGGGCTGCCCCAACATTTTTGCACATGTGGGTCCCTTTCCCTCCTTTAAGATCTCTTTGGAATGCAGACCCAGTAGAGACACTGCTGGATCAAAGGGTATGTACAGTTTTACAGCCCTTTGGGTATAGGTTCCAAATTGCCCTTCAGAATGGTTGAATCAGTTCACAATTCCACCAACAATGTATTAGTGTCCCAGTTAATCCCCTCCAACATTCGTCATTATCTTTTCCTGTCATCTTAGCCAATCTGATAGGTATGTAGTAGAATCTCAGAGTTGCCTTATTTTGCATTTCTCTGATCAATAGTGATTTAAAGCACCTTTTCATAAGACTGAAAATAGTTTCAATTTCTTCGTCTGAAAATTGTCTGTTCATATCTTTTGACCATTTATCAATTGGAGAAAGGCAAAGCATCCTATTTTCACCTTTTTTGTTTTTTCTCTCTTGTGGTCTTTTCCCTATTGTTCTGATTTTTCTTTTCCAACATGACTAAAATGGAAATATGTTTAAAATGACTCTACATGTATAACCTATATCAGACTGCTTGCTGTCTTGCAGAGAGGGGAGGGAAAAGAGAGAAAAATAAATGGAACTTAAAATCTTGTGACAACACTATCTTTACATATGATTGGAAAAATAAAATACTATTGAGGGAAAAAAAATCCACTGGCTCCCTATTACCTTTGGGATCAAAAACAAATTTCCTGTGTTTGTTGTTTAAAAATTCTTTACATTTTGGCTCCATTCTACCTAGCAAGACTTATTTATGTATTACTTTCACTGAGGCACAAAACTTATTTGCAGGATCAGAGAAATAAAAAGTGGCAAGGGAAAGACCTCAGTCTAACCTTTACACCAAAAGGAATCCCTACTCTAACATGAAGGTAGCCAGGTGGCTGGAATCAAGAAAACCTGAGTTCAAATCCAGACTTCTTAGCTGAATGACACCAGACAAGTCACTTCATCCTATTTGCCTCAGTTTCCTCATCTGTAAAATGAGCCGGAGTTGGAAATGAAAAACCAGTATTTTTGCCAATAAAACCCCAAATGAGGTCACAGAAAGTTGGACATGGCTGACATGAATGAACAACACTATCATCACTAGCATATCTGACCGATGGTCAACTAGCCACATTGTCTAGAGTAGAACAAACGTTCTATGGGCTGGTCCCTGCATATGATGCTCCATCTCCCACCTCTGAGCCTTTGCCCAGGTTATCCCTTTGGAACACTCCCCACTCTCCACCTCAGGCTGCTGGTGGCTGAGCTGTGGTGGCCACATAGGAGGGCCGAACACAAGTTTCTTCCCAGCACTGAGCATCAGTGTACAATCAGAGGGCATCTGGTTACCCGGCTTTAGAAGGCAAGTTCCTGGAGGCTGTCTCTTATTTTATCTCTGTATTCTCTAAGCAAGTGGTTCTCAAAGTTTTGTTTTCAGTATCTTTATCCTATTAAAAATGATTGGGGATCTCTCCAAAGCGTTTTTATTTATCTGGATTATATTTATAGACATTTACCATATTGGAAATAAAAACTATTTTTGAATTTGTAGATCCTCTAAAAGGGTTTCAGAGATCCCAGGATTCTCTAGACCATACTTTGAGAACCACTGCAGCTCTTGGGGATGGATTCTTTATTGAATTTAATTGCTATTCCCAGATTTGAAGTTCCAACCTCCAGCTCATGATCCAGTGACCAGCCACATCTCCAAAGGTCCAGACAGGTTTAGCAAACAGGTCAGAAGACAGAATGACCCTCTCCTGAGCCCCCTCCACCCAGGTGGAGCCAGGGTGAGGTTGGTCAGGAAAGTTCCAGGGCCTTGGAGAGAAAATACACTTGCCTTCCTTTTCTGGGGACAAACTTTGGCTCCCGGATTCAAGGCTATGCAGAAGGACCCATTACTGCTATGGATGCGGTGGAAAGGAATTAGTAGCCTTGTTCATTCTAGGAGCGGCTCCCAGTGCCAGAGTGCGGATTTCTGTGGCCCTTCCTCCCCAGGGCACTTTTAGTCCGGGACCTTTGACCAAAGAGTTTTCCTTCTACTGTGACCCCACCTAAGAATGATCCTGGGTAATACTACAGCTACACCCAGCGAAAGAACACTGGGGAATGAGTGTGGACCACAACACAGCATTCCTACTCTTTCTGTTATCGTTTGCTTGCTTTTTGTTTTTCTTCCCAGGTTATTTTTACCTTCTTTCTAAATCCAATTGTGTAGCAAGACAACTGTATAAATATGTACACATATATTGTATTTAAGATATACTTTAACATTAGGGGAAAGGGTGGGGGGAAGGAGGGGAAAAGTTGGAACACAAGGTTTGCAAGGGTCAATGTTGAAAAATTACCCACACATATGTTTTGTCAATAAAGAGCTTTAATAATAATAATAATAATAATAATAATAATAATAATAATAATAATAATAATAAATGATACTGGGTGGTTACGGGCCAGAGGCTTTCTTGGACAAGGACAAGGAGATCCAATAGGGCTGGGAGCATGAGCCATCATTAGTTCTGAGCTTTGAGATCCACTCTGGAGATTGGTGCCCCTCCCCATCCTCCACTCGTCTCCTCGAACTTGCCACAACCCTCCCCCTTCCAATCTATCCCATATGTGGCTGCCATGTTCCATTCTCATCTGGGTGGGTGACTCATGACCTGACTCAGGGAGGGTCTTCCGGCAAAAAATTATTCATTGTGGGGAGGGCAGGAGGGGGTCCGAGTCTGATTCCTTCCTCTTCCGACTGATGGCTCTTGAAATACCAAAGGCACCTGTTGGCAGTCCGAAGGGTCCCATTCTCCAGGGCAAGCATCTCTGCTTCCTTCTTTGATCTTTGATCCAATCTGGATCTTTGATCAGGGAGTGCTTCTAGCTCTTCACCGGTTCTGGCTCCCTTCCGCCCACAGCCCACTTGACCGGAGTCTTAGCTGGTTAGCATGCTGCCCAGAGGCTGGTGGGCAGTTGTCTCCCATTCCACCCCATCCTTTATCAGATGAAAAGTTCAATTATTAAAATGATTATCTGTGGATTTCCCCAGCACTTGGGCCAATTCTCTATACACCACAGGTGCTTAATAAATGACTGTCATACGTCACTGACAGGGAGATATATTTCTGCATGATTTCACACGAATAACTGATATCACAATGCTTGTCTTCTCAATGAATGAAGGGCAGGAAAGAAAGAATTAAAAATCTTTTTTAAAAGGAACATTATAAATAAATAATAAAGGTGTTTTAAAAAATGAAATGTTACTGAATAAATGCACTGGGGGCAAAGAAATGGAGAAAAGGGGCCCGCATTAGGCCTTCAATGAAACTAGACTAATAAATTATTGAGGTGCTGAGCTGGGAAGGTAAAGGTAACTTCTTGAAAGTTAGAAATAATGCACTGAACGAAAGCTGCCAGATAACAAAGATCACGTCGTTTTTATGACTCGTATGCCCAAGTGCCCGTTATAATGCTCAGCATACAGTAGGTGTTTAATAAATACTTAGTTGATTGATTTTTGTGAAATAAATACTTAATTGATTGATGGTGATTTTGTGAAAACACAGGACTGAAAGGGAAAAAGAGGGACCTCTTCTGGCTAAATAAATGACTATTCTATAGGAAATGATGAATATGATAAATATTGAGAAGCATAGGAAGAGTACAATGGCCTGATGTAGAAGGAAATAATAAAAGCTGATAATCACAAGGTAAAGCAAAAAGAGTAAAAACAATGAACACTGAAAACTGAATGCTATAAAGCTGGACCCCCAAGGAGAAGATGACCTCAGTGTTCTACCCACTAAGCCACCAGGCCCTGCCAGAACCCATCTGCTGCGTGCTCAGTTCCAGGGGCCAGAAAGGACACTATTGGGCCAGAGTGGGCCGGTGAATGGTCTACAGAGTCAGTTAAAGAAATTGGACAAGTGTCGGAAGGAGAAGAGAAAGGAGAGCTCTGTAAAGGATTAGAGAAGCCGACCCATGGAAGATGTAATAATGGGCTCATTCTGCTACCTCCCCTGCCAGCAGGAGTCGGGGTGGCAGGGGCAGAATAAGGCTCTTCCAAAGGGGTGAGGGTTGTCTCCGCAGGGGGGCAGGTCTCCCTCACCTGGAAGGCCGGCTGACCCCCAGCTAGTGCTTACATTAAGAGAGAAGGTGATTCCTCGGGTACGGCCGTACTGGATGGCCCGAGGTCCCCGGTGACTGTCTCCCTTACAGGTATTTAAAGCTCTGATTATGAATATTGAGAGCTACATGTAAAAAAACTCAACCACGATCCCCTAAGAGAGATGCCCCAGAACTGGCGCTGGCTCCCAAAGATCACCGCTAACTTCTCTCACAGGCTCCGGGGTGTTCATAAAGCCACTGGTGGGGCCGAGAGGCTCTGCTTCTGATAACTGTGGCAAACAGCAGGCGGAGGCAGGGGGACCAGGTGGCTGGGGACGCCCCTGGGGACTTCAGCTGGTTCTGACAGCGTGGGGTGCTGGCGAACATCCTGTCAGCCTGGCAGTGCCAGGCTTGCGGCGGCGCTCGAACAAAAGCGGCGCCCACAGCTGGAGGATCCCGGTCGGGATTTAAAGTCCAAATCAGACCCTTTACCGTCTGGCCCTATCACCAGCCAGTCAAGCCTCATGTATCCCGAGCCCCAGCGGCCGGGCGCGGCTGTCGTACAGGGTACAGAACACCACTGCCCCGGCCTCTGTGCCCTCCCTCAGCCGCCCAGCCTCTGTGCCTCTTTTGTCTGACCCTTTGTTGGTATTGGGTCATTTCTGCTGACTCCGTGATCCCGCTTGGGGTTTTCTTGGCAGAGATACCGTCCTCTCCAGCACATTGGACAGATGAGGAAACTGAGGCAAGCAGGGCTAAATGACTTGCCCAGAACCACCCAGCTAGGAGGTGTTTTTTTTTTTTTTTGTTGTTGTTTTTAAAATAATTATAACTTTTTATTGACACAACCCATGCCAGGGTAATTTTTTACAACATTATCCCTTGCACTCACTTCTGTTCTGATTTTTCCTCTCCCTCCCTCCCCCCTCCCCCCAGATGGCAAGCAGTCCTATACATGTCAAAGAGATTACAGTAGATCTTGGATACAATCTATGTGTGCAGAACCGAACAGTTCTCTTGTTGCTCAGGGAAAATTGGATTCAGAAGGTAAAAATAACCCGGGAAGAAAAACAAAAATGCAAACAGTTTACACTCGTTTAGGGGGCGTTTTTCATCTGATCTTTCTCGATCTTCCACACTCAACTTTGGGAGGTTACCACTTACTCGGCACGTATTTTATACACACTTAACTGAGAACCTGTGTCCCCCCTGTGACCGTCGTTCCCTGAGGGCAGGAAATGTTCAATTTTTGCCCTTGTTTCCTGGGGATTTAGCACCCAGGAAGGCTCCACACAGCTGAGCAGCCTGGCTTCTTTCTGTTGCCCCCCCCTATTGCTCCCCAAATCCCCTCCTCATTTGGAGATTTTTCTAGGTTAAGCGTGCATGTGGCCTTCCCTGATGGCTCCCAAGCTCTCGAAGGGAAGAGACTGTTTTACACGTGCCTCTGTCCCCAGCACCCAGCATAGGGCACAGAAAAGGGGGCTGATCAACTTTTAGAGTGCAAGGGTTACCAGGTGCTTTCCTCTCAACAGCCTCATGAGGTATGTCATAAGATCACAGTGGATCACAGATTGAGAACCCGCAAGGGACCCTGGATATCCTGCACCAGCCCCGAAGTCAGGAAGACTCGAGTTCAAATCTGGCCTCAGACACTTAACACGTCCTGGCTGTGTGACCCTGGGCAAGTCACTGAATCCCAATTGCCTCAGCAAAAAAATAAAAAAAGAAAAAAAGAAAAAAGAAAGAAAAAGGAAAGAGGCCCAGATGGGGGAAATAAATTTAGGGCTTTCTCATGGCACGTGGAGGGTTCTATGGACTTCTGAGGCAGGAAGATCTGAGTTTAAATTGTACTGCAGACACTTCCTTGCTGAGTGACCCTAGGAAAGCTGCTTCACGACTGGCCACAGTCTCCTCATCTGTAAATGAGCTGGAGAAGGAGACGGAGAACTCCTCCATCCAACATCCTCGCCAAATGGGGTCACAAGGAGTCGGACATAGCAATGGGCCTAACAGCAGCCCCGACCCCCAGGGCTGCTGAGAAGGCTCACATATTTGCAAAGCTTGGTCTAGTGCTGGGCACACAGCAGACCCCCGCCTTCGTTCCCCTGCTCCTTTATGCCCTCCCTCACCGCAGGTGGACGACCGTCCAGATGCCGCAGCCTCCTTCCCCAGTGTCTGGGACCCTCGGGTTCATATTGATTCAAGTAAAATAAAACCCCAAATGTGTGGCAACAAAGGATCAGTTGTTGTCCGGTTGTGTCTGACTCCCTCTGACCCCATTTGGGTTTTCTTGGCAAAGCAGTTTGCCATTTTCTTCTCTAGCCCATTTTACAGATGTGGAAACTGAGGTGACCTGAGTTAGGCAACTTGCCCAGGGTCACACAGGTACAAAGCATCTTTCTGACTCCAGGCCGGGCGCTCTATCTGCGGCGCTAACCAGCTGCCCTTTAAACCAACCTGGCTTTTTTTCGGTGTCTGTCGCCCAAGCTATCCCATCTCCCACCCCCTCGGCCATCCTGGGCAGCATTCCCTGGGCTCCTTAAATCCACATGTTCCCAGAAAGCTCGGTGTAATGGCCGCTTTCTACTGGCCTTTCCCCCGGCTTATGCTGAATTTACTTTGGCTGTATTTTGTATTTCTGTATCTACCACTTAAATTTTATACCCACCACTTATATGCATATTCCCCAACATGATTTAAACTCCTTAAAGGCAGGGATGAGTTCACTTTTTATCTTTATATCTCAAGCACTTTGCACAATGCCTGGTACACAGTAGGTGCTTAACAGTTGCTGACAATGAAATCTCCCTTGGCCCTTGAATCGGGGCAGCATCTGCCAGAGTCCAGCTCTCCCCACTGCTTATGTTCCAAGGGTCTCTGAGAAATATGGGAAGCCCCTCCACTCCTTCCCAGGACATCTTGGTCCTCCCCCAGGGTGCCCGGTGGGCACGTACCGTGGGCATCGAAGAACTCTTCGTCCGAGCTGTCGTCCGAGTCTCTGGCTATGCTCTGCATTCTCCACTCTGAAATGCTCTGGCAAGAAGGGCTCCCTGGAAGGAAAAACACAGACTTATCCCAGAGTCTCAGGGTCCCTGCCTCAGGGAGGGCCACCGCGGGGGGAGCTCTTCCCCTTGGGAGGCCTGTGGCACAACTGCAGCAGGAGAGCCTGGGGTTCAGTGGGCCGTCAGAGGCTGGGAAAAGGCAGGGAGGGACCG
This sequence comes from Sarcophilus harrisii, assembly GCF_902635505.1. NCBI lineage: Eukaryota > Metazoa > Chordata > Mammalia > Dasyuromorphia > Dasyuridae > Sarcophilus > Sarcophilus harrisii. Next base: position 685,428,122 of record NC_045426.1, on the reverse strand, counting down.
GGGGCTCGAGAATGGAGACAGGGGGATGGAGCTGATGACCCGGAACGCTCACCCCTTCGTCTCCATTTCCTGGCCGCCTTCAGGTCTCAGCTAAAATCCCACCTTCTCCCCCTTCCCTGCTGCTGGTGCTCATGCCCTTCTCCTTCTGTCTGCTCTGCACATACCTTAGCTCACCTCGGCCGGGAGAACGGTCGCTCCCTGAGAGCTGTAAGGAGGGCACCCTCTGAACCCCCTGCTTGGGCTAATAATGATGGTTGTTTTTTAAAATACGGTCTCTGGTTGCCCCTGCTCGTCTCTCCTCTGCCCCGCCCTTGGGGGAGCAGGATCATTCCCTATCCATCAGCACCTTGGGGAGCTCCCTGGGGAGGGGGGGACAAGCTCAGACCAGATGGAGCCGGAGGCTCAAGGGCAGCAGATTGTGCAATGCCATGGACAGGTGTTTCTCGTCACCCCCTGGAGCCTGCGCCAAGGTCAAGGGCACCCTGAACCAGCTGTTTGGTTCCAGGCTGGGGCATCCTAATTGGATCATTTCCCAATCCCTCTTCCTGCCAGTGCGTCCCTGTGAGATCAGCTCCAACTTATCCCACACAGATCGTTTTTGTGCAGTTGTTGCTTCCCCATTAGACTGCCAGCTCCTTGGGGGTAGGGAGAGGTTCCATCTTTCTTCCTATCCCCAGAGCTTAGCATTGTGCCTGGCATACAGCAGGCATTTAATAAAGGCATGTTGTTGGCAATGACTTGGTCCGAGCGGGGAGATGGTGTGCTCAGGGTCCACGTGCCAGGGGGCCTGGCCCGAGTCACACGGGGATAAGTGGAAAAGCTAGAATCTGACCCGGATGGGGACCCAGGGCAGCCCAAGAGGACCCGAGGGCTTCTCCCAAAGGCTGATGCTGGGGCTCCCCAGACACCTGGAAATAACAGGAAAGCAAAGCCCAAGGTGCCAGTGTAGGGGCGACTCCACCCACCGTAAGTAAATTAAACTGGGACTCCAGAATTAAACAATGAGAAATTTGGGGAGAGAGGGATTTTTGAGCCTACAGAGGGTCCTTTATGGGAGCCCTTTAAAGAGTGAGAGCCCCAGTGCATTTTATAAATCGGAGTTATCTTTTTTCCCCCTGAGGCAATTGGGGTTAAGTGACTTAAGCTTCATCATCATAGAGCTAGTGTTAAGTCACACAGCTACCGATTGTCAACTATCTGAGGCAGGATTTGAATTCGGGTCCTCCTGCCCCAGGGCTGGTGCTCTGTTCGCCAGGCTACCTCTGCCCCGGGAACACGCTTATTACATAAAAAAGGCTGGCAGAGCCCCGGCCTCCAGCCTGCACAGAGGGGTGGGGAAGGCCTCTCACCTCCTCGCTTGGATGACCGGGAGGACTTGGAAGATGTGGACCACTGCTTTGTTAGGCCTCGCCCCTTGAGGGCCTCCCCATTGGTGCTGGGGGGCTCCGGGACCTCCCTCAAAGCGTTGTCTTCCTCCTTCTCCTCACTGGGGGGCTCCTGGGGCCCGTGCCCGTCACTGTCCATATACTGGGCCATCTTGCGGGACAGCATCAGCTGGGCCTCCTTCTCCAGCTCCCGGATGTCCTCGATGGTCAGCCCATACCACTCGTCCTGCCAGCACCAGGCCTGCCGGTGGGCCCTCACCATCACCTTCCGGAGACCTGGGCCATGGGACCAGAGAGGGACAGGGTCAGTGAGGGGCCCGCGGGCCGGCAGCTCGGGCCTCCCCTTCTTCTCAGTGCTGGGCTCCAAGGCCGCAGCATCCACAGACTGATAGGCAGCAGGCCCGTGGCGGTGGGACGGACACGGCGCCCAAAATCCCCGCCTCTGGCCTGTCTCTCAGGGTCTGCTGCTGCCCTACAGTCCCTCCCTCCCTCCAAGGCCTGGATCTGCCACAGGGGTCTCTTCCAAGGCCTTACTGTGTTCCATCCCTCCTCAAAATAGAATGAATACATCTTCATCTCTAGCTCACAGAGTCGGGGCAGGGGGTGAGGGAAGGGCACCCGCCACACAGTAGGTGCTTAGTGAGGGCTTACTGACTGTGTGGCAAAAACAAAGGGCGTCAAGGAAGGTGAGGAGTTGCTTTTGTGTCTGTAACGCCAGTGCTTAGTGCTCAGCAACTGCTTAATAAATGCGTTTACATTCATTAAAAAAAACTCATCAACAGCCTGTGCTAATTATGCTTTGTCCCGTCAGTAATATGTAAACTTCTTAGCACAGATAACAAGGGCAATTCTGGAAGCAACAGGAAGAATTAGTATTATTATTTTTAAAGCAAGCAATTAAACTGAAATTCAAGGTTTCATACATACATATATATATATATATGTGTGTGTATGTATATTTATATTATATATAATTTAAATATATGAATATAATATATAAAATATATAATAATTTAAATATAAATATAGAAATCAATAAATTTAAATATTTAAATAAATATATATATAAATGCACACATATATACATATGTATATACATATTTAAAGACTTCAAATAACATTACTGTCAGTCCCATGAAAAATAACTTCCAATCTGTATTGTCCATCTAACTTTTAAAAAACTCTAAGCATCCTTGCCCACGGTCACACGACTAGATAGCAAGGCTTGAAGAAAGGTTTCCCAAAGCATTCTTTATGTTCCATCAGCAGCGCGCTCAGACAAGAGAGAGACGGGCACACGGGCCCCACCACCCCACGCACCTGACGTCTCAGGCTTGTAAATGAGGGTCTGGAGCCCTACTTGCCAAAAGAGCGGCCTTGAGACTATGCGGCGGAGGTCAGCGAGCCTGTGCAGAGAGCCTTACCCCCGAGGACGGGGAGAACTCCTGTCGTGCAGACGAACACTCCCATAGGCGAAACCCTCAAAGAAGAAAAGCTCCTTGGCCAGCAATTAAGAAACAGCTGGACATGGAAGGGAATCGCCAAATCTTAAAGCTGGAAGTGACCATCTAGTCCAGGGGTCCTCAAACTTTTTAAATAGGGGGCCAGTTCACTGTCCCTCAGACTGTTGGAGGCCACATTTATAAATAAAAAACTTTGTTTTATGGGCCTTTAAATAAAGAAACTTCATAGCCCTGGGTGAGGGGGATAAACGTCCTCAGCTGCTGCATCTGGCCTCCAGGCAGTAGTTTGAGGACCCCTGATCTAGTCCTTAGTCCAACCCCACGCCCAGTCTGAACGCTAAGACCACTGGCTGGCGGTTCGGCAGCCTCAGCCAGGAGCTCTCTGGAGAGCTTCCCCCTCTCACAAAAGGCAGCCCTGAACCTCAGGATGTTTGTCCTCATGGCCAAAATTTACTCTGCCTGCCCCCTGCCCTTGGCTCCAGGTCCAGAAGCTGAAGAGGATTATCCTATATGCTTCAAAAGGGAATTCTGAGCGGCCTGTTGTGAGCCAGGAAGACAACTCCTGCCCTCAAGGAGCTGAAAGTCTTCACTAAGCATCCTCCAAATTCACCAAAGATAGACCGGCGCCAGGGCCAAGGACAAGAAAGAGTGAGACTGGACAGCGAGGGAGCTCTACAGGCAAGACCAGCAGTCATTTCTGGCAGTGCTCATTTTGGATTTCTGTGATTTCATCCCTTTGCCCTTGCTTGGGTACCTTCCTCCCATCCCTGACACTTCTGCTTTCTTCCCCATCACAGACTGTAAGCCCCCTGAGGGTAGGGATTGCCTTTGCACACCCAGCACAAAAACTAATAATTTTTTATGATTATTGACCACAGACTAAGTGGCAAAGGGAAGCAAGGGGCTGGCGGGGGTTTGAAGATCAAATATGATCCTGCACTACATAATCATCATGTAAATGCTGGCAACTCATTATTGATTTCCAATGAACAAACAGAGGCTGAGAAAGGGGAAAGAGCTCAACTCCCCTTTGCTAATAAGAGGCAGCGCTCACAGGTACCACCGTATGGGATCATCTTGAATCCTCCTTTAGTTCCCTTTCTAGAGCCGAGAGGGACCTCAGAGAGCTTCTAGTCCAAATGGAGACTCAGATTTGCCCCGGGGCACAAAGGACAGGTACCAGGGAGTGAACTCGGGTCCTGAGCATCCAAATTCATGCCTCTTTTCACTGAGCTGTGCAGCAAGAATATTCTTGCCTGGAGGCTGGGGAATGGATGCTATGACCTTTAAGACTCAGTCCACTTCTAGCTGTCTTAAGCTGAAGACTGAATGATACATGTCTGCAGCCACCGTTCCATCTGGATTTGTGAGGAATCTCCTTTTCTCCAAGACACTATCGTCAGCAACCAGCCTCCTCGGAGTCCTTGGGCCTCAACCAGCCAGATTAGGGTATTCACACTTGAGCATTCAGTCAGTGATCAAACCAGGGATCACGAATCACCCCTTAAAAGCCCAACCTTGACCCCCTGGGAGCTGGTGGGATTATTTCATCTTTGGAAGCAAGTGCCCCCCTCCTCAGTCTGCTCTGTCCTGAAGCCTGGCACAGAGTGGGCACAAAGTGACTGCTTGTCAACCAACTGACTGGCAGGCTTATGGCTTAAGAGTTGGTAATTTACCTTCCTTGGTCTCCACTTCCATGGATACAGCCATTTCGGGGACAGCATCATTGAAATTTACCCTTGTCACTGCTTCGACCTGCTCCTGGTCTTGCCCTTGGGGCCCAGAGGACGAGACCAATCTCTCCTCAAACAATTCTTGTAATACTGGTCTCCGACCTAGGTCAAACACCCCCAGTTCCTTTGGACAACCCCTTCACCGTGTGGGCTGCGCTCCTCTGGAATACTCTAATTTATTCAAGTCCTTCCTAAAATGTAGCCCTTTTAATTGAATAAACACTCCAGCTTGTCCCATCACTCATAATGCAGCGGAGAGTTACGTGAGCTGTCTTGGCTGCTGCCTCTCACTGCTGACTTAGGCTCAGTAGAGCTGAGGGTCTGAAACCCCCAGATCTTCAGATGAATTGCCCCCCCAGTAACTCCCTCATCCTTTTTAGATTCAATTTTATTTCTACTTCTCCCCTTCCAAACACTCCCCTTCTCTCTCCTCCACTCATTGAGAAGGTAATAAAAAAGAAAACTCGTTACAAATGTGTATAATCATGCAAAACAAATATCTGCATTAGTTGTGTTCCAAAAAAAAGAAGAAAATGCTTCAATCTGCATTCTCATGCCTTTAGTTCTCTGCCTTTCTCCCTCAAATCTTATGCTTACAAATGAGATTTTTTTTGACTCCAAGAGTGACTTTTCATCAATAACAGATATGGAAAAAAAACAAAAACTAATACGGGGTCAAAGGGTTGTGGAGCAAGAAGTGACCTCAAAGGGCATCGGTCCAATCTTTTCTGCACCATTCATCCATCACCAATGTATGCGGTGGGCAGAGTCAAGATGGCAGCAATCCAGCTGAATTCTCCTAACGTTCCCCTCTAAACAGGTTTAAATAACACCTCAAGTCAGACTTTGAAGCGGCAGAGTCACAAAAGGCCGGGCTGAGATGCTCTGCTGGCCTGAGAGAATGAGGATGTTGGCAGGAGATGCCACCTGAGCGGGGACCTGTCCAGGACGCAGCACATGCAGTGCCAGGTCCAGTGCCAGCTCCAGATGTCGGCCTTGGAGGCAGCCGCCACAGTGGCAGCAGCTTTGGGAGCACTCGGCCTAGAGATGGCAATGGGTCGGACAACTGGCCAGATTACCAGATACAGCTGGCACTGACTGACAGCTCCATTGCCTGTAGTCGTTCTGGGCTGCAGCTCCAAGGCAGGAGGTATGCCAGCGTTGGTGGCTGCAGAGGGACTGGGGGCCTGGTAAAGACAAGAGTTCAGACTGGGCGAGCAGGGCCCATGTCTTCCCCGGATCCCGTCACCGGAGTGACAGATGCTGGCAGGGATGTGGGAAAATGGGCCCCCCAGTGCACTGTCGTGTGCTCTGTGAACTCTCCCTCTGGAGAACAATTAGAACTATGCCCAAAGGACTATTAATTGCAATACCAGTATTACTGTCAACTGTAAAACGAGTAATACCGCCACCAAGTTTGTATGCTAAAGAGATAAAAAAAGGGAAAAGGACCTAAATGCACCAAAAAATACTTATAGCGGCTCTCTGCAGTGGCAAAGGGTTGGGGATAAAGGGGGTGTCTGTCAATTGGGGAATGGCTGAAGAAGTTGTAGCAAGGGACTGTGATGGAATATTGTTGTGCCATAAGAAGTGACCAGGAAAACAGGTCAGAAAAACATGGTCAGACATCAATAAACTAAGACAAGGAACTGGCAAGTCATTCCGCCCAGTACAGCGATGATGTAATGATGACCAACTGTCAAAGACTTGGCTACTCCGATCAATACAGTGATCCAAGGCAATTCCAAAGGACTCGTAATGAAAAAAGGCTCTGCACCTCCAGGGAGAGAACTGAAGAGCTCTAAGTGCAAAGATAATCTTTCTCACTTTATCTGCTTTAAAAAAAAAAAACATGACTAATATGGAAATAGGTTCCTAATTGATAACACATACTAGGGAGTATGGGAGTGGGTGGGAAGGAGAGAATTTGAAACTCCAAATGAAAATAAGTAAATAAATGATGAGTTGTTTTAATTGAAGAAATAACCTCTGTATAGTCTGTACATTCTGCTAGCCTCTGGGAGGCACAAAGAGAAATAAAATATGGTTCCTGCCCTCAAGGAGATTACGGCCTAGTAAAAGAAATAATCCGTATCATAGAAATGCTCTGCAGAAACTTCCTGAGATACTTCATTAGCTACGTGATCCTGGGCAAGTCACTTTCCTCATCTGTATGAAAATAATTTCACTTTCTTTATAATTATCAGTGTAATTTTATATGTAAAATCCTTAATTCAATCTTGAGAACTTATTACTCAAGGCCTGTATATCCCCAAATGGGGTCATGATTGAAATCAATGATCAAGGGAAATAAACCCTATCACAGAATTGTTCTGAGGAAATCTGTCTCTAAATCTTAATTCATAACACTAATGGCTAATAATTATTTACACCACATTTCAAAGCTGGCCAAATGTTCTGTAGGCCTGATCATGTGCCTATTATGCTACAGATGGAGGATTTGACCCCACTTTGAGAAATGGTTGGGGATTCTCATCCTGGTAAGTCCAGCCTCCGCCTGAATACCTGCAGGTGTGGGAGTCATGGCCTATGGGGAAGAGGCCCAGTCTACAGCTCCGGGTCAGAAGCCATGGCTCACTTTGGAGGGATGTCTACCTCAGCCCTTGTAACAGCTGCCACTAGTCTCCACTGTGCCCTCTGGGATGAAGCAAGTATCCGGTGCCCCAGGGTACCTCCTGCCCCTTCCCTGTGCCCCCCACAAAGGGCGGGTTAGTAGCACTCACCAACATCGTGAATGAACCTCTCGATCTTGGACTGCATGCCCCAGTAGCGAAACTCCACCTTGCACAGCTTGTACGCACACATGATGGGCAAGTGAGTGGGGTGCCGGAGGCACTCCTCAATCCAGTCCTCGGACAACGGGCCTCTCTTCGTTTTGACCGATCGAAAGAGCCGGGGGTCCTCCTCCAACTTGTACTCGTTGGGAGGGATGGGGTCTTTGACGATATCGATAGGATCTGAGGGAAGGACACGAGAGTCACTTTTTAGGACAAAAGGCCACAACATGAGATCCCAGATCCAGAGCTCGAAGGGGACACTGGGCACCTGATGGGGGACCCCCTTCACTTGAGAGATAAGGAAATGGAGGCAAATAGGTTAAACTTTGCCAGGGTAGCACAGCTAGGAAATGTCTGAGGCAGGATCGGAAGCAAGGTCTTACTGACTGCAATTCAGCGCCCAAGCTGTGGTCTTACCCTGCCTGTCTCTCACTCTCACCCAAGTCCCTCCAGGCCAAGTTTGCAGGACTCTTCAGGTGGCCAACATGAATTTGGGATAGGAAAGGGAAGAGAGGGGGAGACATCTAGTTTCCTGACTAGATCATGGGATGTCTTGGTTAGAGGCAGCTTGGTGAAGCAGTGGGGAGAGCACTGGAGCCTGAAGACCAGATCAGACCTGGCTTCTGGCACTATGTGACCTTAAACAAGTCATGGACCCTCTCTGCCTCTGTTTTCTCATCTACAAAATGGGAATCTTAAAAAACTGGACAGCTAGGTGGCTCAATGGATGGGTCTGGGGTCAGGAAGACCATATTCAAATCTGACTAGATGTGTGACCCTGGGCAAGTCACCTCACCCTGTTTCCCTCAGTTTCCTCAGCTGAAAAATGAGCTGGAGAAGGAAATGGCAAATTGTTCCATTAAAACTATGCCAAAAATCCCCAAAGGGGTGATGAAGAATTGGACATGACTGAGTAACAACAAAAACAGGGGATAGTATTAGCTCCTACTTTTCAGGATTGTTGTAAGAATTAAGTGAGATTAATATTTGTAAAATGCATAACACTGTGCCTGGCACACTGAAGCAGCTTAATAAATCATCCTTTCCTTCCTTTCTTTCTTCCTTCTCTCTCTCCTTTCCTCCCTCCTCCTTGTTTCCTTCCTTCTTTTGTTCCTTTTTCCCCCTTCCCTCCCTCCTTTCCTTCCTTCCTCACTTTTCCTCCCTTCCTTCCTTCTTCCCCCTCTCTCTCCCTTCCTCTCTCCCTCCTTTCCTTCCATCTATACAGTATGGTCTTTCGGAGCAAAGGCAATATCTTGTATTTACTTTATATCTGCTTTACCATACACATTATTTGCCCCTAGTGTGAGCTCACTGAAGGCAGGGACTATTATGTAACACACAAATGCCTGTTATTATTTCTCTCTCTCTCTCTCATGAGATTCAGAGCGAGGATGGACCTGAGAGATCACCCAATCCATGCTTCCCAATTTGCAGATGAGAAAACTGAGGTCCAGGGATGTTAGGTCACATCCCCTGAGTTCCCGGAACCCAGGTCTCCGAGCCTTGCCCAAAAGGAGAAGTGGCCAGCACACACTGACGAGGCGCCTGCAAGGCGAGGTCCAGGCGCTGTGCCAGACCCAGCAAACCAGGGCTGAAGGGCCATCAGAAGCCATCCTGGCCAAGCCCCTCACTCCCCAAATCAGGAAGGACGCTGCCACTTCTCTCCTTTTCAGGAGGTTCCCGCCTGCTAACCCTGTAACCGCCTCAAAGTCCTGCCCCTTCCCACCTCTCCAGCCCCGCAGTCCCTCTGTCCTTTGGCCTTCAGAAGGCTTCCAGAATGTGGAAGGGCCTGTGGCCAAGGGGTCCGCCCCGGCCCTTCCTGGGAGGGTTCTCTGCGGCCCCTTTCCCGCTACCTCCCAGCAGGGCTCACATGCCTTTGGGCTCCTGGGACACCCGCCTGCTGACCCCCTGCCCCCCAGCCTGCAGAGGTAGAGGGGGAGTCTCTCTGCCCAGAACAAAGTGCCCCAGGGCCAGGCGGGCGGGGGGCACTGGACAGTGGAGTCTGGCTTGGAAGCCCAGCTGAGAGAGGCAAATGTCACCAGAAGAATCCAAGGCATGTTGGCCGGCCGTCACTGAGACTCCGTGGAGCCTTCCCTTCTGGGAGGGGAGACAGGCCCCTCCTGCTGTTCCCACAGCCAACAACCGGGCCGGGCGCTGTCTCTCTGCCAGGTGGCGCTCAGCCCCAACAGGAGCGACCTCGGCCTGATGCTTCACAGAGGAGGAGCTGGACCCAGATGCCACTGGCCCAAACCCAGACCTCTTGACTTCCAGTCCAGTCAGTACCCTTTCCATTACAGGGTTTCCTCCCGTAAGACTCAAAACTTGGGGGATGTGGAGGAAGAACACACAGAGTGAAGAGAAATAGTCTTCAAGATGTTCCTCATCTCCCACCTCTGTGCCTTTGCCCAGTGTCCTTGGGTCTGGAAAGTACTTGTTCCAGGCGGACAAAGTGGACAAAAGCCTGACCCAAAGACTCAAGGAGACCCGGATTCGAATTCCAGTCTGGGAACGTCACTCAACTCCTTGAGCCTCAGTTTCCTCATCTATGAAACACGGCTAATAATGGCATTTACCACCCAGGTGATGGGGATGTTCATTTACCACCCTTAAAGCCTTACAAAAATCAGAGCTTTTCAATTCCTAACTCCCTTCACAACCCAGGCCGGGGACCTCAGCAGTGACCAGTATAATGACAGATGGTACAGACTAGCAGACAAGAGCTGGCGAGACCTCGATTCAAATCCTCCTTTATTCTCTCAGTGCCTTCTTGCCATCTTTAAATTACTCTGTATTGCTTTGTATGTCTTTAGTTGTGTCTTATGTTGGACCTCTCTCCAGGAGAATGTAAACTCCTGAAAGGGTGTGGCTGTTTCCTCTTGGAGCAGCGGGCTAGCCCAGCGGACAGAGCATCCAAGACCAGAATACAAATCCTGCCTTACACACTTACTAGTTGTGTGAGCCTGGGCAAGTCACTTCACTTGTTTCCTCCTCTGTGAAATGGGAACAAATAATAGGACCTTTCTCTCAAGGTTGTTGTGAGGATTAAATGAGATAACAATTGTAAAGTGCTTATCCCACAGAGTAAGTGTGCTACGCAGATGTTACCTCGTTTTAAAATAAATTTTATGTATTTCTATTTAAATATATTTTTGTGTTTTACTTTTATTTAATTTTTCACTCAATGACGTGTAAACACATTTTTCTGACATTCTTTGAAAGAAATTCAGCGTTCCAAATGAGTTCCCTCCCTCATCTCTCCTCTTCTGGAGAAGGAAAGCAATTTGCCACAGCTTATACACGTGCAGCCATGCAGAACATTTCCATATTAGTCATGGCACAAAAGAAAATGGAGACTCAAGAAATCAAGAAGAATAAAAGAAAAAAAGCAGAGCTGGCTAGTATCCCGACAATTTATATGGGTAGAGAGGGTTGCTACATTTGTTTGCTTTCCTCCAACTTAGTTTTCCACAGGGCCTGGCTTGTAGCAGAAGCTTAGCAAATAACAGTGAATTAGGAAAAGACCCCATTAGCAGCCAGAGAGACAGCCACGGGTTCTGGATGGGACTGGGTAGGGCAGGCCCTGCCCACCAGAACAGTTTGCAGGGCAGGGATTCAGATTCGAGAGCCGGAGTAGGGATTATCAAAGACCAGTTTACAGCTTTATTGGGAAGGGGAGAGACGGCAACATGGTGTGGTGGACGGTTCTTTCTGACTTAATGTCGGAGCCTGGGTGGCCAGAGCTCTGGTCACAGTGTGCTATACAGATGTTAGCTCATTTTAAAATAAATTTTATGTATTTATATTTAAATATAAAGTATATAGAAAGGTTTCTGGGATGTAGGCCATAACTAAGGCTTTCTCCAAGCAAGGCAAAGTGAGAGAATATATATATATATATTTTTCTGAATTCCACCACCATCAGCATTAGTTGTAGTAGTAGTATTACTACTACTATTATAACAACAACCACTATTACTACTGCAATTATTGCTACTATTATTTCTACTACTAATACTACCATCACCACTACTACTAGTACTACTACTACTATTACCATTACTAGCACTATTACTACTAGGACTAGTACTACTATAACTACTACTATTACTATTACTACTACTAGCACTACTATTACTATTACTATTACTACTACTAGTACTACTAGTAGTACTAGCACTACTATTACTAGTACTACTAGTAGTACTAGCACTACTATTACTACTACTACTACTACTACTAGCACTACTATTAATAGTACTACTACTATTAACTACTACTACTACTACTACCACTACCACCACCACCACCACCACTACATAAGCTAAAAGTCCATTTATAAAACCCTTTTGCCCAATAAGTTGACGTATTTCTTTGGAGACCGACCTCTGGAGCCTCCCTCCCTCCCCAGATCTTGTCGGTTCCTTGGGTGAGGTGGGTAGGGAGGCAGGGGGTGCCCAGGACCAGGCAGGAAGTAGTTACCCAGTGTGGTCTGTCTCTTTTCCACAGGAGAGAGGTTGAACACGTTGGCACTGTCTCCTGCGTCGGGTTTATAAAAAGTTTCAATGTCAATGGAGAACTTCTCCACAAAAGGGCACGTGTACCTAGGGGAAAGAGAAAACAGCAGCCGGGGTGAGTGGGGAAGTCAGCAGGGGGGCTCCCGGCTCTCTGGGGGACAGACTGGGAGAGGCTGGGCCACAGTCCTGGGGAGGAGGGGCCGCTGGAGCGCAAGCTTGGGGTCTGCATCACCTCCCAGGAATGGAGGAGCAGGGGGCCAGCTGGCGCAGGAGCCCTGGAGTTGGGAGGACCTGAGTTCGAATCTGACCTTGGACATCTGACACTTACTAGCTGGGCAAGCCACTTAATCTAATGTCCCACAAATAGAACAGTAACTTAGCGATGGGCCCCCACCGTCCTTGGCTCTCCTCTGCTAGATGCGAGGGCAGCAGGAGTGACGGAGCCGGTGGAGGGGAGGGCCACAGGGAGGGAAGGAGAAGTTCCTCAGAACCGCAGCTGTGCCCTTTCCCAAGGTCCTGCCAACTACCTACAAACGAGCGGCCAGTGTGGCAGCAGAGCTAAGGAGGTGTTGGAGGGGACGGAGAGGAGGGGCTCCCGCTACCACGTTGCAGTGCCCATGAGCAAGGAGGGCTCTGGATCACAGATAGAGGCATGCGAGGGGACCCAAGAACCTGCTAATAAAAATTTTTAAAAATAATAATAGTAAAGAGCTAGCATTGTAGAGCACTTGGCACAAGCCCCTCTCTATGGTGGAAAGCTGGCTGTTCACAGACCTGGAAGCCCAACAGTCCCCTTCTTGGGATTGCTAATAACTCAGTCCCAGGCCAGCAAAGGAAGCTCGCTGGAAAGAGGTAGATCGCTCTGGGGAGACAAGGGCACCAGGATCTTAAACACAATTTTTTTTTTTTGGCTGAGGCAATTGGGGTTCAGTGACTTGCCCAGGGTCACACAGCCAGGAAGTGTTAAGTGTCTGAGGCCAGATTTGAACTCAGGTCCTCCCAACTTCAGGGCTGGGGCTCTACCCACTGTACCACTCAGCTGCCCCCCCAGGACCTACAATTCAGTGAGGGATTCTGCTTTGGGCCATCCAAGGGTCCAACTTAGTCATTCCCCTGCCTCTGTGCAGGACTCTCTTTCCCACACACTGAGCCCGTGTTGCCTGGAGAACCAAGGCTGGCTGACGGACCAGCCATCTCTGCCCATGGCGGCAGTCACTGGTCAGCCAAGTTGGGGGGGAAGGAAGGGCCTCTCGCCTCACGCGCACGCACCTTGTCCTGGTGTAGGGGTAAGCGTTCCAGGATTCCTCTTCCACCCGCAGGGCCGCCTTGGGCAGGATCGAGCGGAACCAGCTGGGGATGTGCATCCCGATGTGGTACACCTTGTGCGTGTACTGGCCGGCGCCGCCCGGCCCGTCGGTGTACGGCCGGTTCTCCAGGATCTCCACGCCGCTGCCTTCCCCGCATGTCTCCTCCCGGCTCTTTTTCTGCAGAGACACACAGGTGAGTGTCGACACGTGACTCCCGGCCGAGGGCTCCCGGGGGCCTTGAGAGGCCTGTAAGTGGCCGCTGCTTCCTGGCAGAGTGGCGCTGCTCGCACTGGGAAGTCAAGTGGGTTCTCAAGTGGCACGCTCATCAACACGCTGCACACGTCAGCGCGGGCCGGGCCGGGGGCGCGAGTGCCAAGTGTGAGCCCACAAGGCCACAGGCTTCAGGGCTGGAAAGGGCTTTGAGGCTGCAGGGACCAAGTCCTAACTAAACCACGGGGTGACTGTGGCCTTGGGGGAAGCAAGAGATGCAGTTAAGGACCCCCTCCAAAACCATGCAGCCCCTTATTTTAAGAGGAGGAAGCTGAGGTCTGAGGAAATGAGCCGAATTGGCCGGGGGTTAGGGGGACAGCCAGGTGGAGAGAGCAGCAGCCCTGGGACAGTCCCTTAGTCCTGACTGCCTCCACCACCACAAAAAGCATCACTGGAGGCCCGGGAGCCCAGGAAAGCCAATAAGCCCTGAGTCATCGCCTGCCCCGTGCCAAGTGCTGGCTGAGTGTGGGGACAAGTATGAGCAGCGGTTTTTCCTGCTGAATCACCCTGCCCAGCGGACGCCTGCCATCCATCCTGCCTGGGTGCCCCCTCCCCCCTGCCGGGGTCCAAACCCCGCTGCCTGTGAGGACGGCGACTGCTGCTCTGCGCTGGGGGCCCCAGGGACGGTGCTGAGTCACCACAAACTGCTGCGTGACTGGGACGAGCCGGGGACGGGCGTCTTCGTCACACCTGAAGGGCCTGGCCGCAGGAGCCCCAGCTAGGAGGTCACGGACGCGGGGGGAGGGGAGGGCGGCCATACCCAGATCCTCTGTTTGGGGCCAAAAGCGGAGTAAGGGCCGGACGCCACCCACTAAGCAGGGCTGCTGGGAGGCCAAAAAGTGCTGTCACCTTCAAAGCCCCGGGGCCCGGTCGGCTACTTCCAGTAGCCAAAATGAAGGGCAGGGAGCTTTGGGGGGGCAGGGGCACGGGAAGGGACAAGACGCCCAGTCACAGGCCTAGGAGCACTTGAGAAAGCAGGAATTCTGTGGCCAGCTCAGGGCTGTTGGGAACAGAGACTTTCATTCTTCTCTAAAAAGCATCTATTTGGCTCTGGAGTCAAGCAGGAACTGAGTTCAAATGTGACCTCAAACACTTAACACACGAGCCGTGTGTGACCCCAACAGCCTCACCAAAAAATAACTAATTAGTCTTTCACTTAAAAGAAAGCATGCATATGATCCATCCGTACGTGCAAGAGTGCACAGGCACCAGACATGAGGGACCCGCAGCTAGTCACTCGTCTCAGGAGCACTTCTCTCCGAATCTCCGTGAATTTTCCCTGGGACTTGTTGTCATTCAGTCACGTCACTCCCCTCCAACCCTTCGCGACCCCATTCAGGGTCATCTTGGCAGAGAACTGCAATGATTTGCCATTTCCTTCCCCAGCTCATTTTACAGATGGAGAAACTGAGGAAAACAGGGTGAAACGACTTGCTCAGGCTCACCCAGATAAGTGTCTGAGCAAATTTGAACTCAGGAGTTTCTGATTCTAAGCCTAGCACTCTATGCACTATAGGCCACCTGGCTGCCCACTGGCACATAGTAGGTGCTTTATAAACAGCTTGCTGCTTGGTTGACTAGAAAGATAAGATTAGGACACTAACAGCTTATACAGCACCTTAAAGCCTGCAAAGTGTTTACAACATACACGAGGGCCTCAGGTACAATAATCCTCTACGGTTGGTATGATAACCCCATTTTACAGGTCGGGAAGAGAGGCTCAGGGAGGGTAAGGGGAGGCATTGGAAGTGCATTTCAAACCCGGGTCTTTAGGATTTCCAATTCAGTGCCTGTCCAGAGAGAAGCCTTTAATGTCCTCCAGGGAGCTTACGAAGGACATGGCCCAGCATTCCCACCCCAAGAAGTTTTGATATTATAGAATGCCTTACATCTAATTAGAGAGATCATCTCTTACTGTCCTGCAGAAGATCTGGGGGTCTTAAATGGCCCATAAGCTCTGCAGGTAGCTTAATGCAGGCTCTTGGGTCACAATAAGGGCACAGCTTCCAGGAACAAGGAGAGTCCCCCTGCACTGGTCAGACCTCATCTGGAACATCTGTTCAGTTCTGGGCACCACCATTTAAGAAGAAACTTGATAGACTGGTCCTTTTTTAATTTTTGTCATATGGAAAGCAGAAAAGAAGCCTGAGATAGTGAGCATGGAGAAGCCCCCAGGTTAAGGCAACTAAGCCTTTTCTTTTTCTGGCGAGACAATCTGAATTAAGTGCTTAGAGTCACAAAGCTCTTAAGTGTCTGGGGCTGGATTTGAACTCAGGTCTTCCCGACTCCAGGGCTGGTGCTCTATCCACTTAGCTGCCCCAACTAAGCATTTCTGAAGCTTGCTACCCCATTAGACTGTAAGTTCCTCAAGGCCAAGACCTGTCTTTGCCTTTATGTGTATGCCCAGTATTTAGCACAGAGCATGACACATAGTAGGTGCTTAATAAATGCTTATTAACTGACAGACTATCTTCTATTATATTGGGCTTGCTGCTGACAGTGCAGTCTTCAACTCTGTCTTATGGAGACGGGATAAAACTTGCCTCGTTTGGCCCTAGAGGGAACATCAAGGATCAATGCGGGTGGGAAGGACAGGGGAGGACAAGGAGTCCAACTGAGGCCCCATGTAGGGGGAAAGGTCTTAATCCAAACTGCCCCAAAGAGGCGTGGGCTACTTTGGGAGGAAGCAAGGGCTTTCCTGCCCCAGAGAGACAGAGACAGAGACACACAGAGAAACAAAGAGACACAGAGAGAGATAGAAAGAGACACAGAGAGAGCCAGAAAGGGACAAAGAGAGACAGAGACACACAGAGAAACAAAGAGAGACAGAGACATAGAGAGAGAGAGACAGAGACATAGAGAGAGAGACAGAGACACAGAGAGAGGCAGAAAGGGACAAAGAGAGAGAGACACAGAGAAACAAAGACAGAGACACAGAGAGATAGAAAGAGACACAGAGAGAGGCAGAAAGGGACAAAGAGAGAGAGACACACAGAGAAACAAAGAGACACAGAGACACAGAGAGAGACAGAAAGAGACACAGAGACAGACACACACAGAGACAGAAAGGGACACAGAAAGACACAGAGACAGACACAGATAGACAGAAAGAGACAAAGAAAGGCAGAGACAGAGAGATAGAGACATAGAGAGACAGACACACAGAGACAGAAAGAGACAGAGACACAGAAAGGGACATAGAGACAGAGACACAGAGAGCCAGAAAGAGACATAGACAGAAAGACACAGAGAAAGAGAAAGACACATTCAGAGATATACAGATAAACAAAGAGACACAGAGACACACACAGAGAGACAAAGAGACATAGAAACAGAAACACACACACACAGACAGACAGAAAGATAGAGACAGAAAGGGACACAGAGAGATAGAGACATACAGAGAGACAAAGAAACACAGAGAGAGATAGAGACAGAAAGAGAGACACACACAGAGAAAGCCAGAGGGGAAGAGAACCAGGACAGATTCCTGGAGGGCATCTATAGTTAGTGGGGAGCTGACCCAGCAGAGGAGCCTGAGAAGGAGCAGATGTCTCTCCCCAAGGCTTTGCAGAGAGCACGAAGAATGTGGGCTTGGCCTTCACACCAGCCCGGGGGGAGCTGGCTAAAATATTATGGAATGTGGGAGTCAGCGGTCAGGAGTCACTGGGACTGCTCCCAGAGAGCGGGGCCCAGACTGGACCTGGACCCGGACCCAGACCTGGACCCGGACGCGGACCCGGACCCAGACCCAGACCCAGCTGCATACAGCAGGAGCCAGCACCGGGGGCCACCTCCTGGAATTTCTTTGTGGGGCTCAGCCCGTGCCAGGGCTAGCCCAGCCTCTTCCCAGCCCGTCCCAGCCCCTCTGGCCCATCTCTGGGAGCCATGTTTGGGATGCTTATTGCTCGCTTCTCACTAGTACAGCCGATGACGCGCTTCCCTCCAGCTCAAGTAATAGCATTAAATCACTTGGTGGGGGGAGGTGGGAGGAAGCTGAGAGCACAGATGCCCTGAGATTAGCAAGAATGCCAGGTACTTAAAGGCTTCTATTAAAACAAATCTCCTGGCACTGGAGCATAAACACAGGGCGGACATATGACCCCCCGGCAGCAATTAGGGAATTAATAATCTAGCTCCATTTGTCACAAGCTAAGACAGTGGGTGGGGCTCCTAGAAGCAGCTGAAAGGACCCCCCCACTCATTCCCTGCTTCAGGAAGGGGCTGCAAGAAGGTTGAGATCCTTTCCCTTCCCTGAAGAGGTCTCTCTGGAAGACGGTGAAATGGGAATCTGCCTGGGGAAAGCGGCCCAGGTGAAAGGCTGCTGGGATTATGGTCAATCTCTGGGACAGCTTGAGAAAATGGTTCAAGATGCCCACAGGAGAGCCAAGATGTATGTCTGAGAGGCAGAGGCAGCTGGGTGGCACAGTGGCTAGAGCACTGACCCCAGGGTTGGGAGAAAATTAGTTCAAATCTGGCCTTAGCCACTAGCTGTAGGACACTGGATAAGCCATTTAAATCTGAATTGCCTTCCCCCTCAAAAAAAAAAAAAAAAAGAATAAGGAAGGGAGAAGGAGGAAGGGGGGGAAGAGAGAGAAAGAGAGAGAGAGAGAGGAGGAGGAGGAGGGAGAGAGAAGGAGGAGGGAGGGGAGGAGAAAGAGAGAGAGGAAAAGAGAGAAGAGAGAGAAAGAGGAGAGAAAGAGGGGAAAGAGGAGAGAGAGAGAGAAAGAAGAGGGAGGGAGGGAGAGAGAGAGAGAGGAGGAGGGAAGGAGAGAGAAGGAGAAGGAGGGAGGGGGGGAGAAAGAGAGAGAGGAAAAGAGAGAAGAGAGAGAAAGAGGAGAGAAAGAGGGGGAAAGAGGAGAGAGAGAGAGGGAGGGAAGGAGAGAGAGAGAGAGAGAGAGAGAGAGAGAGAGAGAGCGAGCGCCTCATCTGCCAAATCTGTAAAATGAGGGGCCTGGATAAAATCAATATGGAAATCTTGATGATTTGACAGTCGAGCAGTGATTTGGGTGGAAGGAGCAAGAAAGGATGGATGGCCTTCAAGACAACATATGGGAGACAAGGGAGACAAAGGAGAAGCCCATTTGCGGAGGCTTTCGATGGCTTCTCCTACCTTTCCAGTTTTAATTCATGTTATTATGCCCCTTCACAAACTCTCAATTCCAGCCAAAGTGGCCACCCCTCCATCTGTCTGCCACCCTGGAGGCTTTGCCTAGGTCTTCCCTTCCGAATGGAGGGCAGCTCCCTCAGCACCTACACCTTGCAAAGGCCTCAGTACCTCTGATAGCAAGTGCTAAAGGCCTCCCTCTCTTGAAACTATTTGAGGGGAAGTACAGTGCAGTAGGGAGAAGAAAGAAGTGGATTTGAATCCCACCCAGGAGACACTAAAATAGCATTAATTCCACTTTGACCGTATCCAACATATTGTCAAGTCAAGTCGTAAGTTTTTTTTTAAGTCGTCAGATTTCAGGAATATTGTAAAACTACTTCCTCCTGTCACCTGATTTTGGGGGAAAGTCTTGATCTCTACCAATAAGAAATAAATCAACTTAATCCTTACACTCTGGGTTTTCTTTTGTTTTTTACTCCCTTCAATCTATAGTAACAGGCCATTGTGTTTACTGAGAGCCCTGGACACTGGCTGTTCTGCAATTGCATACCTTGCTAAACAAATTAGTGTCCGGACGCAATTACTTGTTGTCTTTATTCTACCCTAAAAATTATGGCTACGAAGGGATTAAAACCACAAGTCTCAATGCTACAGTTAATCATACCTTCGCAATAGGGACACCCTCCCTACAATAGAACAGACCTATCGTCTGGTAAGATTTCTACCTGAAGGACCGTCCATTCCTGGACTTTCATGTCTTTCCCCATTATATCTACCGGGGTCCTCAAATTTTTTAAATAGGGGGCCAGTTCACTGTTCCTCAGACTGTTGGAGGGCCGAACTATAGTAAAAACAAAAACTTTGTTTTGTGGGCCTTTAAATAAAGAAACTTCATAGCCCTGGGTGAGGGGGATAAATGTCCTCAGCTGCCGCATCTGGCCCATGGGGTGTAGTTTGAGGACCCCTGATAGAAGGTCCTTCCTTAGAGGTACCATAGATAATGGCTTTAGTTAGCTGATGGATATCCTCTTGTGCAAGTTCTTATGGGTCTGGGAACAGGGGAAACTTCTCATTCAGATGGAAAGACAAAGGCTAGGGCTCTGAGGGGAGGGGATGGAGAGAAGGAAAGGGAAGACCCTGGTTCTCTTAAGAAACCACTTTCTAGGGAAAAATCAGATAAGAGGAAGGGAACTCCTCCCATCTCTCCCAAGTTTTCAACAACATCAAACAGGGACTTTCATGGGCTTTTGGATTAAACTTTCAAAGGCAAAACAAGTCAAAAAACTTTGCCAGCAAACGCTCCTATGCCTCTTTGTTGTACTGACTGTGTTTTGTATCTTGGCAAATCAAACTAACTTATTCCCGTGGCCTGAACAGTTTCAGAAAAAAGCGTGTGGAAAGTGAAAACTTTCCTGAGGGAAGACTGTGTCTGCCTGTTTGTCTCTGGTCAAGTTGGGGAGACAAAGCAGAGAAACAGAGACGAAGAGGAATCTTTGTTCCCAGTCTGCAGAGATTTAAGGCATTATAAAGTAATTAAGACCTAAATTTGTGACTGAAATACATTTTCTCTACTGCAAATTTCCAAATAGAGGTTTGAAAATTTCCATAAATACCAAAATGTTCAGTGAGTTTAGACTTTAAGGAAAAAATAAGAATAAAATTCTGTGGAAGTTACATGGAAACAGTGCTTAGACCTTTGATCACTCTTTCTCTAGATGACAGATTCATTGTTTTAGTGCAAAGAAGGAAGGTGATTGTGCTAATTAGAGAAAAGGAAAAAATGGATTTGCAGTTTAAATCTAAAATTGCCTATTATTAACTCTTTCTTGATATGAAAAGAGAAAAGCTCGCTTAAATCAGGGAGCAACTTAAAAGGAAATGGAATTTAATTTGGAAGACTGTGTCACACTATTTCTTCTGTGTATGACATAATAAAATTTAATTGCTTAGGCAAACTAGAAACAAAGCCAACAAAAAGTATTGGAATAAACCGTGTGTTTGTAAGCTTTTAAGAACTCTAAAGGCAACAGTACTGAAATTAATTAGCATTGTCATAGAAACTTAAGCAAAATTGTAAAAGGAAAATTCAGTGGAGTAAAGAACTGTGAGATATGATTGGGAAATAAAGACTACAGGCATTAAAAGAGAAGTGTTGGATCAAAATACAGAAGGAAAAAAGAAAGGGGCAGTTTTGAAGGACTTTCATCAAAGTGCAATGGAGGGATATAAAAACAAAGGAAAGAAAGAAGTTTAAGCAGGGAGGGATAAAAGGAAATGGGTAGAGGCAGCTAGGTGGCCCAGTGGATAGAACAGCAGCCCTGAAGTCAGGAGGATCTGAGTTCAAATATGGCCTCAGACACACTTCCCAGCTGTGTGACCCTGGGGAAGTCACTTAACCCCAATTGCCTTAGTTTAAAAAAGAAAATGTACAGGTCTGACTACTTGGCCTCCAAGGGGACTTCTTGTCTTCCAACGTTTGGAACAGTATCAGGCACACAGCAAGCACTTAATAAATGCTTTTTCTAGCTGAGTCTCTGAATCTCTGACCTCGGTATCTTCGGACCCGAGTTTCCCTCCCCATTTGGCCACTTAAGGCCCGGGTCACCTCAGGCAAGCTCCTGAACCTCTCTTTGTACCCGTGAGAATTGATGGCGCTGGACAAGCTATGGTCCCCTGAGCCTAATGGGCATTCACTACTGTGACGGATGCTTCTTCCTGATCGCCTTCCCGGCCGCGGCCTCCATCGGGACGGGACTCCAAGCCTGCAGCTGCCCTGGCCAGATGGAATCGTCTCTATGGCCCACACCCAGGCCTTTCCCTCCCAGCCTCCTCCCCTCCCCCTGCATCCTTCTCCCTCCCCAATCTCGCCCCCACCCCCTCCGGGGCGCCCCCTCCACAGCCCCATCCGACACAACACGCATCAGCCTGTTGGGCCCTGCCGAGCTGGGGCATGAGTCAGCCTCGGGCGGTGGGAGCCGCTCCTTCTCCCTCATTAGGTCTGACATCTCATTCGTTACAAGCAGGAAGCACTCGGCACCAGAGAGAGGCACGGCCGCTCCCCAGCGGGATGGAGGCCTCCCACACTCAGCGGGCCACCTTGTTCCCCTTCCCCCACCACGTCCCCTTCCTCCAGGATGCAGCTGATCCAAGCGCCTTCCAGCTGCTCCCCTCACCTACTCCAGGGCTACACGGACCTATGATTGCCTAATTACACACCTCAAGGTGTTAATTAGTTTGATCCTGGAGAGAATTCTGACTGTGTGACCTTGAGCAGGACCTGGCTGAGCTTCGCCTTCCCCGCCCCCCTCCCTGCCCGAGACCCTTTCCATCTTTGCTCTCTTGTGCTCAGGAGGGAGGCGGGGGCAGGGGAAGGCTGAGGAGCAGCTTGGGGGCAGGCAGCTCTTAGGGTCGGGGGCAGCGCAAGGTGGAGACACCCGTGGGGTCCTCCCAGAACAACGAGGCAATTTCGAGAGGGGGCTGGAAGTGCGGCTTAATTGGCCCAGGAGTTCTCCAGCTGGTCCGGGGCACGGAGGCTGGGCACCTGGGGCTTGGAGCGGTGGGAAGGATCATGGGTAAAGCTGTCAGCACGGAGGGGTCTGATGGGAAACCTGAGGTCCCAGCTACAGCAGATGCTGCACTCTAGAATGTGGGAGCCAGGCGGGCCTGGGGGGGGCCGGAGCCGGGAGGGCCGGAGCCTGGAGCCCAGCTTCCCCCCAATTCCTTTAGGGAAAAGTGTGTGTGCAAGGGGGCAGCGGAGGCTGCATCACAGGGGCTGCCCTGCCTCCAAAGGGCGGTCTCACAGTTCTGGATGATATCCTTGACCCAGTTAACAGAAGCCCTATTTTGTACTTATTGATGACCTTATGGAAAAAAAAGGAGACATCTTCTCCTGCCAAAGTAGGGACCCGATGGGCAGCTGAGCTCCAGATGAGAGACAAGAGGGAAGTCTTGCTAGGTTCCCCCCCTTCTGGAGAAAGCCCCCTCCCCCACTTCGCTTGGGTCCCTTATTCCCAAGAGGTTCCGGTTTCTGCTTCTCATGTTATAGATACCGGGGACTTTAAGCTACAGCATATGTTTCCATGGCAACGTGACGGCATCAGTAATTGAATGGGTTTAAGCGGAGGCCATCCCCGGTCAGCTTCCCATGGAGCAGGTGTGAGAGTGCACATGCACGTGCACACTCACACCCTCTCAGGCCTCGGGGTGGTCCTGCCCCGGGTCCTCCCAGGCCCTCTCCCCCAGGAAAAGCCATATCCTCTGAGTGGAGCACAGAGAGTCCTGATCGATGCCATCCAGTCCCAGAGCGAGGACACAGGGTCAGAAAAATGGGGGCATGTTCTGTGGCAAGCAGGGGGCCCAGGGGCTGCAAAGGTGTCTCTCCCCCCAGACTAGAATTAGGGTCATCATGGGATCTCACGACTAAAGCTGCGGTCACCTAGAGAGGTCATCTAATCCTCCGCCCTTCTTGTCCAAATGAGGTTCAGAGATTAGGATTAGGGGGTCACAGATTTAAAGAGATCAGTGGGGCCCGCCCTTTCATTTTACAGATGAGTAAACTGAGACCCAGAGACACAGAGTGATTTGCTCAGATAGGAAATGGGAGAGCCAGGATGGGAGCCCCCGATTCTTCCTCTATCCCTCTTCTGACTAGACCATACAATTTAAGTTAGCTGTGGGAACCATGGACAAGCTTCTTCCTCATTACTGTTTTCTCATCTGCAGCTGGGTGGTACAGCAGATAGAGGGTTGAGGCTGGAGTCAGGGAGATCTGAGTTCGAATCTGGCCTCAGACACTCACTAGTTCAGGTTCCTCATCTGTAAAATGGAAATGATAATAACAGCCCCTCCCTCCCAGATTGTAGTGAGGGTCAAATGAGACACTTGTATGTAGTAAGCTGTTATTATCTATGAAATAGGAAGGCTGTGATCATACCAAGATATTACTGACAGAAGCCCTTTGGGCTGTAGCCCCAAAATGGAAAACAAAGAGGATCCCCCCACTGATGGGAGAAATGGGATGCGGATGTAATTATTATGTAATATAAAAAATTATGAGGGAGTCAGAGAACCATGAGAGGAGTTATATGAACAGATGCAGTGATTCAGAGAAGCCAGCACGGATAAAAAATGAACAAAAGCAACCAAACTTGGACTAATTACAATGAAAAAAATCTAGTTAACGGCATTAAGAGGTAGAAGCAATCACAGGGTCCAACAACCTCTTTTTGCTCAAGATCCACAAGGAGCCAGGAGTCCAAAGTCCCCAATGAGGGGAGGGACACCCCCAATCTTGAGATTTTTTTTCCCATTATTCCTCCATGTCTTCCTTAGGTAGAAATGATTCTGAAGCACAGATGATGAAAGAGATTTCTCTACTCTCTGCAGAAAGGTAACACACATTCATTTTTTAAAGTGAAAGCTCCTTTCAAATTCTTGGGTTCAGTTTAAGATTTCAGCAGGCATCCCCTCAGGGTGTCAGCCAGGCCCTGGATGGGGAAGGGGATGGGGCCCTAATAAGGAAGGACTGAGGCAGTCAAAGGGCCCAGCTCTCTCTATGGGTTGGACAGCTAGGAGATGGGGCAGTGGCTGAGTCAGGATGAACAACCAGGCCCCTCCTAGGGAGCAGGACATAGGCAGAGAATCCAAAGGCCCAGTCCCTAGAGAAAGGAGATCAACTGAAGGTGAGCGCTCTCTCTCTCTCTCTCTCTCTCTCTCTGTCTCTCCCTTTCTCTCTGTCTGTCTGTCTCTCTCTGTTTGTCTCTGTCTCTCTGTCTCTGTTTCTCTCTCTCTCTCTTCCCCTTCCTTCCTTTCTTGCCTTTCTTTCTTTCTTTCTTTTTTACCTAATACTAGTTTTTTTTTCAATTACACATAAGTTTTTGAGATTTTGAGCTCCAAGTGTTTTTTCCTCTCTCCCTTCCCTCCCTAAGACAGCAAACAAACTGATACTGGTTATACATGTCCAATCGTGTTAAACATATTTCCAAGAATCAGAACAAAAGGGAAGAATAGGGTGATATTTCTAATAGTGATGATAAGGATTATTAAGGACAACATGGATGGGATTATGTCCATAAATCACTTTAAGCTTTTCTCCTGACAGAGGGCCCAGACCATGGAAAATCTATCTAGGCTTCTAAACCCGCTCCCCCCTCCCCGTTCCATTTCCCTCACTGATGAAGGTCACTGTTGGACGGAGCAGCAGCTTGGGCCAAGCCTCTGGAGACAGTCACATCACCAGCAAAATCCACCCAAGCTGGTCAGCCAGAGGTGGCCAAATTCCCTGGGACTCTTGTCTGTGGGGATCTGGCTCCTGCCCAGCACCAGGGGCAGGGATCCCTGCCCAGCAGTCCCAGCTCTGCATGGGCCAAAGGGATGAGAGGGCATTGGGAAACAGCCTTTGCACAGCTATTACCCACCTGCCATTTTTAGGCGCCAGAAATTAGAAAAAGGTTACTCTAAAAGTTGGAGTCTCCGCAGAGACGTGGGAAACACTCCAAGAGGAGGCTCATGGCTAACATGTGAGCCGGGAGTAGGGCGGAGGTGGAAACGGGTTTGTCCTTAGCCAAGAGGGAGTGTTCCCCCGCACCTGCAAGGACAGAAACTCCCCCACCAGCCTTTGTTTACAAGGGGAGTCAGGGGCTGTATGAAAAGTGAAGCCAAGAAAACTACTGACTTTTGACTTTGTGACCCACTTCCACATCAGTTATTATCAACAATACTGACTGACTGAGAAACAGAGTGAAGGATTTAGTCAGGAAAATCTGGGTTCAAATCCTACCTTGTGTCACTGATTTTCTCTGCGAAATGAGGGGCCTGGAGTAGACAGATGGCTTCAAAGGCCCCTTAGAGCCCAGATTTATGTTCATATAAAATGAGGCTTCCAGTCTTCCTCTGCCTTCAAACACCTCAGAACGGACATGATGACTGAGAGGGATCAGTCTCTACCTTTAAGGAGCTAACATTCCAGAGCTGGGAGGAAATGCAGCAGAACTCACAGATAAGGAAATGCAAAATGAGACAAAAGTCATTTCAAAGACAGAATGTCTTTGAAAAGGTTGAACAGGGCTGGGCCCCAAGAAGGCAGCTCTTTTTTGAGTTGTCCCTGCATGAAGCTGCTTGTAGTGCCTTCTTTGCACTTACCTTTATTATTCCCTTTAGAGCAGTAGGTGGTACAGTACAGGCTGCACCAAGTCTGGAGTCAGGAAGGAATTCAGGAAGACCTGAATTCAAATCCAGCCTCAGACACTAGCTATGTAACTGAATTCCATTTGCCTCAGTTTCCTCATCTGTCAAATGAGCTGGAGAAGGCAATGGCCAACCCCTGCAAAATCTTTCCCAAGAAAACCCCAAATGGGGTCATGAAGAATCAGATCCAACTAAACAACATCCCCCTCACTATCACAGCTACTTATATTTGAGCCTTCTTCCCTTCCCCATTAAAATGGCATCTCCCTGAGGGCAGGACTGATATTCTACCTACTCAGAATGTAGTCCCTGCTTGGATAGATGTGGATTTGAAATCATCTGGACAAGGCTAGACTTCCGAAAGCTCAGCAACTGGGAGAAGTGATTCCCTAGAGATTATCCAGTGAGTAACCTTGGTCGGGAGCTGGAGCTGAATCTACCCAAGACTGGGAACTCCGAGTTCCAGGTGCTAGAGGCCGAGTCCCAGAGGACGCATCAAAGCACAGCTTCCCCGGTTCTGAGGCTTTTGATGAAATAGAAATGGATGAGGAGGCATGATTCAGTCAGAGAGGCTAAAGAGACCAGCCAACGCCGAAACATCAGAAATGAATGGAGATCCTGATTAAGCTGTAAATGTACACTACAGATGAAGTGAAAATATCCCAGAACGGTAAGATTGCCCTTATTCTTCCTCCATCCTCACCTCCTCCCTTTCTCCCTACTCTTTTTATTTCTTAATTTTTTCTTAATTTCTCTAGTAAATTTTATTTATTTTTAATACACATTGCTTTATGAATAATGTTGGGAGAGAAAAATCAGAGCAAAAGGGAAAAAAACAGGAAAGAGAAAAAGCAAAAACAAAAAAGAAATGAATAGAACATGTTTTGATTTACATTCAGTCTCCTTAGTTCTTTTTTCTGGATAAAGATGCATTTTCCATCCAAAGTCTATTGGGATTGCTGTAGATCACTGAACCACCGAGAAAAACCAAGCCTTTCATAGTCGATCATCACATATTCTTACTATTATTGTGTACTGGTTCTGGTTCTGCTTGTTTCACTCAGCATCAGTTCTTGTAAATCTTTCCAGGCCTTTCTAAAATTAGCCTTTTCATCATTTTTTATAGAACAATAATATTCAATTACTTGTTCAGCCATTCCCCAGTTGATGGGCATCCACTCCTTCTCCAATTCTTTGTTACCACAAAAAGAGCCGCTACAAACATTTTTGCACATGTGGATCCTTTCCATTCCTATTATGATTTCCTTGGGATACAGACCCAGTAATGGCACTGCTGGGTCAAAGAGTATACAGTTTGATAGCCCTTTGGGCGCAGTTCCAGATTGCTCTCCAGAATGGTGGGATCCACCAATAATGCATTAATGCCACCCCCCTCCATGTTTCCTGTGACCCAACCCTCTCTTCCTTTCTGCTTCCCCCTCTTCTCTTTCCTTTCTCTTCTCCTCCCTCCCCATTCTTTCTCCTTCCTTTCTCTTCCATCCTCTCTTCACTCCCTGTCCAATCTCTCCTCTCCTCCTTCTCTTCTTTACCCCCTCCTCTCTTATCCTCCTCCCTCATTTCAGCTTCATCCTCACCTCTTTCTCCCATCAGTTCCCCTGCTCTTGGTGCATCTATTCACCATTCCTCCCTTTATACTTATACTCTTCTCCATTCTCCTCCATCTCTTCCTCTTCTCTGTCTGCTGATCCAATCTTCACAATCCAGTGGGAAAACGAGCTCACTATCTTTCCCCAAATCCTTCCCTCTTCCTTATTTCCCTATTTCTATACCACTATCTTCCTAGAAACTTCCTCGAAACTCCTTGAGGAGGCATTTAAAATCTTCCCCTCCCTGAATCTACACTGTCACCAAGTTTTTCTGGTTCTCTGTTCTATATGACACTATTCTGACAAGTAATAACTCCCAAAGCAGCCCATTCCTTCTACTGGAACTGCTGATTTTTTCATTCATACAGCTAACATCTGTTTCCCTCCAATGTCTACCCCATGGATCTTAAAGAACTGTGGTTTAGTGGGAAGAGGACAGGATTTGTCCTTAACAGAGTCCTAGATTCAAATCCATGCTCAGGCACTTTCCCAGCCATGTGACCCTTGGCAAGCCACTTCACTTAAGCTTTGGTTTCTTCAACTGTAAAATGGGGATAATAATACCTGAAGCACCTACCTTGAGGATCATATGCAACTGACATATCTAAACCCTAAACTTTAAGGCACTATATAAATGGAAGCACTCCTTCTGCAATTAAGCCCAAACCTTCTTCCACAAAACAGCTCGATAACTATTTTAAAGAATCCATAAAATCCAACCCTTGGGCCAGCTGCTTCCACTGATACTTGTATAACTGATTTGGGTCCCTGTCAGGGGTATGGATGAACTGATACAAATCCACCTATTGATAAGAAAGTCAACTCAAAGAAGGCAACATGACTGAGAAGGGCCAATATGGTATTGTCTCTACCCTAGAGTCTCCTATTCATTAGACCTGAGACTTTTAGATGAAAGACTCTGCCTCAGTTTCTCATTTGCCAAACACAGATAATAATTCCTATACTGCCTCCTTTAGCAGGGTTACACGATGTAATGTAGAACATGCTGGGCTTTCTGGAGTCAGAGAGACTTGGATTCAAATCTTACCACAAAGACTTAATTTCAATTCAACTCAACGATTTTTATTAAGCACCTAATATGTGCCAGACACTGTTATGTTTGGGGAGACAAAACCAAAAGCGAACCCTTCCTGCCCTCAAGATGCATAAAATCTAAACTAAGAGACCTAAGAGTAATACGAACATTCAAATCAACTACAAAAGACCTCTGGAGGAAGCTAAGATCCTATCGACTCTAGAGAAAGAACTGATATGTGGAAGTATGTATTATATTATTCCCTATACAGAACTTTACCAAATATTGGCCTTCTCTAATGTAGAGTTAGGACGCAGACTACTCGAAACTTAAAATGTAACCAAAAAATTTAATTAAAAAAAGATTTGAAAGGTTATTTGAAATTTTAAAATATAGATGTTTCTTATTAAAGTTCAAAGTAAATAGTTTTATATTATGCATATATTCCTTGAGTCAATTTTTGAACTCAGTAAAAGCTTTCATCAACCCTGCTCAGTGATTGGAAGGAATCTGTAACCTTATAATCATCCAAAGAACTTGATGTGACAGCTTGCATGTGACTCCACAAGAAAAGTTTAACAGAAATAGAATGGGTGAGTAAGGTAGTCAAGCAAGAGGACTCTCTCTACTGATCAACTAGCATGAGCAAGAGTCATCTAGAAAGTGACATTAATTAATGCATAATGACAGGATACCCTGTCTTCTTAAAGTTAAAATGAAAAATTCTATTATAAAAATACATAAAAATAGGTAAGTGCAAAAGAAATATAAACTTTCCAATTATATACATACATACATCTATCTATCTATCTATATCTTTTTAGCATTTATACTTCTGAAGTTATTAAATCTAAAACCACACTAAGACTGTTGGGACACCCTGTGTATGTGCACATGTATCTGTGTATGTACATGTACACGTATGTACATCCAAAAGTCAATCCCTAATAGATAAGTGGTTAAAATATATGAACAGACAATTCCCAAAAAAGGAATTATAAATGAATAACAACACTGTGAAAGAGTGCTCCAAATCAATAATAAGACAAACATAAATCAATCAAGTTTTCACTGCACACCGAACAAAATGACCAACAATGGAAACAGCCAATATTGCAGAGGTGATGACAAGATATGCACACTTGTATGCTGAGGTGGAACTGTAAACTGGCCTGATATGTAGCAGGCATTTAAGAAATGCCTGTTAATTGATTAATCTGACGCTATAAAATGACCAAGTTTGATCCAAAGGAGAGAGACAAGGAGAGAGATGAGCAGGCTATTCACCTTGCCCTAGCCTTCTGACAGTCAAGGGGTATGGAAAACAGCATTTAGTCCCTGCCCCTACCCTTCTCCCCCCTTTCAGGCCCTCCCTCACCCCCCCACTCCCACACAGAGGGAGAATGTACAGGGATCATGCCCATTTTACAGATTTTACCCAAGGAGGAAAGATTCAAATCTGAGTTTTTCTGATTTCGAAGTCCAGATGCTGCTGACCTCCCCGTGCTGGCTGCTTGCTAATAACCCCTCTGACAAATGAAGGCCATGGGAGAGAAAGTGATCCCCCAGAGAAGACTCTCAGGGCCGGGTACAGCCCACTCAGGTGCTGCTCGTCACACGGAACAAAGGTAGGCTATAAACAGCAGAAATGTTCCCCGCAGAAAAAGATGATATTGAAAGAGTCCTAAATCTAATCAAAGACAGCAGGAAATACAATTCACTGTCTCTAGGCAAGTCTTGGGTACACCGAGATGATGGCTATAATGGGAAATTAGCCCATTAAGGGCTGGGACTTAAGTGACAGTTAAAGGGGGGTGAGGAGGGAAGCACGCGGAGATATCTCCCCCAGAGAGGTCAGGGCTGGAACACAATTCACAGTGGGATGGCCAGGCCCGGGAAAGTGGGCAGAGAGCCGCGGGCAGGAGCCTGCTGATGTGGCCAGGCTCCCGTGGGCAGGGACTGAGGAGAAGTGAATCTGGTTACAGTGGAGAATGAGTGTTCCGTGCCCTGGGAGCTGGGGCTGAATCATCTCCCGACAAGTGCCCGAAGCTGAGCCTGATGATGCAGATCTGAACCCGGAGACTGCGGCGGCCGAGCCTGGTGCATCCCTCGGGTCTGGGGGTTCTGAGATGTCGAGGGCTAAAGCCCAGTGGGAGTCTGTGCTGGGTCAGCAGCACATGGTCCTCCCAGGGACTGCCTGTGGGGGAGCAACCAGCTCAGGCACAAATGGAGCTCATCAGTCTGGGACAGGAGCAGAGACTAAGTAGCCGTGCTCCCAGTCTGGGCAATTCTCACAAATGGGGGGATGTTGGGTAGGGGACATATATGGGGAGCTAAGGTCCCTACAGTTAAACATTCCCAAGCACTGGATCCGGGGGAGCCGAATCTGCCCGTGATGAAGAGAGAACAATTCCCCCGTGGTAGAGCGTAAATGTTCCACGTTCCTTTCGCCATTTTTACTGGACAGGGAGTGGAAGTTTAGTCTCATGGAAGGAGAGAACGGTGCGGATCTAGCTAAAATGGAAGGCTCTTCCTTCCCCAGTGAGGGGCAGAGGAGCCAACGTCTCCATGGGATGGGGACACCATGTTCCTTGCACACACAGGGGCCCTACCAGATCAAACGTTCTCAGTCCCATGGTGGAGGGCTCCTGTTTTTAAGCCGCCGTTACAGACAGCTCTCGGCGGCCTTGGGAGCGACGGAGTCAAACGAGGACCCCCATAGCTAGCAAACAAGGCCTCTGAAAGGTCTGTGAACCACAGAGGGGACCGGTCCAGGCCTGGGGAGGCGGGCCTTCCCATCCCTGCTTTGGCCTTCCTGCATCTTGGGAAGCAGCCGGTGGGAGCAGCCTTCCTCTCTCTCCCTTCCCTTGTTCTTGGCCAACTACGTGCTAAGGGCTCGGGGTCACTCCTCCCAGCTCCTCTTCGGGAAACAACTGGGGCCCAGGAGGGTGGGGCAAGGCCCTTGGACTTGGAGACAGAGGTGTCCTGGGCACCAGGCCTGCCTCTGGCATGGGAGCAGTTAACCGAGTTTGCCATCAGCAGCACCGGGCCCGTCGGCTCTCATTTCCCGGCTCGCTCTGCTAATGAGATTTCCCGGTAGCTCTGGGAAGGGCAGCAGCGTGGGCGCCTCTGGCCATAAGTGCCCTTGATTGAAGAAGCCATATTCCAGAGACCCACAGAGCCAGGAAATGGCAGGGCTCAGCGAGGTCCAGGGAGGGAGGGAGCCCAAGGCCTGGGGAAATCAGACACTCACTTCTCAGACTAGGAAGAACTAAGGCAATCTGCTATGTAATGGAGAGAATGCTGGACTTGGGAGGCAGAAAGACCAGGCTTCAAAACCTGCCTCAGATATTACCTTGTGGCTCTGGCCAAGTCACGGCATTTCAGTTTGCTCATCTGTAAAATGGGGTGTGTGTGGGGGGGCTATTCAGTGTTTCTAAGGAGACTTTTCTCCCATCATCCTCTAAACAGTCACTTCCAGAGAGCAGATTCCATTAGAGCTTGGGGGAAATGGAAAGGGAACAGGAAGGAGAGAAGATTGTGGGAAGGGGGCAGGAAAGGAGTTGCTCCCAGGACGATAGAAACAATCTAACTGGAGGTACGGCCTTCAATGTCCAAAGGCAGGGGAGAGGGTGAGATCAGCTCCAAAGTTCCTCATCATCTGTGGGAGCCTGGAGAAGTTTGGGAAGGAGGGAAGCGAGTGTCCAAGAGGAAAGAGGCGGCGACAGCTGCTTTGGATGCGTGTGTCTGGCTGTCAGGACAAGAAGAACTCAGGCCGACTCCGTGTGGACCCAGAGGATGTGGCCAGGAACAATGAAGAGACATGATAAAGGGGCAAAAGAGAATCCCCCTGGGTTGGGAGAGGCGTAGACTGTATTCTTGGCCATGCAAGGGACGGAGGTCTGTCTGGCCTGGTTTAGTGAGTGATGCTATCATGGGTGGGCAGAGTGGGATGTCAACATCCCCAGGAGGGACACAGCAAGAACCATCACTGGTGGTACCCCAAGAGTCACCACAGCACTGGATCCCACCCTGAGCACTGTTTCTGGCATACAGTAAGTGCTTAATAAATGTCTTTTAACTAATCTGACACCTTCAAAAAACTGGGGGCCTCTCCCTGCTCTGTACCTTGGCTCAGGCCCCCTGGAAGTACTTTATAAAGGCTTGCTCTAGGCTCTGGCTCTATTCCAAGGACAGGACTGAGCTCAAAGGACATCCGAGTTCACCCTCCCCCTTTGACATGTGAGGAAACTGAGGGCAACACTTGCCCGAGATCACTCAGGAAATCAGGGAGAATGGCAGGATTTGAATACAGGCCTTCTGCTTCCAAAGCCCTCAAACCTCCCACTGAACCAAAAGTTTTCCAAGAAAGCACAGGCTCCTGGGAAGTAACGGCCTTGATAATGAAAGGACTGAATCACACAGTCTGGGAGTAACAGCTTCAGCAGTAAATCGATTTTTGTGGGGATCCAGCCTCTGCCTCAATGTCCCCAAATTAAACACACGTGGGTCCTTTAATTTTAACTCCAACTGACCACATGGGATTTAATATAAGTCCTTAAGGAAGCAAACAAGGATTCTGGAAGTGGTCAGGAATCCTTAGGAAAAAGGGTTTAGAGACGAGGAGCTGGGATTGAATCAGTTTAGGACCTACGTGGAGAAGATACAGAATCTGCAAAATGAGACCAGATGTCCTTTTCAGTTCCAGCTCCAACACCCTTCACCTGCAGCCACACTATACTTGCAGTAGCTGCTGCTTCCTAGGGTGTTTGGGAGAACTGAATGAGATAATGGAAAGCCTGGGGGGACCTCAAAAAGCCAGACTGTAATGGTGAAAAAAATGCCCTCCCCCCATGCAGAGCAGCACCTGCCATAACCTATGAGAACCCCGACTGTCCAAGTCACCAAGTCGGAATGCATCAGAGCCCTGCATCCCACGGCTTCCTCCCCCTGAGGCGAGCTCTTTCTCCCCTCCCTCTTGTCAGGGAAGCAGCAATCCCTGCCCTGGGACTCCCCAGGGTCCCAATCACGGCTCTCAGGTTGGAGACGATGTCCGTCCTCAGCCTTTGGAGACAGGCCCTGCCTTGGGTGGGTCACCTACCTGTATCATGTACAGCTGGGCGATGCGATACTCCTCCACGCTCATGGGAAGAGGAATGCGATATTCCTTTATAAGCATCTTGAAGTCCGAGCCTTCCCGTCTCAAGGGAACTGCAACCTGGGGACTTCGCGTGAAGACTTCTTAAAGAATCACAACGGAATTCATCGAGGACTCCTGGGCAGGGGAAAAAAAGACCAGGATCATTGTTGGATCTGGAGGCAGATGGGAGACACTGGTTGGTGGCAGTGGAAAAACAATCCCTAAGCAAGTTAAGCAACTTTTTTGTCTCAATTTCTCCAACAAACTACTCCAATCTAATAAAAATGTATTAAATGCTCACCCCATGTCAGTCGTGGTGCTAAAAACTGGAAAAGACAGTGTGACACAGTGAACAGGAAATTCAAAAATCTTGGGTGCCAGTTAAGCATTTAAGATATTTATTAGTTGTATGAAATCTGGGCATCTCATTTAACCTGTTACTCCAAGGCTACTCTTTAGGAGGATGGGGGGCAAAGCAGGTACCAACTGGCACTGGTAAAAGGAGCTTCTTCACCTGGAAGTTCCCTGAGCTAGGAGAACCAAGGGCGGTTGTGCTTGGGGCTGATTCAACTGACAAAAAAAAAAAAGAATATTACATCTCCACGCAGTTTTGGGGGGAAATGGTCTATTTAGACCACTGTTTTCCATGCTACAGGGAACTTCCATGGGAGGGAACTAGCGTATCAATCCGTGGTCAGCCTGCTCTCTTAGGGTGTTGCCTGAGGCACAGAGAAGTTGGAGCCAGTGAGCCTGAGGGGTAGGTCTCCAGCCCAGGTCTTTCCAAAGCTAAGGCGGCAAGCTCTGCAGCCCTTAATCATCCTCCAGAGAGGAGGGAAAGGAGGAGGACATAAACACATAAACAGATAAGTAGAAGCAGGATTAGTTGAAGAGAATCCCAGAAGGAAGGGAGATCAGGAAAGGAGATCCAATATGAGCTATACTTTAAAAGAAGGAACTTCAAAGCAGCACAGATAAAGAAGTGGCATTCCAGACATGGGGATCACTGGGAGGCAGGGACTACAAAGCCAAACTGGTTCAGGGAAACAGCAAGGAAGCAGGAGAAACGAATCCTAGATACCCAAATCTCAAGGCAACCAAGTCCAACTTCCATCTTGCCTCTGCCATCTATTAAACATTATGTCTTAATGAGAAAGCCTATAGGAGCGCTATGGCCTATTAGGAAGCTCGGAGCTCTGGGGAAGCACACATGTGGAGATAACTTGAGGAAAAATCAACAGACGCAGAAACAAAAGCAAGGCTGCCTTGGCTGTTCATTAGAAACCTCCAGTGCAGAAAGAAGAAAAAAGATGATGAGTTTGGGGATATATAGATTCTAAGCCAAGCACAGAGATGCAATATCGTCATGAAGGGAAGCTTCAATTATTTGGACACCTCCTGTTGTTTTCCCTGTGTGCTAAAAGCAAGATAAGGATGACTAGGAGAGGAAACTCCCAAGTGAGAAAATTCCCCCTACCAATACAAATCAATCAGCATCTTCTCTGCAAATCATAGCTGTAGGAGTCTGTGATGTTTTTTTTTTTTTTTTTTTAAATTCTGGTAACTGTATTTCAACAAAATTGTTTTCCTTATTCATTTTATCTTTTTCGTGTGTATTTTGTTTTTGCATGTAAAAGCAAAAATCTTCCTGAGAAAGGGGCCCCTGACATAAAAAATGACAAGGAGAGTTGCCTAGAGCAGGATTTCGAAAAATTTTTCCTCTCATGATCCCTTTTCATTTGAGAACTATTTTTGTAACCCAGGGTATGTTGATATATCAAAGAGGTATACAAATCAAACATTTATTGATAATTAATCAGAGTATTCCTATATTTTTGCCCACCTGCATTTTTGATTTCCTTCACAAGCTAATTGTACAATATTTCAGAGTCTGATTCTTTTTGTACAGCAAAATAACGGTTTGATCATGTATACTTATTGTGTATCTAATTTATATTTTAATGTATTTAACATCTACTGGTCATCCTGCCATCTGGGGGAGGGGGTGGGGAGTAAGAGGTGAAAAATTGGAACAAGAGGTTTGGCAATTGTTAATGCTGTAAAGTTACCCATGCATATATCCTGTAAATAAAAGGCTATTAAATAAAAAAAAAGATAATTAATCAGAATAATATCATAATGATATATTAGTAATCTATTAATAAGAGTAATAGTAATATAATGATAATAAATCATTTCACAATCCCATATTCAGTCATATGACCTCTACAACCCACAGTTAAAGCTTTGGCTTAGAGTCCTGAAGTAGTATAATAATAATAATAACATAGCACTTTACAAAATGCTTTATAATGAGTATCTCATTTGAACCTCAAAATAGTCCTTGGAGAAAGATACTATTATTATCTCCTTTCTACAGATATGGCAACGAAAGTTAACAAAGTTCTCCAGGGTCGCACAGCTACTCAGCATCTAAGGTTAGATTAATACATAGGTTTTCTTCCCTGTGGTCCAGCCCTCTCTGCAATGCCCAGTGAGGATCACAGAGTCAGTGTGTGTCAGAGATAAGACCAGAACCCAGGTTTTGCTGACGCTGAGAAGGATCAGCTCTGTCCAGGACATGCTGCTATTCTGCCAAAACCAAAGCTTTCTTTTTAAAATCCACCCATTCAACAGAAGAAGAATATTTTAATTTGCAAAGCTGCGGGAAGGAGAAGCGAGAATTGTCATCCTCGTTTCCCAGGTTAGGAAAGTGATGTTCCAAGAGGCACAAGTAAGAAATTTTGCCACAGTCCATCAGCTGGTAAAGTGTCCCAGTTGGCATGTGAAGCCAAGTGCCCTGCCCAGGGCTCCTTCCCCAACAAGGGGCATCTGGGAAGAAGGGGAGTCAAAGAAAGAAGGTGCAAATTCCCAAGGAGTGGTTTCACGGCTAAAAATGGCAAATGCTTTTCTCCAGTTTTCCTACATCCTTCCACCCTGTCGATGTGTGTTGGAACAGGTAAATAATGGCTTTGCACAAGCTCAGCTTTCTCTCCAGGAAGGAAGGCTGCCAAGACAAGCATAATTATTCGGATTGGATTCACAGCCCAATGTCTTGGCCACGGGCACAGGGAAGGAGAGAGCGAGAAGGGCAGAGCTCAGAGGGGTCAAAGAACAAGATGCCCGCCCAGGCTAATTTTAGGGCAGAACCTGCCTGCCTTTGGCGGGGGGCAAAGCTCCTTTGTGGTTATGGGGCAGGCTCCCATGCCTTGGGGTTCTCAGTCCATAAAAGGGATAATGACACTGTTCTCCCAGAGATCTGTGGGTAATAATGGATAAACAGCTGGCCCCAGAGCCAGCCCAACTAGTAGAGTCATGAGCCTCCAATACATGGAAGCT
The DNA here is from genome assembly GCF_902635505.1 of Sarcophilus harrisii. Classification (NCBI taxonomy): domain Eukaryota; kingdom Metazoa; phylum Chordata; class Mammalia; order Dasyuromorphia; family Dasyuridae; genus Sarcophilus; species Sarcophilus harrisii. The sequence goes on along the minus strand of NC_045426.1, from coordinate 685,391,238 downwards.
GGGTGAACCCCAACTCCCCAATGATCTGAGCAACTCAGCAAAAGCTCCAAGGGGGAGATCTGTCTTGGAATACAATGTCTTCATAAGGGAGATCCTGGTACCAAGAAATCAAAGGAGCCCTAAAATGGTCTGAATAAGAAACATTATTCAGCACCTGATGTGTGCTCAATCTCACCACAGGCGGGAATCTTTTTCAGACCCTCCTCAGTGGCAATGAGCATTCTCTGATTCAGTCCCTCTAGCTTATTTGCAAGTTGTCTCTTTCATTAGAAGGCCATCCCCTGGGGGCAGCCACTGCCTCTTGCCTTTCTTAGTATGCCCGGCACATAACGTGCCCTTCCTTTCTTCCTCCCTTCCTCCTTCCCTTCTTTCCTTTTTTTCTTTTCTCCCTCCTTGCATTCCTTCTCCCCTTTCCCTTTCTCCCTTCTTCCTTTCTCTTTACCTCCCTCTCTCCCTTTGTTCCCGACTTTACACTATGAAATCAATGAGAACACAGACCGTCTTTTGCCTTTCTTTGTAGTCCCATCACTTAGCCCAATGCCTGGCACACAGTAGGTGTTTAATCCTGCTTGTTCACTCTGTGCCAGGAGCTTTGTCAGGAATTCAAAAACAAATGGAAGAGTTCTTACCCTCAGGAAGTTTATATTCTATTAGGGAAAAGACAGAGGACAACATGGACATATATATTATAATAATGAGAGCACAAGTACAAAGCTTTGGGGGGAGAGGGAAAGGTAAGCATCAGTCATTGGGGATCATCAGTCAAGGGCCCACGAAAGAGGCTGATCTGAGCTTTGAAGGAAGGAAGGGATGGTGAGAGGTGGAGGTGAGAAGGGAGCTAGCTGTCCTAGGCTTGCACAAATATGGGAGGAGAAGCATCACATAATCTTAGAAGCCAATTAGTCCAACTTTCTTCATTTTAGAGAACAGGAAACTGAGGCTCAGTGGGTGACCTTGACCAAGGTCATAGGTAACAAGACCAAAATTTGAAACCAGGTCCTGAGTCCAGCTGGGGGATGACAGCTGCCTTCAAGCCTTTTAAGGACTGCAGGTGGAGGGGTGGTTCTGGTTCTGCTCAGTGCAGGAGGGCAGGGTAGGAGCATGGGAGTGGGGGGATGAGGAACCACAAAGAAGGCAGGTGAGCTAATGCGGGAAAAAGCTTGCTCAGAATGGAAGCTGGCCCCCCTGGGGAGTGGCGGCCTTGGAAGCTGGGGGGCTCCCCAGCAGGGGCTGCTCCCACAGTCGCCTCTGTCTGTTCTGTTCCAGGGAGGGCTCTTTCAGGACTGAGCAGAAAGCCGTTTCAGTGCCTTTAACAATCAGTGCTCTGTACCTCAAAGGAAGGATTGAGAAATTCGGGCTGGAGCAATCAGGAAGGGCTTCAGAGAAATGGAAAATGTGAGCCAGGCCCTGTCCTTGGGCAAACACAGATTCTTAAGCTGGGGGATGACCTGAATTTGGGGCATTCCTGGATGTGAAAGGCCTGGGGTTGGGCCAGAATGGGCATTCAGCTGGGGGTCTGTCACTGAGGGCTGCACCTCAGAGCTCCCTTCGATCACAGAGGAGCAGGGGCTGGATCCCGAAAGGCAGAGAGCTAAGCTGCCAGCCCCGCCAGCCCTGCCAGGCCGGAGACCTGGACTGGCCAGTCCTGGTGACCGCTGGTCAGTGTAAGACAGTGGTTATCCACCCTGGAGGCCACAGCCAAGGCAGCAGGGAGCCTGGGGCTGCAGGGGCAGGCAGTAAAAACTTTCCAGACATCTTTTGTGGCTGTTTTCCTTTTTTGCTAGATTCAGGGTCAGAGTACGAGTCATGACATGGGGCCCGATGGAGCTGTGAAAATGCCCTTTACAGCTGGGGCCCCAGCCGTGCTTCGGCAGGTTCTCTGTGTTAGCCAACAACGAAATAATCTAATAGGGAGCTCGCTGGCTGCTTGGAAAAGAGATTTGGGAAAGGGAGGCAGGATAGGCTGGGGGAGGTCGGGAATATATGGTCAGGAGAGGCAGAGCCTCCTACCCCCAAACCATCCATGCTCCTTCTGAGGGGAACCGCCATGAATCTGCCAAAATTCAAGAGGCTTTGGGTTTGTCAAAGGGCTAGGCTCCTGCTCCCATGGATGAGGAGGAGGAAGAGGAAGAGCAAGCAATGGGGACCTTGGAAAATTCAGACAATATAATTATGTGTTGAAAGGGTGAGAGAGTCGGATATTTCTTCTCTGTCCCTACGGGGGCACAATGGATCAGATGGATTGTGTGTTAAGATCTACCACAGAAAGAGCTCTCTGGACATGTTCTGAAAGGAGGGGAACTAGAGTTGTCCCAGCAGAAAGGTCTCGGGGGCGCCTCTCCCCCCACCATTCACTCCTGCTCTCAGAGCTCTGCTCTAGCAAATCCTGAGGTGGAAGGAGAATCTTGCCAATGGCTGGTTCTGGCCCTGGGTGCACCTGGCTGTGTGCCCCTGGGCACCTCGGAGGGTCTGATCTTAGGAATCCCAAGAACTAAGAGATGAGTTGCCAATCTGCATGAGTGGATGGAGCTTCCATACCAGAAGTTCCCCATTCCTAACACAAGCACACGGGTATAGGCCACAAAATATTCAGATTTTCCTTCAAAGCCAGCAAAGACCATTCCCAGCCATCTCACCTGAGCCTCCCAATAAACCAGTGCACGTACACGGTGTTCTTGTGTTATTCCCCCCATTTGCCTAAAGGGAAAACTGAGGCAAAGAATCCCTCGAGATCACTCGCTCAGAAGCATTGGCAAGTGACCTCTGAACTCGGGTCTTCCTGACCCACGAGTCTCGAACTCTATGCGCTCCTTACCATGTCACCCTCTCACTCAAAGAGGAACTTGGTGATCTCCTAGTTGATTAATTAATTTACACATTTAACAATTAATAGAAACAAAGCACCTACTATGTGCCAGCATAGTGTCGAGCACACAGTAGGTGATTAATATTACTGACTCACTGCCAAACACCATTAGGGGAAACTGAGACCCCAGAGAAGGGAAGGTACTTCTAAGGGAATCCCATTCATTTCCCAGAGGAATCCACCTCATAGACACCTTTGCCTGAACAAACACATCCTGGGGATGAACGTGAAGGCCCGTGATTGATCTTGGAGACACAGGGACGTTTGTTGCTCCCCAACCATCTGAGTTAAAGCCTCTGATCACGGGGCCTGGATGACTCTGTGTGTGTGTGTGGGGGGGCAGAAACCCCCCTCTCCTTTCTCCCAGCACCTACAGGGACAAGGCCAGAGGGAGTTACAGCCGGCGCTGAGCCCGGGCCCTCGGAACAGCAGCTCCGGGGCCGGGACCCACCTGGTGGGACCCCCAAAAGGCTTTTCTGGGCCAGGCTCCAGAGCAGCGGGGAAAGAATAACCGGGAGCCAATTCTGCCCCTACTCTAAAGCCTCGGCTAGCTTCTGGCCGGGGCCTCCCACCGGAGAGAAGTAATCCCAGGCAGGGGAGAAGGGCCAAGGGCCGCCCGGCAGAGGGGGCAGGGGCCGGGGGCATCCAGGGCTCAGTCCCAGGCCGCTGCGGGACCCCAAGGAAGTCATTGCCGGGCGCCCGAGAGCCGGGGCCGGGGGGACCCGCAGAGGGAAGGCAGCCAGTCCCACCCCTCGGAATCAGAGGGGAGGGGGGGAGATGGCGCAGGGGCCGCTTTAACATAGAAACCCCCGCTGAAACCCGGGCAGGTGAGCAGCCGGTCACAATAAGAATAAGGCTCCGAGCGAGCGGAGGAAGCACAGGGGGACTGACTTTACAGGACTTAATCTTCATTCCATTATTAGACTCGCTCCGGCTTTGACGTCACTGATCGAATTTGGGAGCGAGGCGCTGCTGCTCGGAGCTGCTGCTCGGAGCCAGTGGGGGATGGGGCGGGCCCGGCTCACGATGCTCTGGCCTGATATGGTCCCCAGGACAATACGCCTCGGGCTGGCGGGGGAGGCGGGAGGGACACGCTCGCTATCTGCTCTGGGGGAGGCAGGAAGGGACACTTAGAAGAATGGATCTGGAACAGGAGGGACTGGGAGGCCCCCCAGCCCTCGCTCTCTGTGGAAGGGCCGGGAGGGTGCCCAGCAGCCCCCCATACACAACCCTGCCCTCCCCCTTTGTGCCTCAGTCTCTTCAAAAACCAGGGATGCTAAAGTAAAACCGACATGTTCTGAGCAGGAGCCCTAGTCCCCTCCCATTGTCACCCCCCTCACCAAAACCGCAGGAGCCGAGACTGGCTTTGCTGCCCCCACATTCCCTGGGGTCTCTTATGCACAAGAACAACATGGAGTCCCGGCCAGGGCAGCGTGGGGAAAGGGCACCTGGGTGAGCCTGGAGGCTCAAAGCCTCGGAGCCAAAACTTAGCAGCTTCTGTGACTTGGGACAGATATCCCAATGACTAATAATCGCCAGCATTTCTACAGTACCCGCAATGAGCTTTGCAAACATGGATCCTCCACACGCCCGTAACTGCTATCACTACCTTCGTTTTACAGATGAGGAAGTTGAGGCAGACAGAACTTGCTCATTAGAAAGTGTCTGAGGCTGAATTCAAACCCGGCTTTTCCCCCACTAGCAGGAACAGCACCAAGAGGCCGCCACCGGCGCCCATGGGCTGCTCCTCGGGAAGTTTTATGAAGTCTGTCAGAGCAGGGACCTGGATCCAAATCCAGTTGCTGACACTTCCTTTCTGTGTGACTATGGGCAAGTCCTTTTCACCTTGAAGCCTCGATTTCCTGTCTTTAAAATGGGGATGAGAACCCCGACCTTACCTACATCATGGGGCTTTAGCTAGGAACGAGAGTGGATAAAAAAGTGAGTTGGAAGGTCTTACATAAGCCTTTACCATCACCTCGATTATTCCTGAGAGGAGGCAGAGGGTGGCACCTGCCCTCAAACCCTGCTTCTGACACAGCCTTGTCCCCCAGGGTAAATCACTGACTTTGATTCTCTGAGCCCAGTTTCCTCCTGTCACAGTGAGGGGCTGACGCGCGTCCCACCCCCTGTAATGTAGCTGAGAGGCTCAGCTGAGACCCCGTGAACAAGAGTGCTAACGGATTATCAGGCTCATCATCATCATCAGAGCTAACAGTTCTACAGCACCTACTATGTGCCGGGCGCTGTGCTAAGCATTTTACATATCTTATTTGTGCCTCAAAACAACCCCGGAGAGATGGGTGCTCTTGTTATCCACATTTAACAGATGAGGAAACTGAGGCAAAACAGGCTAAGTGACCGGCCCAAAGTTACACGGCTATGAAATGACTGAGGCTGAATTGGACCTTGGATGTTCCTGAATCAAGCCCACTGCAGCACCCTAACTCCTGGCAGAGATCCTATGATCTCTCCAAGCCTCATTTTACAGAAAGGGAAACTGAGGCTGGAGTCAGGCCATTAATCAAACACATCCCCCAGCACAGTAGCCGCTCTCTATGGTGGTTTTGTGGCCACACGTAATGTTGTTGAGTTTGGGGGGGGACCTCGCTTTTTCTTGAAGCCGCCTGAACTTTCTCCTTCCAAGGCAATCTGTCCAGGCAGCAGGAAAGGGGTTAAAGAACAGGCTTCGAGTCAGGATTCACACCCAGCTCCCGGCACATCCTGAGGGCAGGATCCTGGGTAGATTTCTTAACTTCTCAGTGCCCCTCAGGCACTACATGTGTGTGTGTGTGTGTAACTATAAATAGATACAGACTCACAGATATATAAATGCACAGAGTCACAGATGAGTTGCGATTTGCACTTGTGGATGGGGCTTTCACACTGGGTGTCCCAGGCCTGATGGGCACAGGGCTGCCCATGGGAGACTGTTACCCCAGGCCTAACATCCCTGTGCAACCACCCCTACGGCCATACACCCCCACGGGGAATTAAGGATTCCAAGCCCGCCTCCCCTGCCAGGCTCCCAGAGAGAGCCTGACGGCGGGAGGAAGGAACAAACCAATCTGGCCACAGGGCCGCTCATCTGGAGAAACCAGCCGTCACCCGCGACCTGCGGTGGAGACGCTCAGCATCCCTCGGGCCCGGCGGTTTCCTCAAAACTTCCGTTAAATAGATTAGGCTTCCAGCTCTCCGAGATAATGGGCTAAACAATGCAGCTGCCGGCTGTGGGGACTGGGAGCCATTTCCCCATAGAAACAGGGACAAAGAGAGGTCACCATCAATGAGCTGGGAGTGGGAACAGTCTCTCCTTCTAACCCAGGCAAGATGAGGTCGAGGGTTAGGGGGTGGGGTTGAGGAAGGAGCTGATGAATCCAGAACCTTATCCACTTCTAAGAAAGAGAACGATTCAATTCATTTCAACCCATTTTACAACTGAGGAAACTGAGGCAAACCAAATCCAAGTCCCACAGCTAAGGTGCAGTGGAGAGAGCACTAGGCTCAATCCAGTCTTAAAACACACAGGATGGATAGTCACTTAAGCTGCGTGCCTCAGTTTCCTCATCTGTCAAATGAGCTGAAGAAGGGAATGGCAAAACCGCTCCAGTGTCTTTGCCAAGAAAACCCCAAATGGGGTCATGGAGAGTGGGAAGTGATCAGAAAACACTGAAGAGCAGCACAGTATCAGAGCCCACATGTGAACTCAGAGCTTTCTGATTTGGGGTCCAGAGCTGCCCCTTGCATCCCCCAGCTGCCTCTAAAAAATAAAAAATCAGGCGATTTTAAGCCGCATTAAGAGATGCAGAGGGCTGACAATTTTGCTGTTCTGTGTGTGATCGAACCACATCTTCTGTACTGTGATGTGCACGATGTGGACAAGAAGGGCGGGCGCTGAGGGGGCAGCAGTCCAGCCTGGAGTTCCTGCCCTCAGAAAACCTACTGAAGGAACTTGGAAGGCTCAGCCTGGAGGAGAGAGGACTAATTAATGGGGACGTGAGGGCTGTCATGTGGAAGGGAGATCAGATTAGTTCTGCTTGGTCTCGGAGGGCAGAATGAGGGGCAGGCGGAGGCCAGCGGAGGGAGGCAGAGATGGGATCCAGGGATGGAGAGCCAGCTCTAAGGGGAACGGACGTCTGCCTGAGGAACTGCGCTGCCCCCTCACCGGAGGGCGTTAAAGAAAAGGAAAAGGGGTGTCCGGAGAGGTGCCCGCTGAGTCGGAGACTGTGTGAGGCCCAAGGGTCAGAAACATCTTGAAATGGCCTCAGAAAACAGGTCTTAACTGCAGGGACCCCACAGGGGCCCAAGGGAACTCCCCTGCTGTGGGTACCACTAGACTGAGAAAGGGAAAGAGAGAGGGAAGGGGAAGAGAAGGAGAAAGAGAAAAAAGAATGAGGAGAAAAAGAAAGAAAGAGAAGGAGAAAGGAGAAATAAAGAGGAGAAAGAGGAGAAAAAAGGAAAAGGAGAAAGAGAGAAGGAAAAAGAAAAGAAAAAGGAAGATGAGAACAAAGGAGAGAAAGAAAAGAAGGAGAGAAGGAGAAGACACAGAGGGAAGAGAGGCAGAGAAAGGCAGGCAAAGAGGGGAAGAGAGACAGAGAGAGAGGCAAAAGAGAGGGAGGAGAGAGGAAGAGGAAGGAGGAGAGGGAGAGGGAGGAATACTCTAGTGGTACAGCCAAAAGCCAAGCCTCCATAGCACGGTGGCTGGACGAGATTCAGGAACTGGAGAGAAACCTGCTTCCATCCATCTCGATCGTGCCGAACCCAAACCCGTCTTGTGTTAGTGTCTCATTAATAAACCATTGGCCAGATTGAATTTGGAGCCTGCTGGGCCAACACAAACTGGTTTGGTTTCCAGGCTGAAACGTACTTGGCATTTAGAATCCTGCTGTACAGGAAGGCGGCTGCCGCCACGGGCCATGGGGAGCCAGGAGAGACCACGGCCCCCTCCCTGACCCCATGAGGGGCCAAGCGGTCTCCTGTCCCTCACCCCCCCCCCCGCTGGCCCTCAGGGCAGCACCCCTGCAGCTCCCTCCCTCGCAGGGTCCCCGGGCTGGAAGAGACCTTAAGGGGCAGCTCGCCCCACACTGGGATTCTCTAGCTGAGGAAACCGAAGCTCAGAGAGGGGAGTGTCTTGACCAGGACACACAGGAGGCAGCAGCAGAGCTGGGTCTGAGCCCAAGGGTCCAGATTCCTCTGAACCGCACCCAATCCTTAGCCTAACATTTAAAGCCTTCCATGATCTGGTTTCAATTTACAATTTCTAGCCGGTTTCATTCCGTTCTACTTCCAGAAAACTGGACTGTTCGCTGGCCCCTGAGCTCATCCTTTCTAATAATGGTAGAGGAGCTGTCTGACATCCCTTGGGACCGTTGGGAAGGGAATGGGAACAAGCATTTTATATAGCACCTACTATGTGTCAGGCACCTTGCTGAATCCTTAACAAATCTTACCTCGTCTGATCCTCACAAAGACCCTACAGGGGGATGTTATCATTATTTCCATTTTAAAGATGGAAAAATAAAGGCTGAGAAAAAATAAAGGGTTATGGGATGCATCCATCTATCTGGGGCAGGATTAGAATTCAGGTCTTCTTGACTGTAGAGCAAAACACTTCACCTATTTATGCCACTTAGATGATTGCATTTAGCCATCTTAATCCCAGACCCTGGCTAAGGTAAGGGTCCTCTGTATTTGTCAGGGGGGAGGGGGCAGGGGCCACGACCTGATCACCAGGGACACAAAGAAGCGCTAAAGAGAAGTCAGGTCAATCAGTCAATCAATCATCAATTCTTATTAAGCACGGACTCTATGTCAGACACTGTTCTAAGCACCAGAGACACAAAAAGAGGGAGAGCCCTCAAGGAACTTACAATCAAACAGGGGAGGCAGCAAACAAATATACACAAAGTCCAGATACACGAGACAAATAGGATTACAGTTAACAGAGGGAGGCAAATAGGATTACAGTTAACAGAGGGAGGTGCCGGGACCTCAGCCTTTGGACTCCCAACTTAAAATTCTTTCCCCATTTGTCACTTACTAGCTGTGTGACCTCCCATAAATCCTCCTGCCTCTTTAGACCGGAGAATAAGGATGATTTTTTTTAAGACTTAAATTTTCCCTCCCAACATGATTCATAAAGCAATGTGTATTAAAATAAATAAATTAAAAATAAAAATAAAACCTAAAAAAGCTTTTTAAGAAGTCAGAGGGAGTGGCAGCCAGATGAGGCAGACCTGGAGTCAGGACCCAAGTTTAAGTCCAACCTCAGATACTTAGCAGGCATGTGGATCCTGAACAAATGGAACTTGTCCGCCTCAGTTCTCTCATCTATAAAATGGGCATAATTAATAGCATTCACTTCAAAGGGTTACCGTAAGGATGAGACAAGATGGCACTGAGCTTGCAATTAGGAAGACTTCTTTATGAGTTCAGCTCCAGCTTCAGACACTTTCTAGTTGTGTGACTGAGCACATCACTTCACTCTCTCTGCTCGGTTCCTCATCTGTAAAATGGGCTGCAGAAGGAAATGGCGAACTATTCCAGTATCTTTGCCAAGAAACCCCCAATGGGGTCACATACAAATGAACAACCGTCACCTCCGGCAGCCATGTGAACAGCAAATGCTTAGTCAGAGGGGAGACAACAGTAGCTCTGCTCATTGGACATGTCCAACTGGCTGGATACAGAAATGTCTAATTCAATATGTTCCCTCAAATCCAATTCAATTTCTCTGTTACCATCGGGGGCAACAAACGCCGTTCTTCCGGGCACCCAAGCCTGGGCCAGCCTTGGCTCCCTCCCCTCAGCCAGCTCTCTGTGAGTCTCTGGGCCACTGCCATCACCTCTCACCCGGACTGAAGCAAGAGCCAGCACCTGGGTAACCCCTGCTCACAGATCCACCCACATAAATCTATCTGCTATTTCTCACACATCACAGGTGGCAACTGAAAGCTCTTCCTCCTCACCTCCTGCCTCTGGTCTCCTTTCCTTCAAGCCTCTGCTCAAACTACAGACTCCTGCAGTCCCCCTTAAGGCTAGAGACCTAGAGACTCTCTTCTCTTTACTTGTATATCTGCATTACAACTTTTTTTTTTTTTTAAACCAAGTAGCTCCATTCATTAGAATGTCAGTTCTTTGAGGACTGGCTCATGGTTTTTCTTGTAGATTAAACAGAAAGCAAGAACAGTTAGGGACACTAGTTCTTTACAAAGATTCCAAAGCTATTTCATTGGATACAATCAATCACCTCCTTCCCAGCCCAGCAACCCCACCAACAACCAAGAGGATGGCGGAGCTTTATCGCCTCAAAAGGCCGGTCAGGTCCAGGAGGACCCAGCTTCACCTCCGCCAAAGCTTTTTCAAAGATGGGTCACTGGTTTGGTACACAGTCCAGATTGTTGTGTAAGTGAATTGGGGCTCACAAAATGATTTATCGCGAGTCAATGTTTGATTTGTATGCCTATTTTATATATTCACCTGGGGTCATGCAAAAATTTGACTGAAAAGGGGTTGAGAGTGGAAAAAGTTTTAAAAGTCCTGGTCTAATTATTGTTCAGTAAGAAATGACCAGCAGGAGGATTTCAGAAAGGCCTGGAGAGACTGACAGGAACTGATGCTCAGTGAGATGAGCAGGACCAGGAGATCATTATATACTTCAACAACAATACTATATGATGATCAATTCTGATGGACGTGGCCCTCTCCAGCAATAAGATGAACTAAATCAGCTCCAATAGAGCAGTAATGAACTGAACCAGCTACGCCCAGAGAAAGAACTCTGGGAGATGAGTGTGAAGCATTCCCAATCCCTCTATTTTTGTCCGCCTGCATTTTTGATTTCCTTCACAGGCTAATTGTACACTATTTCAAAGTCCGACTCTTTATACAGCAAAATAACTGTATGGGCATGTATACTTATATTGTATTTAACTCATACTTTAACATATTTAACATGTATGAGACTATCTGCCATCTGGGGGAGGGGTAGGGAGAAGGAGGGGAAAAGTTGGAACAAAAGGTTTTGCAATTATCAATGCTGTAAAATTACCCATGCATATAACTTGTAAATAAGTGTGGAGCCTCCCCCCATTGGAAGGAAGTTCCCTAGGGACTCAGACCAGATCTGGCTCCCGACACTAGCTAATGATCTTGGGCCTCCTGGAGTTTCAGTAATTTCCTAGGACTTTTCTGCTAAATCTTAATCTGGAAGGAGTTTTCTTCCACTTAGGTGGAAGAAGCTTAGGCGTTCCCCACACTAACAACTCCAAATACTCCCATGTTCGCAACAATCCCCTAACATATTTATTCAGCTCTTACTGGGTGTGAGGTGCCGTGCTGGGGAATGGGGATGCACAAAGAGAAAAATGGGCCAATCCCAAACTTGGAGAGATGTGGCCACTTTGGACACTTGAGAAGGTTTCCTCTGAAGACCCTGATCAAGACCCACCTCTCAGCCACTGCACAAGTTCAGATTAAATTTCAACATGATTCATGTTCTTAGTTACCAGATCCAAAAGCCTTCTTCACTCCCCACCCTCTCTGCACGAGCACCCACCCTTCCTTGATAATCTCTTCCTTTAAGGTTTTTGGGATACCACCCTTGCCCTTCCCATCCCTCATTCTCCTACTACCTCTGATTGCTCCTGCTTTGTCTCCTTCATGGTGTGTCCTGGGCTCTGTCCTGGTTCTTTTCTTCTCCCTCCATATGACTTCACTTGTTAGTTCAGTCATCTCCCATAGGCCTCCTCGGCCTCCAATAAACTTAATTGCTGTCTCTACAGACAATACACAGACCTGGCTAACCCACCCCAGTCTCACTGCTGACCTCCAGTCTTAAGCCTCCAACTGCCTTTGAGACCTCTCAGACTAGATGACCAGCAGACTTGCCTCAACCTCAATTTGTCCAACATGGAACTCGTCATCTTTCCTCTCTAAATCTCCCACCCCCAACTCCCCTTCTACTGCAGGGAATCATCCTCTTATCTCTCACCCCCATGTTCAATTGGTTGCCAAGATTTAACTTTTGCAAAATCTTCCAAATCACCCCCTTCTCTACTGCCCCTGCCCCTGCTCTGCTGCAAACCCTCATCACCTCACACCTGGACTCCCGCAAGACCTGCTCAAGGACTGCCTGCTTCTGAGCTCTTCCCCCTCTCATCCAGCCTACATTTAAGTCCCAAAATGATTTTCCTATAGTGCAAATCCAATTATGTCACCCACCCTACTCAATATACTCTGGTGGCTCCCTCTGACCGCCACAATCAAATTCATAATCCTCTATTCAAGATGCTTTGTAATCTCCCTTTCCTACCTCCCCATCTCTGCCCCTGGCTTCCTTTAAACCCCTGTTAAAACTTGTCCTGCTACAGGAAGCCTTCCCTGACCCCTCTTAATCCTAGGGCCTTCCTATCTGTCCTGGAGAAGACTTTTCATTTGATGATTTGCTTATTGTTTCCCCCACTAGATTGGGAGCTCCTTGAGGGCAGAGAGTTTACCTCCTTGTGTATCCCCAGGGCTTGACATAGTGCCTGGTACACAGTAAGTGCTTCCTAAGTGCTTCTGATCCATCTCCTCTGTATCCCATACAGAGCTTGCTTTGTGTTTATTTGTTTGCATGCCGTTTCCCCCATGAGATCGAAAACTCCTTGAAAGTAAGGACTGGCTTTTGCCTTGTTTATATCCTCAATGCTCAGCCCGGGCAATGGCACATAGTAGGCACTTAATGTTTTTTTGATTTATATGAGATACTTAAGAAAAAAATACTTAACACAGTGCCTAAAATGCAGTAGGTGCTCTATAAATGCTTATTCCACAGCCTCTTCCCTCCCATTCATTTTCATTAGTGACTTTTCATACCTGGAGGTTCCCAACACGAATAAAGTCATAAATCCTGTACATCAAAATCTGTCATTCTTATTGGGCTCTAAAATTCACAAAACCCTTTCTAGACATCAGGGAAGCAGGGTGGAGTAGTGACTAGAGCCAGCACAGGGTCTGGAGTCACAAAGACCTGGGTTCAAATTCTGTCCGAGGCACTAGGAGCTGGGCGACCCTGGGGAGTTACTTGGCTGCCCTGTACCTTGGTTTCCCCACATGTACATTGATAGGATTGGATGTGGTGGCCTCTGGAGCCCCTCTTTCAGTCCGTGACCCTACAGGCCCGTGACTTTCTGTCATCTAAGTGGCAGGAAGCACAGCTGGGGAAGTAAGCCGAGCACTTTGGATCAAGGAGAGCGGCATTCAGATCCCGCTCTGGACGCTCAACCTTTGTGCCCAGCCTCGTCAGCGGGACTCCAGCACTTCCCAGCCGCCTCCTAGCTATAGATCGATGCTCCTGTAGCCAGGATAGGAGGCTTCCGACAACTGTGTGAAGCTAAGAGTGAGAGACAAAGCAGCCCGGAAGGAGCCACAGTGGTGGGAGCCAGAGTCCACCCCAGCCGGTCCAAGCCTGAGGTCGGCTCTCCAGCCCCCCTCATTGCCCTCGGCTGTGGCATCTCGGGGAGGCTGGCAGCGCCAGGAAGTGCGTGGGCACCCATGTGTGAGGATGCGGGAAAGGCTGGCTCGTGGGGCGCAGGCCCCTCCCCTCCAGCCAGAAACCCTGTGAGCCCCCCAGCCGGAACGCCGTCACCTCTGCGCTCCCGAACCTCTCTGGGTCTGGGAAGGATTAATGGGGCAGTGACAAGCAAGGGCGGTGGATGGTTTCCAAGCCTCTTAATGGTCTCTGAAGATCAGCTCCAAGCTCACCTTCTCGCTTGCGCCCTTGGCAGGAGCCACAACTCTAAGAGCTGCTTCCAAACCGCCTCTTGTGCAGCCATGAGGATGCTCCAGCATCCCCGGCTCAGAGGTGGCTGGGCCCCAAAGCCAGGCCGACTGCTCCGGGCTTCCCAGGCCCACCCCGGAGGCTGGGGCTCTCAGGAGAGGATGACGGGAGTGGGAAAACAAAGCAAGATCCTTGCCGGGATTCCTCTCTCTGCAGAGATTTTTGTTTTTGCTGAGGCAGTTGGGGTTCAGTGACTTGCCCAGGATCACACAGCCAGGAAGGGTTGTGTCTGGGAGATCTGAATTCAGGTCCTCCTGACTCCAGGGCTGGTTCTCTATCTGCTGTGCCCCCCAGTTGCCCCCCTGGGAAAGGCACTTTGTACCCCTGAGACTCGGTTTCCTTATTTGTGAGACGCAGGGATCTATGCTGCCCGACAGCTGGGGGTTGTGACCCCCGACTCCTGGCATGGGGAGTTTGCTTCTGCCCGGATCCCGGCCTCCCGTGTCCCCAGCTGAGTGTATGTAACAGGAAGGGGGACACCCGAGCAACTGGGACGTACCCTGGGCTAGGAGACGGGGACACACTACAAGCGGAGTCCCTGCCCTCAGGCAGCCGCCTTCTGCTGGGGAAACCTCACAGAAAAGGAGGCGGGAAGTGGGAGGGGGGCGGGGAGAAGAGGCCCCTGGAAGGAGGGGGCGCCTCACACTCAAGCCCACGGCTCTGGCTGCGTTAGCGCGGGGGAATTTATTGTGAAAGGCACGACATGCCCTCCATCGGTCACTGAACACCATTACTGAGGCCTGCTCGGAGCCAGGCCCTGCACCAACCACAGGGCATTCAGAGAGAGGCGCAAAGGCTTCAGTCAGGAGAACACCTAGCATCTAACTGGCGGCCCCCCCAGCCCAACCCTCCGTGGCTGAGGCAAAAGTCGGCTTATTGGGGACAGCAGCAAGGGGCAGGGAGGGGGGTTGGGAGCGGGCCAAGCTTTCCTCAGGGCTCCCCTTGGCTTGGGGCAGCCCTCAGATGCGCGACCTTGCTCGGCTGACAGCCCCCTCTTCTCCCAGAGTTCACCTTCCCCATCGCTTTGCTGGTCCCTCAGAGTCTCCGCCTGACCCTGAGGCTCCCCACAAGTCCTGGTGAAGATTCAGAGTGAATTTGTTCTGAGTAGGAGGGGGCATCCCTGGGGTCCCACCTTCCAGCGCAGCCCCTTTATTTTAGGAGGGTCCCGGGACAGGAGAGACGGATCTACGATTCCCTATGTGCTCCCACTACCTCTCCGGCCAGATACCCTATCGAGGGGGGGGGGGGTAGCTCTGTGGGTTGGGTTCTGTGGAAAGGAAGCAGCTTCTGGGCTGGCAGTCGGAACTCTCAGTCCCATTCCCAGCCCCATCCGTATGAATCACCAGGGGGGCTCGGCCAAACCCACTCCACTGGCCCAGCCTCAGTTGCCTTACTTGTGAATATTCTAACAAAACAACCCACATCCCCTCTGAGACACATTCTGTTCTTTAGGATATCACGTATGTTGGAAGGAGAAGAAAATACAAGGCAGCCCGAAGCATGTCTCTAAGCTCTGCCATTTTATAGTGGAGGGGCCCGGTCGTGACCGTTCCGGCCCCATCTGGAGAGGAGAGAACAGCCGGGACTCTTGGCCCGGGGCTCTTAACCTGGAGCCCGTCCCCTTTTTTTAAACAAGCAGTCCAGGAGTCGTTTCACTATAACGGGCTTCCTTTGTGAGCCTGCATATATTTGTGCATTTAACGACACTACTCGGAGCCAGCTCACCAAAGGGGTCTGGGCCCCGCCCCAGAGGGTAAGACCCTCGGTCCTGGAGCCGTCGCCAGCCACGCTCCTGCACCCGACCCCGACCAGATGCTGGGTTAATCTCAGGAAGCCGAGCGACACCCGGTCCCCCAGAGTTGCCAAGGAAATCATTAAAGTGAGCCACTCAGGCAGCAGGGGCCAGACTCCAGCCATAATGGATAACGAAGAGAGATACTCACTGGGAGCTGGTCCGGCTGCCAAGGGGTGGTGGCGCCTCAGGCAAAGAAGGGACCCACAGCCGTCAGGTCATTCCTTCTCTTCCCTCTCCCAGACTGTCCGCTCCTCCCTCCTCCTGCCCAGCCCAACCGACCAATGCCCAGGAGATCCCAGCCGCAGGTTGCCCTGAGCCCCCTCCTAGAGAGGGTACTTAAGGGCCAGGAGGAGTAAGAGAGAGGAAAGCGGTTCTCTCCCACCCCTCCTCCCACCAAGGGCCATCTGACTGGCTAATCCTGGACGAGATGGAGAGTCCACACGGAATGGAGGAAAGCGCGGGGTCTGGTGCCAGGGACAGAGGGGCAGATCCCAGCTCTGACCTTAGACGAGCCCCCCGACTTGTCTGCCTCCCCTCCCTCCGTTATAAAATGAGGGGTTTGGACCAGATGACTTGCAGGCTCCCTCCCATCTCTAAGCTACAGTCCTAGCTCATCCTCTCATCATCTGGTCTTAGACTTCCCTTCCAGCTCTAAGTGTGCGACCCTCTGCCTGAGTGATGAATGGACTGAAAAAGAACAGGAAGGTTGGGCAGGTGGGAAAGAGGCGAGTCTGAATCCCACCTGTGATAAATGCAGCCCTATCTCCCTCTTAGACTGTGAACTCTTTGAGGAAAGGGACTCTTTTTCTGCCTTTCTTTCTATTCTTAGTGCTTAGCTCTAAGCAAAGAATTATCCATGCTTATGTGTGGGGCACATAGTAGGTGCTTAATAAGTACTAGGTGCTTGGTCTGGACTTATGAACCAAGTGAGGCAGGAAGCATTTATTAAGTACTGATTATGTGCAAAGGCCCTGTGCTAAGCACTAGAGATACAAAGAAAGTCAAAATCAGGCCCCGTCCTCAAGCTCACAGTCTAATGAGACAGACAATATATGAAAATTACTAATTACTGTGTCCCTAGTGCTTAATTAAGTATCTTAACTAGAAGCACACAGTAGGTACTCAATAAATGTTTACTTATTAGTAGATAGGTATACACAAAGCAACCTGAGTCTCAGTACCTGCAGTTCCAACCCTCAAGGGTCACTGAGGCTCAAATGAGATAACGTTATGTACAGAGCTTTGTAAAGTATTATGTAGATTTTAACTAATACATAAAAATGCTCAAGTGGAACTTCCACAGAGTAAGCAAAGCGGATGAAGGCGCCCATTGTCCATGGGTGGTCGTGTATGCCACCGGAAGGGCAGCCCGTGAATGAAAGTTCCTCTGTTCCAATACCTTGGACAGCCACCGGAGAGCTTTCAAACACTTTGACCACAGGCCCCCTGTGGACCACACACTAATGCAATTGGGAGATGTTTTAACTAAATAAATAAAAATGTAATAAAACGCAGACAATGTTAATCTGTGGTTTTCTAAGTCAGTTTGCATTCACAGGAGTCTGTGTGTACAGCTTAGGGATCCCATTGTCTATTTGAATTTCAAACCACTAAGGGACAGTTAGTTAGGTGGTACTGCGGGTACCAGCCCTGAATCAGAATTCAAATCCAGACAAGTCACTCAATCCTGATTGCCTCAAAATCATATAAAATAAAGATTTCAAACCATGCTGTTGACAGCCAGTGAGAGGGCCCCGAGTCACAAAGGAAGACAGAAGGCTTCGACTGTATTTGGGAAGTTGTGCCATAGGTCTGGGCTATTCCCTCTGGCTGCCAACACACACTCGACAACAACAACAACAACAACAACAACAACTTCCAGAGTCTCCCCGAGACGTGCCTTGGTTGGCGATCAGTTGTCGGTCTCAGACTGATGGGGTCTCAGCATACGGTGCCCTGGCCTGGCACCCACGACGCCTCTCACCTCCTCCCCAGGATGGCACCCCCAGGTTCCCCAATCCATGATTGTTTTTTGACTCAATGAATCATTCCATTGGTATTCCCCCTCTCAGGGGGCAGATCTTGTGTTCTACCTACATCTTGGCGCTGGGGAAGGTGGCAGAGGGCAATAAGAAGCTCAGCGGGTTGCCCCGGATGTAGCTAGCACCCATCGGAGGCCACTCTTCTAGACACCAAAGATGCCTCTTTATCTAGTGCCACGGGTGGTCCCTGAGAGCTAAATCATCATTTTCACACGAAGGGCTTGGATGGGGGCTGTCCAGAGAGAGGACTGTGGGAAATGATTGTGGATCACAACATAGCATTTTTACTCTTTTTGTTGTTGTTTGCTTGCATTGTATTTTTCCTCATTTTTTCCAGTTTGATTTGATTTTTCTTGTATAGCAAGATAATTGTATACATATGTATGCATATATTGGATTTAGTATATATTTCTACCATGTTTAACAAATATTGGACTACTTGCCCTCTAGGGGAGTGAGGTGAGAGAGGGGGGAACTGGACACAAGGTTTTGCAAGGATTAATGTCAAAGAATTATCCATGCGTATGTTTTGAAAAATAAAAAGCTTTAATAAAAAATAAAATATAATATAATAAAATGGGAACTGTCTATATCAGGCATTTAAAAAAAAAATCTTTTCCCGTGGCAGAAAGGAAGAGATCAATGTGGCAAGCAGGGGGCCCCGGACCCCGGGTGCTCAGTGTATGGCGCTGTGTGGGTTGAGAGTTAAATAGATAACAACTTCGAAGCTAAAATAAAAAACCAAGCTTGGTAACAACTTGAAACGGCTTCTCGGGAACAGCAGGCTCCTGTGTACACACTGCCCTGGTCTGCTCGCCAATTTGTAAATTCATCACATATTAGCAGATTTGGCTCCGATTAAAAACACTTCTCACTAACTTTGAAAACACGGCCTGTGTGACTTGACATTTTGCACGAGTGACTTCAGAGCCAGGCTTGCCTTTTCTGGGGTGCCTCTCGCATTCGAGAACAGCAGGGGCGGGCGGGCGGGAGCCTGCTCATTTGGAAGCCGGGGAGGGCTTCTGACCGCCGCGCTCTCGGGTGATCCGTGGGATCTCTGCCGTGGGATTTTTCCCAACCTCCTCCAGGACTGCCCTCCCTTAGGAGACTTCCATGTGAGACAGCTACGGAGCTAAGGCAGGAGCCCTTCCGGAGACTGGCAAGGCTACTAAGACATAGCAAGGAATTGAAAGAAGCACGGAAGCCTTGGATGAATTATCCCAGAGCAGAAGAAGCACGAATAGGAGAACTGAATCAGTAACTCTGAGAATTAGACGGAATGCATTGGAAAGGAGAGTCCCAGACACACCAAACAAATATTTACCCAGCGCTTTGAGATCATGCTACTGCCACAAGAAGCTTCTGAGTCAGATACTTCCTCTCAAGGAGGAGACACAATAATTACAATGTCATTGAAAACGTTCCCATTGAATCTTATTTCATTTGAAAACTGAAACGCAAATGGAAGCTGTATTTTTACGGCAGCTGATCTCAGGTTAAAGGTGATGATTAATGAAACGTCCCTTCACCTTCTTCCTTCCAGCAGTAAGGTGGGCGTTTATGGGGTAGCAATATGGGTTACAATTACCTACCAGGTTATATCTATTTCATGGGTAGCTGGACACGGACAGGGCGCCAAGTCTTGTCAAAAAGACTCATTTTTTTTAGTTCAATTTTGGCCTCAGATGCTTATTAAGCTACATGACTCTGGGCAATTCACTTTGTCCTGTTTGCCTCAGTTTCCTTATCTGTAAAATAAGCTGGAGGAACAGATAGGTGACGCAGTGGATACAGCACTAGCTCTGGAGTGAGAAGGACCTGAGTTCAAATCCAGCCTCAGATACTTCACACCTCTTGGCTGTGACCCTGGCAAGGTACTTAATCCCCATTGCCTTACCCTGCACCCCAAAAAGGGTGGGAGAAGGAAATGACAAATCATTCTATCATCTCTGCCAAGAAAACCCCAGAAACGCCTCAACAACAAGGGTGCTTGCGATTGAGACTGACAGTTCTAGGTTCCTTCAAAGTCTCCCTTCCTAAGAACACAGATCGGGCGCCTGTAATAAGAAATGAGGACTTGTGGGAGAACACAAGGACATATTGGGGATAGTCCTGGGCACTTTAAAAGAAAAAATGCAGCCATTTAAAAAGCTGTGATCGGGCAAGAATGAGGGCGATGAAGAACCTGATCTCTTTCCTCCTGGCCTCCATTGGCTTAGAAAAAACACATCTTCCACTCTGTAAAACAAACATGTCCCTAACGCAACCGGGCTGCTTTATTTCTTATGCCAGGGTGTCCAACCTCAAGAGTAGACTGCCTGCAACAGAGCTGACGTTCCCAAAGACGATCCAGGACCAAGACTACGGGTATTTCCCCCTTGCTGAAATCCTGGGGTGGAGCAGATAAATCCTATCCTTCTATTACTCCCCAGCACATTCAATTTAACAGTTTGACAAAGACAGGAAGTTGGATGGGCAACCCACTGAGTTAGTCCATCAGTGAATATACTGGAGAGAGGCCCTAAAGAGGCCAAGAACCGGAGGAGATTTGGGAAGTCATGTGGGTCTTTGTAAAGTGATCCCCGGAGCCAAGGACTATCTTGTTAACACCAACGTCCTCTCAGTGACAGAATACTGTTTTTGGCCAGTCGTTTCAGTCATGTTCAGCTTTGTGTGGCCCCATTTGGAGTTCTCTTGCCCAAGACGCTGGAGTGGTTTGCCATTTCCTTCTCCAGCTCATTTGACAGATGAGGAAACTAAAGAAAACAGGGTGAAGGGACACAATTAGTGTCTCAGATCAGATTTGAAATCATGAAGATGAGTCTTCCTGACTCCAGGCTTCATACTTTATCCATTGAGTCACTTAGCCATCCCAACATTATATTACATGACTGCAATCATGGAACACCAGAATCTTGGCAGAGAGCAGCAGAGACACAAGTGATGGGTGCCTGCAGGCTGTATGCTCACGACCAATGACAGCCCATGATCCTGAAGTGGGATTAAAGTCACCTCTGAGTCAGAAAGGGAAAAGTCACAGATAGGGAAAAAGAGGAAAAAAAGATGAGGTGGAAGGGGAGGAAGATGAGGAGGAGGAGGAGGAGGAGACAGAGAGAAGGGAAAAGCTGAGGAAAAGGAA
This sequence comes from Sarcophilus harrisii, assembly GCF_902635505.1. Lineage (NCBI taxonomy): Eukaryota > Metazoa > Chordata > Mammalia > Dasyuromorphia > Dasyuridae > Sarcophilus > Sarcophilus harrisii. The sequence goes on along the minus strand of NC_045426.1, from coordinate 685,370,574 downwards.
AGATTATGCTCAAGCAAGGGTAGTCAGAGAAAGTTTCCTGGAAGAGGTGGAATAAGAGCAATAACCACCTTCAAAGCTAGCAAAGCTCTGCATGTCTCTGAAACCCCTGGAAACCTTTAGCCACTCTATGGGCAGGTACTAGGTTTTCCCATCCCTAAGAAGAAGCAGGTGGAGTTGATGACTTCAGAGGAAGGAGAAAGGGAACTAAGGGAGGAAGGAAGGGGGAGAGGGAGTGAAAGAAGTCTCTTTTAGCTCTAGATCTAAGATCCTATGATCCTGAGCCACTTTAATTCTCTAGCTTCAGTTTCCCCATCTGAAGAGTTTGAATAGATGGTTTCTGAGCTCCCTCCTAGCTCTGGATTCACAAGCCAGAGTCCTCCCTCTAACGATGTCTCAGCCTGGCACCCCTCCATCATGTGCTGACGGTACCTCCCCATTTATCAGGTTGCCTGGGAGACAGGCTCCTTTCCAATTCCCAACAGCATTCTATGTGTTGAGTGGGGTGGGCTTCACCTGAGCTGGCAGGCCCAGAGAGCGCTACCTCCTGGGTGCCCCACTCCCAGGGATCACCTGGGGCTGGGGATGCTGGTGGGAGCCTGGGTCCGGAGGACTGGCTTCTTCTTACACCTCACATCCTGCGGCTTGTGATACACTGGGGAGGTATATAGGAAGATGAACCACATCACTCAAACTGGCTCCTGGACCCCTCTGGGTCTGGTCACAAGCACAGAAGCTTCCCTCCTGCCCCCCAACACAGAGACAGGATATTCCCTTGGTTCTTAATCCCTTTTCTGTCCTAATAGGATCATATTCAATAGGGTGGGGCTTTAGAAGGAGATTAGGGTACTCAGACAGTCTGGGGGAGGTAGAATTCAGATAGAGCAGGGATGCTCCAGCTAAGGTTCATGGATCTAGAGATTTCAGGGGGTCTGGGAACTCTGATGGGAAAATGATCACATCTTTATTTTCATTAGCCTCTTACTTAAATTTAGGATTTCCTTCTATTATTTAAAAATAAGATACTAAAGAAGGAATTCACATTATTTTTTTCATTCATTCATTCATTCATTCATTCATCCGTTCGTTCCTCAGCTTAAGAGCCAAGTCCAAGCAGCTCCTTGTCAGCTCTGCGTATACCTCTGTGTACAAGTGCTATTTCCCCAGTAGAATGTAAACTCCATGAGCCTCAGGATGTGGCCTAGCACCCAGGCACATAGTGGGTGATTTAAAAAAGTTTACAGAAGTAGAAGAATTCATTGTATAAATTCTTGGAGGGAAGAAAAAGCAAGTGAGTCTGAGCAGCATGGTAAGGGGAGCGAATGCCAAATGTAGAAGAGAAGGGAAGAGGGGAGCACCTAACGATGCGCCACATACTGTGCATATCTCATTTGAGAAATTTTTGAGAGATCTGAGAAATGTAATAAAAAGATGCCAAATTTTGGAAAGGGTTCGGGATTTGAAATCTAGCTCTTATGGTAGATGCAATCTTGAGAAAATAATTTCAAATCTTTGGGCCTCCATCTTCTCATATATAAAATGGGGGAAGTTGGCTAGATGGCTTCTAAGGTTCCTCCCAGCTCTAAGTCTGCTACTACTACTTGTGATCTTAGGTAAAGCACTTTCTTTTCCTGGCCTCAGTTTCCTCCTCTGAAAAATGGGAATGTTGGACAAAATAGCCTTCCATCTCTGTTCCTTACTGATTATGGGACCTGGGAGTCATTATTTCCTCATGTATAAAATAAAGGAGATGGATCAGACTACCTCTGAGGTTTCTTCCAGTATTAAATGTGATTTTTTTTTGCTCTGCATAGAACTCTGTTGAGTTGCACAGATACAAACGGGTGATTAATAAGGGACGTTCACGGTGACCCATATAAGCAAAAAAGGCTTTTGATAAATGGCCCTGCGAGATTCTGGGTCAGTGGGTCTGAAGGCAGAGCCTAGAGCAGGGTCATTTATTAGCTGAGGGGAAGGAAGAGGGTGGTGAGCCCTGAAAGAGTCCACAGTCAGCATTTCCTTGATCCGTCAGTGGAGAGGATGAGAGGGGATGAGCTGACCAGTAGCTGTGACATTTACTACCTATGTGAACCTGGGCAACTCAGTTCAACTTCCCGATCTGGAAAATGAACAATATATGTTCTCAAGGACCCTTCCAGCCCTACATCAATGATCTTTTAAGGATCTTACTTAACCTCCAGTGTAACATGATGGGATTGGCCCAGAAGACTTCTCAGGTGACCTAGTTGTAAGCCTATGAACCACTGAGCAGTGGAAAGATGTTTTCCTACCTAGGCTTTGCAAGCAAGGGATTTGAGGCTTACAGGAAATAGGATACTGACCAGAGATAAGAAGCAGAGGGAGGAAACTTGCTCCCCAGGAGGACACACACTTAGGAAGACCCAAAAATGCAAATATTTCGAAAGACAACAGAAAACCATTGCATTTTCTAGAGTGCTTTGAAGTAGGCATGGTATGTTGTATCTGATCTACTTGAATGTAACCACTTCCACCCCACAGAGGTAGCTTCCTTTTAGCAAAAGAAAATGAGGAGGAGAGAATTTAAGTAACTAACTTGTGCAGGGTCTCACAGTTTGAGATGGGAACTGAAAGTCTTCCTGACTCTCAATCCAATCCACTCAGGCCCAAGGCCACAGTGAGAATGGCTTTTCTATTATGTGATAAACCATAATAGACTTAGCGCTTCTCAGCAAGTGATCCAAGACAATTCCAATAGACTTGGGATGGAAAATGCCGTCAGCATCCGATAGAGAACTATGGAGACAGGATGCGGACTGAAGCATCCTATTTTCACCTTTTTGTTTTGTTCTGTTTTTTTCTTTCTTGATGTTTTTCCTTTTGTTCTGATTTTTCTTTTCCAACATGACTAATATGGAAATATGTTAAGAATGAATGTACATGTATAAGCTATCTGAAGTTGCTTCCTCTCTTGGGGAGGGGGAAGGAAAGGGAAGGGATGTGAAGGTTTTCCGGAGGCAGCCTTATTGAAATAAATAATTACTCCAAAATCGCAGCTAGCTGGTAAAAATGCAGACGTTTATTTCTCCTTCCAAATTAGCCCGGTTAGTTGAGGCCTAACTCTCTGCCTGGCTCCAAGAGATCTTTCAGCTTTGTCCTTGGCTTCTGCCTCTGCTTTCTTCAGCCTCCAGCCAGCACCAAGGTAGAAGATGCAATGAATCTCTCTGTACCACCAGTCCGTTCCTAAGCTCCAAGAGCTCCCTCTATTTATATGATCTCCCAAAGGTTAACTCCACCTTCTGGAGAGAGAGGGATTCTGGGTTATCTCCCAGAGTGCTCTCTGGTCCTAAGAACTTCAAGGGAGGTGTGAATTCGGACTAAGCCTTACCCGTGTGAACTCCATTGAGTACTTAGATACTTATGAGCTCTCTAAAGGTGTGAACACAAGCATTGTTCAATCAGTTCCACTTAGTACCTAGTTTCAAGTTCTGGCCCAAAATATCTTCTTCTAAGATCAAATCAACTCCATTGTCTTAACACTTTGTAAAGATTCCAACAAAGGGAAGAAGGTAGAAAGAAAAAAAATGGAACTCAATATCTTACAAAAATGAATGTTGAATAACGATCTTTACATGTAATTGGAAAAAGATGAAATACCATTATATTTTTTTAAAGAGGTATATATTTGTTTTGAGGAAATCTCAGTCTCAAGTGTTGCACACAAACCTGTGGAGGTTCAATGTTTCTAGCTGGAGGTACCCCTATATTCACCCTGTCTCTGCTCTGGGAGAGATGAGAAGGAAGAAAGGACAAATTTGAGTGCAGGGGAAAGAACAATCACTGATTCATCCAGTAACTAATGGCCAAGTGCCTGGAAATCATGCCCCAAGAGAATCAGCTGAAGGAAAGCCAGATACTTATCCACGAGGATAGAATACTCAGGGGTTAAGCAAGATAGCTATCTTACAGTGATGGAAGAGCTATTATGTTCAATCATGTCTAGCTTTCTATGACTCCATTTGGGATTATCCTGGCAGAAACACTGAAGTGGTTTGCCATTTTCTTCTCCAGTTCGTTTTACAGATGAGGAAACTGAGGCAAATAGGGTGAAGTGACTTGCCCAGGGTCACATAACTAGTGAGTATCTGAGACCAGATCTGAATTCAGGAAGAGTCTTCCTAACTTCAGTTTCCATGTTCTGTCCACTCTGCCATGTAAGGAAGAGGGATTAGCCTTCTGCTTGACCCCAGTGGATGGAACAAGAACAATGGGTGGAAAGTGGTCATTTTGGCCTTGATCACTTCCTCCATCATGATTTTTTCCCTATCAGAGTTTTGACCTATGGTGGGTCAGTGTAAGAAATTAAATGGGGATGGGGAATTGAGTTCTGCAGAAGCCACGACACAAGAAGGCCAGCAGACAACACAGAAAAAAATTAGAAACTCAGAAGTGTGTGAAATAGATGTATAATATTATACAATATACCTTATGGCCAAATGTTTAACTCAAGTTGTACAATAAGGTACTGTAAACACCCCATTAAAAAGTTCAGGCTTCTCTGGTACGAGTGGAGAGCCAAATTCTTTTACACAGATTTTTCAGATTGTGGGGGTGCCGCACTCCTAACCCCCCCATGTTGGAAGGGATAATTGTATAAACTTTTTGCGAGCAGGGACTGTGTTCAGTGCCCTCAGCATGATCCATGCCTTCTATATAGTAGATACTGAATAACCGAGATAAAACACTGAAGTCAGGCTCTAGCCTTGGCTTGGCAGTTAAATGGTTGCATTACATTAGACGTGACACTTCCCCATTCGATTACTTCCTCTATAAAAGGAGAAAGAGGTTACCCAATGGAGAGAGTGCTGATCCAAAGTCAGGAAGCCCCAAGTTCAAATCCAACCTCAGATACATAGTAGCTGTATGATCCTAGAAGAGCCGCTTAACTTCTGACTCAGTTTCCTCAACTGAAAAATGGGTGTAATAATAGCATCTACCTCCCAGGATGGTTGTAAGAAACAAATGAGATAATATTTGTAAAAGTTCTTAGCACTGTATTTCCCTTATATAAATTCTGAGAATTATAACGACTACAAATAGCTACAATTGCTAATATTTATACTACTAGCATTACTAGCGTTCCTTTACAATTCTATTTGTCCATTCCTTCCAGGGTAATAAAGCCACAGCTGTTCTATGGTCTGGGGCTGGCCAGGGTGGCAATGGTCTCCTGGATGTGTCCTAGCCTGAGTAGGGAGACGCATGGGGTGGCCGGGGGCTGTTGCATGGAACCCCTCACAACAGAGCATCCTAGCTAATGGCAGACCACGGCTATGGGGGTTCCCAAACCATCCAGCAGGAGCTTTAAGATGTGGAAGGAAGCAAAACCATCTGGTGGGACCTGAATTATTCAGCATGGAGCAGGCTCAGGAAATCCTCGGGCTGGGAAATAAGGGCAGGTCTGAGGGAGTGGAAAAGCCAGCCTTGGGAACAATGGTCTCCGCAGCCTCTCCTGCCTGGAAGATGGAGCCGGTCCCCCATCTGCTGGGCCAAACAAGAAGCTCCTGGGGGGCTGGCCCTTTGCCGCTGGGCTGGTTTTCGCTTGCTTTTTCATTCACTTGCCTCAGATCTTCCCTCGGCGGGGCCAGAGACACCACTTCCTACCCTTCTCAGTACTGAAGGCGGCCACATCACCAGAGCCTCCATTGGGCTTTTAACTTTTCAAATCCCTCCCTGTGGCCTGCCTTCTCCTGCAAAATCTAGATAAGGAAACTAATCTACCCATGAAATGGCAGGTCCCCATCTGCCTCTATTGGGAGAAAAGTGTCCCCTCTCCCTGACCCCCACTAGAGGGGGACCCCAGGGGTCCCAGGAACAGGATCCTCTTGAGCCGCGGCCACCTGAGCGCGGGCAGGGGGGGGCCGCTGAGCAGGGGGGCCGCCGCTGAGCGGGAGGGCAGCAGTGACCAAGCCCAGCAACAGCTGAGCTCGGGGAACATCTGGTTCTTTTCTCACAGCAGCCACAGGCGGCCAGACTTGGCCGCAGACACCAAGAGGCTGTTCCTGGCTGGGAACAAGAGGCAGCTTGGGGACAAACAGCAAAGGATGGCAGCAGCCGGCCCTGGCAGGCCGCTGCCAAATGGCCACATGAGGAGGCCCTGGCCACCAAAGCTGCTTCCCTGTCTCCGAGATGGACACCAACGGCTGCGGCTCCTCCCGCGGGGCTGCCAAGGTGATTCCTGGCATTGTTCCTTCTTGTTCGAAGCCCCCTCCCATCCCAGGAGCAACCTAACCTATGTTCCAGCTTAATGGGCTATGAAATAGGAACCTACTAAGTGGATTCTCTGCTGGAAGCTAGCTGAGGAGGAGCCCTCAGAGCCCAGATGGGAAGAAACTTAGCTCATTGATTAAAAGGACCACTAATGCTTTTCTCCTGGCTTAGCACAGTCTGGTACAGTAAACAGTGAACACTTAATTAATGCTTGCTGACCTGGCTTTCTCCACCACTCCCCAGGGTGGGAGCAGTGCTGGCTTTTTCTTCTCTGTCCAATAGGAGAGGGGCCCACCTCTCAGGACCCCAGAGCCCATAAGACAGAGTCCTCTGCCCAGAGAACATCTGGCCAGTGTTAATGACAGGGATCATCCTGGAAATACCCACGTGCACTCTTCTTTAGGGATCATCTCCCGCATTAAAATAAAAGCTTCATGAGGGCAGCAATTGTCTTGTTTTGACTATTTTTATCACCAGCACTTAACACAGTTCTTATAAGAGTTTTAGAAATGTTCTTCCTCCCTCTTTCCTTCCTTCCTTTCTTTTTCTTCCCTCGCTTCTTCTCTCCTTCTTTCTTTTCTTCCTTCCTCTCTTCTTCACCCTTTCCTTCCCTCCTTCCTCATTTATTTCCTTTCTCCTTCCTCATTTGTTTCCTTCCTTTTTTCCTTCCCTTCCTTTTTCCTCCCTTACTTCTCCTCTCCTTTCTTTTCTTCCTTCCCTCTCTTCCTCTGTCTTTCCTCCTTCTGCTGGACTCCCAGGCTACTCTCAAATCAGTGACAGAAAGTCCAGAAGAATTAATTAATGGCCCTTTTCAAGAAAGAATCACAGGATTTTAAAGTTGGACCTTAGATAGCAACCCAGCTGTGATACTTAGTACCGGTGTGATCTTGAGCATGTTACTTCCCCTTGATGAGCCTCAGTTTCCTTATCCATAAAATGGGGGGATGGAGTATGAACTAAACTTGGAGCACTCTGACAGCACTTCAACTATTATTTTAGTCCAATGTTCTCATTTTACAGAAAAGCAAACAGAGGCCCAGGAGGGAAAGTGATTTTTCCCCAAATCTGCAAAGAAAACAGCAAGAAGCAGAGCTTAGGAGAAGAACCCATTTCTCCTATCAGCCTGGAACCCTTCTCATATGGCCTCTCCCAGTAAATCAGGAGGTTCCTTCAATTAGCAAGCTCCCCAGCACAGGGTAGTGACCACCTTGTGCATACAACAGGTGCTGAATAAGTAGTTGTTGGGACCTTGAGTGTAGGCCTGATTCTTAAAAAAGAATGGGAAGAAAAGGACTTTGATGGGGTGGTGAGGGAACCAATGGGGTATGGGAGAAGGGAAGCTACTGGACTTCAAGTCCTCAGGAGTGTCCTCATTTGTATAAGGGGATAAACAGATATTAAACACCTACTGTATGCTAGGCACTAGAAATACAAAGACATAAAAAAGGGGAATCTTCCCCCAAACCTCTCTTCAAGTACTTTATGTTCTAGGAGGCAGCCAGGTGGCTCAGTAGCTAAGAGTGCCAAACCTGAAATCAAGAAAAATTAAGTTCAAATCTAGCTTTGGGCACTTACTAGCTAGTCACTCCACCCAGTCCGCCTCAGTATCCTTATCTGTAAAATGATCTTGAGAAGGAAATGACAAACCAGTCCAGTAACTTTGCCCAGAAAACCCCAAATGGAGTTGGGGAGTTTAGGGAGGAAGAGAGGATACTGACTGTTAGGGGAACATAAGAGAAAGTGAACCTTAAGATGACTGAAGGAAGCCAGGGATCACAAGGGGCAGAAGGAGAAGGAAGGCAGAAGGGCAGGGGGCAGAGCACTGGCACAGGATGGGCCATGGAGCATCACGGCTGAAGAACAGCAGGGTCAGTTTGGCTGAATCATAAAGGGGAGGATGGGGCAACATGGGCTATTTTTAGGAACCAGCTATACCACAAAATCCTGGTGGGAGTTTGGTGGATCCAGAGAAGAACAAAAATGAGAAGGATTAAAACTGGCTAAATATGATCCAATTGAACCAACATTTATTAGTTCAACAGGGAATACTGGAAATGGACTCGTCAGAAGATGGCAAGAAGTTGTGAGAGTTTGGGTATATCCTTACCTCAGTTTCCTCATCCAAAAAATGGGTCTATTTGCTCTAGGAACACTTAACACAGTGCCTGACAAGGTTAGCTGACTGCTATCGACACCTTTGCACAGACTCTGGCACATAGTAGGCATTTAATGTTGCCTGCTATAGATGCTTTTGTACATAGTTGTTTGTACATAATTAATGTTAGTTGATTGCTATCGACACCTTTGAATATAGTTTGCTCATGCAGAGACTGACACATAGTAGGCTTATTAATTGTTAACCGATACATCACCAAGTTGTCGCGAGGGTCAAATGAGATCATTGCTCGAAATGCTTTGAAAATCTTAAAAGTCGCACACACACACACACTCAGCAGAGACAACATGATGTAGCCGGCAGGGTCCTGCACCGGTCATCACGGAGACCAGGCTTCACACCCCATGCAAAATGCTGACTAGTTGTGACTCTATGCCTCAGTTTCTGCATCCAAGAAATCAAGGGTTTGACTCCTAAGGCTTTTTCTATTTTTCTATTTTCTTTTCTTTTTCTATTTTAAAATCTGGGATTCGCAATGATCCCTGTGCTTCGTCCCCCCATCAGCATTTATTAAATACCAACTCTGTGCCCAAGCACCGGAGTAAATGTTGGGGACACACAGAAGGGCAAAAGCCGGTCTCTGCCCTTGAGAAACCACAGCCTAAGCGGGGAGACGCCTGCCACCCACTACGGACACACAGGACAGAGAGAGGAGGGAATAGAGAAGTCCTCAGAAAGAAGGGGGGCGCTGGCGATCAAGGAACTGCTCAAAAGACCCCTGGTACGGTGGTTAGAGCACTGGGCCTAGAATCAGGAAGACCCGAGTTCAAATGCAGCCTTAGACACATACTTGCCACGTGATCCTGAGCATGTCACTTAACCTGTTAGCCTCAGTTTCCTCATCTGTAAAATGGGGATAATAATAGCATCTTCCTCCCTGGATGGAAGGAGATAACAATTGTAAAAAGAGAGCTATATAAAAGTTCGTGCTGATGATGATGATGTGACTGGAGAGAGAAGTACAGGATGCATACAAAAATGACACAAGGTGGAACATGATCCTGCTTGAGGAGAGGCAAGTCTCGGGAGTCTGGAAGCCCCGCATGTGGATTCTCGGGGGTGACCTGGGACAAAGTACTTCCCCTCTTGAGTTCCCCCCTTGTCTGTAAAACAGGGAGGCTAATGATAACTACAACAGGTGATCTCAGAGTTGCAAGGCTCAGGGAAAGGCCTTTTTTGATATAGAAAATAGCAACCAATTTCACACGTATCTTCTCAGTGGGGGAGGAGAGGAGGGAGGGAGGGAGATAGTGGGGAACTCAAAGCTTTAAAGTTTTAAAAACAAATATAAAAAATTGTTTTACACCTAACGAGGAATGAAATGGGGGGGGTGCATGTGTGTGTGGGGGGGCATGTACACAAAAATCCCCCCCCAAACAGCAAAAGAAAACAGAAACTGGCCATAATGTCTCTGGTCATCCGCAGCCCTGAGAGTCGCTACCCTCCCAGCCGGCGCTTTCAAGTTCCTCCTCCTCTGAGGTCTGGGGTCGAGACCAGGAACTGGCCGTGGAGCAGAAGCTGATGCTGGAAGGGAGGGGCTCTCGGATCCATCCCCTCAGTCAGCAGAGCTGGCAGGCCTCCCTCACAATCTCCCCCGCCCCCAGTGAGACCCTTTCTCTGCTCTGGCAGGCGGGGAGCATGGGGGGAACAGATGCTCCCCTGCCCCTGAGGGCCGGTGAGTCAGGCTGGCAGATGGGACTCGGGTGAGCGGCGGGAGGCCGTGGAGCTGAGGCCCGACCTATGTGGCCATGGAGGAGAGGGGGCTGTGGAGGAGATGTCACAGCGGGGAGGGAGGGAGGACATCAGCGCAGGCCTGGGGAGGACGCTGGTCCTCCAACAAGCCGGCCTCTAACTGAGAGGGGCCGAGAATGTGAGATTGGGGGGGTGGGGGGCAGGAAATCCTGTGAGAGAAGGGGCCCCTGAGAAGCTGAGATCCCAGCCAGCCCCTCATGCCACCCCCCACTCAAGGCCTGGAGGCTCACATCTGTCTCCTCCACACCCAGGAGCACCTGGGCTCCCGTCTGCTCCCTCTTCCAAAGAGGATATGTTTACATTTTCAAAAACCCAGAAAGATAAACAAGCTCCCTTGCAGACCAAATTCTCCCTGTTTTCCTACCTCTGTACTCCAAAAGACCTGGAAGCTGGACCCGGATTAAAAAATAAACACTCTGTTCCCGAACTCCCTCATCCATCCATTCATGCAATTACAAAGGAAAGGTAATAAGTCAGGCAAGGGGAAAGAAAAAGAACTGCCAGTCCGAGGAGCCAGGCTGCCCGAGCCTTTCCCCCCTGCACACACTGGGTGACCCTGAACCACTGACTTCCCTTCTCCGGGCCTCAGTTTCCCTGATCTGTAAATTAAGAGGATTTGACTTTATGAATCTCAGCAAGTTTGTGATCCCAGTTCCTGGAAAACTGCTCCCTTGGGGCGCGGCTCCGCAATGCCCAGGACCAGCAATGGCATAGACAGACTAGTGGACGTGTCCATGTGTGTTGGGTCTGGGGCGCAGGTTGGGGCTGCCCTGGAAGGAGGCAGGGGGTCCTGGGGGCCTTGTCTGAGACCTACCCGCCCTGGCCAGCGTGAAACCCACAGGCCCTTCTCACAATCACCTTTTGTTTCTTTTTTCCTTGCTGAGACAATTGGGGTTAAGTGACTTGCCCAGGGTCCCACAGCCCAGGAAGTGTCAAGTGTGTGAGACCAGATTTGAACCCAGGGCCTCCCGACTTCAGGGCTGGGGCAGCATCCACTGCGAGAATCATGCTTTTAAATAACAGAAAATGCTCATTTTCAATGAGGGGTGAATACAAATAAAGATGTCATTAATCCCGCTCCCTCCCATTCAAGCTCAGCTTCCTTGCCGTGCAGACTCATACACACACATGAGCCCGAGGTCAGTAACCCTGACGTGGAGGGCGCTGAATAGGGGTTTAATGGGCACTCGCCGACTGACTGAATAACTGGCTGGATAAAGGAGGAAGGAGAAATGCTAACATCAGCCTTATTGAGGAAAGAGTCCAAGGCGGGTCTGGCTCCCTGTTATAACTGAGGCTTTCTAAGCCATCTTGGGCAAGTCACCTGCCAGCATGAATGACCTTGAAGGCCCCGCTCCAACTCTGACATGCTGTGACTGAGTGATGCCTGTGACTGACTCCGGGATGGGGGAGAAAGGAGGGGCACTGTAGTCTCTGCCAGGGGCACCCGGCAGCACTGGGGCGGGGGGCTCTGGTCCCGGCAGTGTGGGGGGGTCAGCAGAGAGGGCCCGGGGGGAGCCGCTGGAGGCCCACTCCTGCTTCCCACCCCCAGGTGGGAGTGAGCTAAGGGGGGGCGGGCACAAGGGCCCAGCTGAGGCGCCAAGGCGCAAACTGTCCGTGGGCGGCTTTGGTGGGGGAGCGAGGGAAAGGCAAGAAAAAGCGGGGGTGTCAGAGTGTGTGGGGGGGGGGGGAGAGGGGGGCTTAGTCATCCTTACACTGGTACAGTTCCCTTCTAGGGAGTCTGGCCACTCTTCCTCCGGCAGGGCCCGCAGCTATTTTGGGCAACACCCCCCCCCCCCCCCCCAGCCCTCACTCTCCTGCGGATCTGATGAGGTCCCAGTCAGCTGAGGACAGGAAGTGGGTTGTGGGGGTGGGGCACTGGGCAATGCGGGGCGGTCTCCGGCCCCCCCTCCCCGGCAAACACCGGCCTAGGCAACAAGGATGTAAAGAAAGAGCCTGCCCTCAAGAAGCTCACAGTCTATGGGGGAAATAACCACACAAACAAGATGGAGACGGGGCAAAGGAGAGAATTTAGAGGGAAGCCGCCGGCTCTGAGCAAGGGGCCTTGAGGAGGGTGGGATTCCAGCAGGGACTTGTAGGGAGTCAGGAAAACCAGGAGAGGAGGAGGGGGAGGAGGGAAGGGGGAAGGAGGGAGGAGGGATGGAAAAAAGGGGGAGAGAGAAAGGAGAGGAAAGTAAGGAGGACCAGACCTGAAGGCCGGCCAGCAAGGATGTTCAAATCAGAGAGAGTGTGGCCGCTGGGACATACAAAGTGCATACTCAGAGGGGGACAAGAAGAAGAAAGAGCAAGAACAGGATGGGGGAAAAAGGGCAAAATCACTCCCTCACACATGCACAAACGCACACAGTAATTCTAGTTAATATTGATTAAGCCCCTGTAATGTGCCAAGCATTTTGCTGAGAGCTTTACAAACATCCTCTCCTCTATTCCTCCCAACCACCTTGGACAGTAGCTGCTGCCATTATCTCTATTTCACAAAGGACAGAACTGAGGCAGAGACTGAATGACTCGCCCAGTGTCCGAGGCTACATCTGAACTCAGCCATTCCTGACTCTGGGCCCCAGACCGCATCCCTGCCACCTCGGTGCTCCTCTGCTTCTCCTCTGTCTCGTGTCTGCCTCTTTCCTTCCCTTCAGAGATCTCTCAATCAAGAGGGAGACAGACATAAATACATGGGACTCCCCCCTTTCCCTTGATTTATTCTGACTATACTCTGAGGGGCACAAGTTGTCTCCTCTGACAGATTGTAAGCACCCAGAGATCAGGGACCTTGTACCCCCAGTGCCCCCCACAGTGCCCGGCTTACAGGAGGCTTAAAAATAGGCGCCAATGATGGCTCGATTGGAAATGAATTATAATAACCTTGATGACAGACCACAGCTGAAACTAGAGCAACTCACAAGATCCCAGATTCTGGACATTGGGAGGGGCCAGGCGGTCACTCGGTCCCAGCCGCAGCAGAAGGGGACCCCGACTGAACAGCCGTCGCACAAGTGGCCAGAAGCCTTCAGGGAGGGATGGCCATTCCCCCCCCCCCAGAGTCCACCCGCTCTTCCTTTGGGTACCTCTAATTATTATTAAGTCCCCCCTTCCCCCCAAACGCCTCCTCCGTATCCAACCCAAATTTACCTCCGCAGGCATCAGCCAGAGCAGTTGGTTCTGCCTTCTGGGGCCAAACAAACAAGGCTGATGCCTCTCACACGTGACATCGTTTATTCATTCGTTCAGCAAACACTTGACTAAGTGATGAAGAACAAACTTTGATTCCCAGCCTGGTGGGCCCGTGGCTCTAGTTTTCCTCTCTCTATGGACCACAGAGCAGCGCTGCGGGATAACTGAACTGAGAGAAAAGTCGGAGGCCGGCTCCTGCCGTGGGTGCAAGGTCCCCAGTCTCCCTCAATCTTCCTGGGGGATACCCAGGCTTCCAGGAGGAGGGAGGAATCCCCGTGAGTGGGACCCTCAGGGAAGCAAGGGAGGGGTCCTGGGCCGGGACCCCGCGTGCCGAGGAAGAGAAGGCCCGACTCTGGGCAGGGCAGGCCCTTCCTCTGTGGTTCTCTGCCTTCGGCCCCCCCAGGCTCACTGCCAAACATCCCCCTGCTCCTCATGAGGGATTCTGCCACATCTGACCCGACCCCCGAGTCCCATCCACTCCCACAGGTAGCATCGGCTCCCATAACGAGATCTAACTAATTGGCAGAGACTTCATTAAAGCCAAAGAAGCCCTTGGAGCCTCATTTGGTGGCCAGTTTATTAGGCTTCTCTCAGAAAGACCGCGTGAGGGACAGTAATGGGCACCCAAAGAGACAGAGATGGATGGCCCAGGAGGCAGGCTGCCGGCTGGTGTGGGGGGAAGGTCAGCAAAGGGGCTGGCCGCGGCACAGGCGCAGACCAAACTCAGCAACTCATCTCTGCATCCCAAGCGCGAATTTCCTCGGTATGCTCATCTGGGAAATGGGGGAAAGGAGTCCTCAAGTCCCTCCAAGGGTTGGAGGAGGAGAGAGAGGAGGGCCCTCCTTAGCGTTGTTAATTATGGATCACCCCTCGCCCGGCTTCGGGCTCGGCCCTTCCGCCTGCAGCTCCCAACTCCCCTTGAGAGCATCAAACAAGGTCATGGGTGGGGGAGCACTCGGAAGGGCAGGCAGGGCTGAAGGACCTTGTGCCATCAGCCCTAAGTGTCCGGCTCTGCACAAGAGGCTTCTCGGAGAATCTGCTCTGCTTCTCCTGCCATCGTGAGGGAGATGCTCATTTGGAAGCTGAAAGCACAGACGGCCTCCCTCCAGCGCCTTGCATCCCTACTCCCCTCCCTCCCCCATGATTCCTGGAGCATCTCCTGGACGTTGCAGTGATTTCTGTGATTCCTATGAGCCGCCGCGGCAGCAGCACACAGTTAAAAGAAGAGAGGTTTCAGGGGGCAAGGATCACGGGGTTCAATCTCACCTCCGCCAATCCTGCAGGACCTTGGGCCGAGACCCTGCCGCGGCTCCATTCTCCTCATCTGTTCCGCCCCCTCTCCAGTTCTAGATCTGCTTTGAGGCCTATTAATTCAAGGGTCCTTGACCTTTCTGTATGTGTCTGGATCCCTCTGACAAAACAGTGAAGCCGAGGACCCCTTCTCACAACAGTTTTTAAGGGAATAAATTAAAATACAAAGGACTGCAAAGGAAACTGAGCCTATTGAATTAAAGATATTCTTTTTCCATCCACACTCACGAACCCCTTGAAATTTTCCCACAGACTTTTTGGGGGGCTCTGAGGAGTGCAGATGAATAACTCTGATAGAATCTGTTCTTATCAAGAAAAGCAATCATTTTATAGGGGAAATTATGCAGCAGGGTCTTGGGGGAGGCCGAATTTGTCTAACGTGAAATCCAGCAACGGAGGATGTTCACACAGCAGAGTCTAGGGAGGGGAAGGATGGGAACAGAGAGACCTTTATCCCTAATCTTTCAGGGTGCAAATGGAAGGAGTGGAAAGGAAAGAGAGGGATCATGGCAGGAGGGGCCATTGAGCCCGATCCTCACCTAAAGGGACCCCTTTCTCTAACATATCCAACAACCGGCTTCTGCTGGGGCTCCTGTGCCTTTTGCCTTTTTGTTTTTTTGTATCCCCAGAGTTTAACAAATGCCTGCTACTTCTAGCCAGTTTTCATTGGCAGATAACTCTAAATCAGTCTCTACTGCAGCTCCTGTCACTCCTACATCTGTCCTTCAGGGCCAGAACAGAACAAGTCCGATCCCTTCTCCATCTTTCATATACTTGAAGGCAGCTGTCCAATGAGATATATTTGTAAAGTGCTTAGCACAGTGCCTGGTGTACAGTTAGGGCCTAATAAATGCACATTCCCTTTCCTCGCATCCCCTCCCCTCCCCCAAGTCTTTTCCTCCAGTTCTTCAACCAATTCTCATATGATACGAACTCAAGGTCCTTCAGCATCCTAATTGTTCAGGAGAATAGACACACTTCCCGGCCTAATGATGTCCTTCTTTAAACTGAGGTGTTCAGAATTCAAAATAACATCACAGAGGTCTGGAAAAGGACCCGAGTGCAGCGGGATTGTCCCTTCCGATTGCTTACACATCAGCGCAGCCTCTGGTGCCTTCCAAAGCTCCATCTGAGGAGGGTGCCCAGGGCATCCATCTTTTCACTATCCAGCACAGAAGCTCCTGGATAGCAGAAAATGGGATTTTCTTATCTGTCATCTCAGGTTTAGCACAATGCCCAGCCCACAGTAAGTGTCTGATAAATGTCTGCTGACTGACTCCCGGCTAGGACTAAGAGAATTCTAAAATGTCCGAGACTTTGGCCAAAGGAAGGAGGTGGGGGCTCCAGGACTAGAACCCAGCCCTCTCGCTGCCAGGGCTTCCTGCCTTGCTACCTATCCCAGCTTCCTGCAGCCATCCTGGTAACAGGAGCCAAGATGCCCAGCCAGAAAGTGCAGCCATGCTCATGGAGCCCAGTGAGTGCCAGGGAAGGAAGATCCTGCTCCTAGATCCCTCACAGGCCAAGGTGGCTGGAGCTCTCAGGGCCAAGCCTGTGACTCCCTGCTGCTGAGAGGAATCACCAGAACTGGCTCCCAAAAGGCCTGGTTCTGAATCCTGGCTCCTGGAGGGCAGCGTCTGTTTTTTGCTTATTTTATATCTCTGGTGCTTAGCACACAGTCGGCATTTAATAAACGCTCTTTGATGTGATTGATTTGCCATTAGACATGACTGAATGACAACTGAACAACAAAAAAACTTAGCAAATAAGATAATATAAATATTTAGTACAATGCCTGACACATAGTAGGTGCTTAATAAATGCTTATTTGGGGCAACCAGATGGCACAATGGATAGAGCACTGGTTCCAAAGTCAGGAGGACCCGAGTTCAAATCTGGTCTCAGATTTAATATTTCTTAGCTCTATGACCCTGGACAATTGCCTTAGCAAACAAACAAACAAATAAATAAATGCTTATTTCCTTCTCAACCAGAGGGCTGGAAAGCTCCTTCCAATGGAAATCTCAAGGTGCTTGTTTTCTAGGACTTTCCTTCTAGGGTATAGTCACTGGTTCCAAGACCAAGAGAAAAGAAAAAATCCTAAACCATCTATATCTCTGAAGGGCCTAACATCATCATTATCATGATCATCACAAAACAACAACGATAATTATAATAACTTGTTCTTTTGGTTTAGAATTTGGTTAAATTTGGCATTTAAACACAGATGAACTCCAGGATCCTAAAAAAATTGCTCTGGTTCTTTTGGAGGACTCTGAGGAAAAGGAAGGAGGCAGGAAGGCCCATTTATCTCACTGCCCACTCAATCATCCACCACTGAGAAGAAAGGAAGGAAATACCAGAGGGAGCTGACGGGAGGAAGACACAAGCCTGGGCCCTGAGGAGCACCAAAGGATTTATATTTCGCTTTAAGGTTTGCAAAGAACTTTATATATGATAAATAGCTAACGTGGGGCAATGGATAGAGCACTGGTCCTGGAGTTCAAACCCAGTCTCAGACATTTCCTAGCTGTTTGTTATCAGATATTATTGTAAAGAAAAAAAATATGTATACAATACATGTTATATATGCACATAATACATAAATACATAGAGAAAAATGGTAAATAACACAAATTAGATAAAATCTGTGCTCATGTTTTAGACAATTCCAAAAGGGCGCGGCCTTTATTTGGCCTAATATGGCACAAGGCCATGATGCTGTAAGTCCCATGGCTCACACGGGCGGTGTCTGAGGTGGGCCGTGCAGAAAGGGCAGACTGGCAGATGGAGGATGCGAGTTTTGAGCTGTAGTACCTGCATGGTGAGCCTCTGGGAGAAGGACCACCGACCTGTCTCAGGAGGGATGAACAGAGCAAGACCAGAAAGCCAAAAGGAGATGAAAGCTTTCCTGTCGATCATCACTGGGATCAAGACTAGGAATGGCAGTTTTGTTTCTAGCCTGGAGGAAATAGGGAGAATCAATCTCCCCAAAAAAGGGCAAGAACAGATCAGGCAGAACTAAGTAGACAAACACAGAGAGGAGAAAAGGACAGGACTGGAGTGGGGAACTATGGGTGGTCTAATTTAGGTGGATGGCAAATGAAGTGGGGGGAACAGGATTTGGGTCCAAATTGTCAGATTCTAATGTAATCTCCATTTTATAAGCAAATGAGAGCTACCAGGATGAGTAAGAGATCGACCCACTGCCATGGGCTGAGTCCAGATGCTTCCCCCATAGGGAGTGGTGATTAAGTGACTGAGGTCAGAAAAATCAAAGAATATTGCATGTGCTGAACAGCCTGGACTGTAGGGAAGTTTTCCCCTTATTTACATCAAGCTTAAATCTGTCTCTCGGATGCTCTTCCCCACCATGCACTGGTTCTGAACTCCAGGGCAAAGCAGGACATCCCCATGACAGCTCTGCAGATGTTGGGAGACAGAGCTCGTCCCCGTGCTCAGCCTCTCCTCCTTCAGGCTCACCATCCCCCAGCCCGTTAGCTGATGCTGGGATGACAGAGTTATGGCACGTGACCCTGTCCTCTGGACGCTGTCCAAATTATCAATGTTCTTCCCTGAAATGCGCTGCCCCAAACCGTGTGCCCCGCCAGGATCATGCCCCCAGACTGGGGACTAGGGGAATGTCAGCTCCTTTTCTTCCTCCCTCTTGGAAACCTTTTTACAAGGAGGGCCGCTTTGAGAAACAGTGGGTTCCCACCCCATTGGAGATCTCCAAGCAAAAGCTGGATGACCATTTGCTGGGGATGTGGCAAAGAAGAGGGAACACTAAACAGAAAAGACAAACATTTCTTGTATTTGCTCCCGATAACAACAGGTGCCATTATTCTCCCTAATTTACAGATGAGGAAACTAAGGCTCAAGATCACAAGGCAGGTAAGGACAAAATCAGGTCATTCTGACCCCTGAGTTTGGTGCTCTGACATTGAGGGACTGGTATCCCAGCCAATAGATTCTGTCACACTCCCAATCTAATCAAAGCAGAAGTTCAAACAAAGGCAAAGAGAAAGGCCGGCTCACAACGTCCTCGCCTCAGGGCCACTAAGAGGGAACAGGCTGTTTTAGAATCATTATTGTTTGTCATCATTTTGTTCTCATCTTTTCTAATAAAACGGGTAAGTTGCTATCCTGCTATTAGTCTTGTCTGGTTTGTATTCATGGCCTGGGGACAGCTGGGTGGTGCAGTGGATAGAGCACCCAGTCTGGAGTCAGAAGAACCTGAGTTGAAATCTAGCCTCAGACCCTCACCAGGTGTGTGACCCTGGACAGGTTTTGCCTCAGTTTCCTCATCTGTAAAATAAGTCAGAGAAGGCAATGGCAAACTTCTCCAGTGTCTTTGCCAAGAAAATCCCAGTTGGGATTGTGAAGATTCAGATATGATCCAAAAACGACCAAACAACCGCCACAAAATTCATACACTATGACTCAGGTTAAGAATAACGGATTGTACATAGAAATAAGAGTGCTGGCAAGTTAGCTCATTCTCTGTAGGCTCACATAAATCTCCAACACAAGGGAAATAGTCCTTCAAGCGTACCGACAAGGACAACACAGACCCATCTTGTATCCTACGAGGTTTCCTGATCTTCCTTCCACCAGGTCTCGATATTTTGAAATCTTTTCATTCTACAAAGCTAAGAGATCGTGAGTGTTAGGTAAGGTGATAACGATCGTTATAATGATGATTTTTAATGAGTGCTCTTTCTTTCACTTATTAATCATTGCTAAAAGTCACAATAGCATTTATATGCCTGCAGCTAAAACACTTACTAGCTGGACAAACTCCCGCAAGTCCCCAAAACTTGATTTCCTCATTTGTAAAATGGGGAAAATAATAGCACTTAACTCACAGAATCGTTTTAAGAATTAAATGGCACAATTCCTATGGCAATAATTCCATCTACATCCAGAGAGAGGCCTATTTGGGGGCTGAAAGTGCATTTCACCTTTTTTGTTGTTGTTTGCTTGCTTGATTTTTTTCTCTCATCTTTGTTTCTTTTTTGATCTGATTTTTCTTGTGCAGAATGATAAATGTGGAAATATGTAGCAGAAATGCACATATTTAATCTATTTCTAATTGCTGTCTAGGGGAAGGGGAAGGTGGGAAGGGAGGGAGAAAAATGTGGAGCACAGAATTGTGCAAGGGTGAATATTGAAAATTATTTCTGCATGTATTGTGAAAAATAAAAAGCTATTATTAAAAAAGAATCAAATGGCATAGCATGTACAAGAGTACTCATTATTATTATTATACACTAAGTTTGCGAAGCACTTTACAAATATAATCTGTTCTTTGTGGCTCAAAATAAGATACTGTATTTGTAAAGTGCTTAGCACAGGGACTGACTAGTAGGTGCTATATAAATGCTTATTATATTTCCTTCCCTTCATTTTCTTTTATTTTTTTCAAATTAATTTTTTTTTTGTAAAGCAATTGGGGTCACGTGCTAGTTTAGTATTTGAGGCCATATTTGAACTCAGGTCCTCCTGATTCCAGAGACAGTGACATCTAGTTGCCCTTTGTATTTCCTTCTCACCTCTCAGATGGCAAAAATGACATTAGATGAAGAGGAAGATGATATTGCTGATGCTTAAAGAGAAGTGACCCCCAGGACCATTTGGTGGCTGTATCAAGGGAGGATTCCCTCAGTGTGGAGGCTGAACTCCATCAGGGCTGAGGATCTTGCCTCTGGGGATGTCCCTATCCCCGCCATTATTCTTTTCTCTTTAATGTTTCTCAGACTATTTCTCAGGTGGGGGAAATAACGGCTTTCTGTAGCTGAATAAAAGCACTGTGGCTGAGAATGATGTGTTTCTGGCGCTGTCTCACAGAGACTACGTTGGTCCTAAATCTGATGTGCCCCTTAAGGGGAGTCTTGTCAATGTCTGATGGCAGTGACCTGGTCCCAAATTGCCATCATAAATCCCTCTGCACAAACAAATCTGAATGACTCAGTCATTCACATGCTCCTCCATCAACAGGCTGTCCCGGTTAAATTCATGTAGCTGTCCCCCACAGAGGGTCTTTTGATTCCACTCTTGGATCATGGACATCTGGTGGGTTCCATCCAGAAGTAAAACACTTTTGCTTATATTTGGCAAATCCAAGAGCATTTCCCTATAATTAGTTTTATGGCTGGGCAACTAAGATAGATAACAGTGGATAGAGCGTCAGGGTCTGGAGGATCTAAGTTCAAATCTGGTCTCAGATACTTGCTAGCTATGTGACCTGGGCAAGTCACTTCACTCTGTTTGCCTCAGTTTCCCTATCTATAAAATGAACCAGAAAAGGAAATGGCAAACCAGCCCTGTATTCCTGCCTGTGATCCCCAAATGGGATCACAAAGAACGGGGCAAGACTGAAATGGACAACAGCAAAGTCTTCTTGCTCAAATGAATTGCTGTCTGCTTGTTCCAAATGCACTCTTATTATCTATATGTGTGTAAGGAAGGTGGGCACTTCTAGGTGTGATAAGGTTAAAACCCACACTGGACTGAAATTTAGAAGAAGAAATTCTTGTCCTCCCTTTGCCTCCGAGTTGCTGTGAAAAATCACAAATTCAAATCAGGGGGACAGAATCCAGCCCCACCTCCGTCCCAAGGCTTATCTGATGAGGCCTGATGGGACAAGCGGCAAGAGCATAAAGTGTCCACCACAAGAAATCCTGGCAAACGTGACATAATCATGGAAAGAAGGCAGGAAGCAGCTCTGCCAGGGAGGGGCGGACTGCTGGCTGCCAAGCCGGAGGACCTGAGATTGATTAAAGCCGAGTAGCCTTCAATGCAGCCACAAAACCATTTATTAAGCACCTACTCTCCGTGAGGTTATGCTGTGGTTGGCTTAGAAAGAAGGAGAGGAGGAGAGGGAAAAAGGAAGGAGAGGGAGTGGAGGAAGAGAAAGAAAAGAGAAAGAATGAAGAAATAAAAGAGAAAGAATGAAGAAAGAAAGAAAGGAGGAAGGGAGGCAAGAAAGGAAGAAAGGAGAGAGGGAAAAGGGAGGCAGGAAGGAAAAAAGGAGGGAAGGAAAGAGGGAGGAAGGGAAAGAGAGGGAAGAAGGTGGGGAGGGAGGGAAGGAAAGAGGAAGAGAGGAAAAAAGGGAGGGGGAAGAAGAGAAGGAAGGTGGGGAGGAAGGAAGAGAGGGAAGGAAGTTGGAAGGGAGGAAGAAAGGGAAGAAAAGAGGGAGGGAGAGAAGAAAGGAGGGAAAGAGAGTGGAAAGGAGAGAAGGGAGGGAAGGAGGCAAGGAGAGAGGAAGGGAGGAAGGCCGGGAGGGAGGGAGGGAGAAGGAAAGAGGGAGGGAAGAAAGGAAGATACTATAGTTAACCCCAGTTTGCAGATGAGGGAGCTGCAGCTAACAGAGCTTATAAATGACTTGCCCAGGATCACATAGCTAGTACGTGTTTGAGGTTCAGGTCTTCCTGACCCCAAGGCTAGCATTCTATCTTTTGGGTGACCTACCTGCTTCAATTAAAAAAAAAAAAATAGCCAAAATTCTTATTCTCAAGGACTTTACATTTCACTGTGAGTAGGGTGGGATATGATCTATAGAGAAGTTCTTTTTTTTCCCCCCTCTTTCTCTACTCCTTTACAGACACAGAGTAATAGTACAAAGAAAATTAAGGACAAAGAGAGAAAAGTCAGGGGGAGGGGGAGGGAGAGGATCAGGGAAGGCTTCCTGGAGGAGGAAACACCTGAGCTGAGACTTAATGGGATGAAAAAGCATTTTAAATGTTTATTAAATTCCAGAAATTGCAAGAAAAGGGGATAAGAGAATAAGCATTATTGCCTCCAAAGTGCCAAGCACTGTGCTAAGCACTTGACAACCATTATCTAATTTATTATTGTCTCATTATACTAAGTGCTGAGGACAGAAACTCCCAGAATTCCAATTGCTTTTATAGGGAGGGGACGTGCCTATTATGTGCCAGGAACTGCGCTAAGCACTTCACTGAGTATTACCTCATTTAATCCTTTTATTTGAGCCCCAAAGGTCTTGGCTAAATGTCCTCCACCAATCTCAATCTGCTCCTTGGTCCATCACAGAGACCCAGGCCTGGTTCGTACCTGGTTCACCCTGACTCAGTGGCAGATTCTCCCCTGACAAAGGCGTCCCGGGGCCAGCACGCTTCATACAAGCTTCCTAAGCGAACAGACTTGATTAACATCCGAGCCTCAGTTTCCTCATCTGTAAAGCTTGCCCATCTACTCCCGTGAGGCCCACAGGAGAGAATGACTGGGAAACGAGTTGCAAACCCTGAATATTATAGAAGTGTAGGATGAAAACACTTCCAGTGGCAGTTCTGCCCTTTGTCCAACTTTCACAGGGCCAAGAAGAGCCCACACCTAGGGAGCAGGAGAAAGATGCTAAGGAAGAGACTGGGTGGATTAAGCTAAGCTAGGTTCCCCCCCAACACATGCTGCACATGGGCCTGGACAGGAGGCTGCTGGGTGGCTTCCAGTCTGGGGAGAGAACTCCCTTCCCCTGAAGATACCGATTTTTTTTGGGGGGGGGGGTGCTCCAGTTTGAATGGTTTCTCCCATTCTGAGCCATTATCTTCCAACCTTCTGCTCCACTGTTTGCCTCTGGGGCCAAGCAGAATGAGCTTGCTCCGTCTTCGGTTCTCTGAATAATAATATTTGAAGATGTCAATCATCTATCATGTCTTGCTGAAGTCATCGCTTCTCTAGCCCAAAAGGAAGATAGTTCGAGTTTAAATGCCAAGGCCTCAGGAAGGCCAGGGGAGCTGCCCAGCCAGGCCATGGGATCTGGAGGGCTCTAATATTTTCTTCACTGTGCTCGAATATAATTGGTTTCCTGGGAAATCCTGTACATTTGATTTTATGCATTTAAAAACTTTCTTTGGAGCGAAAGCATCCGTGAGCTTGACCAGATTGCCAAAGGCCACAAGAAAGGAAGAAGAGCCTCTGCTCTAAGTTTCCTGCTTCAGAAATTCCCTCACCTTCTAGGTACCAGAGCCCCAGATCCATGGAGCTAAGACCACCCTCGGGGGCCACGGCCAATCCCCTGCGGAGAGTCTGGAGAACCCCTCGCACTTCCTGAGAGCTTCCACCCTGGGTGGCTCTAGCTTAGCCCTCGGCGCCTTCCACATTTTATCCCCATTTTACCCTCGGAGGTCAAGCCCATCAAGGCTAATCCTGCTTCTTCAAGGCTTTCCTCCAAAAACTGCTCTCATGTCAGCCCCTGTCTTCTCTCCTAATCCTCAACGACTCCTCCATGGTATATCTGAGGTACATGTTGTGCCCTTTCCCACTTTGTTCATGCTTACAGAATATGGGCTGCTTCAGTGGTGTAGACATCCCAGGGCTTGGCACACAGTAAGTACTTAATAAATGCCCATCACCACCCCTTTATTTCATCCACACCATTGATGATGGGCACTTTTGGGGGCATGGCTCTTACAGACCCCTCCCCAGCATCCCAGGAGCTGCTCGGGTGCCACTGGTTAGACTTGCCTCTGGGACCCTGATTTTGCTGTGTGATCTCTGGTAACCTGCTGCCCTCCCTTGTGACTAGTCCCCCCAAAAGCTTTTTCTTTCCCCATCTTGCTATGGTAAGAATTCTGCTGCTCGACATGTTCAAGCAATTTCTTCTTCCAGCCAAAATAGGCAAAGTCATGTAGCGACATCCCATCAAGCAGAGGTCAAAGGGACGTCGCTATCTGGCCCGGGTGGGTGAGAAAGTGTTTTTCCGACAGGACTCAAAGACACCCCAAAATGGCTACACCACAAATGGCCTCTGAGCCAGGCCGGAGGGAGTTTTCTAAAAACAACAAGCCCAGCTGGCGGCCAGGCCAAGTGGCCTCACTAAGCATCAGGGAGGGAGATAGGAAGCAGCTGGGCCAGCTCGGGATCCCCAGCAGGAAGAACAGCTCCAGACAGACAAGGAGATGGAAGTGGACGCTGTCGGGTGAGGGGAGCGCAAAGAGCAGTGCATCTTGGGAATCAGAGGACCGGGGTCCCAGGAAGTGGGAGAGCTTGGATTTTATCAGTTTAGAAGACTGAGAGAAGCACTCAGTGACCATCTTCAGATATCAGAATAGCTGGTCTCAGAGGAGAGAGATTAGAAATATTCAGCTTGGCTCTGGAAGTTGGGGGCCGGGGGGAAGGGCAAAGGGTGGAGAATTAGGAGGGGCAGAAGTTGGAAAAGGGGGCATATGGGGGGCATCTGAGCTACAGAGTGGAAATGGGATGCATGGGGAGATTCTCAACCAAATGTAAGTTCCTGGAGGGGAGAGGTGACGCTCCCATAAGTAGGCACCTAATACACACCTGCTTAATTCTCTTTTTAAAAAATTTCTTTTATTACTTTTTATTTTTAAAACATATGCAATTTTTCAACACTGACCCTTGCACAGCCTTGTGTTTCAGATTTTCCCCTCCTTCCCCCATCCTCTTCTCCTAGATGGCAAGTAATCCAATATATGTTAAACATGTTAAATCCAATATCTGTACACAATTTATACTTATTTAATTCTCCATCCTTGGGGGGGGGGGGAATGGACTGCATGGTCTCAGGCCTTTCTAAGTCTACCTCAAGGGCCCCCTGATTTAACATGCTTTTATCTCTCAGGGGCTGTTTCCTTGTCCAGACAGACTAGATGGTTTCCGAGATTCTCTGACTACCAACCCACTCCGAAGCAAAGGCTCACTTGCCGGGGCAGTGGCTTGAAGGTTTTGCAAGAACCTTTCAAGAACAGGACAGACCACTGCCTCTTGCTGGCGGCTTCCAACTCCAAGACTGTAAACATCTAAGTTCTTTGGGGGAAGGACCGTTACACTTTTGGTTTTTGCAGTCCTGGTACCCAGCACGTGTTCCATGACTGACGGATCTTTACCTGCCTACCTTTGCTCCTTCCTGCTATCTTTCACTCCTAATTACCGAGACAGGGGCTCCACAATACCCATGGAGTCCACTCTGCCCTGACCAGCCTCTCCCCAACACAGATGGACAACAGAGATCCCCGGTGGTTATCAGCACATCAGTCCCGAGAGGTAATCCAAGGACGGGTCAAGGAGTCGTCGTGGGACAAACCAGCCTCCTTTATTAAACTCCAAAGCTTCCCAGGCAGGAGCAGAGATTAGTTCCTTGGTGGCCGGGCTGGCACCGAGGCACACAATCCCCTATGCCTGGAACGCCCTCCCTCCCACTCTTTGCCCAGTGAATCCCAAACTATCTTACTATCTTTAAAATGCAACTCCAATTTAATTCAATAAACATTTATTAAATGCCTATTAGGGCCCTTTGCTAAGCCCTGGGGATACGAAAAGAGGTAGAAAACAGTCCCTGCCCGATCTAGCCTTCCCTGACCTCCCCACAGGGCCACTCACCCACCCTCCACCCTGGTCACTGGGCTTTTGCCAGTCAGTTGAAGAGAAAGGTGAGGATGGCTTTTTATCAGCTGGTTTTCAGGAATGGCAGGCTCTATTGTTCCTTGCCACCCACACCTGTAACATGGGCACCTCGGAGCAAGGTCTCCTGGGGTCACCTCTTACAGGAGTTGGGTTTACAATGGGACAAATGTCAACAGTTTTCTTTCTGAGACAGATTAATGATTTACTCCTAAGAGTTGATTTAAAGAGGGGTGGAGGGAGAAAAGAGAGAGGGGAGCTGTTGAGATGGTAGAATAAGAACTAGAAGGAATCGTGGAGGTCATATTCTAATTCAGTCCCCTTATTCCTAAGAGCACAAAGTTACTTACCCAGCACCCCAATGGGTCAAGATTGGAATGCCGATCTCTGGAAGAGAACAAAGGAGAGGAAGAGCAAAGGGGTGGAAAGAGAGAATAAGAAGACAGAGAGAGGGAGGGAGAGGAAAGAGGAGAAAAGGAGATAGAAAAGAGAAGGGGAGAGGAGGGAGAAAGGAAGAGAGAAGAGAGGAAAAGGAGAGAGAAAGGGAGGGGAGAAGAAAGAGAAGGGTAAGAGAGAGGAGAGAAAAGGGAAGAGGAGAGAGAAAAGAGAAAGAGAAAGGAGGAGAGAGAAGAGAGAAAAAGGGGAGAGAAGGGTAGAAAGAAAAAGGGGAGAGATGTTAAGAGGAGAGAGAAAAGGGATTCCAGAGAGAGTCAAGCATTTTGTTGGTGGCTCCCCCAAAGCACCCCACAACCATCCACCTCAATGCCTTTTTCTTGCAGGAGCAGACAGACAGTTCCCATTCACCCAGGGCTTTACAGGTTCCAAAGGGAGTCCCTCCCCATCATAGCATCACAGGATTCTAGAGCTAGAAGGGACCCCAAGGAACATCTTGTCCACACCCACTTATTTTACAAATGAAGACGACGAGTTTCAGAAAGGAGAAGTGGCCTGCCCATGGGCAGCCAGGGTCAGAGCTGGGTTGCCAAGCAGAGTGGTACTTTGGGGTCTCCAGGCTTTCCCCTGGGGGGCACTGGGAGGCTGGGCTTAACCCCTGGGCTCCAGCACACCCATGCTCTGGCCCAGCTTCACCATGCTCTGGCCCTCCCTAACCTCCCTCCCTCCCAGACAAACCTATCTTCAGGCGCAGAATCAGCTAGGAAACAAGTATTCATTGAGCCAGCCAGGGTTCCTGCCAAGAACTTTGGGGATGCTTATTAAAACTGCCAGGGATCCTGGGATCAAGGCCTCTAACAAGCTAATAGAGGAGACAGGCCCAACACACATGTAATCACCATAAACACACGCCCAAAGGTAGGCATTATGGGGCTGAGCGGAGAGTGGGTGAGGTTAATCAGGGGAAGGCTCACGAGTGCTGGCGCTGGGAGTGGGATTGGAAGCGGGTGTTACGAGCGGGCCTGGAACTCCCAAAGTGCCAGTGACATTTGCTGGCTCGTGGGGATGGGGCTGGCATTTGGCTGGCCCCAAGAATTCTACTAAAGCCAATCTTCCGGGTGAAGCTTTTCTCGAGCTCACACGGAATGGACTTTCCTTAGCTCTGCTTCTGGGAATCCTTTTCTGCCTTCAAGGCCCAAATTCAAGAGCTCCCTCTCCTTGTAGAAAACCTTCCCTCTTGCTCTCCACTGAAAATGTTTTCTTTCCCTTCAAATTTTTCCAGAGATCTGTCTCCGTCTCTCCCTCAATCCAATTCAACAAGCATTTATTAAGTGCTTACTACGGGCCTGCTACGGAGGGAAAAAAATGGCCCAGCCTTTGTTGTCAAAGAGCTTACATTCTGATCCTCTCTCCAAAACTTCACTTTGTATTTGCTTTATATAGTTCTTGGTTACTCACAGATCTACATGTTTGTATGTAGAACAGAATTTAAAGCCTAACAATTTTTTAAATTAAAAAAAAATTCATTAAGCACAGAGGGTGTGCCAGACACCGAGTTAACGCATTTTCCAATTATCCTCGCAACAACCTTGAGAGGTAGCTTCTATTATTATCCCCATAACAGAGACAAGGAAATGGAGGAAGACAGAAGTGATTGGCCAAGGATCGAATAGCTGCTAAGTGTCTGGGACTTTTAATTCAGGTTTTCCTGACTTCCCCCACTGTGCCACCTACATGTCCCTACCCTACAAAGACCCAGGAAGAAGGGATGGTTTTCCATTTCATTTCTATCTCCAGTGTCTAGAACGTTGGCTGACATAAAACAGATATAGGAATGGACGTACTTTCTTATGTCCTTTGTTCCTATTCACTTCAGCTCTGGTTTTATTCAGGATCCAGCTCAAATAGGAATCCTTTCCAGATTCCCTCCATTGCCAATTGTCCTCCCCCCCCACTCCTTGAAATGACCTTGTATTTATTATATATTATATATTTGTGATCTTCCTGAGGGGAAGGGGGGGATCCTTCACAAAAGGGGGGACCCCTCATAAAAGCTTACTGATTAACCGAGATCACATTCTACCTGCTATTGGACTTTCTGTCTCATCTGCTGAGTTGGATCACAAGTGCTTTTGATTTGATGGAGAGAACAGAACAGTCCAGGTGAAGCCATTTGCTCCACATGACCCCAGCTGGAGTGACGTGGCTCTGTCCAAAGAGTCCCCAGTGGTAGGAAACGGTGGTAAAGCGCACACCCACACACTCGCCAACCAACATCGCCAAGCGGCAGCGTTCTCCGTCAACTACTTATCGGGAGAATCTAAACAAGGGGCCAGAAATAACAACAGGTGCGGTGTCCTCTTCCTGCCTGCCGCTGGCAGACAAGCCCGACTAACTGTGTGCTGAGAGCAGGCGCTTTTGTGCTCAAGCACTTCTCTGGAGAGGGATGGCTAGACAATAGCACTCCGGTCCAGGAGTGGTCCTCCCCACTCCCAATGCGAGATAACAATGCACATGAACTTGTCAGCAACTCTTTCTCTCTAATGAGATAATTGTCACCAACGGTGTTTAACACAGACTTGCTCTTCCCTCCCCTTCCCCTTCCCTGTTAGTACCAGCTCACATTCACGGGCCTGGGAGAGCAGCTAAAGCCCACCATTAATGCCCCCATTTATAACAAATTCTTGGTCAGCAGCTCAGTCATAGGGGACAGGTGGCCCTGGCCTCCACCCATCCCTCATGTGCCTCTTTTTCTCTTTCTCTTCCTCCCCTTAAAAGAAAATAATTAAGTAAATAGAGAGAAAAATGGGATGGTACACCTCAGAATCAAAGAGCACGAGTTCAAATTCTGAGCCATCTGTAGCATCTTGCCTTTCTGTGTCTTGGTTTCCCTATCTGTAAAATAAATGAATTGGACCAGGTTCCTCCTCCATATAAACCTATGACCCCAAAGGCCATCTGGGAAAACTTGAATAAGGATTCCTTCACCCAGCCTTTGCACACCCTCCCCAGTCAGGCAGCCCATTCCTTTCT
Organism: Sarcophilus harrisii; assembly: GCF_902635505.1. NCBI lineage: Eukaryota > Metazoa > Chordata > Mammalia > Dasyuromorphia > Dasyuridae > Sarcophilus > Sarcophilus harrisii. The sequence continues at coordinate 685,341,089 of NC_045426.1, read as the reverse complement.
GGATTATGTTTCCTTGTTAGGAATTTTTTTTTGGACACCAAACCTAAATTTATGTCTTAGCGGTTTCCACCCATCAATCTTAGCTCTGTCACTGGGGAATAAGCAGAAGCCTCAGCCCTCTCTCTCTCCCCTAAGACCAATCCTTCAAATAGTGGAACACAGCAATCATACCTCACCCCATCCCGGTGGTGAAATATTCCCCAGCTCTCTTTCACTGGACTCTTTATTCTTCCTCTCTCCCCCCCATTCCTTTTTGGCTCCTCTCCCTTCTATGCTCCAGGCGTGCCCACTGAACACAGAGCCCACAGACAGGCCCTGCTAACAGTACAATGTGTCAAGGACTCCTGTCTGGGAGCTTGGGACTCAGCAAGGAAACGGAGGAGACCTAAAGCTCCCATTGGTTAGTAACTGTGGCTCACAAGGCATTAGATGGACATGGGCACACGGACACACACACACACACACACACACACACACACACTGAAGAAGGAGAACGTTCAAGACAAGAGGGAATGTCGAGAGGGAATGTCCAGAACCAAGTTGGAGGGTCCTGTACGTGCAATGCAAGAGCATGTATGGCCTCACACCTCGGCTAAAATAGCAGGAAAAGATAATGCAAAGTGTTAGAGGGGATGTGGGAAAACTGGGACACTGGGACATTGTTGTTGGAGTTGGGAACAGATCCAACCATTCAGAAGAGCGATCTGGAACTGCCTATCAAACTGTGCATACCTTTTGACTCAGCAGTCCCATTACTGGGTCTGCATCCCAAGGGAAATCATAAAGAGGGAAAAGGACCCACATGTTTGTGGCTGCTCTTTTTGTGGTGGCAAAAAAATTGAAAAATGAATAGACACCCATCAATTGGGGAATGGATGAACAGGCTCGTGGTATATAAAGGTAACAGAATATTACTGTTCTATACAGAATTTTTAACAATTTTAGAAAGGCCCAGAAAGATTTACATGAACTGATGCTGAGGAAACAAGCAGAACCCGGAATACATTGTGCATAATAACAGCAAGAATATGCGATGATCAACTATGAAAAGTTCAATGATCCAAAGCAAGCCCCAATAGATTTTGGCCAGAAAAGACCATCTGCTTCCAGAAAAAAGAACTAAAGAGACTGAATGTAAATCAACACATGTTCACTTCTTTTTTCTGTTTTTGTTTTTTCTCTTTCCCATGGCTTTTCCTTTTTGTTCTGATTTTTCTCTTCCAACATGATTCATAAAGCAATGTGTATTAAATTAATTAAGTTTGGGGGGAAAAAGAGTATGTGGAAGAGGAAAGTGTAAGAAGATGGGAAAGGAAGGAGGAGCCTAGGTCATGAAGGGCTTTGAATGCCAAACAGAGCATTTTGATCCTGGAGGCAATAGTTTATTGAGAAAGAGCTTGGAGCCTGTGAAAAGTGAGCCTTGAAAGGAGCTCTATCCCGAGGCAAAGGCCGTTCCAGGACTGGAGGATGTACGGTGCATGCAAAGGCCCAAAGGCAGCATGGCAAATGGCAAAAAGGTCAACGTGGCTAGAATGTGGAGCCTGTAGAAGAGACAACCTGAAAAGTGGCCTAGAACCTTAATGCTAAGCAGAGGGATTTCCAGCTGAACCTAATGATAGTAGGGAGCCACTGAAGCTTCTTGAGCAAGGAAGGGGCACATTCAGAATTTGTGCTTTAGGAATATCCAGATGGACTGGAGAGGAGAGCTCTGGGAGGCTGGGAGGTGAGGCAATGAGGGCTTGAATTCAGGGGAATTCTGGTGGAGTCCCTGCGAGTGGAGAGAAGGGGTGGAGCAGTTAGGTGATACAGTGGGTAGAGCACCAGCCCTGGATAAGGACCTGAGTTCAAATCTGTCTTTAGATACTTACTGGCTATGTCACCCTGGGCAAGTCACTTAACCCAATTATCAGAGTGGGGGTAGGAGGGGAAATACAAGAGATATATTGGTGAAAGAAGTACCAACAATACTTGACAAATGACTGGTACGGATAATAAGGGAGAATCAAGACTTGGGGACGGGGCAGCTGGGTGGCCCCAAAGTCAGAAGGACCTGAGTTCAAATCTGACCTCAGACACTTAACACTTCCTGACTGTGTGACCCTGGGCAAGTCACTGAACCCCAATTGCCTCAGCAAAAAAGAAAAAAAGATGGTGACTGAGCAAGAATTCAGAGGCCTGAGAGAGAGAGCCGTACCTGCTGTCTTCTGGCAGAAAGGCGGTAACCCACAGGTATGGGATGGGGGACACAGTGGCAGGCGTGACTGTTGGGGTTTGCTCAACTACGGTGGGTTCTACTGGGAAGTGTCGGTGCTATTATTAAAATAGGAACATCAACAGAACATATATCGAATCTGGAAGCTAGGTGCAACAGTAGATAAGAGTGGAGGACTTGAAGATCCCAGTTCAAATTCAGCCTGAGACACTTACTGGCTGTGACCCCAGGCGAGACACTTAAACATCATGCCTGCCTCAGTTTTCTCATCTGTAAAATGGGGCCAGTCACACCATCCCAGGACTGCTGGGAAGATCAGATGAGATAACATTTATAAAGCACTTTGCAAACCTTGCTAACTATTATTAAAGATAAAATAGCTGGAGCCGGTGAACGTTGCTCTAGAGACAGCAATTTGTCTCTCTGGCCTGGGAAGAATATCCTCGGGGTATTCATAAGTCATGAGATCATGTACTGAAAGGAAAGGAGACAATAAATGTCCTTGGAGGAGCTTGGTTCAGATTCTAACTCTGTGTGGGGTCATTCACCCTCCTACTCCATAAAACCCTGGGCTGGGCCTGGAGACCTGCTCTAAATCACCGTGGCAGTTATCCCAAGGTGTGCAGAAAGGAAGGGCACCCTCTGTGCCTGCCTCCGTAAGTAAGAAAGGCACGAGCAGGGACACGGGGGGCATGGAGTTCTGCAGGGACCAGTACACGTCAAAGTCGGGAGTTTGTCTCAGGATGCAAGCCTTGGTAACCACAGCAGGACCCAGGGATGGGACCTCTGCCAATCTCCCTCATTCTGTAGGGAGGGAAACTGAGACCATGAGAGGCAAGGCTCTTACCCAGCATCACCTAGTTTGTAAGTGGCAAGGTGGAGACTGGACCCCAGATCCCCTGCCTGAAGCTGCTGCCTTCCTGCCACTGAGTCCATCTGCCTCTATGGAGACATGTGAGTCACAGCCCTCCTCCCCCCGAGCACAGGGACCGTTTTTTGCTTTTTCTTTGCATCCTCAGGACTCGGCACGGTATGTGTCAAGCACCCAACGAGAGCCTTGCCACTGAACGAGCCAGGGGCACCGCGGTGTCCAAAGCCGAGTTTGTCGGCTGGTTTAAGGCTGGCTCCTGAGCCCCGGCACTCAGGGAAACCTCATTATGGAAAGCATCAAAAGCAGAACCTTGCCTCCCAGGCAGCTTTATGGGCTGGAGCTTGTCAAACTGGTTTGTTTGTTTTTTTCTTACATCCCCCCCTCCACTTAACCCCCAAAGCTTCCGGTTCTCACAGACCTTCTAACAGCTCCCACAGACTTTTATTTCATTTTTTGGTAAGAAAAGAAAAAAATCAGTTCAAATCCCCTCAAATGTCTTCACTCCCCTTCCTAGAACATGTCTTCCTGTTACCCAGACCATGGTCAGAGCTCATCAGGCATAAGTGGCTCCCAGATCCTTAACTGGCCTCTCACATCTCACAGAGGATTCAAAGATGTTTTAGGAAAGCCTTTCTGCCACAGAATCACATCTCCCAAGGCCTGCTGGGCGAGGGATGGGGGTGGGGGAAGGTTTTTTCCCAGATATGGGGCCACACAGAACATTCAGGATTTGCTAAAGAAATATGTATCTCCTTGGGAGAAGCAAGACCAGTTGTGCTAAAGCCCTCCACCCATCCATCCATTCTTCCATCCATCTACTCACCAATCCCTCCATCCATCCATTCATCCCTCCAAGCATTCATCCATCCACTGAGGATTCATCCATACCCACCCATCCATATGTGCCCATTCACCCAATTATCCATCCATTTACTACATCTATCCAAACACTCATCCGTCCATTCATTCATCCCGCCATCCACCCATCTATCCATTCATCCATATCTACCATCCACCCATTTGTCCCAAGAACACTAGCTACTCTTGGCCAGAACTGGCCATCTCTGGGTCCACAGATCTCACCCAGCTGAGCTCCCCCCACTCCCTCTTGGCCCCTGGCAAAAAACCCACCACAAGCAAGCGCCTTCTACTCGGTTCACATTCAACTGACAGGAAGGATTACAAAGCACAGATCTACACTTGAGGATCTGACCTTTCAAATGTCAGATTAGATTTTCCATTCACTGCAAAATATCACTAGCTTAAAAAAGAAAGAGAGAGAGAAAACTTCTGGCCTCCTCCTCCTCCTCCATCACCCGACTTGTAAATCTAGCAAAGTCCAGACACACTTAATGAGCCCGGCTAGCCCACCCACCGCAGGAAACAGACATCGGGGGAATTTGGGCGACAATCTGCCGGTTGGGATGAAGGCAAAGCTGTCTAGGGGCATTTTCCACGGCTTAGGAGAGAGCGTTACGCGGTCTTACAAACATTTCTGAAACTCCAGGGGTTGAGGAGCCACAGAGAATCGGGACTCCCCGGTCACTCATGTGCCCCTCAGAAGTATCCTCAATGTAGAAATCAGCCACATCTATACATTTACATGGGAATCTTCCCCCACGACACACCCAGGGAACGTAACCTCCTTGGGGGCAGGTTTCGTGTTTCTTTTTATAGTATCGGGTCCAGCACGGAGTAAGCGTCTAGTAGCCACCAGTGGAGGTGAATTTGTGTCCCATTCATCAGGACATAAAGCTCACTATAAGGGGACCCTGGCACGAGGCCTGGCCCAAGAGGACGTCTGCTCGAGGAGGAGAGGGTTACCTGTCCCATAGGGGGAAACCACTTAGAGATGTTGTGGCCTGGGTGGCCCCTTCCCCCTTGAGTCCACCCCAACTCAGTTTCTCCTAATTCCCATAACTATAAAGGAGAAGATTCAATCTAGCTTCCTCATTTGCTTTTTTTTTTAAAGAACAGATGGGGAAACTGAGGCTTCTACAGGAAGTCTTTCCCAATCCCTCTTACTTTTAGCCATGTCACTGCTGATTATTTCTTATTCCTCCTGAAGACAGTTTTTTGTACACAAATTGTTTGCCTATCATCTCCCCCATCAAACAGTGAGCTCCTCCAAGGATCTTTTTGTTTGTTTGTTTTTGCCTTTCTTTGCATCACTTAACAAAATGCCCAGCACAGAGAAGGCGCTCGATAAATGGTGACAGATTGAGATTCAGGGAAGTAGATTTGTCCAAGTTCACCTAGCAGAGGCAAACTCCAAATCCAGCTCTCCAGAGAGGATCATTGACTCTGCTCCTAAACAATGAGCCACAGAGAAGCACGGGAAACGAGGAAGGAGCCGCCGGGGGAGGGGAGGGAGCCTCCTAATGAGACTCCAAGAGCCGGGGATCGGGCCTGGGCACTCTGGTTACCTTATTAAACAGTCTGTCAGGAGCCGAGGCAAACAAGGGCAACTGTGGCATCCACCGGCCTGACGTGGCTTGATGTGGCCAGGAGCACGATTCTATTCTTGTACATACTTCCTGCCAGGGGTGGGCACTGCTTCGGTAGGAGGGAAGAGGATGCAGCCCCAGTTCCAGCCCTCCCTAAGTATGCACCATGAACTTGGAGCTTCCTAAAGCACTGGACCAATCTGGCTCGTTTCATCCCAACAACAACGCTCATGGAGCTGTTCCTATTCCCATTTTTACAGATGGGGCAACTGAGGCAAAGAGTGGTCCCGTGACTTGCCCAGAATCCCACAGCTGGCAAGTGTCTGAAGCAGGCTCCAACTCAGCCCTAACTCTGAGAGCAGCCTTCTGGCTTCCAGGACCCTCGCTTCCACAAGGCCTCATCCTGCCCCTGTTAATAGTATGTGGGCACCTGTTCACTGACATCCGGTCCTCCTCATCACATCGTGAGTTTCATGATGGCAGGGGCTGTTTCTGCCCCTTTTTTGAGACCTAGAACTCAGCCCAGTGCTCAGCATTTAAGTGTTTGTTGACTGACTGACTGACTGACTGACTAGACAAGGCACCAGATGCGAAGTGCTGAGGATAAAAAGACAGTGAGTCTTCAGTCTCCATTCATATTTACAGGATCACACATTTAGAGCCAAAAGGGACCTTCAAGATCAAGTCCAACCCACCTCCCTTCATTTTCCAGAAGAGGAAACAAACTGAGATTAAGTGACATGCCCAGCATCACAAGCCATTAAGTGTCTAAGGCAACGTCTGAACTCAATCTTCCTGACACCAAATCCTTCCCTTCCTCTCTCTCTCTTCCCCCCTCCCTTTCTTTCTCTCTCTTCCTTTCTTTTCCTTTCTTCCCTTTCTTTCTTCCTCTCTCTCTCCCTTCCTTCCTCTTTCTTCCTCTCCCTCCCCTTCTCTCTTCCTCCCTCCCTTCCTTTTTTTCCCTTCCTTTCTTCTCCTCTTTTTTCTCTCTCCTCCTCCCTTTCTCACTTCCTTCCTCCTTCCCTTCCTCCTCTCACTTCGTTCCTTCCTTCCTCTATCCCCATTCCTTCCTTTCCTTTCTTCCCTCCTTCCCCTTCTTCCTTCCTTCCTCCCTCCCTCTTTCCTTCCTTTCTTCCTTTTTTCCTCCTCTCCCTCCCTTCTCCCTTCCCCTTCTCCTCCTCCCTTCCTTCTCGCCTCTTTCTCTCCCTCCCTCCCTTCTCTCCCTTCCTTCTTTTTTCTTCCTTCCTTCCTTTTTCTTCCTTTCCTACTCTCTCTTCCTCTTTTTCTCTCCCTCCCTTTCTCCCTTCCTTCCTTCCTTTTTTTCTTTGTTTCTCTCTTGCTCTCTCCATTCCCTCCTTCTCTCCCTCCCTCTCTTCCTTCCTTCCTTTCTTTCTCTTTTTTTAAGTCAGTAATCCTCCACTCGGTCAGCTGCTACTTGATACAGAAATCTCCTAATTGCCTTAGAGGCAGAATCCTGGATTAAAGGTCTGAGAGACTGACTTCTTGTGCTAGCTCTGTGCCCTCCGCTCTGCGGGGTTCAGTGTCCACCTCTGTGGGACCCCCAATCGCCAGCTCTTTCCCCGTCCTGACTCCTCCCACCCTGTCTCTGGCAGAGCAGAGCTTCGGCTTCCCATTCCCTAAACACCAAAGCCCCGGCATCCCAGGAGTCGCTGTCAAGTAAAGCCTTGTCAACATCTGCAGCCAACTTTGAAGCTTCCATATGATTCAACAGACGAGCACTATTCCGGGGCATGATTTCTATTTAAAGCCCACGAAGGGCTTACACGCTCAGACACCAAAGCACGGATTCTGAGAATGGCCGGCTGCATCTGCTCACGCCCGACCTCACTTTCCATCCTCATGGGGTCTGTTCGGTTCCACAGGCACGCTTCCCTTTCCACTCACATGTAAACAATACATAGCGGGGGGACGGTTCCAGGGGTTTGAGGTGGGGGGGCGCTGCCCAGGGCGGGCGCCCCCTCTTTCCTCTCTGAAAGCCCCCTCCAGGCCCGCCAAGGCTGCTGACGGATGTGGGGAGGGGACAGGAAGGGGGGAGGCCCCGGGTCTGACCCAGTGGGCAAGCATGAGCAGACCCCGTCAGAAATCAAACTCCACTAGAACACATCCCAGATGGTGCTCTCGGAGCCTGCCATGCTGAGTAGACCGCTCCTTCTGAAACTCAGCCAACAACCCAGCTCTCCTGAAAGCAGCTCCTCTTAAATCTTGGGAGAGAGGAAAAAACATGCATCTCATTCCTAGACTTGGAGAGAGAGGTCTGGAGGGGGGATGGTGGGGGATCACATGTAACAAACCTGTGTGCTGGGGGAGCCCTTCCCATCCCTGCTTCCAAGCTTTACCTAAAGACATATGGCCCTCACAGAGATGTCTCGTCTCCATCTCGGCCCCCCTCCACCCCCTCGCTCTCAGTACAATCCACTTCAGCCTGTGTTGCTACTTCCTAGGACAGAAACCGAGCAGGAGCCCGCACCTGACCAACAAGAGCGTTCCCACAATTTCCCAGGAGAGTCCCCCAAGCCCCCCCAGACCCCCGAGCAACTCTTCTGGCTTAGCTACCCCCTTGCCCCGCAGCTTATTTATCCCACGGGGCGGCCCCAGCCCTGACTGACAGACCCACCTCAGCGCCGAGCCACATTTCCCAGGAACAGAAAATTACCTTTCAGGAAGAAAAGGTAAGGAGAGAGAAAAACAAATCCAAGGACCGGCAGGCTTGGGTCTCTTCCACCGGCCCCCCCATCTCCTTCTGGGCTCCTGACTAGCTGTCATCTCTCCCAGGCGGCCCGAGCAGGGAGGCTGAAGGGCCAGCACCGTGCATGTGTCACTGGGACAGGAGAGCCATGTTCCGGCACGGTGGGGGGGGGGGGGGGGGGGGGGGGGGGGGGGGGACCGGGGAGGGAGAATCGATTCTCTTCCTTCCCTGAGCTAAGTTGCCATGGAGAAAAGGGAGCTGTTCAGTGAGCTTGAGGAGGGCGGTGGAGCCATATGCCGGAGGAATAGCAACAGAAAATAGCCAATCCATATAACATTCTAGCAGGCAGCCACCTCCCCTGAAACCCTCTGGCCAGATGGCCACCGAATTGCAGCCAGCGGCCCGGGCTCCAAGTGCTCCTGCTCGGGAGCCCAGCGCTTGGTGGAAGAAAACAGGCTGGGTCCGAGGGGGCCACAAAGATCGCCAAGTCCGACCTCCCCATTGCACAGATAGGAAACTGAGTCTGGAGGAAGCCAGGGAACCTAACCAAAGTCACATAGACAGTGACTGAGACGGGATTTCGAACCCAGGATCTCTCCCTCCAGAGCCAGTGTTCTTGGCAAAGGGGTGTGGGAGTGGTGAGGGAGAAACTGCTTATGAGATTAAGAGAATCCACTGAACCTTGGTAACGCCAGGCCAGACTAGAACAGTACAAATAAATAGGCTGGGGGGGTCTCCCCTTGTTTTCTTGTACCAAACTCTCCCCCAATCTTACTTAAGAGGCAACAGGTCCTGAGAAAGGCACCCAGACCTTTCCTTTCCCCTCTCCCTCCTTTGAGCTTTCCTTCTACTTCTTTCTCCCCAGATCTTTTCTTTTCCCTCTTCTCCCAATTCTTTCCTTTCCCCTTTCCCATCAAATCTCTTTCCCTTCTTTTCTCCCCCAGATCTTTCCTTCTTCCTCTTCCCCCCAAATCTTTTCTTCTCCCAGTTCTTTCCTCTCTTTGCCCCCCAGATTTTTCTTTCCCCCTCTTTTCCCTCATTTTTTCTTTCCTCTTTCCCCTCCAGATATTTTCTTCCCCTTCTTTCTCTCCAGATCTTTCTTTCTTCCTCCTTTCCCTCAGTTCTCCTCCCCTCACCCACCCTTGCCCAGTTCAGATGCTTCTTCAGATAAGGAGGAAAGAGCTGATGAATAAGAGGCCTATTTCATCTCTTCCTCCCTACAATTCCCAAAATGGGGCACTTATCACCACCAATGATCCTCACAAAGGAAAGGCAAAGACCCCAGATGGCAGCTCCCCAGGGAGCCTCTGGGGCCCATTGCCAACTCTACCCACAACCACTCCCAGTCCCATTTAGCCACTATTGGTACATCCCCCAGGGTCCTCATGGACTCCTCCCCCTCCCCATTTACCATTTACTGCCCCACTAAGAAAGCCAAGCTAAGGCCCCTGTCGGGGATCAGTCATAACTGCCCTCAACATGCCTCAGTCTGCCTGTCTGGAAGCCATTATCAATGCAGGTTCCCTAGTTTAACAAAAGCTTTTTCTCTGGGCAAGGAATCACTTAGCAGAGGGCCTGCACAAAGCAGCTGTTAACAGAAATGCTGATTCCTTCCCCTCCCTTCTTTATCTCCCAGGGGTCCACTTTGGCCTCCAGATTGTGGCTCTGGATTGGGGTTCTCTACCTCGAACTCAGGCCCCTCCTCTAGATTCACAGTGGTGATAGGTCAGTCCACAGTCAACAACCATTTATTAAACTCCTCCTCCAAGCCGGGCGCTGGGAGAGAGGCACAAAACCAGTCCCCATTCTCAAGGACGATGGCTTTGGTCTCCTCAGTCAGTAAACAGGGGGCTAGTTATGGCACCGTCCAGCACGGTGCGGTCCCGAGGAAGGGAAGCTGGGGTGAGCCTGTCACTGCTATTAGGGTTCTCCTCTGCTGGCAGACTGTGGAGTCAGCCCCAACAAGTCAAGGAAACCCCAAGCCCAAGACCCCCGGGGCTCAGCCTTTCCCAGCCAAGCTTTCCTCGCAGCCTCTCTCCACTCTTCCTCCACTTTTCCTTCTCCACTAATAATTTGACTCTTCTTGAGAACAGGAAGAGATGGAGTCACTGGGTGCTAGGCTATGTGGAGCTGAACTTGCCGGGCCCACGAGGGGCAGAGGGAACAGCCAAGGCCCCTTCCCCATCTGACACCTCAGACTCCATGACTGGGGTCTCCCAGTCTCCCCAGCGCAGCCCAGATGCTTAACCAAGGCTTGTTGACTGACTGCATGATTGTCACGTGCCCAGAAGAGGAGAATCATACCTAAAAGTGTTTGCAAATCTTAGTTTCTTTACAGCCGGAGGGGCCCTTCCCCTTCTGCCCCCGGATGTTTCCTTTCCCCTCTCCTCTCCAGACCCCTTCCCCACTCCTTTAACTGAATATTTCCACGCCTTGAGGGCAGGGACAATAAGCAATGATGAGCTCACACAGAGTGTCTGATGCCCAGCAGGCCCTTAATAAATGCCTGCTGACTGACCTGGCCTGTGAAAACTGGGCTGGGATGGGAATGAGAGATATGGATTCATATTCCAACTGTGTGACCAGGAAAAGGTTCTTTCCTTTCTCTGGTAAAAGTGGAACAGGAAATTGGAAAGTACCCTTCCTGTATCAGAATCTTTAGGAGAGCCAGGTGAGAGGGGAGGAGAAAAGCGAGCACTTTTCCCTTGTTTCCCCTCCCTCACTTAGTGACCTGGGCTGAGCCGGCCTTGGGAGATTTCCAAAGAGCTCCTTTCCTAGACTTGATGGGATGGAAGATGGAGGAGGAACCTCCTTCCCAGGAAAAGAAAGCTCAGGCCAAAAGCCTGGGCGGAAAGCCAACACCGGCCCAGGATGGCCACTCGGGGCTTAAGCAGCTGCACGTCTACAAGAAAAACAAGCCAACAGATAGGGCGAGTGGGGAGACGTGGGGAGAAGACCCTTCCTCTCTCAAGCACAAACTCAGGCTCAGAGGACTTGGTTCCCTCAGAGTCTAAGTGAAACCGCCTCATTTTACAGATGAGTAAACTGAGGCCTGCTGAGGAGAAGGATCGCACAGGTGGCCCAGAACAGACCGTCTAACTCCCAACCTTCGGGTGGTTAACACCGTTTCATACGTGGCAACCAAGAGCCCATGGGCTGCCGTCTGTTCGTTCATTGTTTTTTAAAATGACTTTTCCAGAGACCAGCAGAGTTCCCATGAACCCCTCCTTGGGGAATTTTCCTTCAAAGCTGCCCGTCTCCAGGGTGGACCAAATTGTATTACGAGTGCTTTTTAATTACAAGCAACCATCCCAACTGGGAAACCCACCGGAGGAGCTCAGCTCCAAACGCAGATACAGACACCAATAAGAATCCCCACGGCAAAGCTGACTCCCCTCCTTCCCGCTCCCCAAAGCCCTGCGTGGCCTCAGGGGGTGCATACATCCCCTACAAACCCACCCCCATTTCTGCCCTTCAACGCCGACTTTGTCCACTTACCCTGAACCCCCTCCTCCGCCAGCCACGGCCCAAAACTGCCTGAAACCCAGCCCTCCAAGGGACCGAAGATCCTCAGAATCTCTCTGAGAACAGGGTGTACTGCTTTGAGCGGACTCCGTGGCTAGGCCCTCAGGCCTGTCCCCAGCAACAATAAGGCCATGTAACAGCCCGGCTCCCCAACCCCCACTTCTAGAACCCCTCCTGTCTCCCCCAGCAACTCCTGAGGTCACCTACGGAATGTCTGGTGGACGTGGACGGCCTGGCTGGGCTGGAAGGGAGCTTCCCGAGTCCAATGGGCCGAAGACCGGGGAGACTCCACGGGTTCTCAAGGTCCGGAGCGGCTGCAGGACCACTCCATACGGGGGGCTTCCCACCCCACGGGGCAGGGTCCTGGACGATGCCCAAGAGGCCCCTGGGGGGCACGTGGTCCTAACCTAATTGTTGCTCAGAGCACGGGTGACTTGGGGCAAACCCTTTAGGCCTGAGCCAGATGGTCTTCAGGGTCTCCTCTAGCTCTGACTGCGGCCCCGGCGACGCCCCATGCAGCCTGGGGGAGCTGGGAATCCATCCCCATCAGGGGAACGCGGAGCACACTTCTGCCACCGGGGCCCATGGTCTTCCCTGGGAGGAACAGGAGGCCCCAGGAGGTCCCGGGCTTTTGCCTTGGACTCGGTCAGGAAAACCTGAGTTCCGACCTCCAGGCTGGCTCCGCACCCCAAACGCTTCCTCTTGGCAGGGACAATGCTTAGCTTGCCCTGACCTTGGGCGGCCCGAACGTAAAGTTAGCAGGACAGACGCAGCGGCCTGTGAGGTCCCGGGCCGGTGGTCCATAGCTGAAGCTCCGGGCAGCCCCTGACCGGCAGCGACCGCACAGTTCTCCAGATCGAGCGCACGCTGCCGCCTCTGCTCCGAGTCACTGCGTCTCAGGAAGAAGAGGAGACAGCTGCGGGGGTCAGAGCAGGGCCCAGGGGGATGCAGGCGGTCCCAGAACCTTGGGTTCTGTTCCCATGGTCACCCCGACCCGGCTTCAGCTCCCCCCCCCGCTTCCTCTAGTCGGGGTTTGACTTATTCCTTTTCCAGCCTGCAACAAGGGAGGGAGGGCGTCCAGGGGTGCAGCCCGATGGGTTCCCAAGGCCAGGGCTGCTTCCTGCACCAGGCCCTGAGCCTGGCCGGAGGCAGGCGGCGGGAATGACTCACTCGTTCCTTCCTTCCTCCCCCCCCCCCACTTTCCCTTAGGTGGCCCCTTGGCCATGATGTACGGGAGCATTCCTCAGAGGGCACAGCGAGGAGACACGGGAATCCCGGCACACTGGGTGGCTGGCAGCCTCCTCTCCAGAGCAAAAGGAAGGGCTCCCTCTGGCTCCAGTCGTCCCTGAGCCGTGAAACCCCAGAGGCTCCCCACCTCCTTCTGCAAGCCCTGGGGCTTCTATGCAGCCAGCGGTCACCCCCAAACAGCCTGACCTCTCACCGCTCATCCCCACAGGATAACTGCGACCCCTCGTCCCCATCCCAGGGGCACTGAGCGCCCATCTTACAGACTGAAAAGGCGAGGCACAGCAAGGAGGGCCGCACAGCAGAGCTGGACAGGAGCTCTCTTTCCAGATGACCCCATGATGCCCAGGGATGAACATGGGAAGGAAGCGCGTTTCCTTCCCCACCAGCGGCCCCACCAGAGACATGTGAATAATAATAGATGTCACTTGGCAGCACAGGCTGTACTAGCTGGTCTCTGAAGTCCCTTCCAAATGGAAAACTCTGTGATTCAGGGACATCCTGCTTCAAGGTTTGCCAAGGGCCTCTCTGGGCATGCTCTCACCTGATGGTGGATGAGGTAGTCGGGCTCGGCCACACAGGGTCCGATTCAAACTCGGCCCTTCCCGATTCCGGGAACCATGAGATCCTGCTCTCTCTCCACAGAGAGCCCCTTTCTGGGCTCCTGCGGATCCCCAAGACTTAACCACCTAATAGGTAGCTGTTAATCAATCAAAAACCAACCTGGTTCTAATTGATCACTGAGAGGTCCTAGGCCACGCCCCATCGGGTCACCGTTTGGATCCTGGTGAATGGAAACCGCAGGTCATTTCTGACCCTGAGAGTCTTTCCTCTCCCAGATTCGTTCATTAATTTAGTTTTTTTTTTGGACTAGGTGAAAGAGGGGGGTTCTTTTCCTCAATTGCTACCTCGCCTCAGTTGCTGAATGGGCACAGGGAGACCTGTTGAAGATCTTATGACCTAAAAAACCAAGGTCTCCATTTCATCCAGGGCCATCTCCATTTGTTCTGATCTCTATCTGGCCATTGGACCCAGATGGTTCTGCAGGGGAAAGTGAGGTGGGCGACCTTGCCCAGCCCTTCCTCACTTCAATCCAATTCACTTGCCCGTGATGTCCTGGTCCTCTTGGAGAACGATGGACAAAACAACAACGTCCACCACCAATTAACCAACCAACCTGCGAGCATTTAGTAAGCACCTACTGCATACATGCCAACCATTATGCTAGATTTTGGGGAAGCAAAGACAAAGGGCAGCCTCTGTTCTCCAAGAATTCACATTCCACCAGGGCACGAAACATCTACGATTCCCACCACGGCTACCCCGAGCAGAGGAGTCGAGAAGGGCTCCAGATGCAGAGCTGGAAGGCCATGGGGAGAAAGTGAGGGCCAGTGATTTGTCTGAAGTTATAAAGCTGAAAACCTGAACCCAGGACTTCTTATCCAGAGCAAGAGAGAATATCTGTAAAGAGCTTAGCCCAGCGCCTGGCACCTAGTGGGTGCTAAAAAAAATCCTTGTTCCCTTCCCTCCTCCCACTGTGCTTTTCCCTCACTGGGTCATCAGGTGAGGCTTCATGTGAGGGGGGCACATAAATATAGAACAAATAAATACAAGAAGATTTGGGGAGGGCAAGTACAGTTGAAGGGATCATCATGGGATGCTTGAGCTGAGTCTCAAAAAAGGACCCAATGTGTGCAGAGCACTGGCTAGGCCCTGAGGGAGAGTCCAAGCTTAGATAAGGCTCTTACTCTCCCGGGAAGGCGGGTCCAGCAGCTCCACGCTAAGACGGCCACCCCAAGACGGCCACCCCAAAGCCCACCGGGTCTCTCCCCTCCCTCTTGCTCCAGGCCCCCAGGGAATGTGGGGGAAAAAACCAAAACCAAACCAACCCTCTGTACCTTTAAATTCCCCGGCCTGCCGATCCGAAAAACATCAGCGTGTCGAAGCTGTTTGTATGTTTGGTTATTTTTAGGGTGAACCCAGTTGCAGCTTTTTGGAAGCAGATGAAGTCAGAGGCGCACGTAGCACTTTTCCCAGGCTGGGGGTCCTAGTCTAGTTTCCCTGGGAATGATAGCGAGAGAATAAGATTCCCAAAACCAGAGAGAGCTTTGGCTAACGTTCCCTGTGGCTATGACAGTGGGGCTTCCCCAGGCCAAGAATTAAAGCGGGCAGGAACTGGGGGGTTTGCTACTATCAGTCGTGCTTATTTCCAGGACATCAGAATCCTTAGCCTGATAACAATGATTATTATTAATACTGATGATGGTGATAGATACGTATCTGTTTGCCCTTCCCTGGTCTCGAGTTCGAATGTTCTGAGATGCAGTAAAACTAAATCGCACCAGGAAGGAGAATCCCCTGGAAGCAGGAGGGAAGACCTGGCCCATGGCCCCAAAAAGGGAGCACTTTCAAGATCCTGGGCCAAGCAGTCCTGGGACCACCAAAGGCTGCTGCCCTTCCAGCCCAGTCTCCAAAAATATACAATTTGGGTTTGCAAAGTGCTTTCTGGTTGTCTTATTTCCCATGGATTCACTGGAACCTCCTGCTGCTGAGAGAGGGGCTATTATTATCTGCATTATACAGATACATAAAATGACACGCTCAAGCTCAGCCAGCGAGTAAGTGCCTGAGACAGCGCACCCTGTGCTGAGGGCTCTATCCACTCTACCGCACTGCTTTTGGTGAATATGATGAAGACAGAGGATCCGGGAGTGTTAGAAAAGTCTCATCTGTAAAATGGGGGCACTGAGCCAGATGGCTGTAAAGGTTCCTTCAGCTCCATGCAGCAGAAGGAAATAGTTTTAGGTCACAAAGGGGCTGAACTCCGGCCCAAGGCATCTGCCCGTTCCACTGAGATTTCTGGGAAGGCCAGACTGACAGATCTCTAAAACCACTGCAATTAGAACTGTGTTCCTCTTGGGCTTCCGCCCTCCTCCCTACCACTACCCTCAGAAAACCAGTATAAATCAGTTTCTACCAATTTCCCTGCTAATGATTTCCTCCATTAAATTAAAAAAGAAAAATGTCTTTTAAATGAATTACCAGGCCTGAGCTTCTAAGAGCCATGTGACCTGCCAATTAATCTCCAGCCTTGCTGGAGAGGAATGTGCCCTTTAAAAAATGCTTTATAAATAAATATGTACATGAGTAAGTAAACAAAGCCAGTCCGCCCAACTCTGAAAGTCCCACCCTCCGCCGTCCTAGCTCCCTCAGGATGCAGGTCAGTGCCCCCGGATCCTTGGGAAGGGAGCACAACCAAACCAGCCCTGTCCACAAGAGTCACAGCCACATTGTGTCGTGTTTGTTAGTGAAAGTGCAAGCTCTAACCCTACTCACACTCTGGGACTGTTAGTTTGGATTTTCAGCATCCTAGGGCAGCCTTGCCCCTCCTTCCCTTTTCCATCCAGCTCAGAACCTTCAGCCCTTTCTGTGTGTCGTCTTCTTCCATTAGGACATTCTGGAGAACAATTTGGAACTACACCCAAAGAGCAATCAAACTGTACCCATCTTTTGACCCCAGCAATACCACTTCTAGGTCTGTATCCTGAAGAGATTTTTTTAAAAAAAGAACCTATATTACAAAAAATATTTATAGCAGCTCTTTTTTTGTGATGGCAAAGAATTGGAGATTGAGGAGACGCCCATCAACTGGAGAACGACTGAACAAATTATATAATTTGGATGGGACATTATTGTGCAGAAAGAAATGATAAAGGGGTGGTTTCAGAAAAACCTGGAAAGACTTATATGAACTGATGCAAAATGAACAGAAGCAGAACACTGTACACGGTAAAAACAGTGATAACTCTGAGTGACTTAGCGATTCTCAGCATTTCAATGATTTAAGACAATTCCAAAGGATCTTTGATCAAAAATACTTTTAACTACCAGAGAGAGAACTGATAGAATCTGAGCACAGAACAAAGCAGACTATTTTCCTTTTTTTAATGTTGTCTTGTCTGCTTTCTTTCACCACATGACTAATATGGAAATGCTTTACATGATTACACATGTATAACCTGTATAACCTTTATCAAATTGCTTATCTCAGGGAAGGGGAACAGAAGGGAGGGAGAAAATTTGAAACTCAAAAGTTTAAAAAAAATGTTAAAAATTGTTTTTATGTGTAATTCAAAAAAAATTTAAAAAGACAGAACAATTTCAATATAATTGATTTCCTCTGTAGTCTGATGTATTTTATTTCATGCATTTAAAAACAGGATTTTGAGCAGAAGTCCACTTCAGCAGATTGCCCATGGGCTCCTGGACACAAAACAGAGCAGACTGACACTGCCTTTCTTGGTAATCCCTGGGCTTATAGTGATTAGTAAATGCTTGCAGATTAAATGCTTGTTGAGATAACACTTGGGGCCTCAGTTTCCTCCGCTGTAAAAAAAATGGGGGAAGGTTGGACTAGATGAGCATTAGGTGCCTTTCAGTTCTACAACCTATGATTTCTCTTCCTATTCTTAAAAAAAGGGCAGCTCAGCCCTGCTTAATCACCAGCTGATTCTCTATCCCCCCTTCCCATCCTTCTCTCCCCATCACCTCATCCCACCCCACCACACAGAGGCACAGACAACCCTGCGGAGTCCCATGGAGGAAGTCTCAGAGAAGTGAAACTTCTGACCAACGGACAGAGTCATCACCACGCTTCTGGTGAGTAATGCTCTTAGAAAAGCCCCGGACCACAATAACATCAGTGAAAACGTCACGGAAGCCAATCTGGGCCAGTGAGGCGACCACTGGGGTCAGAGACTTGGAGAGAGACGCCTACAGATATGGGATGGGACGTTACTATGAGACCTGGTCACTTCTTAGATCCAAGGAAGGTTCTGTTGGGAAGCCAAGAGCCAAGACAGAAGGGAAGAGAGAAACATGTATGCATGTAAGTGTGTGTGTGTGTGTGTTTCTGTAGGTATTTTATATATATACTCCCCCACAAATAGCACATTAGACAGAGGGCTGGGGCTGGAGTCTGGAGGATCTGAATTCAAATCTGGGCTCAGAGACTTCCAAGCTGTGTGACCCTGAGCAAGTCACTTCATCCTGTTTGCCTCAGTTTTCTCATCTGTAAAATGAGTTGGAGAAGAAAATGGACAACCTCTTTAGTATTGTTGCCAAGAAAACCCCAAAATGGGTCACTAAAAATTGACTGAAATGACGGAACAAACAATTATATAGAAACATACATAGTGGAGGTAATAAGGTGCACCCTCCAGGTAGGTGTGTGCTTCAGGATGCATGCATATATGCATGTATGTACACAGATGTATATGTACATATATGGCTATTATTTCTCTTCCACTATTTAATATATATTCATCTATATTTTATATATATGAAACATTCTATATATATATATAGATATAGATGGATATAGATATAGATATAGAATATAGATATGGTATATATAGGGAAACACTCATATCTAAAAAAACAGCAGTAAAATATGAACAAGATAAAAGGCTCTATAAAATGTCTTAGTTGGGGGCAGTTAAAGCCCCAGCCATGAAGTCAGGAGGACCTGAGTTCAAATGTGATCTCAAGACACTTAATGCTTCCTACCTGTGTACCCTGGACAAGTACCACAGGGGGGGAAAAAAAGGAATGAAAATGTGATTTTCCTTTAGAAATAATGTTATAAGGGAAAGTGAGGTTTCTCCTTGAGGCAACTAGGTTATGCAGTAGATGGGTCTTGAGTTGGGAAATCCTGACATCAAATCCAGCAACAGATACTTACTAGCTGTGTGACCCTGGGAAAGTCACCTCACCCTGTTTGCCTCAGTTTCCTCAGCTGTAAAATGAACCAGGGAAGGAAACAGCAAATCACTCCAGTAATTCTGCCAAATAAACCCCAAATGGGGTCCAGAAAAGCCTGAAAAACAATTCACACACAGATTTTTCCTGCCTAACTTTTAAAAATGAAAGAAAAAGACCCCTTGCACGTTATCTCCAAAGGTCACTGCTGTATTCTATATAGGATGAAACTACTCAAAGGATATATTACACAGGCCGACACAGAAACCAATTCGATAAAATTGATACTCTGGGGAACACATCAGAGTTTCTTTTCTTTTTTTCTTTTTTGAGACACTTAACAACTAATTAAGTGTCTGAACCCAGATTTGAACTCAGATCTTCACAACTCCAGGGCCAGGGGCCTATCCACTGCACCACCTAGCTGCCCCTCACATTTTCTCATACATTTGGTCTTCAATATGGCAGATCCCCTCTCACTCTAGCAGCAACACATTGCAAGAAAATTATCTTCCACTGGCTCAGACAGCGCCCCTCCCATTCCAGGTGATTTTTGTCCTTTGTCCTCAAGGAGGATCAGTCACAGGGAAGATGATGTCCCGGTGTACCTGAGGACCAGGGGAAGGGACTCTGCTAAGATCCCAGTATCTAAGACCCACAATCAACATCACACCCGATCATAGAACTTACAAGTCCCCCACCCCCTCATTTTGGGGGAGATGAGGAAATGAGACCCACAGAAGCAGGGCTGAAACTCTAAGGCCAGTGCCCCAGCCACCAAACCACACTGCTTGTGCTCTGTGGCCTTGGCAAGAGAGGTAAGATTTCTAAGCAATTTCTAGATGGACAATCTGATTCACAAACATTTGTAATCACCTGAGAGATGTGCTAGGTACTGTTGAGAGGCCCAGGATACCAAGATATAATTGTAATAGTCTCTGCTCTGAAGAACTTATATTCTCCCAGGGGAAACAATATACATATACATACAAGTACCAAATAAATTTACTGGGGAAAGGTGGGAAGGAAAGGGAAAAAAGCATTTACAAAATAGGCACGTTACAAATATCTCATTTGATCCTCCAAACAACCTTGCAGCACTAGTCTCTGGGTCTGGGTCAGGCAAGGCCTATGGAGAATATCCGTGCTTGTGAGTCCTGATTCCGAGAAAATCTAAAGTGAGAAGAAAGATGGAAGGCTGGCTAGCAGGTGGGGTGTTAGGGGAAGGGTCCGAAAAAGTCTCAATAAGCTGAAACCTGGGGACCAAATCTAGGAAGCAGGAAAAGTCAATTTTGTACTTCGGTTAAAAAAAAAAAAAAAAAGTCAAGCTCAGAACTACAAGGGGAAAGGAGTTGCTAATACCTTACTTAGTTTGTGTGAAAACTCTCTGACATTTTGAATGGCACGCACCCTCAGTGTCAGCCGGCAACAGGGAGATCCAAGGGGCGACCCAAGGGAGCCGATGCTGCCATGGAGAAAGCTCAGTGGGGACAAGAGAGTTCAGTCATGTAAAGTGCTGTCCTGTGGAGGACGAAAAAGCTAAGAGGCAAAGGGAGAGCAGCTCAGGAGGCAGCAGCGCGGACCACCGACAGTTCTGAGATAGGCAGGACTCCTATGGGATTCTGGGCCTCCGCCCAAATCTGGGATTCAGCGCTGGGCTAACTACTACTCACTGATGCGTCCTCATGTTCTTCCCAAATGACTCCGACTTGTGGCAGAAGGAACAGATGGGCAGAGTTTGGTTTGCACAATCTTTTGGGTGCCCCGTAGTCATCCGTTCATCCAACAAACATCTGTTGAGCACCTACTGAATGCCAGGCCCCAAGTCTGGGCTCTGTGGGCGATAGGAATAGTTGGAGCAGGGCCCCAGGGTCTAAGCCCTTTATGGAAGAGATGAGACAGGAGCACCGACAAGCCAGCCCAGCCCTGAGGTGCTCCAGGACACTAGGATTGGCAAGGGAGGACCTCCGTCAGCACAATCCTCCAAAGGAGGAAGCTGGGAATGCTGAGGGGCATAGAGTAGGAAGGCAGGAGTCTACAAGACAAGACTAACAGGAACAAAAGGGAGAGCTCAGAGATGCGCCAATGTTTAAAAACCTGCTTATTCTCCAACAATGACGCGCTTTTGCAGTTGAATCTCCTCCACTTTCTTAAGTCTGGACAATTAAAAAAAAAAAACTAATCAAATCCTGATGTTCAGCAATTTTTCAGGAATAAATGCCTTATTCCTGAAAAATTGCTGAACATCAGGATTTCATGAGGAACAATGCTCAGTCAGAGCCTGTTCCAGAGGTAGCCAAGGGAGTTATTCCTGTCCACAGGAAAACTAGGGAACACCATAGTGCACAAAGCGCTGGGTCTGGAATCAGGAAGATTCATCTCCTTGAGTTCAAATCCAGCCTCAGTCACTTGTGAGCTTTGTGACCTCAGATAAATCACTTAACTCAGTCTTACTTTCCTCATCTGTCAAATGAGCTGGAGAAAGAAACGCCGAACCACTCCAGTATCTTTGCCAAGAAAACCCCAAATGGAATCATGAAGAGTCAGGCACAACTGAAAAATGACTGAACAGCAACCACCTTTCAGTCCATGATTAAAACCTTAAGATACATGGCATTTTGTATACCTGCATATTTATGATCTCAAGTCTTTTAAAATCTTACTCATTTTTTCTCAATTGATCCATGAATCAACAAGTTGGGTATTTCCTCCAACTATTCCAACCGACCCATCCTGACTTGCTCATTCCCTGTCTAGGTTTGTCCATTTAAGAAGTGTCAGAGAATCGTGGCTCAAGAACTTCATGGGACTGCAAATTTTACCAAGTCCCACTCACCGGCTCTACAGATTTTACTCTGGTTTTACTCATGGACTTCTTATTTTCTCTTTCCCTTCTCTACAGTCGGTCAGTGATCAAGTTCAACAGATAAACAATGAGTATAGTTCCATTAAGAAATATGTTACAGACTGTCTAGATCCACCATTCAAATCATTTATTAAACCCAGCCAAAATCAGGGCTAGAGTTGGGAGATACAAAACAACCCATAATGGTTTCTGCCCTCTAGGAGTTTATATTCTATTGTGGGAAACCAAATCTGTCAGTCAGTCAAGAAGCCCCAACCAGAGGGAAGGAAGAAGGGAGGAAAAATGAGAGAGGGAAGGAGATAAGAAGGAAGAGAGAGAGAGAGGGAAGGGAAAAGGAAGGAAGGAAGTAGGAATGAAAAATAGAAGGAAAGGAGGAAGAAAGGGAGGGAGAACAGAGGGAGGAAGGGAGGAGGAGAGGAAGGAAAGGAGGAATGGAGGGAGGGAGGGAGAGAGAGAGGAAATCAGGAAACAAGACTTTCCTAGAATCACACAGATAAGATGTGAATCTGATTCTAGGCCCACTGAACCATCTTGCTGCCATTGCTAAACACAAAGGTGGGGAAGGGGAGAGGCTTTTAAAAAGTCTTCAAAAGGCTGTTAAGGGTTATCTGTGGAAACTATACATACCCCCAAAGATCAGTATAAGATACAAGAGAATTTGAGGAGGGCTAATTGTGACAACCGCGCTAGCACCCAGGATACCTTAGAATCAGCCGGAGTCAGGATAAGCAAAAGTCCTTAGTCTTTATTCTTGGTCTTTAGGGGTAGAAGTGAAGGGGATCTTCCGCAACCTCCTTCTTCCTCGTCCACCGCATAAGTGACCCTGGCTAGTCTTCCTCCACCCCCTAGTCCCTCCTACAATTCTCTGTACACACCAATCATCGAGCCAACACAGGATAGTGGGAAGGGGCATATTCCAAGCATGTGCTCATAGAGTATTGTCCAATCGGTAATTAGCCTCAAGTGCTCGACCGTCCTGACCTCAGTGCATCGACTCAAGAGTTTCAGCCTCTACAGGTAATTAGGAGGAATCTAGGAGAGGGAATGAGGAAAGCCCTCACATGTAAGAGTAACAAACACCATGGGCCTGAAGCCAACCTAACCTATGTCTGTGATCACCATCCTTGGGGTACCTTTCTCTAGCCATTACTGTCCAATATATTGGTTTTTAGACATATCACTTCCCACTATTAAAAAGCAATCTTTGAGAGCAAAGACTATATTCTCACTTTTGCATTTGGATTCCCAGCCTATGTGCCCAGTACAGGGCAGGTACTTAATAAATGCTTTTTTATTATTCATCATTTTTCATTGTCTTTGGGGGATTTTTAATTTCAATGCTGGGGTGACTAGGCTTATACGGAGTTAGATACCTGATAAATGTTTACTGAATTGAAAAGAATAGGGGGAAGAGAACAAACACGTATTAAGCTCCAGGCTCTATGCTAACTGCTTTTCAAATATTGTCTCATCTGCAAGGATGGAGGCAGCTTTGCTGGGCATGGAATACACCATGTCCCAGACTGCCTATTCCAGAGAAAATATTAAAACCACTACAGCTGGCTGGTGCTTAGAGAATGAGATCCTTGAGCCAGGCAGACCTGGGACGTACAGCTTACCAAGCTCACCACAGAATAGGTTATGATCAGAAATCCTGAAATGAAGAGAGCTGGGGGAGGCCCTTGGATGACTCAGAGCTCCAGAGAGGCATCTGTGCACAGCTCCACCTGAACAAATCCTTGCTCATCTGCCCTTCCTTTCTCAGAACCCTGCCCCCCACCTTCCAATGAAGAAAGGAGATCAGAGATTCAAACAAAGGAATAAATAGCTAGGGGTAGAGGAAGAAAGGGAAATGCACTAACGGGCTGGCTGCCAAGGTAATGATGATCCCTCTATCTAGGAGTTCTTAATTTAAAAAAATTTTTTTTTGATAACTGCCCTTCAATAAAATTGGTTTCCCTTTTAATCCTATGTATTTTTTTAAAATGTATCTAAGAACATGGTTCTGAAAGAGGTAAACAGGCTTCACCAGACACTACCCAAGACCTCCACAAAACAAAAGAAATTAAGACGCCCTGGTCTATATCTGCCCTCTCAGGCCACATTTAGAATATTATGTCCATTCCTGGAGCCACATTTTTAAGGAAACTGCAGACCTTTAGAGGATGCAAAAGAGGGTAATCAGTCAAGAGAAGGGCTTTGTTTTGTTTGTTTGTTTTTTTGTTTTTTTAAATAGCCTTTTATTTACAGGTTATATGTATGGGTAACTTTACAGCATTGATAACTGCCAAACCTCTTGTTCCAATTTTTCCCCTCCTTCCCCCCACCCTCTCTCCCAGATGACAGGATGACCAGTAGATGTTAAATATATTAAAGTATAAATTAGATACACAATAAGTATACATGTCCAAACCGTTATTTTGCTGTACAAAAAGAATTGGACTCTGAAATATTGTACAATTAGCCTGTGAAAGAAATCAAAAATGCAGGCGGGCAAAAATATAGGGATTGGGAATTCAATGTAATGGTTCTTAGTCATCTCCCAGAGTTCTTTCTCTGGGCGTAGCTGGTTCAGTTCATTACTGCTCCATTGGAACTGATTTGGTTCATCTCATTGCTGAGGATGGCCAGATCCATCAGAATTGGTCATCATATAGTATTGTTGTTGAAGTATATAATGATCTCTTGGCCCTGCTCGTTTCACTCAGCATCAGTTCACGTAAGTAAGAGAAGGGCTTTGAATTCATGCCCCCAAATTCTTTGGTTTGAAGGAACTTATGTCATTGATTATGGAAGTGAAAATATAGGCAATGAGCATTTACTGGATGCCTACTAAGTACCAGGCACTGTGTTAAGTGATAGGGAAACAAAAAGAAGCAAAAGACAGTTCCTGCCTTTAAAGAACTTATAATCGAATGAAGAAGACAACCAAAAATATGTACAAACAAGCTATAGGCAAGACAACTAGGAAATAAAAAAAAGGAAAGGTTTCCTATAATAGATGGGAGGTTAGTGGGGATTTAAAGGAAGGCAGAAGGCAGAGATAAGGAAGGAGAGCATTCCAGGTATGGGGACAGCTAGAAAGAATGTCCAGAAACAAGAGCCTGGATGTCTTGTTTGAGGAACAATCAGGAGGCTGTTCAGTAGACTGAAGATTAAGGAAAATAAGGTGTAAAAGTAGTGGGGAAGGATGAGTAGGTTATCAATGACTATAAATGCCAAACAGGATTTTATATTTTATTCTGGAGGCAACAGAGAGCCACTAGAATTTATTAAGTAGGAGGGCAACATGGTTAGATCTGTGCTTAAGAAAAAAATCACTTTAGTGCTGAATGGAGGATGGAATGGAGTGTGGAAAGACTTAAAGCAGGCCGACCTACCAGCAGATGTTGCAATAGTCCAGGCTGGAGGTGATGAGGGTCCTCCAGGATGGGAGCAGAAGAAAAGCAAGTTATTCAGGTGAAAATGATGAGAGATGGAACAGAGATAAAATCAACAAGACTGTTGCAAAAGTGAAATGGACAACAGATGCTACAGAAAGGTGAACTCAACTAGAGGTGTTGGTTGCAAAGGTGAAATAGACAAGAGATGCTACAGAGAGGTGAAATCAACAAGAGGTGTTGCAAAGGTCAAATAGACAAGAGATGCTACAGAGAAGTGAAATCAACAAGAGGTGTTGATTGCAAAGGTGAAATGGACAAGCTGCCAGAGAGCTGCCTTCAGATGTATGAAGGACTGTCATATGGACCACAGCTCAATCAACAAGTACTTAATGCTAAGCACTAATTGGAGCTGCAAAAGATTAAGTCTTGTTCTGGATGGCCTTGAAGAGCAGAGCGAGGGGAAAGATGGAGAAGATACAGAAAGGCAGGCTTACTGTTGTTATTGAGGTGTGTCTGACTCTGTGACCCCATTTGGGATTTTCTTAGCAAAGAAACTAGAGTGATTTGCCATTTCCTTCTCCAGCTCATTTTATAGATGAGGAAACCGAGGCAAACAGGGTGAAGTGACTTGACCAAGATCACACAGCTACTAAGTGTCTGAGGCCACATTGGAACTCATCTTCCTGACTCCAGGCCCATCGCTCTATCCATGGGCCACCTTAGGCTGCCCAAGAGAAGCATGAGCCGCCTGGGGAGGGAGTGCAGTCTCCCCCATAGGAGGTCTTCTGTCTGAGGCTGGATGGCCACGGGGGCTGTGCTGGGGATTCTTGATCAGGTACTGGGGGCAAGAAAGCCATAGAGGATCCTCCCCATTCTGAGCTCCAGTGATTCTGTGACCTTTACCCACAGGAACACAAAGGAAAACTTAGTTCAGTCCCCCCTCTGTGTGCTGGGAGTCAGTCATAAAATGAGTAATCGACATTGGGAAAGAATCTCAGAAATCCCTTCAGAGACCTGCTAGAAGCTGAAGTCTGGGCATCTGCCAGAACATTAGGAACCCGCAGTAGGACCTCAGCAAAGTTCCTGCTTCCCCTTCTGGGTCTAGTTCCTTCCTCTGTAAAAGGACCCCTTGGGATGCAATTCCCAGAGCAGTCTACAATAACAAAAGGACTCAGTACGGGCGCTAAGCCTGGGACCCCATCTCTACAACTCTCGATTTGTCAATTAAAAAAAAAAAAATTGTAGCACTTTGAACGAATCAGTCTTTTCCTTTTAGGCCTCAACTCCTCCCCTGGAAAATAGAAAAAGTGGGACTTCTCCAAGATCTTCTGTGGTCTGTGGGTTTGTTTGCTTGTTGGTTTGGAGGCAGACAGAGTTCAGGGGCTTGCCCAGGGTCACACAGCCAGGAAATGTCTGAGGCCACATAGGAACCCAAGTCCTCCTGACTCCAGGGCTGCTGCTCTAGCCACCACATCATGTAGTTGTCCCTGGTCCTGGGTTCTAAAACCCATCCATGTTCTGATATTCTCAATTTAAAAGTTCCTCCTTCAGCTCTGACACTTCCAGTTCTGAGCTAACCTCCAGATGTGATTTTTGTCCTCAGATAGATCCCCTCTGACATTTTATGCTCTAAGGTCCCTCCAAGCCCAAAGGTCTCTCCCAGACCTCACATTCTGTGTTTTTCTGAATTCCCCCTCTCCCCCCCTACAGTTCTGGGCAGAGTTAAGGGTAAAAGAGGAAATGTTTATATCACTCCAGACACATGCCTATGATATAATTACCCACAAGATAAGAGCAAAGAATTGAGAAACATATGCCTTAGGGTTGGACAGACTCTCATTTCAGATCAGAGGACACAGAGGAAGTTGTAATTTGGCAAGGAAAGGAATTAAGAGGTGAATGAAATAAAAGTGAGCCTCTCTTTCTCTGTAGCTCCTGAATAGCTAATCAAATCTTAATTTCCTCAAGTCCTAACTAGTGCCTATAGATCCTTTGTACAAAGACTAGTTAAGTGAGACATTTCTTACTATATTATTCTTTTTGTTTCTGAGGCATTTGGGGTTCAGTGACTTGCCCAGGGTCACACAGCTAGGAAATGTTTAAGTGTCTGAGGCCAGATTTGAACTCAGGTCCTCCTGACTTCAGGGCTGGTGCTCTACCTACTGTGCTCCCTAGCTGCCCTCTTACTATATTATTCTTATAGAAGAGTGAAAAGAAATGAGTTCATCAAAATCTTGTAAAAATGAATGCTAAAAGTTTTCTTGACATGTAACTAGGGAAAAAAATACTTAAAAAAAAAAAAGAATCCCATATTTAAAAAAAAAAAAAAGGCATGAGTGTAAATCTGGCTTTAGATTCTTATTAGCTGGATGATCCTGGGCAGGTCACTTAACCTCAGTTTACCTCAGTTTCCTCATCTGTAAAATGAGATTACCAATAGCACCTACCCGCCGGGGTTGTTTTAAGTATCAAATGACATATTTATAAAGTGCTTACCATAGTGGCTAGCACATAGTAAGTGCTAGAAGAATTTTCGCTATTTTTATTATTATCATCAAACTACATGACATTTCAAAAACACTCCAGGTTTCAATCCTGACCTCTTGGACCCTCAGTTGGGTGAAAACAGACAATTTTGTGCTCTGTGATTCAAAGTCAGAAGCACAGTACAGATAATGGGTTTTCCTCCATCTATCAAGATGACTCAGAATTTCAGAGCCGAAAGGGACCCAAGAGAGAGCAACTGCCTCTTTTTATAGAGGAGAAGCTGAGGCCTAAGACAGACGGTGAGTCATCAAAGATCATCGAAGGTTATGTAGCCCATGAGGGGCAAAGGGAGGCCCACAACCCCAGGTTTCGGCTGCTTCCATCTTGATGAATCCAATTTAAACAGGTATGGGAAATGTGCAAGCATTTTATGATCAAAGTGAAGGCATTGGTGTTAATACCTACTGTGTACAAGGCCCTGGGCAAGGGTGGGTGGGAGGGAAAAGACTAAAACTGAGCAGTCTCTGCCCTCTGGGAGCTTACCTTCTGCTGGAAGGAGACACGACGTCAGACAGCCCGGACAGCCAGGAGTCAAACCTGGAATCTCCTGATCTGGAAGGAGAGGCAATATGTAAACATCTAAGAGTAATCACTATTGTTACATGGGAATGGGAGCAATAGCAAGTAAGGGGATGAATTAGCTCATCTAGAAGCACTTGGTAAGCACTTACACTATGTTCAGTTCACAGGAGTGCAAAGTCATAGAAAACAGTCCCTGTCTTCAAGGAATTTACATTCCACAGTGGGAGATTGTATGTTCACATAGAAGTATGTACGTGTGTTACACACATACATATAAAGAGAATAACAGCTAGCATTTCTATAACACTTTCCCCCCTTTTTATTGCCTTCTCTTTTTTCTAGTTTTATATATATGTGTATTAATTGTTTTAATACCTATTTCTTTATGAGTCATGCTGGGAAAGAAAAATCAGAACAAAAGGAAAAAAATCACAAGAGAAAAAAAATGAATAGAACATGTATTGATTTACATTCAGTTTATATAACCTTTTTTTTTTTTTTTTTTTGAGGCAATTGGGGTTAAGTGACTTGCCCAGGATTGCATTTGAACTCAGGTCCTCCTGACTCCAGGGTTCTAACCACTATGCCTCCAAGCTGCCCCTCATAGAGCACATAAAGAACACATTTCTCATTTGTTCATCACAGCAAGCTTAGGAGGTAGGTACCATTATCATCCCCATTTTATAGATGAGAAAACTGATATTAAGTGACTTGTTCAGTGTCACAAAGCTAAGAAGTATCTGACGCTGGATTTGAACTCAGATCTCGTGAGTCCACATCCAGAGCTCTAGCCAATGGGCCACACAGCTGCCAAAACTGATATATGGTCATTTGGGGAGGAAAATCAGGAAAGGCTTCCTGGAGAAGGTGACATCAACCCTGAGTTTTGCTAGAAATGAGGGATCCTAAGTGGAGGAGAAGAGAAAGGACATTATTGCTGGCACAGGAGGCAGCCACTGCCAAGGCAGATAGGTCACAGAGTGAAGTGTAGGAAGACTAGGAAGGGCGTGGGTTTGGCTGGACCCCAGGCTGGGTGAAGGGAATAGTGGGGACCGAGGCTGAGAGGACAAGAGGAGGCAGACTCCCAGCTCATGTCACGAGTTCCAAACCTTGCTTTGCTGCTTTCTACCCTGATTTTTGGGCCAATCAAGCTGGCCTCTCAGCTCTAAATCTGAAATCCTACAGCTCTGGACACTTGGAGTTTCTGAGCTGAATGATTAAGGGATCACAATACCCAGATTTAGGGAAAGAACAGCCCTTCAAGGTCATATATTCCAGTGTCCTGGATTTATTAAATTTATTTAGGAAAGCACAATCGGAGACAGATATAAGATATAAGGCAGGGTCATGGATGGGCCAACCTCAGCAAATATAAAAGTACTCTCTGCTATTGGTTTTGTCTTTGCTATTATCCTCATAATCTCATCTTTTTGTTAAAATTTTTCATGTCTATTGATTTTTAATACTTTAATTTCATTAAATATTTCCCAATTACATGTAGAAAAAATGTTAGCATTATTTTTTTTTAGAAATTTTGAGTTATAAATTCTTCCTCCCCCCCTCACTCCTTGAGAAGACAAGCAACATATCGATTATATATGTCACAAAAAACTTATTTTCCTATCAGCCATGCTCATCTTTTTTCAATGGGATTCAGAGAGGAATAGTCCTGGGAAAAGATTGCTTTTCCTGGCATTATTGCTATTTTCTGTTTTCAGTGGCTAAGGGGTATAAAAGGATAGGGAGTCAAGAAATTTATTGTTATTCAGTTGTGTCTGACTAGCTGTATGATCCCGGGCAAGTCACTTCACCCTATTTGCCTCAGTTTCTTCATCTGTAAAATGAGCTGAAAAAAGAAATGACAACCCCCCCCTTTTTTTTTTTTGCAGAAAACCCAACAAGACCTCAGTACCTAGGAATTGAAGCTTATTAAAGGCATCCTCAGAAGCACTCGGGGAAGAGGGATGATGAGGAAGACTTGCCCCTCCTCCTGTTTCCACATGGTTCTCATCTCCTCTGTTCATATATCCATATTTTAAAAGCTTTCCATCCCATAGAGCATATTCCTGTCAGCGTAATTGCTCTGATTCTCAGCACCCCTGCCAGGTGGAACGCAGGGCCTCAGGTGCACACCAATGGTCTCTGGACTCCCCCCCATTTTCTCCACCTCCCAAAACACCTCATTTCCAAGCTCGATTGAAGTCCAAATCACTCCATTAAGAAGTAGATTGCAGCAGACACCCAACCAATTTGCTACAGCGTGAGCAACCTTGTTGGAGATGCAATTTGCAATTGCCTAGATGGATGGGGCAGGTGAAACATGGCAGCCCTCTCAGGCTCACAAAGAAATGATTCCCTCCAGGCTAAGAGGGAAAAAATGCAAAAGAGGCCTTCATTTTCACCACCCAAGACAACTGTGACTGGAGCATGGAGTTATTAAGAACATAAATCTCGCACTTTTTTTCACAGTGGGCTTGAAGGCTGTCTTTGGTTAGTTATTCCTCCCCCAGACAGTGTGTGTGCAGGGGGGCTGTGAGATTCTGGGCTGCTGCCTAGGCTTGCATCACACTGGAAAACAAACTTGAAGAAGGGCAGGATGTGGGCCCGTGTAAAAAGTCGGGGCTGCAGTTTGCATGTGGGTCTGCTCTGCAAAGAAGCAGAGGAAAGAGTGATCATCGACAGGGGCCCTGGTCTTGGGGTCAAGGGCTGACGGGACAAACCGCACACAAGAGACCTCAGCAGAAATATACAATACTGCGTGGACCAACTTTCCATCCAAATATTCCCTTGGACCATGGGACCCCTTCTCTTCCTGAGAGTTAATGCACCTGGGTGAGTGTAGAACTGAAATTTTGGGAAACCTATACCTAGAAGGAAATATGATGCAAAAACAAAAAAACTTTAAATCCTCCTGGGTCTCAGTTTTCTCATCTGCAAAAGGAGGGAATCGGGCTGGGTGACCTCCAAGGTTCCTTCCAGCTTTAAATTCTATTATCCTAAGTATCCACTAGCGCTAAGTGCTTTCCCAGCACTTGATGAATTATACAGGGAGGCGCCTACATCTACCAAGTTTTATTTCTCTCCTTAGACTTTTGTCAAGGACTCGGACAGAGGACACAAAGCTGGGAGGGGTCGACAGCTAATACTCCAGTGAAACACAGAATTCAAAAGGATCCCAGCAACGTGGAATGGGTCTAGATTAAACGACATTATTCTGATGAAAATAAATGCTTTAGATTTGGTCTTAAAGAAATGGTTGCACTAGTAAAAGATGGAAGAAAGTAATGGCACGGTGGAGTTAGTTAAAGGATTTAACCAGAGTCATTTGGCTAGTCAGGGCTGTGCTGGTAAATATTTAACAACCACATGGGGAGTGTGGGTAAAAGCACTATAGACTTTTAGGTTTAATATGTATTATTAACATTTTTCCATCACCTTAAGTCTAGATAAACAATAAATCAAACCCTGATTGGCAGAGAATGCCAGTTTCCAAGATGTAAACGCCCACACTGCAAATTTAACAACTGTCTCCCCAGTTCAGATCATTCCAGCAAACCCTGAAGCTACCATAAATCAAGTGATGGGGCCTGTCTCCTGGCCTTCCTTCCATGTGTTCTGCCCAGCCAAATCCTATACAACTGTCAGACTTCCCCCCCCTCCCAATAAATGCTTCAAAAATAATGTGCTTGTTCCTTTCAAAATCATAAACTTAAGTAAGAGTTAATGAACTAAGACTTAAGGGGAATTTCAAGTGATGTAAACCTGTTTCAGTCTATCAATACAGATATAAATGACTGAAATTTAAAATTGATTAGTTTTGTTTTGTTTTTGGCTGCCAAGCTGCTGTAGATAAAAAAGCAAATTTTGCAACAATCATATGATCTCGTCTCAGCTCCTGATGAGTGATAGAGATGATGATAAGGAGAAGGTTTTCCTCCTTGGGGCACAAGTCTGCTTTCTGCTTCCCAGACCGAGGAGGGTTCTGGTCAAGCAGATCGGAGGACATCTCCCTCTCTGGGAAAGAACAGCTTAGGGGCCACCTCCCACAGGAAGCCTGCCCAGGCTGCCTATTTGCTCATGCTGCCTCTGGGCCTCCTTATTTCATGATCTGCATGAGGATTGTGTCCCCCGGTTGGACATGCGCTCCCCGAGATTTGTTTTGTTTCTTTTGGGCCAGGAGGTCGACACCCTAGGTCACATCCCTGTCCCTGTCCCTTTAAATTCCTGCTTACCAAAATGCTGACTGCACATAATTTCACAACCTCCCCACACTGCAGATGGATGCAAGAGCCAAAGACTCCCACGGTCTCGCAGAACAAGCTTTCTACGTTCTTTGTTTCTGTGCCCCCCAGGGTGCCCAGCACAGGGTGGGCATTGGGAGCTATCAGTGAGTCTGCTTCCCCTTCCCCCGGTCTCCGGGGAATACTCTAAAAGGCATCATGAAAAAAAGGAGAGGGGTTCACACACCTGGGATTCAAGTCTCTTTATTGCTTTGCAAAAGTTTTGCCGCTAATCAAGATGCCCGGCCACTGGGTCAGTGGCCGTGCCTTAGTTTTATAGGAGTAATAATCAGACTTCCCACAGGGGTTGTTAATTAAGGCGGGTGAGGGAGACAGAGATGAGCTTGGTCCTCCACTCAATTATCTTTGACCAGAATAGCAACCTTTATTAAAACTCAACATCACAACCTTAACTAGGCTTAAAATAACTACTGTTAGAAGCAAGAGGCAAAAGATGGGCTGAAGAGACTTGGTTGTGGACCTGCCCCTGCCACCCTCAGCTCTGTATCAACAGGCACAGCCTTCAGTTTCCCCATTTGTACAAAGACTGGGGTGGGCCTGGGTGGTCTTTCAGACCTCTCCCCGCTCTAAATCCTAGGATATTTATAACACACTTCTTTAAATTTTACAAAGCGCTTTCCTCCTAACAACCCTGTGAGGTAGAGGAGCACAAGATATACTAAGTCCCTGGAGGCTCTAGGAAGGAATGGGACTTGCCCAAGACCACACATTTGCAATAAAATTAGGAGATTTAAGGAAGCAGCTGGGAACCTCACTCAGTAACCCTTATGGCTAAATGGTCAAAGCACATGAATAGGCACTTTTCAGAAGAAGAAAACAAAGATATCGGTAGCTTTTAAATCACTAATCATTAATGAAATGTAAATTAAAGCAACTCTGAAGTACTTCTTCACATCGGTAAGATTGGGCAAGATGGTAGAAAAGAAAATGACAAATGCTGGAGGGGACATGGGAAAACAGGTAGATCAAGGCATAATTGGTAGAGTTGTGAACTGACCCATCATTCTGGAGAATAATTTGAAACTGTGCTATAAAACTGTGCATGCCCCTTGACCCAGCAATATCACTATTAGGTCTGTATCCCCAAAGAGATTTTTAAAAAGAGAAGGACTTATATGTACAAAAATATTTATAGTCGCCCTTTTTATGGCAGCAAAGAATTGAAAATCAAGGGGATTCTCATTCTTGGAATGCTTTCTTAGCCTTTTTTTTTTTATTAAATTCCTTCTTATTCTTTAAAGGTCAACTCCAATAATGATCTTAAATAATAGCAAGCATTTACAAAGCACTTTACAAACACCTCATCTTATCCTCATGACCCTAGGAAATTGCTGTCCTCTATTTTACATTTTCAAGAAACTGAGGCAGAGATTAAGTGACTTGCCCAGAGTCACCAGAGAGCACCAAGTGCATGAAGATAGAAAGGACTCTTTAGAGGTCCCCCCCCCCCATCAATCACTTTACTGATAAGAGAAATTAAGGCCCAGAGATACAGTAATTTGCACAAGGTCTTTCTTAAATTAAAAACCCTCTCCCTGACAATTTCCCCCTCAGACAAAGAAACAAGAGAATAATCATTTATTAAATGCTGGCTGCATACCAGGCACTGTGCTAGGATCTGATTTGCTCCTCACAACAACCCTGGGAATTATTATGATCTCCACTTTATAACTGAGGAAACTGAGGCAGGCATAGGGTAAGTGACTTGCCCAAGATAATTCAGCTCTAAGTATCTGAGGAAAGTCTTCCTGACTCCAGGCTCATCCCTCTATCCACTGTGACATCTAGCTTGTTCAGACCTCCAAAGCACTTAGTCTAAGGTGTTTTTATGGAAAGTCATATTTTATAATTTATCTATGCTGGTATCCTACCAGACTATAAACTGAGAAATCCAGTCTTATCTTAGCTTTTTCTGCAATATCTCCCCCAACAAACACAGTACACTGGACACAGTAGGTGATTAATAATGTTTGTGCAACTTGGAAAATGGTTTTCTCACTTCTAGCCTCAGGCTTCTTCCTAGTGGGTCAGACTCTTCTCCTGAGCCCACCTAAGTTCCAATCCCGTTTCTGTCATATCCCATGGGGCATTGGACAAGTCCCTACTTCTCCCAGTCTTTTTTTTTCTTTTAAAAATGTGGGGGCTGATCTATACCCAGAAAAAGGACTGTCAGGATAGAATGTGGGTCATAAGATAGTTTTCCCACCATTTTTGTTGTTGTTTGCTTGCTTTTTGTTTATTTTCTCATTTTTTCCTTTTTAATTTGATTTTTCTTGTGCAACATGATAAACGTGGAAATATTACAGAAGAATTGTACATGTTTAATATATTTGATTTTTTGCTATCTAGGGAAGGGATGGGGGAAGGGAGAGAGAAAAACTTGGATCCCAAAGTTTTGCAAGGGTGAATGCTGAAATGTTGAAGGTATTTTGAAAATAAAAAGCTATTATTTAAAAATAAAATAAAAATATTTTCTTTATTTTGACTGGATGCTACGACATCTGAGGTCCCTTGTGGGTCCAGATCCATGACCCCAGGCTTTCCCCCTCCTTTCCTTTCATCCCCACTAAAGAAGGGGCAGGATAGGACAGAAACCCTCCAGGATGTCATAAAACAAGGACCCAAGGGATGCCAGAGATCAAATTACCCTTTGTTTTCAACTGGGAAATGCCCCAGACTCCAGTCTGATGAAAGCTCTGAGGATGTCTTTGTCTTTCTGAAATGGTAAAGTTGTTTACATGGAGAAAAGCACTTCAGTGTACTTCAAAAAAATCACCAATATTTTCCAAAGGAAGAGAGAGCCATCGGACTGTTTCTTAGCCCAAACACTTTCTCCCCAGGGATCCAGGGTCGTCAATTCCACGACTTTCATTAAGAATTTATGTTGTTACAGGTACTGTTGTAGGCTCAGGGAAAAAAAAAAAAAAAAAAAAAAAAAAGGAAAACTGGTCCCTAACTCTCAAGGAACTTATTCTCTTAGTCACTTAACACTGACTAAGAATACACTTTACAGGGGGAAAAAATAGCTCCAGGAAGTAGGTAATAATGAAAACAAGCTTAAAAAAATAAAAAAAATAAAAAACCAGAGGGAGAAAGATTGGAGTCTGGGCTCATCTCTATCACTGATTTTCTGGGTAACTCTGAGAGAACCTCAGTTTATCTGATGTGATTAGATGGTCCCCACAATCCCTTCCCATTAGGGTCTTGCCTATATTTTAAGGATCCTCTCAGCTCAGAACAGGTCTCTGTTTCTAAGGTTTCTTCCTGCTTTGAGGCTCCTCTTAGTTCTGACATTCTCTGTTCCAAGATGATCCTTCCTCCAACTCTAACCCTCTCTTTTCTTATCTTTTTTTTTTCAAGACAAATACTTTTTTTTATCATTTAAATTTATAATTGTATTACGTAATTTTATAATTTAGAATAATAGCTTTTTATTTTTCCAGATCCATGCAAAGATAGTATTCAACATTCACCTTTGTAAAACCTTGTGTTCCATTTTTTTCCCCTCCTTCTCCACCTTCCCCCTTCCCTACACATTCAATACAATGATCCAATAGAATTTAAACACAACATTCTCTTTTCTGGCTTTGATGTTCTATGTTCTAGGGGCCTCCTTTTGGTTTGGTCTCTATTCTAAGGCCCTCCCAGCTCTCAGCACCAAGGAAGGCACAAAACCCCACTTGAGACCCCGGAAAAAGGCAAACAACCAAACATCTCAGCTTCATCTTATGACTCACAGCCCTTGACCAGAAGAAAAGATTCACAGGTTCCCTTGGGTAAGATTTCAGGCGGCTTTCTCTCGCTCTCTAGCTGGTCTGACAAGGAACTGAGTACTTTCAGGATTTGTGATTTCACTCTTGTGGGTCCTCCTGCCACCCCAAGGTAGCTCACGCCTCAGCTCTAGGTTGGGCCCTAAATATATTACACCATTCTTCACACATTAAACAACTCCAAGGTTCACGTGTACAAATGCTTCTGTTTAAAAAAACAAACAACTTTTGAGAATTTTTTTTTCCTTATCGCCTTGGTTAGAAAAATTGGGGAAGGAAAGGAGGGAAAAAAGCAAAGGAGGAAAAAGAGGGGGGGAAAGGAGAAAGAGAAACAGAGAGACAGAGATAGAGAGACAGGGAGAGACAGGGAGAGACAGAGAAAGACAGAGAGACAGAGAGAGGGACAGAGACAGACAGACAGACAGAGAGATAGAGACAGAGAGAGAGACAGAGGCAGAGGGGGGCAGGAGACTTTGAGAGCCAGCAAGGTAGAAACACAAGCTTGGGCTTCCAGAGCCAATTCTCTCTCAGGGGGTGGAACTTGGTGCTAAGGAGGCTAAGGTCAAAAGGTACCACTTCCAAACTTGGACACTAGAGCTTTGCTCTGTTTTCTTGGAAAATAGAAGAAGTGTTCCCCAGATTTAAGGACCCACTACTACTCTTTTGGGGCCCCAAATTTTCCCCCAACTATGTCCCGCTCCAGTGTCCTTAGTGGCCCAGGGATTAGGTAAAAAGAGAAGCACAGGGTAATGGAAAGAAACAAGACTTGGTATCAAGAGAACTGGTTTCAAGCCCCAGTTCTGGCACTTTTACCTGTGTGCCTTCACTCTCTGGGCCTCCGTTTCCCCTTCCGTATGATGAGAAGGTTGTTCTAAATCCCAGCTTCTTAAACTGTGGGACTATACGGGGGGTCTCATAACTGAATGAGGGGGCCGTAAAATTATGATTTGTTATCAGTAAATGTTGATATCTATTTTACATACTTATAAACTCTGTGGTTGAATAAAAATTTCTTGGGCAAAAAGGGCTCATGACTGGAAAAAATTTAAGAAATCTTCAGCTAGATGACCTCTTTAGATTGCAGCATTTTAAGGCCCTAGGACTTTTTGCAGGGATGAGAATGGCTCAGCAGGTTGTGACCTGCCTTAAAAGGAAGCTAAGACATCTGTAACAGAACCGTGAGTGAGTGAAAAGGCTGGCGGCTCCCGGAGCACCAGGAAGCCTGGACTTGGGTCAGGTGGGGTGCACAGACCCCAGAACCTTCCTCCAGGAGTTTGCTCAGGGAGGTATGGGGGGGGGGAACCATAACAAAGCATGTTTAAATATGGGGATCGGGAGATATTTTCAGCCCCAGAAAGGCAACCACCTGGCCTTTCAGGAAGACCCAGGCTTCCCGGTTTCGGACATTTGGGATGTATCTTTAAGAAAAAAAATCCAGCTTTAAAAACTCCACACCCCCAGACAAAAGTTTGGCATCGATTTTGGGAATCACAGTGGAAAAACACCAGCTCAGAGTCAGGAGACCTGGGCCGAGAGACAGCCTGCTCCCTGCTTGTGTGTCCTTGGGTTGGTCCCCTTGTTTCCTGGCTGGAGCCGATGCCCTCCGAGGCGGGCACCCTGCCAGCTCCCGGCTCCAGTGGCAGCGCCCGTCCCCTGTACAGTGCCAAAGGGAGGGAGAGGCTGAGCGAGTCTCACCGGGGCCGCCTCCTACAGGAGGCCTTCCTGGGTCTCTGCCATTCTCCCCAGGGCCAGCCTTCCCAGCATCCATCTGAGGGCAGCAGCCCCACACCCGGGGAAACAAACTCCCCCTGCACCCGCAGTTCTCGGGGCTGGCAACACAGGGGATGCTCACACACTCCGGAGGGATCTCGCCAGAGGGGCAATGACCGGGACCGGCCGGGCAGAGAAGCCCCGTGTGGGGCCAGACTCGCTTCCGGCCAGAGCAAAGTGGCGGCTGATACTTATTTATTTGGGGACCACATGTCACTTTCACTTTCAGAAGGCCACCAGAGTCCCTCCCTTCCTTCCCCCCCGGGGCCAAGCCCTGTTTCGTGACCAGCAGTGGCACATGGGCGATATTTTATTCATATCGAGCTCCCAGGATTCTCTCCTGCTGCGGCCTTTCCCAGGGAGGAGCCTCTCGGGGGCTGGTCTGGGCCCACTTGGCCGCCCTCAAGGGCCTCAGAGACTGGGGAGTGGGGAGGAGTGGGGGGGGGGAGGAGGGGAGGGAGGCAGGAGAGGGAAGGTGGAGGGGGAGAGACAGAGAGAGAGACAGAGAGCGAGAGACAGAGAGACAGAGACAGAGAGAGACAGACAGGAGAGGGAGGGCGAGAGAGATAGAGACAGAGACAGAGAGACAGAGAGAAGAAGGGGAGAGAGAGAGAGAGAGAGAGAGAATAAGAGAAAGGGGGAGAGAGGAAAAGAGACAGAGAGACAGAGACAGAGAGACACAGAGAGAGAAAGGAAGAGAGAGAGAGAGGAGAGAGAGAAGAAAGCTAAGTTGGCTGGCATTTTTCTTGGTGTACCTCCATCCTACACAAGAGTCATACAGCTGAGATTGCCTGGGGCTGGGAAGAGATGGATGGTTAAAAAGAACATAAACAAGGCTGCATTTCTGCTCCGGAGCAGAGGCTGCAGATAGAAACACAGCCCTAGCCAGGACCCAAGCCAAGGAGGTGTGTGTCCCAATGCCCTCTCCCGCTTGCTAGTCAAGGCCCTGAAAATCCCCACGGGAAAATCCTCCAGGAGCGAGTGGCGATGTGCCGTGAAACAAAAGCCTGGCCATGGGAGGTGCTGCACCCTCTCCTGCCTGGCTCGGCGCTCAGCTCCTCCATCATCCCCTCTAAAAGAGCCTTCTGATGTCAGGAGCCGATCTAATGGGGAAAAGAGTGACAGGCAGAGCTGGCCCTTTCCCACCCCATCAATTCTCTCCTAGAAGGTTCCAGTTCTCCAGCAGGGGTGATAATGCTTGAATTTCACAGGCTGTGACCAGCTCTGTGGGATTCTGGCTTCTGTTATCTTTTTGCCCTCTTCCCTTTCCCCATCACCACTTTAAAAAATATCCCTTTTTCTTTGCCATTATTCCTAAGGAAAACAAGAGCATCAATCTTCTCTGGCTGAAGGTGAGTGTCCATCCTTCCCTGGGGCTAGGGGACACACACAGTTGATTTAGGAAGTGTGTGTGTGAGAGGGAGAGAGAGAGAATGAGAAAGAATGAGAGAAAATGAGAGAATGAGAGAGAAAGAGAAAAAGAGGGAGAGAGAGAGAGAAAGAGTGACAGAAAGAGAGAAAAATAGTGACAGAGAGAGAATGAGAAAGAAAGAAAATGAGAGAATGAGACAGAGAAAAATAGTGACACAGAGAGAGAGAGAGAAAGAGAGAGAGAGAGAGAGAGAGAGAGAGAGAGAGAGAGAGAGAGAGAGAGAGAGAGCAGGCTCAGCTCTGCCACACCACATGGGTTGGGCACAATTTTATCAGACTTATTTATAGAAAAGCACCCAGTCACCAGAACAAGGAAACATGCATTCCAACCCTGCCCACCTCTCCTTCAACAAGGGGTTCTCAATAGATTTCTCTATTTATAGCCAGAAGACATTAGGAGGACGCCCAGACCAAGAATAAGCCCGGTTCTGGGAAGGAGAGGGGGAAATGTTCCCCTGCCTCCTGAGCTTACCTAACCCCAAACATGAGCAGTCGCCCACATCTGCAGGTCTGGTGCTGGTTAACGCAGAGCAGCTGGACTGGGGAGCGGCCGGCCACCCTCCAGATGGGAACATCGTAATCCTTCCTCCCCAACTGGGCCGGCCCTCTGTAGCTAGCCAGGGGACAAGCCAACAACCTCAGCCCCAGCTGTCGGGAAGCTAGGACCAAAGGGAGCCCAACT
Source organism: Sarcophilus harrisii (assembly GCF_902635505.1). Classification (NCBI taxonomy): domain Eukaryota; kingdom Metazoa; phylum Chordata; class Mammalia; order Dasyuromorphia; family Dasyuridae; genus Sarcophilus; species Sarcophilus harrisii. The sequence continues at coordinate 685,301,050 of NC_045426.1, read as the reverse complement.
GCCCGGCTCCAGGACGGAGGGGGCTGATGGGGCAAGCCGGAGGGCTCCGGGGACCACGTCGACATGAGTGATGGCAGTTTAGAAGTCACATGTTTGAAAAACATAAAGGAGGTCACCCGGCCGGGTGTGGGGTGGATGGAAGGCCTCCCCAGCTGGAAATCTTACACCTAGGCCGTGCTCTCCTCTCTAAGAGCTATTTTCAGCAGCCAAAACAGTAACTCAGTTTCCTGTTTTCCCCATGGATGTCCCACCACAGGGCCATCAGGAAGGTCGCAGGGCTGATGCACAATAGATAAGGCCGGCCACTGAGATAAGGAGTTTGGGGGAATAATCGCAGGATCCTAAGTCACTGGGAGAGGAAATCTGAGAGCATCTGATGCCATCATTTTGCAGATGAAAGAAAATCCAGACTCAGAAAGCCAGAGGAGGGGGGCGGGGCGTCAGGACTGTGACCCCAAAGCCAGTGTCCTTCCCATTACCCCGGGCCGTCCTCTTTCTCTGGACTCGACCCAGCTGGGATAGAGCACTTGGGCAGAACCTCCAGGCCCAGGCTGACTGTTATCTACTGCAAAGGAGGGGAGGGGAGATGAGATCACAGATCAAGGGCTGGGAGACTCAGGGATCACAGAGTCCAAAGCTCTTCTTTTATAGAAGAGGAGCATGAGAGTCAGAGAATCACTTGTCCAAGTCAGACAACTAATAAATGACTAGGTGGAATTTGAGCTCAGAGGACCATGGCGGGCTGGTTATAAGGAAGACTGAGGCAAGACTGTAGAGTCAGAACAGGTTGAGCACAGTGGGGGAAGGGAGTGAAGGAAGGGAAGAGAGAAGAAAGAAGGGAGGGAAGGGTGAGGAGAAGAAAGGGAAGAAAAAAGGGGAGAAAAGAAGGGAAGAGAGGAAGGAGAGAAGGGAGAAGAGAGAGGAGAAAAGGAAGGGAAGAGGAGGGAGAAGAAAGGGGAGAAGAGAGAGGAGAAAAGGAAGGGAAGAGAGAGGGAGGAGAGAAGGGAAGAGAGGAGAAAAGGAAGAGAAGAGAGAGAAAGGAGAGAAGGATGATGAAAGAGAGGAAAAAAGAAGGGGAGAGGGAAAAGAGAGAGGAGAAAAGGAAGAGAAGAGAGGGAGGAGAAAAGGGAGAAGAGAGAGGAGAAAAGGAAGGGAAGAGAGAGGGAGGAGAGAAGGGAGGAGAGGAAAAAAGGAAGGGAAGAGAGAGGGAGAAGAAAAGGGAGAAGAGAAAGGAGAAAAGGAAGAGAAGAGAGAGGGAGGAGAAAAGGGAGAAGAGAGAAGAGAAAAGAAAGGGAAGAGAGAAGGAGGAAAGAAGGGAGATGGAAGAGAAGAGAAAAGGAAGAGGAGAGAGAGGGAAGAGGGAGGAGAGAATGAAAATGGAAGATGGAAGCAGAAGGAAGAAGAGAAGGGAAAGAAGGGACAGGAAAAGGAAGAGAAGGGAGATGGGAGCTGAGGAAAAAGAAGGGAGGGGAGGGGAGAAAAGGAAGGAGTGAGTGAGGGGAAAGGAGAGAGAACAGGATTTAGAACTAGGAAGGACCTTAGAGCGATCACCTCGTCTCTAGTTTTACAGAATACTGAGGAAGAAACAGCCATCCATAGGTAACATTAACAGTGCTGAGATCTGAGCCCTGATCAAGCCCCCAAGTCCATTTTTCTTGTGTCTGCACCAAGAACACGGAGCGTGTGCAGTTGCCAAAGATGCTCAGAAGAGGTTCAGTACCCAAAGCAAGAGGGTGACGGAAGCATATGGCTCTGTGCCTTGGCCTTCTAGCCTGAGATGCTCCCCTCCTCACTAAGGCTACTGGGAAGAGGGTCCAGCTGAAAACCCAGACCCCTTAGCAGAAATCTCTCCCAGAGTTTCCAGTCTGGAAGGCCTTCCCTGCCTGCCCACCCGCCCTCCCTCCCTCCCTTGCTGGGGAAGAAACATCCTTTGCTAACAACTTACTCACCCTGAGAGAAGGCCGCATAACACGCTAGGGATCAATACATTTTGCCTCACTCCATCAAACTGGGATTAGTCTCTCCAGCTGAGTGCTTGTTACTTAACCATATCTCAGATACATCCACTGGTGTAATTATCAGAATGGGACTTAGAGGAAATGGGCGTAGGAGCTATTTTCTGGAGACACCCATAATCAATGAGGGTAATTTCCTAGTCATCATTCCCCAACAGCTCATTTATTACAGGAGGTGGCTGGGAGAACATTCACCATCCACACTTGATTCCCTTGTTTTTTGCCTTTGTTTTTGGGGGGAGAGGGAGAGAAAAAGATTGAGACTTCACTGAAGAGACCCAACAGGACCTTCCTCTGCTGAGATCACCCCTAAGAAAATGTGAGTTCAAATTCTGCCTCCACTTTCACTCACATGACTCTGGACCAATCATTTCCCTCCCTGAATCTGTTTTCTTATCTGTAAAATGAGGAAGAGTTCGCTAGATATGAGATGTCAAACCTGGCACCCACTCCAGAGTGTAACCAAACCCCCCTCCCCTAAAAAAATTAAAATGTAATTGGGAAACATTTAACAAAATAAAGAAAAATCAATAGAACACAGATAATGCTAATATGTGATTTTCTAAGTCAATATCAATTAATCTATAAATATTATTAAGTACCTATTATGCGCCAGGCACTGTGCTAAGTTCTGGGGACACAAAAAGAAGTAAAAAAAAGTTCTTGTCCTCAAGAAGCTACAATCTAATGAGAGAGACAATAGTACACACACACACACACACACACACACACACACACGGCTATATGCAGAATAAACAGGAAATAACAGAGAGAATGTAGGTGAAGGAAACTTCCCATAAAGCCTCAATGGTTGTATTAGACACCACTGGGGCAGCTAGGTGTTGCCATGGTGCACAGAGCACTGGGCTTGGAATTGGGAACAGTCATTTTCCTGAGTTCAAATCCTGCCTCAGCCACTTCCTACCTGTGGAACTCTGGGCAAGTCATTTCACCCTATTCACCTCAGTTTTCTCATATATAAAATGAGCTGGAGAAGGAAATGGTGACCACCTGTAGAGAAAACCCAAACAAGGTCACAAATTCAGACCCAAATGAACAACAACAAATCGACACTAGCATACCAACTAACTAATTAATTGATCAACAAGCGTTTACTAAATGGAATAGAGAAAAACTGTTGCATTTGGAGTCAAAAGGCCTGGAATCCCATCCTGAGGTTGCCACTTACTGGAACTCAGAAGATCGTTCAATCACTATGGGCCTCAGTTTCCTCAAGTGTAAAAAAGAAGGAGCTTAGACTAGAAAAGGTCCCTTTTAGCTCTAAAGCTCTGAGTTTCTGATCCTCTTCCACATACCAAGAGCTCTAGAACCCAATAAGGGCCTTCCTTCCCTACAGAAGGCTTATGTGTTTGTGAGTCCAGTGAAAGATCTTAAACTCTCTTCAGTTTAGGCCTGGGACTCCATTCACACAGTTGTTTTTATTCTCAGAATTCTTGATTGAGAAAGCCTCCTCCCGAGTATGACTCAGGACCATGCTGGTGGCAATTCAAACTTATAAATTATCAATAGGGACCAGGCTTGTGATTTCCCTGATACCAAAAAACCTTGAGAAGAGGAAACTGTCTTTCAGAACAAATTGGCACCTTTTCTGCAACTTCTGGCCTTTGAGAGAAACCTAGCATTGTCGGGTATGTCCTGTAAGACACGGCTAGTGACCATTTGCTCCTTCCACCCCTTCCCCTTTCTTTTTTCAATCTGTCCCACAGAATGGCAAATGGAATGGGGAGAGATATAGTTGTAGAGTTAGAAACGAAGATGATACAAACACAAAAGGCACCAACTTTTTAAAAAGGAAAAACAAAACAAAACAAGATCACAACAGCCTTGCAAATAAAAAACAAAACGATTTACCAGCCTGCAAGGGATGGGTAGGTCCTGAGGAGCAGAACAGGGCACAAGGGCTACCCATCCCTTACCCACATTTTCTCTCCCTGGGCAGCACAGGAGAAACCAGAAGGATGAAGTATCACCCCCAACCCGCTGAGCTCCCCACCGCAGTCCCTTCTCCACAGCCTAGGGCATGCACTTTCTGACCCTTCCAGCCCCTCCATACCACAGACGCTCTCAAAACTCTCTGCCGAAAGCCAATGCCCCTTGCAGGCTTCGGGCCTGCCCTCTTTTCCTCAAAAGGCAAAACCACTGTTTGCAAAACACCAGCTTGATGTGAGATAACAGAAAAACAAAAACCTGGCCGGGCTGTGCGGGTACAGATGTGACCCCGGGCCAGGTCATGAACACAGGCCTAGGACAAAGCCCCGGACCAGAGAGAGAGAAAGCTGCATCCTGCCAAGCTTCACAAACGCTCCTCACCAGCACCACGGGAGGCTGCCTGGATCCGCAGCTGCAGGGGCTAGTCCTCCATCTGCTCCACACCTGGATCCTGCCGTCTGTGGGGCTGCTCCCCAGCACTATCGGCACAGGGCCCCCAACCACCCCACCCCCCAGCAGGAAGGGCAGGGGGGGGGTCCCAGCGCAGGGAATCCTGAATCACCCACCTTAAGCCCACCTTGGGGGCTGGTAAACACCACGGCTGCTGCCGCCGTCACCACCGCCACCACCCCTACCTCCCCTCTCCCCCCACACTGAATCACACTCAGGGGGAGGCTTCCCAATCAAGAGTTTCAAGAATAAAAGCAATTGCCTCGAGACTCACAGGTTCTCGGGATGTGGGAGGGAGAGCAGGGAAGATGCCACAGGCTGTCAGCCCTCCTCCTCCTCCTCCTCCCCCCCAACACGTAGGTCACCATCGCTGGCTGGGGAGGGAGGACGCCCCGAAACTTTACAAAATCAACTCAGTTCAACCAATATCTACAAGTGTGCCACGTACCGTGCAGGCCCCTGGGGGCCCAAGACAGAATCTATGGGGACATGGCTGTGCGAGCACATGAGGGGGTCCACACACAAACGTCTCCCCACCGAACAGTCCCTGGTCTCAGGAAGCGTTCCTTCTCCTGGGGGCTGGAAACCCCTCTCTACAGGCAGGACGTCATAGGAGGTGTCAGAGAGAAAAGGGAGAGAGAGAGGGGAGGAAGGGAAAAGGAGGGATCAAGAGGACAGAGATAGAGACACAGAGACAGACAGACAGAGAGAGAGACAGAGAGAGGAAAGGAAGGGGGAGAGAGACGCAGAGACACAGTGAGAGACAGACAGACAGAGAGGAGAGGGAGAGAGAGAAGGGAGGGAGGGAAAAGGAGGGAGCAAGAGGACAGAGACAGAGACACAGAGACAGACAGAGAAAGAGAGAGACAGAGAGAGGAAAGGAAGGGGGAGAGAGACGCAGAGACACAGTGAGAGACAGACAGACAGAGAGGAGAGGGAGAGAGAGAAGGGAGGGAGGGAAAAGGAGGGAGCAAGAGGACAGAGACAGAGACACAGAGACAGACAGAGAAAGAGAGAGACAGAGAGAGGAAAGGAAGGGGGAGAGAGACACAGAGACACAGTGAGAGACAGACAGACAGAGAGGAGAGGGAGAGAGAGAAGGGAGGAAGGGAAAAGGAGGGAGAAAGAGGACAGAGACAGAGAGAGAGATACAGAGAGAGGAGAGGGAGAGGTGGAAGAGAGAGGAGGGGAAGAAAGGAAGGGAAGGGGGAGAGAGACAGACATAGAGGCAAAGAGGAGGGGGAAGGGGAAGAGAGAAAAAGAGACAGAAAGAGAAGAGGGAGAGATACGAAGCTTCTCACCAAGGACTATACAAAGGTTCTGAATCCTAAAGTACTTAGGCAACAGAACCTACCCAGTAAAGTCCCAAAGACTCACAGAATAGGCAGCCTCCGGGCGGGGAGCCCCGACAGAGAAGAACATTTGGGTTGGGGGAAGGCAGGCAGGGGACAGAAGGCTTTTGAAACTTAAGAACCCCTTCAGACAACAGAGGCAGGAAATTGCCAACATCCAAGGCCCCGATAACTGCCCTTCCTCCAGAGAGGAGCCGTATCACAGCCAGACCCGGCCTGACCCGGCCCATGCGCACAGGTCTCACTCTCACTTTGTCCCGAGAGTGGGCAGGAGGACAGGGTACAGATGCTCTCGCCCCAGCTCAAGGGGCCGGGCCCTGGGACGTGAGCAGGGAAAGCTGACAACTGCTGGGTGGGAGCGGGGCTAGAGATGCCAACACTCGCTCGCAGGGAGGGGGACGGCCCCACAGATGAAGTGGAAGCCTCTGGCCCTGAATGCAAACAACAATCTCCCAGCATCCCCTAACCCCCCGTGCCAGTGACTTGGGAGGAAAACTGGGGGCCACACTCTATGGGACGACTCACTTAACCAGTCCTGGGAGAGGGGAGGAGCTTTGGGGCAACAGAGCCTAAAAAGAGAAAGTCCTGGAATAGGCAGAGCCAAAGCTCTTCTTCGAGGGGGGTCTTGCGCTACAAAAAGAGCCCAAATCCCACCTCAAGCATTTCCCAGCCGTGTGATCCCCGGCAAGTCGCTTAACCTGTTCGCCTCAGTTTCCGTAACACTGGTGTTTTCCAGCCCTAAATCTCGTCCTTCTATAGGATCCCGGAGAACAGTGTCACCAAGGCAGTGGAAAGTATACTGGATTTGAAGTCAAAGGACCTGGATTCAAATCCCATCTCTGGGTAATCTTGGCTGAGCTGCTCCTTCTTCTGGGCTTGTTTCCTGATCTGTAGAACCGTGGGGCTGGGCCAGGGGCTGCTGGTCTGAGTCAGTTGTCCTCCGTGGGTCTCAGTTTGCTCATTTGTAAAATGGTGGGGTTGGGCCCGAGGTCCGGAGTAGCCCCCAAACAAAGGCTAGACCTGGTCATCCTGATGCAGGGAAGGGCTGCCCACTTCCTAACAGTAAACAAGTGACTAAGAACCATCGATTGGGAGCGGGAGGCCCACAGAGGATCCTTCACTTAACAGAGGAGGAAAGTGACAGTGAGAAATGAAAGGGCTCATGTCCTGTAAAGGTCATCCAGGCAGAAGGCAGTCCTACAGGAGAGATGGGAGCTGGCGTTCTGGGAGAGCAGAGAGATCAGGCTGTGGGGCGGAAGGGGACAAGGGGGGGGGGGGGGGGGGGGGGGGGGGGGCCGAACACTGTGATCATGCACCACCCCGTCCTGGGCACCGAGGGGGTGGGCAGCCATGAAACAGGAAGCAGGAATCTGGTGCCCCCGCCTCCCTCTTTCCAGAAATCCCCCACTGCACATTTACAGGTGTTGGGATCTTAGCACCAGGAGGCACCTTATGCATAGTTCTGCTGCTTCCCATTTCACAGATGGGGAAACTAAGGAGCGGAGAGAAAGCGGTCTGGCCCAAACCAAGGTCCAGTATGTGGCGGCCTGCAACCTCCCCATCCCAAGTCCGGCCTTTCTGAGATCTTCCTCACCCTCTCCTAACTCAGAGGCGGCCCCTCTGCTGAGAGTCACAGACACGAACCACAGCAAGTGGGACAGGCCAAGCTGTGAATCTGGCATCGGAGAGGAGGGGAGGGACAGAGGAGAGAACAGAGAGGGAAGGGAGGGGAGAGAAGGGGAAAGAAGGAAGGGAGAGAGGGGAGAGGAAAGGGAGAAAGGGAGGGGAAATAGAGAGGGAAGGGGAAGGGAGAAAGGGAGGGGAGAGAGTGGAGAGGGAAGGGAGAGAGAAGGGAAAGGGAGAAAGGGAGGGGAAAGAGTGAAGAGGGAAGGGAGAGAGGGAGGAAAGAGAAGGGGAGAAAAGGAGAGAGGGAGGGGAGAGAAGGGGAAAAAGGGAGAGAGGGCCGAGGAGGGAGACAGACATGAGGGCACCATGACACTCCCCCAGGAAGGCTGTATCAGTTGAAAATGTGGTTTTTCTGAGGCCCCCAGATGGCAGAGGCTCCATTCCTCCCGTCTTCTATCAAGGGCCTCCACTCCGCATCTGAGACAATGGCAGGAAGCTCCCCGACCCTCCAGGCCCTCGAGCAGCCCAGCCCCTTCCCTCTGCCTGCTCCCACCTGCCTGCCTCCAGACAGCCCTCCATAGAGATTCAGGAAACGCCGGCCCTGAATGTTATCTCTGCTCCTTCCTGCCAGGACCTTCTTTTCCTCATCCTTTGGGATCCCTCTAGGCCAGACCCTTGATCCTACAACTTTGAGCCTCAGTTTCCTTTTTTGTAAAAGGAAAGAGATCCCTTCTAACTCTAGTGTGATGATCCTATGAGTTTGTGACCCGAGTCTCAGTCTCTTCATCTGAAAAATGGATATAATCAGAGCACCAAACTCACAAGGTTTTTGTGAAGTTCCAAGGAAACGAGGAGGAAGGAAGTTTTGCAAACCTTCTGTACGGCACAAATGGGAGCTGTTATGACAAGGGTCACTACTGTTGCTTTTACACCATGATTCTCCTCTTTTTCCACAGGCTGCAGATGAGCACAGTTTGTGACGTGGGTCATTCTTTTCTCTTTAATGTTCTGGGGACCAGCACCCAGGCCAGGGGAATGACCACTGGGACAGCTGCTTGTGCTTTCCACCAGCATCCCCTCTGGGGAAGACCCCAGGGATAGTGGGTACCGACTTCCTCTGTTCTCACTTAGAGTAATCTGCAAAAGCTCCTCCTCCTTCTCCTCCTCCTCATTCCCATCTTCATCCTCCTCTTCAGCATCACCACTGTTGTTGCCAGTATTCCAGAAGCAGCAACAACTGGAAACTCTGAGAAGAGAAGCTGGGGAAAAGGCCCTGATCTCAGCTGGGAATCCTTTATACCAACGAATCACCGGCATTCCCAGCCCCTCTGCTATTGTTATTAATGAGTATAGATGAGACAGGGGCCGGTTCTTCAAGGAACTCCCAGAGCGACAAGACACCCCTCAGGCAGCCATCATGTGGTTGTTCGGTCACTTTTCCATCACGTCCAACTCTCCATGGTCCCGTTTGGGGATTTCTTGGCAGACACTGGGGTGGTTTGTACTTTCCTTCTCCAGCTGATTTTCTAGATGAGGAAACTGAGGCAAAAAGAGTGAAGAGGCTTGCCCAGAGTCTCACAGGAGGAAGTGTCCAAGGTTGGATTTCTATTCATAGATGAGTCTGGCTGACTCCAGGCCCAGCACTCTATTCCGTGGGCCTCTCGGCTTCCCCAATAGTCCGCTAATAATAATAATAATAGACATTTCTGTAATGTTTTAAGGTCTTTCCAGAGCCTCCCCTGACCCTCACAATCGCCCAGTGAGGTAGAATACAGCAGGTATTTAAGATGAAGAAGCTGAGGATGAAGAGTTAAGCTGACATGTGCAAGGTCACAGGGCTAGAAAGCGCTGGGAGAGGAGTCCCTGAGGTCAGCACGAACGTAAAACAGGAGAACAGAAGGCCTGAGCCCAAGAGTCTCAGAGGAAACTCAGCGTCTATTCCCGAAGGTCACAGGGAGAGAGGGCCCAAGATGGGAGCCCCCCTCCTGGTCCCATCACCCTGACCCTCTCTCCTGCTAACTCTGCCCTCCGGCTCCTCCAAAGACAGGAAACAGCTGCAATGTTACTCACTCACTGGGGAGAAGCGCCAGGGGGATCAACAGCTTCCCCTGGACATTTTCACCACGTGCCCGGCCTGCTCAGCCCCCAAGTTCCCATCAGCCCAACCCCTCGGATGCTCTCGGCCTGAGCGAGCAGGCGAGGTGGCGGGCGGTGGCCCAGCCCTCCCCCGGCACTCTCACTGCCCCCATGGAAGGTCTGTGTGTTCCTTCTGAGCAAGGAGCCTCTCTCTAAAAATAAATACCGAGCCTTGTCCCCCACCCCCACCCCTTCCTTAAGGGATGATGATAATATTTCACATTTATAGCAATTCTAAAGAGAGGCTGTTCTCTTTCCCCTGTCTTTTACTGCCCAGAACTCCGGAGACGTGCCCTTCCAGGGGCCCCAGCTTGCGGGCTCCCCGCCAGCCTCCCCCACAGGGGTTAGCATCGAGGGCTCAGGAGGGGAGTGGGACCGCGACTGGGAACTGGACCACCGGCTTTATGAGAACTGGGTTCCAGTCTCATCTCAGCCACTTATAGCTAAATGTGCACCTAAAAATCCCATAACCCCATTAACCTGAGTTCTCTCTTCTGTTTAAAATAAGTAATGAGAGAGAGACAGAGACAAAAACAGAGACAGAGACAGAAACAGAGACAGAGAGAGAGAGAGACAGAGAGAGAGAGACAGAGACAAAAACAGAGATAGAGAGATAAAAATAGAGACAGAGACAAGACAGAGAGAGAAAAACAGAGACAAAGACAGAGAGATAGAGTCAGACTAGGTGACCTCAAAAGTCTTTCCAGTTCTGCTTTGGAACTCCAGGCATTAAAAGTCCTCTCTGCTCAAACACTGGACACATGCTGGACCTAGAGGGACAAAAAGCCCTGGGTTCAAATTTGCCTCCAATGCTTCCTAGATGCTCTACTCCGACAGGTCACGTCACCACTCTGAGGCTTTTACTTCAAATGTTAAATGGGTATAATATCCATGGAAGGAAAATGTTGGGAGCTCACTGTATATAAAAGGTACAATGAGCAGACCTGAAAACTTGGAAGTGAAATATAAATGTGGGCCTGAGAGCTCACATGCTCTGTTTTGTAGCTTTTCTAGGTCTGTCGTTCTGTCTGCCTGCATGCTGTATGCACACATTACACGGATGCACATGTCTAGGTACGGACGCTTACATGAGCTGCCTCCCCCTTTAGAACATAAACTTCTTGAAGACAGACCCCGGCTTTGCCTTTTGTTCCATCCTAGCACAATGCCCAGCACACAGTAGGAACCTAATAAATGCTTGTGAATTTTTTGCCGGATTCTGTAGAATTCCTCTGACTTTCCCTCAGCAACTCTGAGCTCTGAGCTACTCTGTTCTTAGTCCCTTCAAGCTCTGACCTTCCTGCTCTAAAGCACTCATGGTGACAGACTATTTGACTACAGGCAAATTTATGACCTCCGAAGGAGACCCACGGCCTCAGATTTCAGTGGCTAGAAGAAGAAAACAAAGCTTTCCTCCAATTAGCCCCATCCGGCAACGGGCCGGGTCACCTGCTGGAGCCACGAGCTCCTCCGTCCCTCCCAAGAGCCTGGCAATGCCCACGAGAGGGAGGCAGGGCTCAGGGCCTCTAAGGCCCCTCCAATGACAGGGACAGAGTCTCTATAATTAGTTTGAAGGGATAAAGAAAGGATTTCCTCCTTGCTTATGCGGCCACAACTTGGTGAGGAGGGTGACTAAGAGAAAGTTATACTGGATTTTGGAGTGGGAGGTCTTTGCCAGCTTCCACACTTTTACTTAGCAGCTGTGTGAGCCGGGATACTGACAGTCTCTCTAAGATTCCATTTCCTTAATTAGAAGACAAGGGGTTTAGACCAGATCTTTAGGTTCCCTTCCAGAGCTAAGCTTTTATGACAACCTTGAACAAATATTTTAAACTCCTGAGCCTTGCTTTTCTCATCTGTAAAATGGGAGGAGCGAGGGGGGGGGAGAGGGGCTGCATTAGAAGGTCTCTGGTCCTAGCTCTATACCTGTGATCCCTTGATAAAACAGCTCATATTTATATAGTGTTATAAGGCAGGAATTTGGAGTGAAAGGGAGTGGGGAAATGGGCACTCCTAGAACTTGTCTGGAGGTGAAGACAAATGAAAAAACCCAAACCCTTTTAATACTCACAGCTGACATCTATATAATAGCTTTCAATTTGCAAGGTACTTTATATAATTATCTCATTTGATCCCCATAACAACCCCGGGAGAAAAGGGAGTACATTATTCTCATTCCCATTTTATAGACAATAAGACTAGGAAAGGCTACCTGAGGTCACAGACTTAAGAAGTGAAGGACTTAGAACTGAAATTCATGCTGGAGGAAGGGAAGGTAACAGACACACAGAAAGAGAGAGAGATAGAGGGAGGGAGGGAGAGAGAGAAAGGGAGGGAAAGAGGGATAGAGAGAGAAAGAGAGGAAGGGGAGAGAGAGGGGGGGAGGGAGGAGGGGGGAGGGAGGGAGAGGGGGAGGGAGGGAGAGGGGGGGGGGGCAAATTGCTCACCTTCTGCCTCTCCCTGCTTTGTAGTCCCATGGGTCAAAGGCACTAGCACATCCTGCCCTGCTTCTTGCTGGTTGTTAAAAGCATCTCCAGCAGGGAGCAGAAAGCTCAACCATGTGTCCAGTTTTATTTCTCACATTCCTACTTGTTGAGATACCTTAAAGTCTCTCTCTCCCTCTCTCCCCTCCCCCAAGTCTGTCTGTCTGTCTGTCTCTCTCTCTCTCTCCCTCTGTCTCTCTCCCCTCTGTCTCTCTGTCTCTCTCTCTCTCTGTCTCTCTCTCTCTTCCCTCTGTCTCTCTCTTTCTCTCTCCCCCCTGTCTCTCTCTCTGTCTGTCTCTGTCTCTCTCTCTATCTCTCTCTCTCTCCCTTTTCCCACCTCTCCTTCCTTCCTCTGCTATTTTTCTCTCCAAGCCTCTCACTCCAGCTGGGCAGCACTAGGGGGACTTCAGCAGGTTCCTTCCCATTAACCCCCAGCTCAGTCTGAGCTCACTGGGAGTAGGGACCAACGGTTTTTATTTTAACCAAGTATCCCTAGTGCTTAGCATAGTACCTGGAGATAGTAAGTTTTAATCAACGCATTTTCATCCATTCTCTCTCAAATGTTTATCAAACTTGTTTGAAGGGAACCGGGGTAAAGTCCCTGGAACGGCATCATCCAATCCCAGTTCAGCCGCCTGCTACCTGTGAGACCCTAAGCCACAAGTCATTTCTCGTCCCTAGGGCCCCGGTCTCCTCCTCTATAAGATGAAATGGGGGTTAGAAGGTCGGACAGGATTAAGATGATTGCTACAATCTCTTCCTGTTCTAAATGCCTGATGTTCCACATTCCCCCAAAAGTTATCTCTTGGCGTAGGAGAGATTTGATACCATTCTCTCCGTTCAATGGTTTTAATCAGTGTAAGTAAGGGGAAGATAACTGAGATAGCTAAGTATTAATATACTAAGGAAGCAGAAAGACTTGTCTTCCCCAGTTATCCCTTTATGACGCTTGAAAGAGAGTCTCTGATGGAACTTCAAGGGGAACTGGCCGTGGCTAATCCAAGCCTGACCACACCCACCTTGTCCCTTAACAAACTAAGCCCAACATCAAACAGACAATTCTGACTACAAAAAATTTAAGCTTTTTTGTACAAACAAAACCCTACGACTAAAATGAGAAGGTTTTTTATATAATTGTCTCATTTGATCCCCATAACAACCCTGGGAGAAAAGGGAGTACATTATTCTCATTCCCTAATAATGAGAGAGACAGAGACAGAGACACAAATCATTAATAATTAGACCAGTGGCTCTCAAAGTGTAGATGCAGGAGCCCCTGGGGATTCCTGAAACCCTTTCAGGAAATCCATGAGATCAAAATTGTTCATAATAATATTAACATGTTTTAATTTCTAACACAGTAAATATTATCAGATAAAATCCATAGAAACAAAAATTCTTAGAGTAGAAGGGGGTCCTCAATAATTCTTAAGAGTGTAAAGGGATCCAAAGAGTTTGAGAATGGGTGCATTAGAAAAATTCAAATTAAAGGAAACTTATACCCATCAGATGAACAAAGATGATAAAAAGAAAAACGACACTTGAGGGAATACAGGAAAACAGATTTTTGCCCAATATCGCTTTGTTGGTGGAGCTCAGAATTGGTCCAATGCCCCAAAAGCAATGAAACTCTGAATATTGTTTGACCCAGCAAAACCACAAATAGGCTCTACCTAAAAGGAATTCAAGGAAAAAGAAAAGGACCCATATGTACAAAAATATTTATAGCAGCTCTTTTTATAGTGGTAAAGAACTGGAAACTAAAGGAATACCCATCATCTGGGGAATGGGGACAGTTAGGTGGTGAAGTGGATAGTGTCAGACCTAGATCCAGGAAGTCCTAAATTCCAACTTAGCCTCAAACACTTACTAGTTGTGTGACCGTGGGCAAGTCACCTCACCCTGTTTACCTCGGTTTCCTCATCTGTAAAAATGAGCTGGAGAAGGAAATGGCAAAGCACTGTGGTATCTCTGCCAAGAAAACCTCAATCAAGGTCATGAAGAGTTGGACATGACTGAAGGCAACCAAACAACGACAATGACAAGTAAGTGAATTATGATAGAAGTGAATTATGATGATGACATAATATTTCCACAATAAGAAATGAAGAAAAAAAAATTGGAAAGATTTGGATGAGCTGTTGCAAACAGAAGTAAGCAGAAGCAGAAGAACAATTTATTTTAAAGACAAGTTTGAAAGACTTTAAACTTATCAGCTCAGGATTTAAGGATGATTCTGAAGGGATTGTGCTTTAACAAGCTACCCACATGCTACCATTCCCATAGCCAACCACAATCTGGCTTTCTGCTCCTCATTCTATACTCCCTTGTCAACCTATTCTTTATCCACAAACTAATCCTTTCTCCCAGAAAATTTCATTTTCTCCCAGGCCATCTTCCTTGTACTATTCGTTTTTTCCTCTTCTCCTCATCTTGATTCTTTAATAAACTAATTCAACTCTACAACTTTCAAGGAAGAAATATATCTGGCAGTTGAAAGTGAGCTTAAGAGAGAACTGGGTTCAAGGAGCTCAGCTGAGCAGCACCTACAGCAAAGGTAACATTTCCAGGTAGAAACCAGAAGACAAGGAATAGAGGAACACCAGAACTCTGTTGTTACCTGGGGTCAGAATTAGATACACGGTCCTCAATATGTACGATTCCCATGGAATCCATGGGTATTTGAAGCAGCAGCACCACACCTCAGAAAATCCTTTCCCTTTGTGCCGATCTCCTGACTTCCAAAGGAAGCTCTCTGAGGAGGGCTCATAGGCCAGAATTTTAGGAGTGGGGGCCAAGAGAACCTTTGAATCTCAAGATGCTAATCACCCCCTAGAGATGCAGCTTGTGACTGAATTAGGGATGTGGTCCCAGAGGGGTACTACAGATAGTTGTATATCTGTTTTATAAATAGTAATTATTGCTAATCTTAATTATATTAACATTCATTCTGTGGAGTCAGCAACATGGAGAGGATAGCTAAACCAGAAGCCAGGCGAGAGGCCAGATTCTGGGAGGGATGGGATGGAAAGATCCAATCAGGTCTAAGGAAGGTAATAGGGAATCCATCATATTTTCATAGAATCATGGGGTCTCACAGTCGGGAGCAAACTCAGCTTGAAAAAGAAAGACTGTTCTCTTGTTTCAAGAGTTTTCTTTCCCTCCTCAAGATCCAGAGATAAAGAGAGACATCTGTTTCCAAGTGGAAAATCAAGGACCTATCACTGAGACTTGTGGAGAGTTTTCCATCCAAAAAAAAAAAAAAAAAAAAAGCTGAAAGACTTTGGAACAGTCAGTTACTCCCCTCATCCTTTATGGCAAATGCATCCTAAGTTCCCAAAGTGGGCTTCAGAAGATCTGGGTTCTAATTTACCTTTCTTTTTTATTTAATTTCATTTTTTATTAATTCATAAAAATCTCCAGCTTTGTTTTAAATCTATGATCTTTTTTCTTTTTCTTATTTTTAATTAAAGTTTTTTTATTTTCAAAATATATGTATGGATAATTTTCAACATTCACCCTTGAAAAACCTTCTGTTCCAATTTTTTCCCTTCCTTCCCCTTACCCCCCTCATCTAAACAGCAAGTAATCCAATATATATTGAACATGTGCAATTCTTCTACACATATTTCATGCTGTACAAGAAAAATCAGATCAAAAGGAGAAAAATGGGAAGGAAAAAGTGCAAACAAACAACAATAAAAAAGAAAATGCTGTGTTGTGGTCCTCTCTCTGGGTGCAAATGGCTCTCTTCATCACAAGATCATTGGAACTAGCCTGAATTATCTCATTGTTGAAAAGAGCCACGTCCATCAGAGTTGATCTAAATTGCTGATTCTAAAACAAACTTTGTGGATTCACCTCCCAGACCCTCAGTTTCCCCATTTATACAATGGGTATGATCATTCCCCAAAAAGAGCCACTGAAATCATGAACCTGAGAAGAGCAGGACTGATGATCAAGAAGGACATAAGCAGAATGTATTATTACATCTTAACTCAGGGAGTGCAGGAAGAGAGAATCCATGTTCTGATTTCAGAGCCATTAATCTTCAAATAGAAAGCTGCTGGCTTAGCTAGTCTGGTGTGTGTGTGTGTAAGGGAGAGGTAGGGGCTGAGTAACAAGATCAAATAGTTTGAGAAATATTCCAATCTCAGTGGGCCCCTGACTCTACAGCACATCAATAGGATGACTAATAGCAGGCCCTTCGGAACCCTGAAGGGGAAGGCTGGGGAGAAGGTCTCTTCACATCTGTCAGTCAAAGGCAAAAATCCAATGCTCACCTATTTAGAAAGTGGGAGTCAATATCTGGGAGAAGCTAATTTAGCAGCTACCATCTACCCCGTGACGGTCTCAGGCCCCAGACAGACTTCAAACGGAGAGAGAAGGGAGCCAAAATGATCCTTCCCCCACCTCGGAAGCACAGGCCGGCTCTCAGCCCCAGGGGAGCAGCTTCCCCTTCCCTCCCCCACAGCAAGCCCTTACCTGGACCGCCCACCTGCAGTGTCGTCCCCGGCACTCATGAGCAGAAGAGGAGGACAAGCCTCGGGCTGCAGTGAAGGGTGAATGATACCATGGCACACATGTGCTGACATCCTGGAGGGACAACAGACAAGGAGAGGAGAAAACAGAATCAGGGCATAAAAGAAATCAGCAGCACTGGATCATGGAGTCATCCATTCCGAGCTAGAAGGGGCTTTGAAGGCCATGGGGGTCCAACTTCCTTATTTACAGATGAGGAAACTGAGACCCAGCATGCCACCCAGGATGGCACACTGCCTTCCATGAGTCCTCTTCCGTAGGTCTCCCTTGAATAAGATCTTTCCCTGCCCTCATTTATAGAGATGAAGAAATAACAATAATAGCTAACATTTATATACTTTTAAAAAGATTTGAAAGTACTCTCGTGTGTGTGTGTATATATGTGTGTGTGAACACACATGAAACCCAATTTGAGCCTCACAATTATACTGTAAGAAAGATGCTATTTCTATTTTACAGATGGGGAAACTGAGGCAAAGAGAAAGCAAGTGATTTACACAGATCAAGTCAGTGTCAAAGGCAAGATTAAAAATTCTGGTTTTCTGACTCCAAGTTAAGCCTCTAAACTCCTTCTTGAAAGGAAAATCAAGGCTTATGGCCACAGAGGACATAGAAGGGACCATCCAGAGTAGACTAATCATTAGATAGAGGGTTGGATGAGCCCGGTTCAAAGTCCAACTCTCTGTGGGATCGTGGACAAACTATGGGACAAGATCCCTTCCCAGAAAGCCAAGTTCCCTCTGAAGGATTTCTAACGTCTGGGGAAGGAAGGGACCAGAAGGGATAGAGTGAAAATGGGTATCCCAACACTAAGGTCACCTTCCTGGGGTGGAAGGTCCCTCACAAGAGACAAAGCTCTTCAATTCTAAAGTAGAAGCTTAGCCAAGATTCTCCACCAGACCGGGCTGGGTTCAAATCCTGTTTCTGAGATTTATCTATGTGACTCTGGTCAATTCATTTTATTTCTCATTTTCTTCATTTCTCAAATAAAGAGAATGGTTCTCCTCCTAGCTCTAACTCCATGAGCCTCTGGCCATATTAAAAGCCTCAAGAAGCAAAGTGTTGTAGCCTCTGAGCACTGGGTTGGAATCCCGCCTCTGATATTAACTGCGTTACCCCGACAGTCACTGAACCCCACTGAGCACTGGTTTTTTTGATCTATACAATGTCCACGGTGCTCTAAGTGCCCACCTCACAGGGCGGTTGAGAGACTTGGATAAAGAAAGCCTGGCAAACCTTTGGAAAAGTTTAAAGGGCTGGAGAAAGCCCATTATTGTGGCAGCTCATTGGTATTCTCCAGGACCATTCTTGTCGCCAGCAGGGACCACCATCCTCCCCCCTTCCCCTCCCTCTTCTCCCTGACACCGCCTCCTCCTCTCCTGTGAACACCACTCTGAACACCCCCTGGTTGGCATGGGCCGTGCAAGTGGATCCAGCCAACCATGCTAAGTTGCTTATTTATTTTGGGCAGTTACACAAAAAGCCTCCCTGAGCGCCTGTAACCAAAAATCAGGCAGGCATCTGCATAATCTAGCAGTTTCTGGGCAGAGTTCCTCCTCTGGGGAGGGGTCACAGAATCACAATATTTGGAGTGGAAGGCACATGGGTCATCCCACGGCACCTACTGTGTGCCGGGCCAATGCCTTGGGAATCTGGAAAAGGTGGAAGCCCAGGGCCCTCCCACTCCGGGAGCCTGCAGCACCAGTGTGGGCGATCAATCAGAGGCAAACAGGTGGAATGAGACTGACATCGAGTGAGATTTAAATAAATCCCAGTTCCTAGCAATAACAGGAGAGATGTCACTAGTGCAGAAGAGATTGCAAATGAAGGGTAGGGAGAGTCATGGGAGTAGGAGTTCAGAGGAGCAGGATAATCGAGTCATGGGATCTCTGAGCTGAAAGGAGCTTCAGGGGCCATCAAGAACAACCCAGACCTTGCCATTCCACAAAGGGATTCTGTCTTCTCAGGGCGGGCTGAAAGATCTCCAGTCACAAGAGGGAACTCGCTGCCTCTTAGAGCAGTCCCTTCCTCTCAGGAGACAATGTTTTATCAAGTGAACCCACAAGCATTTCTGAAGCACCTACTAAGTGCTGGGCAGATAACTAAGTGGTGTGGTGGCTGGAGCACTGGTCTGGAGTCAGGAAGATCTGAGTTCAGATTTGACCTCCGACACGTACAACTCATATGATCCTGAGCAAGTCACTTTACCCTCTCGGCCTAAATCCACCAGAGAAGGAATTGGCAAACTATGCTGGTATCTTTGCTAAGAAAACCCCACGGACAGTATTGGAATCCATGGGGGTAATGAAGGATCAAACAGGACGTAATAAAAGAACATGAGCTGGGCACTGAGCTAAGCTCTGGGATACAAAGAAAGGCAGAAAAATCAAATAACCAAGCTCTCCAGGAGTCCACAGTCTAAAGGGAAAAACCAGCTAACTTCCTTCAGCAAAGCGAAAGTACTATCGGAAGGAGGGCCGGGCGAGGGAAAAGTCTTGCCCACAGTAGGACCTGAGCCCCTTTTTGATAGAAGCAGGAGGTGGTCAAGGGGAGGGGGGAGAGCTTTCTAGGTCTGAGGGACAGACCGTGAAAAGCACACGGATTGTCACATGCAAGGGCACGGAGCAAAGGAATAAGGTATAACAGGCTGGACCATGCAACTGAAACCTGCCCCCTAGCACCCTCCAGTGGCTGGGGCAGATCCTCCACACACTGGCCCTTGGGATCCCTGGCCAGCCAATGGGTCCCCTCCAATCCTAGCACTCGGGAACACGGCCTCCGGCTACCCCTCGACCAGGGCACCAGAAGAGATCCAAATACTCCTGGGGCAACGTGACCAGGGCAGAGCCCAGCCAGGGCAAGGCATCTGCCCTCCCTTCATAAATATGGCACTTTAGATACTAAGCCTGGGCAGTGGGACCATAACTCTGACTCATCAACCATGTAGAGGCTACAGAAAAATAACTAATAACTCAAGCCAGGCTGATGAGCGACTAAAGATAAGCGAATGATTCAACAAAGAGGCAGTGCAACAAATCCCACCTTGGGAACCAGAGGTTCTGGATTCAAATCCTGACTCTGCTATCTGTGTGACTGATTTCCCAGCCCCAGATTCCCCCATGGGTAAAATGATAAAATGATCCCAAAGATCCCTTTGAGCTCCAGATGTAAGAGCCTAGGGCAGGATTCCCTCCTCATCAGTCAGTGTCCTTGAGGGGCCACACACATACACAGACAGACACACACACACACACACACACACACACCCCTTACTGATGCTCAGCCTGGTCCTTCCTCGGGAACTGCTTTCAAAGCATTCTTTGGAATGTTTCCCATGGAAAGGTTTCATTTTTGGAAACAGTCGAATGTCATTCAGAGCCAAGGGAATTATAGAAGGTGGGCAAGCAAACTGGGAGGTACCACGTCTGGTCCAAATTTGATTCAATTCAATAAGCACCAACCCCTGGGCTGCATTCGTGGTGAAAGGGCTGGATTTGGGGCAGAAAAATCTGGGATACCCTCCGTATGTCATTTACCCTGCCTCAGTTTCCTACTCTGCATCAGAGACTTGTTAGATTTGATGGCCTCTAAAGTCCCTTCCAGTCTCTGATAAACCAGGCCCTATGCCATGTGTTAGGGGCAGCAGGTGGCCCAGGGGACAGAGTGCCAGTTCTGGAGTCAGAATGGCTCATCCTCCAGAGTTCCAATCAAATTCTATCCCTATGATCTTAGGCAAGTCACTTAACCAAGTTTGCCTCAGTTTCTTCCTGTGTAAAATGAGCTAGAGAAGGAAATGAAACTACTCCAGTATCTTTTCCAAACAAACCCCAAATGGGGTCACAGAGAATCGGACCCAAAAGACAAAAAGACTGTCCCTTCTTGCCCTCAGGAAGCTTACATTCAACTGGAGATGAAAACTGAGGCAGAGCAGGGACTAAAGCCATTTAACCCAGAGAGGGTTAAAGAATCTCAGCCCTGCAAGGGACCTCGGAGGCCATCAGTCCAGCCTGGCCTTGGCAGGAACACAAGACTTTGTTTTCCACGTGATACTTGCCAAAAGATCTCCAGTGAGGGACTTGCTGTCTGTGCCATCTATCTGATTTTTTAAAATGTTTTTTATTATTATGAACTTAATAATCATTAATAGCCACAAACATTTCAGGATACAAAGAATACAGAAGAGACACAAAGATAAAAAGCCGTTAACTATCCATTCTAGCTGAGTTTGCCGGGGTGGATTAAATTTAAAACCATCATTTTGTGTGATTTTCAGAGAACTCTAAAACAGAAAGCTCTTCCCTGTTGACAAGGGCCCCATATCTGGCAAATGATGTGTCATCACCGAGTACCATCCAGATTCCCAGAGGGTCAGTTTGGAGGGGACAGAACTCAGAGGGGAGAGGGATCTAAAGCCCGATCTGTCCAACAGCTGAATTCACTGGATCTTGGCAAAGACCTGTGTACTTTTTAACCTTAAAGAAGGAAGAAAATGTTTTTTTCTTATTTAGTGTCTACTATGTATCAGCCATTGTGCTAAGCCCTAGTGATACAAAGAAAGGCAAGCATCTAGCCTAATGGAGGAGATTGCATGAAAATCATTGCATATAAACAAGCCACAGATAGGGTAAACTGTAGATAATCACTAGAGAGACACCAGTAGGCATGAAGGGGAAATCAGGATGGGTTTCTTCTCATGGAAGGTGTTATTTTAGCTGGGACTCGAAGAATGGCAAGGAAGCTTGGAGAAGAGATGAGGAGGGAGAACATTCCAGCCATGGAGGACAGCCAGAGAAAGTATCTGGAAATGAAGTGTCTCATTTGAGGACCAGCCGAGAAGCCAGAGTCCCAATGTCTAAGAGAACATGGAGGGGTGGAAAGTATAAGAACACTGGTAAGGGAGGAGGGACGAGTTGTGAAGACTTTGCCAAAGGCCCAACAGAGGATTTTACATTTAAACCTGAAAGCTGGAGGGAGTCACTGAAGTTGATTTAATAGAGGGTGTCATGGCTGGAGATATACTCTTGGAAGCCTGAATTAACAGCTGAATAAAGGCTGGATGCAGTGAAGAGACCTGAGACAGGGAAACTGGGAGGCCACCGTAATTGTCTGGGCCTGAAGTGCTGAATGCCCAGAGGAGCAGTGAGTGATGTTCTCAGAGAGAAGGGGGCATAGGGAAGAGATGTCACAAAGGTAAAAAATTAATAAGACTTGGCAACATATTGGATAGGGGGAGAGCTGAGAGATACAGAAGTTGAGGATGACACATAGGGTTCAATCTTAGGTGATACAGAGAACAGTGGTACCTAGTAACAAGGAAATAGGAAAGAGGAGATGATTTGAGGAAAAGATAACAAATTTACATTTGAACATGTTGAGTTGAAGGTGTCTTTGAGAAGTCTAAGAGGAAGTTGTAGATGTGAGCCTGGAAGTCAGAAGAGAGGAAGGACTGGATGAATAGACCTGAGAATCATCAGCAAGGGGATGACAACTAAACAATAGGAGATCATCCAGTCAAACTGTAGAGAGGAGGAGGAGAAGAGGGTCCAAGCAGAGCCCTGGAACACACCCAACTTTAGTGGCTGTGAGCCTTGGGAAAATACATCAGAAGGAGAACCACAAGACGTTCAGGCTGTGGAAACCCAGACCAGAGGGTGATCAATAATGTCATTTAAAGATGTCAAGAAAATGGAAGATAAAGAGAAGCCATTAGATATGGCTAGTGATGACTGTTCAACTCTGGAGAGCACAGGAGGTTGGATGATAAAGTTGGAAATCAGACTGTAGAAAATGAATTAGAGAGTGAGAGAAAAGGAAGGAAAGATACCGATGGTAGCAGGTCTTCTCAAGGATGTTAGCCACAGAAGGAAGGCAGGATATGGGAAGGTAGCTATTAGAAGGATCAATGGAGGGGGAACCTGTTTGTGGGGAGCAGAGAAGGAGACAAGGAAAGCAGACAGCCATATCACTCTACTGAAACAGTAGACAAAAAAAAGATGGAAGAGAAATCAGTGTCTGTAAGTGAGAGCAGAAGGACTGATGGGAATTATGGATGGACAATCAGGAAATGATTAAACAAGTTGTGGTAGCTGACTGTACAGGTGTTATACTCGATGGAAAAACAATGCCCAGTGATTATGATTACAGAGAACCAAGGGAAGACATAGAACATTGTGCAAAGGGAAGGTAGGGGAAAGAGAAAAACCAGCAACATACTGATAAAAAAGATACACAAATGGAAAGAACAATAATAAAATAATTGAAAAAAAAAGTGAAATGATTAAGCCAAGCCCCAAAGAAGGGGCACTGCCCCACCTTTTTTGGCAGAGATTGGGGATCAAGGGTGTGGAAAACTACATATAATGTCAGATGTGACTGGTATATTTAGTTTTGCTAAATAGTTTCTTTTTTTCTTTTTTATTCTTTATTAGAAGGAATGGCTCTTTGGGTGAGAGGGACAAGGATATACTGAGAAATGTAAGTCACACAAAATCAAAAGTTATCATCAATACATTTTTCTTTTCAAAAATAAAAAAAGACGAATTAGGGCACAAGAAGTTTCTTAGGCTCATGAAAATGGGCAAAAATCTTCTATAATCCTAGGTTCTTAGCCATAAGCAATCAACAAGCATTTATTAAGTGCTTACTACTGGTAGGTGAAATTTATTAAATGTCTACTTTATTCTAGACCTGACACTAGGCCTTGGGATGCAAAGATATTATATGACAATCTCTGGTACCTAAAGCCATTTGACCCACAACCAGGCTTTACTTTTCTAGCCACCAGCACCAGAACTGTAGTGTTCATATATCACTAGGTGTGCAAAGAACTTGACAAATACCACCTCATTTGATCCTCATAACAATCTGGGAGGTAGAAGCTAGAATTATCCCCATTTTATGGATGAAGAAACTGAGGTAGATCAAGGTTAAGTGACTCACACAGGTTCACTCAGCTAGTTGGTGTCTGAGGCTGGATTTGAACTCAGGTCTTCCTGACTCCAAACCCAACACTCTACCTCTTATGCCTTCTAGTTACTCATTACTGTACATCACTGCCCTTCAGGTATACTTTAGTCTGGCCAAACTGTCCTTTCTTGCTGTTCTCACATATGAACTTCAATTTCCTGCCTTTTTGCCTTTGCACAGATGCTTCCCTCACCCCCTCTCAAAGGCTGATCCTTCCTCTCCTAAAGACTATGTAGATACTTAGACAAACAGACAGATAGACAGTTAGACAGACAGATAGACAGTTAGACAGACAGACAGATAGAGATAGGTCTACTCTGAGGACCCCTCATTTCCTTCAGAGCTCTGCTCTTTGTTTGCCACTTGCTCCATCCACCAGCTAGTGCACTTCACTTCCCAATTGGTCATGGGTTCATTTGACATATGTCCCATATTCTTAGCTATGTCCACATGGGGTCTTCCCGATAAAACGTGCATTCTTTAAGGGCTGGGATTCTTGCATCTCTTTTTCATCCAGTGGTCAGCTAAGAGGTACAACTAAAGACCCTCAGTCTGCTCCTCCTAGGACTAGTGGGCTCACACTGAGCTCTGTCTGTGCTGTGCCAGTGGTGTTGGTGATTGTGGAGGGAGAGGAGTATTTGGTCGTCCTCTCCCCACTTCTATTCCTCTCGCTCCGTTCTTTCTTTCTTTTCCCTTCTTCATTTTCTCACCAACCTCTCTGCTTTTTTTCACCTCAAGCTTCCTTTCAGAAGCCCCAAAGGGCATCAAAGCATGCAAGAATAACCTTTAGAGATGGGAGCTAGGCGGCCTCAGAATAAAAGGGAAGCCCAGCCCAGCCCTGTGCATTAGTGGAGACCATTAAGAGACTGGAGAAAGTGCCTTTTTCTCACCTTGGCCACAGTGATAAAAGGCTGAGAGCAAAGGGGAGTGAGAAGAGGAGGAAAATGAAAGGAAAAGGGACTGATTCACTCATGCATGGAACATACACACACACACACACACACACACACACAGACATACACACCTCTCCCCCAGCCCTACAGAATCTGGCAAAAGGAGGAGAAATTCTCCGCATAAGGCAGTTGGTAACGTTATGTAAAGACCTAACCCCACAGAAATATCATTTGGATGAGAAAAAGTTAAATTTAGCTAAGTACAGAGTGACTAATCCTTACTATGAGGGAGAGGCAGCAGCCCTCTGTTGCCGGGAGTCGACACAGCTGGGTTCTAAAAACTTTTGACAAGTTACCAAGGTCTGGTATACAGAATAACAGATTATGTAATGAGGAGAAAGTCTATTATTATTACTTGCGTGCAAAAAAAAAAAAAAAAGCCTCGATAACCACAAGGTAAGATTTTGGAGAAACTTTTTTGTCTTTAAATATCTTGGAAGGGGAGGGACTAATTTTTTTTTTAATAATCTTGTTCCCCATCCCCATCTCCCCCAAAAAACAATCACAGTGCCAAAGGCAGGATTTGAACCCATTTCTGATGGACTTGAAGCACTGCTCCTCTCTAGCCACTGTCGTTTTTGACCCCAGCTTGAATACTAATTTTTTTTTTCAACTGGGGCTATGATGCAGCAGGGGCCATGCTGAGATTACAAGATCTAAGTTGTTTTCAGATCTTTCCCAAAATGATTCCAGATGCTGTTTGGGGCTTCTTTAGCCAGAGAAAGCCTAGGAGATCCTGAGCCCCCCAAAACTCCAAGGAATCTGAATGAAGCCATTTCTTCTATTTCAGATTCTGTCCCCATGGGTTCTCCTACTGGCATTGTTTCCCAGAACTGTGAGGCTATTTTTACTTTGCTTTCTTTTTCCCTCCTTAAAACATTGGGACAAAGTTACAAAATACAGCAGCAGGCCCTGAAAAACACCCCCGACTCCTGACCGTGGGCTCATGGGTCCCAAAAAGAAATCAGTGTCCTAGGACACCCAGGTCCTGAAAGCTGTAAGTTCAGCTAAGTTCACTATGACCAAGATATGAATTTCCCAATTAGGCTCAACAGAGAAACTGTAACACAAACAGTAATAAAATGTAAAAGTTTTCTCTGCCAAAGTTGAGAACAGCATGTCCGCTACAAAGTCAATACCACCTCCAGAGAAAAACACAGCTTGGGATTTTTATCAGAAACCTAAGAACAATCAAACAACCAATAATTATTTATTAAGCCCCCTACTGTGCTCCAGGCACAGGGTAAGATCTGGAGATACAAAAATGGGTAAAAGATAGTCCCTGAGCTCAAAAAACTTACAGTCTAATGGAAAGCCCCCAAGGTGGGCATGCTGATCACACAGACAAAATTAACACATTAGAAGTCAGGAACCAAATGATTTCAACAGGCTAGAATGATGGGGAGAGTTGAATAAGGGAAAGGCTTATTCCATGTTTTAAAAAAAAAAAAAAATTCAAGGTACCATGTAAAAATGGGAGAGGTTCCTGTGATCGTTTCCTCTGAAAAAGTCTGAGGGTTCCATGGCAGCAGCACTGTATGCAACAAAATACCTGACAGCATTTTTATAACTCAAAGGAAGTGGAAATCAAGTAGATACCCATGGATTGAGGAATGAATAGCCAAACGTTATGAATGTTTAAATGTAATGTATATAGGAATATAATGGAATCTTACTGTGTCCTAAGAAATAATGTATGTTGGTGGAGTTGTGAACTGATCCAACTATTCTGGAAAGCGCTTTGGAACCATACCCAAAGGGCTATAAAACTGTGTCTCTCTACTGGGTCTGTAACCCAAAGAGATTGTAAAAAGGAAAAAAGAACCCACATGTGCAAAAATGTTTTGTGACAGCCCTTTTTGTAATGGCAAGAAACTGGAAACTGAGTGGATGCCCATCAGTGGGAGAATGGCTGAATAAATTGTGATATATGAATATTATGGAATATTATTATTCTGTAAGAAACAATCAGCAGGATGATTTCAGAGAGGCCTGGAGAGACCCACATGAACTGATGCTGAGTGAAGTGAGAAGAACTAGGAGATACTTGTACACGGCAACAACAAGACTATACGATGATCAAGTCTGATGGACTTGGCTCTTTTTCAGCAATGAGATGATTCAGGCCAATTCCAATAGACTTGTGATAAAAAGAGCCATCTACATCCAGAGAGAGAACTGTGGGAAGTGAGTGTGGATCACAACATAATATTTTCAAATTTTTGTTTTTGTTGTTTGCTTATTTGTTTTTCTTTCTCATTTTTCCCCTTTTGATCTGATTTTTCTTGTGCAGCATGAGAAAATCTTTAAAGGAATTGCAAGTGGTTAGCCTATATTAAATTACTTATTATCTAGGGGAGGGAGAAAAATTTGGAACACAAGGTTTTGCAAAGGTGAATGTTAAAAACTATCTTTGCATATATTTTGAAAATAAAAAAATATATATATTTTTAAAAAGAAACAATGTAAAGGACAACCACAGAGAAGCAAATTCATGATCTAATATAAAGTGAGATAAATAACAGATAAGACAGCAACATTGTAAATAGAAAGGACAACAGCTTCCCATATTTCCCAAATTCTGGGCAATTATAATCAAGCCAGGCCCCAGAAAGAGAGAAGGAAATAGAGATGCACTTCTCTCTGGGAAGAAAGAAGGAAAACTATGTATGTGATCAGAATGGTTCTAGTTCCAGGTGACTTGTAGGAAAACCTTGGGCTTTTTTTTTTTCATTCATTCAATCAGTCAATCATCCAATATCAATTTAGTGCTTATTATGTAGTAGGAAGCATGATAGGTTAAGAGCCAGGAAGACTTGATTCCACTTCCAGCTGTGACACTTATTAGCTGTGCATCATTGAGAAAATTACTTAAAGATGAGCCTCCATTTCCTCATCTTTAAAAAGGGAATAGTAGAATATCACTACCACACAAATGTAATAGAATACTAAGGTGACATAAGAGTCAATCAGAAAGAATTTATTTTTTTTATAGTTGATTAATTTATCAGATAACTTTAATTAAATTTAAATTCAAAAGTATTTATTCATTTTTTCATGTGCAATTATGTAAAGTATTTCTATATTAGTCATTTTGTATAAGAAGATGAATAAAATGAAATGAATTAAATAAATGAAAAAAATAAAGAAAATGAAAAATAGCATGCTTCAGATAGAGCAATCTTTGCTCTGAAGGCAGACAGTATGCTTCATCGTTACTCCTTTGGGATTGTCCTGGATCTTTGCTGAGAATTAGCTAAGTCATTCTTCATAGAACAATATTGCTGTTACTATGTACGATGTTCTCCTGGTTCTGTTCATTTCACTATGCATTAATTCCTGTTAGTCTTTCCAGGTATTTTCTCAAAATCATATTGCATGTCATTTCTTATAGCACAATGATATTCCATTATAATCATATATCACAGCTTGCTTAGCCATTTCCCAACTGATGGGCATCCCTTCACTTTCCAATTTTTAGCCACCTTAAGAAGAATTGCTGTAAATATTTTTATACAAATACATTCTTTTCTGGTTGATTTTTTTTTTTTTTGTCTTTTTATGTCTTTAGAATAGCAGTGGTAAATAAGCATTTATTAAGCACCTACTATGCGCTAAGCACTAAAGATACAAAGGGAACAATCCCTAGGATCAAGGAATTTGAATTCCAACAAAATTACAAACACAATGAATTCAAAGACGTTGGGGAAGACTTATGTGAACTAATATAGAGTGAAGTGAGCAGAACCAGAAAAACAATATACAAAATGATGACAATGTGACTGGAAAGAGCTAATTAATAATGATGATAATGATTTTCTATAATTACAATGAGTAAGCCTAGCTCTAACAAAGAAGAAAAATGAGCCTTCTTCCCTCCTCTGAAGAGGTGGGGGCTTATGGGTATAAGTCAATGTATATAGTACAAGAATCTATTGATGTCTTTTCTTGGTTAATTTTTCTGAACTCTCTTTTTATTTTTTGGTGCAAGTGATAGGTCACCAGGCAAGGGAAAGAGAAGAGATTTATTTGGAAATGCATAGAACAAAAAGACCAATACCATTTAAAAATACCTATCTTTAAAAGTTACTGAGGGAAAAGTGCGATATAACTGTAAGCTGTTATTATAAATGGTATTATGGGATACAAAGATACAAATAAATCTCATTCCTTGTCCTCCTAAAGATTGTAGTCTGAGAGTAAAAATAAGAAAGACATAGAAATAATTATGTTACAAGAGAGTTATCTCTTCCCATCCCAAATTTATTCATTCATTCATGCAAAAACTGCTTTTTGGATATGCCCCAGCACTTAACACATCACATAGTGACTTAATAAATGCTTGTTCATGGATTAACCAAAAACATTTAGTAAATGCCTCCTGTGTGCACAGCACTACATTGGGCACTAAGAAAGATAATATCCTTTGAATAAGACATGGCCCCTCTTTACAGCGTAGTGGGAAGTATTATAGTAGCATAAAATATTGTAAGCTAAGGATATCAGAGAAGTGCAAGACAAAATGCCTGATGAGGTTTGAGGGGGAAGAACAAGAGGAGCATGTGGGAGCCCTAATTGAAAGGATTCTGGTCTCAGACAGGTCTGGGTGCCTAGGATCCTCTCCCACTCTGAGAGTCTGTGATGCTGGTGGGAGATTAGCAGATAGGCTGGTCCACCTAGAAATGCAATCAGTTACCTCTCAATTAAACTAAAAAGCCTAGAATGCCAGAGCAGAAAGAGACCCAACAGTGTGCAAAGGAATGGGAGAGATCATTTCAAGCCTTGGGGAGACTATGGATGATCCTAGACTAAACAGCAGATAATATAGGAAATGTTTGGAAAACTAGGGTGTGAATAGATAATGGCGAGCCTTACAAGACAGGCAGGAAAGTATGAGCTTTCATCAGAAGGCAATTAAATTAATCAATCAATCACCAAAAATGTATTAACTGGATAGAGTGCTGGCCTGAAGTCATGAAGACTAAAAGTACAAATTTTACATCAGATAGTTGTGTGACTGTGAATAAATAATTTACCTCCGTTTCCTCAACTGAAAAAATGATGTGATAATAATAGCATCAGCCTTCCAGGGTTGTTATGAGAATCAAATGAGATAATGTTTGTAAAAAGTACTTATATATAGTGTCTGGCACATAGTAGGCAATTAACAAGTGCTCACTCACTCCTCTCGGCCATTAGGTGCCTACTATGTGCCAGGCACTATACGAGGCACCAAAAATACAAAGACAAAAATTAAAGAGATTCTACTTCCAAGGAGTTTGTATTCTCTTGAGGTAGCCACACATACACAGAGACATTGAGCGAAAACAAGTACAAAGCTCTATCTAAGAAGAGACGGGGAAGCAGGATGGAATCCCAAAAGACTTCATGAAGGGACAGCATTTGAGCTGAGCTTTGAAGGAACCAAGAATAACAAACCACGTACAATTTCTGGGCAGGGGAAGGATGTGAGCTGGAGGGGAAATGAGCCCGTTTAGGTTTAAAAAGGGCTAGAGGAGAAGTAGAAAGACTTGTGTATGCAAAAAGGTGGCCATGGTATTATTCCAGGCAGATGGTGATGAGAGGCCTACTTTGGGACAGGGACAAGAGGAACAAAGGAGAGGAACGAGTGTGAGAGATGATCCAAAGACAGAATCACCAGGAAGTGGTGACAGCTTGGAGGGAGAGGGAGAGGGAGAGGGAAAAGCAGCATGTAACACTCAAGTTTCAGGCACAGAAGACTCGGTGAATGTGCTGCTACCGAGAACAACAAAATGAAGAGGAGGAAGAGTTTGGGTGGAGGGGAGAATCACAAGCCTAGTTTACAGCATGTCACATTTGAGGTATTATAGGATATCCAGATGGAGATGCCCCATAAAAAAAACTGACTAAAGTCAATCAACATCATTTTAAAATATTTTTATTTTGTTAAATATTTCCCAATTATACATGAAAATAATTTTTTATTTTTAAAATTTATTTAGTAGTTTTCAACATTTACAAGATTTTGATTCTCTTCTTTTTCTCCTTTCCCCCTACTCAAAATGGCAAGCAATCTGATATAAATTATATATGTACAATCATATTAAACATTTCCACATAAAATAGTTTTTTAAATGTCAATAGTATTTTATTTGTATAACTAAAGGCAAAAATTGTTTTCAATTTATTTTTATAAGATTTTATGTCCCAAATTTTTTTTCTCCCTCCCTCCTTACCTGCCCCTTCCCCAAGACAGCAAGCAAGCTTGCTGGTTATACACATGCAATCACTGTAAACATACTTCCATGTTAGTCGTGTTGTGAAAGAAAAATCAGAACAAAGGAAAGAGCCACGAAAAAGAAAATGCAAACAACAACAACAAATGTGAAAACAGTATGCTCTGATCAACATTCAGTTTCCATAATTTTCTCTCTAGATGCGGATGGTTCTTTCCATCACTGCATTGCTCAGAAGAACTAAGTCTATCATAGTTGATCAACACATTATTTTGCTGTTACTGTGTACAATGTTCTCCTGGTTCTGCTCATTTTAATCAATATCAAATCACGTAAGTCCTTCTAGACTTTCCTGAAATCAGCCTGCTCATCATTTCTTATAGAATAATAATATTCCATTACATTCACATGTCATAATTTACTCAGCCATTTCCCAAATTATGGGTTTTTACTCAATTTCCAATCAAATAATTTTTAACATTCATTTTTTAAAATCAAGTTCCAAATTTTCTCCCTCTCATCCCTCCCTTACCCCTTGAGAAGGCACATAATATTATTATATTGATTATAATATACATGAAGTCATGCAAAACATATTTCCATAATAGTCATTCAAGATGCATCGATTAAGCACTTACTATGTGACTGGTACTAGACTAAATGCTAAGGATAGGAAGACAAAGATGAGACAGTCCCTGTCCTCAGGAAGGCTTATACGTACAACATGTACACAAATCAGTCCACAGTCAATCATTATTTATGAAGCACCTACTATGTGCCAGTCACCACGTTAAATGCTAAGGATTCTAGCGACAGTGCCCTCCCTCATAGAAGTCTCTTCTAATAGAAGAGACAATATGTAAATAAATGTGAACATGTAAGGTATACACAGAGGAGACCGAAGTCAAGTCTCAGAGAGAGAATGTTCCAAAAATGGGGGACAGTTCCATGCAAAATCCTGGAGATGGGAAATGAAGACTTTAATTTAAGGAACCAAAAGTGGAACACTATATCTGGATCGAAGTGAGAGGAAGAAGATCCAGAGAATAGGAAGATGCCAGCTTTTGTAGACTTTTAAATGACAGTGGATTTTATATTTGTTTCTGGAAGTAATAGGGAGCCACTGAAGCTAACTGAGGGAGGGACAACCTAGTAAGTAAACACAAATATATACAAAGTAAAGACAAAGTCATCCAAAGTAGTTTTAAGAGTAAGGGAATACTGGTAAATGGAAGGAAGTAGAATGGCCTGTCCAGTTAACGGGGCAGGTCTTGAGGTTAGAACTGGACATACAGATCTGGGAGTAATCTACAGAGAGGGGATGAGCCAACAATTGGAGAGTGGAGAGACAGAAGATGGAAGGTAAAAGGGTTGATTCTTAACTAGGATGGGGAGCTGAGGCAGATGTAAATCATCCCCAGAGCCACCATCAGAAGTCAACCTCAGCCTTCCTGTCTGCAGCAATTTCTCCTTTATTTTCTGGGTCACAGTAAAGAAAGTCAAAATAGAAAAACTACAGGTGGGTAGAAAAAGGAGCATGACATCAGGGCTTGCTCCTTTGCAGGAGGGGAAGTGGTCAAAAGAACTACAAGAACCCCAGAGAAGAGGGCTGGGCAAAGAAAAACAACCTGAGAATGGAAATTACCCCTAAGGGTCCCTCATCCTGGGGACGCCAGACGGGCAGGGCCCGGGGTTCCAGCTTGGCCCAGGCCCCAGCGCTGAGAGCAGGCAACATCCCCCAAGTAATACTTCATCCACTTCTATGTCAACACAACGGCGCCATGGTAATGATTGAAAATATTTACATACCGTACCACTGATTGGTTGTTTAGACCATCTGGCTACTGGATGCGGTAAGGATTGTCAAACACATGTCCCTTCCAGAAACACTGTGACTTAGCACCAACATCAAGTCTTAGCTCCGGGGACAGCATCCCTCAGAAATCCATCCCTCGGCTCACTCCTCATACTCTGGAAAGTCGGGCAGGCCATCTGCCCCGGTTGATCCAGGGGGCCATGCTCTTTCACTCTTCTGTGACGAGCAGATCACCAAGCCACATGGACCTCCACGCCTGGGACCCCCATGCTCTTATCATCAGGGATGACAGCTTTGCTTGGCGCTTATCATCAAGCACTTTCTCTCTGGGAGGCTCAAGAGCTCTAGAAGGAACCTCTTAATTGGTGCCCCTGTCCCCATAGGGTGAGAATTCAAAATATCTCTAAATATCTCAAGGGGTACTGGGGACTCCTTGGAAGAAAATACATCAGAAGTCACTTTAACTGGAAAAAGTAAAGATGATGCATTTTAGAACATGAGAAGAGAGACCATAGTCAATCAATGAACATTTATTAAACACCTAACTAAACACCAGGCATTGTCTGAACAATGGGGATACAAAGAATGGCCAACAGTTAAGAATGGAGCTCTGATGAACCTTTAATGAAAGGAGCAAGATGTAAGGGCGGGACGTAAAGGATGTGGGTCCCAGTCCCAGCTCTGTAATGGGCTGAAGTTTGAGTTGATGCACTTAGGTCCCAAGTACATGAGGCTAAATAGTAATTGGACTATATTAATATACATGATTGGATAAAGAATGGTCCCTGCCCACTCTCTGTGCAAGTCCTGATGTGTTGTACAGGAAATGACGATTTTGGTGGGTGGAGGCAGAGAGAGGAACAGGAAGAGAAGCTGGGAGAGATGGGGCCTGGGTTCATTCTCCTGGCTGCTGGTCGTGTGGCTGCGGATCTAGCTAGCTTCTTGACTCAGCTGCACACATTGCTATCGCTGATTCTCTTCCACCTCCAATCCTTCTTCACTGAGAATAAAGACTGACGATTTTCCCCTAACCTGAACTCCGGACTCCTGCTGATTTTAAAATACGCGATCTTCACACAGCTCCACTTCTCAGCACCAGTAAGATCTTGACCAAATCTCATCTCTTTTCTGGATATCACTTTTCTCATCAGCAGAATAGAACTAAAAGGACTTTTCCCTTCTAAATGAGATTAAACTACATGAGATTCTGATATAATTAATCCTACAGCTTTTTTAGAATCAAAGATCTAAGTCGAGGAAGAAGTTGTCAGGTCCAACACACTCATTTTTCTGTTGAGGAAACTAAGGCAGGGGAAGGAGCCCCGCTGAGCCAGAAGTAGAACCCTGGTCCTCTGCTTCCAAATCCAAATTCTGACTATAGGAGTCCATGAAGTACAGCACAGCAGTGGTTTTGGTTCAGTGCTAACTCCTCTCTCTGACTTTTGGGAAGTCAACAGAAGGATTATAGGAATGCCCACTAAGGGTCGGTAAGTTTCTTTTCATTGAAGGGAACTCCCTCTTCACAAAGCCTGAAGCCTCTCCAAGACTGAATAAAAACATCCTAGGCAGGAAGCTCAATGACTTGCTCACAGTATCATAGCTAGAATGTGTCAGAAGCTAAATTTAAATCTAGATTTTAGGATTACAAATTTAGAACCAGAAGTGACCTCTGAGATCAGCACATTCAAATCCCTCATTTTAAAAGTTAATTTTATATGTTTAGAAGAACTGTATATGTTTAATCTATATGGGATTGTTTCATGTCTTGAGGAAGGGGAAGGGGGGAAGAGAGAAAAAAAATATGGAACACAAGGTTTTGCAAAGTGAATGTTGAAAACTTTCTTTGCATGTATTTGGAAAAATAAAATACTAAAATGAAAAATAAAAATTAATTTTTGTTCTGAATTTAATAAACACTAAATAGAATAGGCATTTGCCTATATTATGGGACAGAAAATAAGAGGATCAGACAAGAAACTTCAGGTCTCACTGTATATACCATTGGATTTTCTTTTAAAGGATTTAACAAACAATCTTAAACTTTAAAAACATGCACATACATTTATTATTTATTTTTAGCATTTTTTTTTTTAAACTTTGAGTTCAATTTCTCTCTCCCTTCCATCAGCCCCTCCACCTTCCATTGAGAAGACAAGAAATATGATGTGAAATATACTCGTGAAATCATGCAAAACATTTCCATATTAGCCATACCGGAAAAAAAGCAAGAAAAATTAAAGTGAAAAATTACACTTCAGTCTACAGTCAGATTTCATCAGTTCTCTCCAAAGGTCAAGCCAAAGCTTTCAAAGCTGTTGTACTTATCAGGGCCCCCTTGTGTTCTTTTTTCTTTAAAAAAAAAAAAAAAAAAAAGCAAACTCTTAATGACCCTTTTTGTTCTTTTTTCTTTTTTTATCCTAACTGTATTCCCCTTTCTGTAAAGGGCTGAAAGCTCTCGAGTTCATGCACTGAGGTCAGACAACCGAACACTTAAGGATAACTACCGATTGGACAATACTCTATTAGCATATGCTTGGAAAATGGCCCACCCCACTATTCTGTGCTGGCTTGATCTGTTGGTGTATAGAAAGATTTGCAGGAGGGACTAGGGGGTGGAGTAAGACAAACCAGAGTGACTCCTGACCGGAACAGGAAGAAGAGAGGTGTGGAGATTCCTGTGTCCATTCCCCTCATTTCGAACAAGAATAAAGACCAAGTATTTTTGCTTATCCTGACTCCGGCTGATTCTAAAGTACCCTGGATGCTAACTTGGTCCTCACTTTTGGCACCCGAATGTGGGACCAAGGACCCCACTTTCACTGAAGTCCCTGGTGACCAGGAAATTGGGTGAGTATTTTAATAGACAAACAGGGAACTTACTTTATTTAGGGCTAAACTAGTAACTTTTTCTAAGCTGAGATGGGGCAGATATTAGGAAAAGATTCTCCCCCACCCCCACCCCCACCCCAAAGGATATCTGCAGGAAGCATACTCAGACTGATAAAAAGACAGGGTTTAATTATGACTTGGGAGCAGATTGATGGATTCCTGGATACATTAGAACTTACATCCCCTTGGTTCTTGAATGAAGAAGATATATGGGCAGATAATTGTAAACTTATAGGAGATCAACTATGTGAATATTATAATGATAATGGTTCCTATTCAATTTCCAAAGAAACATTCTATATATACACAACATAATACAATTGGCCTTAAAGAACCCTACAAATTATAGAAAAAAAGAAAAGTTTTCAGAATAGCCAGATGAGGAAGTGTGAGGAAAAAGAGGAAGACAAGGAACAGTTTAATGACCATATCACCAGAGGGCATGGGGACTTAAATGAGGTTCAAGGATGTGGTGATTCTCCCTCTCACAAGGCATTTTCAACCCTGCCTATGGAGCAGATAATTGACTCTCCTCCATCAACTCCACCTTCTGGGATAGAGGGAGGAGGAGTAGTGGGAGGGGCAGCGACACCACCAACACCTCCCCACCAGCAATCACCCCCTCCTATGAGTAGACAGCAAAAGGCAGTACTTAAAGTCACAGAGGAAGGGAAGGATATAGGTGATTTTAAACTAGGAATGTATCCTGTGATTCAACAGTTTAACTCTTCAGGTCAAAAAAGTAAAAGATATGCTCCTTTTGATATAGAAATCCTCAAAGACCTGAAAAAGGCTTGCACTCTTTATGGGGCTACATCAGCTTATGTTAAGATGGTATTACAGAATTTGGCTTATGAAGTCTTAACCCCTAGTGACTGGAAATCGATAGCAAGGACATGCTTAGGACCTGGACAAAACTTGTGGCTTTCTGAATATAGTGAGCTCTGTAGGATACAAGCCCAACAAAATAGTCAAAGTGGACTTAATCCTCCAATCACCTATGACCAACGAACAGGTGTAGGTTCTTATGCAGATATTTCAGTACAGATTAATTACCCCATAGCCATATATGAGCAAACTGCTGCTGCTGCTATCAAAGCGTGGACTTTTTTCCCCAATAATAATGACAAGGGTCAGGCCTTCACAAAAGTTGCACAAGGACCAAATGAACCCTTTGCTGATTTTGTGGGACGTTTGCAGACAGCTATCACAAAAACTAATGGTGAAAATGCAGTAACAGACATTTTGATAAGGCAACTTGCTAAGGAAAATGCTAATGAGGTTTGCAGAAGATTATACTAGGACTGCGCAAGGATGCTCTTTTAGAGGAGATCATAAGGCGCTGTGCCACAGTGGGCAGAAATGCTTTTTATAGCTCAGGCTATGATGAAGACTTCCCAAGATCCCAACATGGAAAGACAGGGTCCCTTCTGGCAAGAGACTTCCAGAGAGACTTTTCAATGCTTTCAATGTGGTAAAATAGGACATCAGTGTTGGTATAGAGGCTCAATGTTGGTATAGAGACAGAATGAGAAAATAGGAAAAAATACCCCATGTCCAAAATGCAACAGAGGCTTCCACTGGGCCTCAATCAGCCAGGAAGCAACCTGATGGGAGAAAGGGATTATAATTGGAGAGAATATAGTTGTATGCAGCAGGGACAACTGAGATATCCCCTGGAGAGGTGAAATCTGTTCCTTTCCTGCCTATGGATCTCTTGCCTCCAGGCACAGTAGGCTTGACCATTTCACCTCGTGAGAGCACTTACAAAACTATGTTCATCCATATACTGATGTGGGAAACTGGGGAATGTGTAGATAATATCCCAGCCACTAATACAGGTAGACAATGTGAGACTTATCACCCAGGAGAAGTAGTAGCATCAGGTTTACTGATACAGACTCCTAATAAGCAATCTGGTGATAGTTGCCCAAATTCCGACTCCAGACCACAAAATCCAGGAATATACTGGACAGCAGCTGTAACAACTAACTGACCTATGCTCACAAGCTATACCATTAGAAGGATTGGTAGGCACAGGTACAGATCGTACAGTCATTAGAGTGCCAACTGGCCCAGTCACTAGCCAAAGATTAAGGCAGACACCTACATGTCTGGCGTAGCAGGATCAATAGCAGCTGAAGTTAGTGCTAGCCCTTTGAAATGGACTTTTGAAGGTGAAACAAAAGTTTTTACTCCTTTTATAGTTGAAAAAATCCCCATCAATCTATGGGGAAGAGATGTTTTACAACTATTAGGATTAAAAATTAGTACTTCGGGAACACTTTCACCTGTTCCTATCCAATGGAAAACTGATACACTAGTGTGGATAGAACAGTGGCCCTTAGCTAGCAATAAAATTCAGGGCTAGCGATAAAATTCAGGCCTTAAATTAGATATAGTACAGGAGCAACTTGGGCAAGGACACTTACAACCTTCTCTAAGTCCTTGGAATTCCCCAGTATTTGTGGTAAGAAAGAAATCTGGAAAATGGAGGATGTTGACAGATTTAAGAAAGGTAAATGAACAGATGGAAACTATGGGAACTCTTCAGCCTGGACTTCCATCTCCTACTCAATTGCCTAGAGAATGGCCTCTTTGGATTATAGACATTAAGGATTGTTTCTATTCTACCCTCTGGATAAGGAGGATACAAAAAGATTTGCCCTTTCAGTGCCCAGCATTAACTTAGCTGAGCCTTATAAAAGATATGAATGGACAGTTTTGCCACAGGGAATGAAAAACAGCCCTACTATGTGTCAAATGTATATTGCTGCTGCTCTTACTCCAGTAAGAAAAGCTTTTCGAAAAGTAATGTTATTACATTACATGAATGATATATTGGGATGTGCACCTGAGGAACAAATGTTAGAACCATGTCTACAAAAGACCATAGAAACACTAAGGAACTACAAATTGCACATAGCTCCAGAAAAAATTCAAAGACATGCTCCTTTTCAATATTTAGGATATGAAGTATACCCTAAGGTGCTTACAGTACAAAACCTTTCCTTAAGAACAGAGAAGCTAAACACCTTAAATGACTTTCAGAAATTGATAGGAGATATCCAATGGATCCGTCCAGTATTAGGCTTGACTACCTATCAATTGCAACTATTATATGACATTTTAAGGGGAGACAGTGCTTTAAACTCACCACATCAGCTTACAAAAGAAGCTCAAGAGGCTTTGAGAGATGTTGAACTGGCTTTATCCAATGTGGTTGAGTCACTCAAAAACCCTTGGAAATACCAGTTTTTGCTACACAAGAGGCACCCACAGTAGTCCTTCATCAAGGAGACAGTGTTGAGTGGGTGAACCTCCTGGCACAACCAGAACAAAGATTTATTCCTTACCCAGTGCTTGTGGCTAGAATTTTATTAAAGACCATTAAGCAAGCAGTACAATTATCTGGGATAAGACCTGACAAAATATACACCTTTTATACTAATACACAAATTAATGTGTGCTGTGAGACCATCCCAGAGTGGCCAATTTTATTAGCCATGGCTCCAAATTTTACACACGGGTCTCCATTAAAGATAACCAGACTATTACATAATTGGCGATGGATTCTTGAAGAAAAGGTTTCTAAAGTTCCTCTTAAAGGACCAACTTTCTTTACAGATGCATCCAAACAATATTTGCGCTGTATACTATCGCGACTTAACTATAAAGAGAGTTGACAGAACTCCTTTTCAGTCCACTTAGCAGAATGAACTGTGTGCAATCATACTTACTAGGAGATATAAATATAATATCTAATTCGGCCTATTCAGTAGGTGTGGTACAAAGAATTGCCACAGCCCAAATAAAATTTGTAGCCTCTAATATATATCAGCCCTCTTCAAGGGCAAGTGAGAAAACATTCAGGTAAGATTTATAACTTGTATGTCCACTCTCATAGTAAACTTCCAGGTCCTATTTTTGATGATAATTCAAAGGCAGATAGTCTTTTAACTATGTTGGCCAATAGTCCTTTATTTCAAGAAGCCCAAGAACCTCATTTTAAATATCATCAGGCTGCTCAAGCTTTACAATTTGGAATAACAAGAGAGGAAGCTAGGAGCATAGTAAAAGCTGTACAGCTTGACTTACTTTCCACGCTCCTACGCTCCCTCCAGGGAAGGACCCAAGTGGTTTGAGACCCAATGAAATTTGGCAAATGGATGTGACCCATTATAAAGCTTTTGGTTGTCTATCTTTTATCCATGTTGTGGTAGACATCTTTTCAGGATTCACTTTTGCAATACCAGCAGCAAAAGAGACAGCCCGAGTGGTCACTGAATTCTTTATACAAGCATTTGCCATTATGGGTGTGCCACAAGAAATAAAAACAGATAATGGATCTGCATATACTTCTAAACATTTTGCACACTTTTGTGCACAGTATAAGATTTTACACACCACTGGCATACCTTTTAATCCTCAAGACAGGCAATAGTAGAGGAGAAACAGAGAAATTAAGATGCTCCTCCAAAAACAAAAGAAAGGAGGAGCCTCAGGTAACCCTAGAGAACTTCTAAATCTAGCTCTTTATACCATTAACTTCTTGATTTTTGACAAAGATGCACCGACTCCGGCAAACAGGTTTTATACCTCACCGGAAGGGCTGTGTCCAGTATGAATGGTTCCACTATCTTTAGATAATCACCAGGTGATGTGGAGAGACCCAGAAAGTGGTGAATGGAAGAGACCAGATAGGTTAACTGCATGGGGGAGAGGGTTTGCTTGTATCTCCACAGATGGAGAAGGAATCAGATGGGTGCCAACGAGCCGTATTTGCCTTGTCCATCAGAGAGAGACGGAGCAGACCCTTGAAACAAAGGAGAAGACCCAAGAAACATCAGGTGGTTCTGTTGCTGTGCCCACCACTGAATGAGCATGGCAGTTAAGGCGTTTGACTCATGGACATCAAAAATTGTTGGACTTCAAAACCCTCAGGAATCATTGGATTCTCTGAGACACGATAAGACTGTTGTAGGACTTGAAAACCCTCAGGAATCATTGCATTCTCTGAGACATGATAAGACTGTTGCAGGACTTGAAAACCCTCAGGAATCACTGGATTTTCTGAGAAATGATAAGACTGTTGCAGGACTTCAAAATCTGCTAGAATCATTGGATTCCCCAACACATAAAAAGATTGTTGCAGGATTTCAAAAACTTGTGGGGATCATTAGATTCCCTGACACGTGAAGCAATGGACAATAGATTGGTTTTGGACTATCTCTTGGCTGCTAAAGAAGGTGTATGTGTGACTGTTGTTTATATACCCTCCTTCTAGGACTTCTGGAAATCTTTTACACCACCATATTGATTTATATTGTTTGTTACATCACTACTTGCATGTACAATTCATGTTTGTTACACCACACTGAGCCTGCACTGACTGTGGGGAGAGTCACCACTAATAGCCTGTGCGTTATTGCTATGTGCTTGTCTAATACCTGCCATGCTGATGGGTTTGTGCATATCTGTCTCTAGTAAGAGCCTTCAGCCCAGAAAGCCTCTAATAATATCTGGCTTGACTCCCCACTTCCCTTTGGTGCTTTTCACCTCCCTTCCTGAGAAGTCAGGGGGGACGTGATCACCTGTGTTCTAAAACAAAAGAAAGTGGAAGATGTAATGGGCTGAAAGCTCTTGAGTTCATGCACTGCGGTCAGAAAACCGAGCACTTAAGGCTAATTACCGATTGGCCAATACTCTATTAGCTTATACTTGGAAAATGGCCCTTCCCACCATTCTGTGCTGGCTTGATCTGTTGGTATATAAAGAGATTTGGAGGAGGGACTAGGGGGTGGAGTAAGACAAGTCAGAGTGACTCCTGGCCAGGAGAGGAAGAGGAGAGGTGTGGTAATTCCTGTGTTCATTCCTCTCATTTCGACCAAGAATAAAGACCAAGGACTTTTGCTTATCCTGACTCCAGCTGATTCTAAAGTATCCAGGGTGCTAACTCGGTCCTCACACCTTTCCCTTCTACCATAAGGAAAAGGAGAAGGACAAGAAAGAAGAAGGGGGGGGAAGAGGGAGGAGAAAGAAATGAAGGACGAAGAAGGAGGAAGAGAAGGAAGAAGAGGAGGAAAAGGAAGAGGAGGAGGAGGAAGAAGAGAAGAAACAACAACTGTGTTCTTTTGTATCTCACTTCAATCACCTCCTTTCACAGAAAAGAAACTGGGAATCAGGATATAAAGTAAGTTGGTGCAGGTTTTCCAGGAAACATTATAGGGAAGATTCCAAAGATGATGTCATTTGCACTGCAGCACAGAAATGTAGTTGACTGCAAATCCAGTCATCCAGACTCCTTCTCGCATTAACATTTTTGCTCAGTTAACAGGCAGTAACTAGCAAAGTTGGAATTTGAACCCAGTTCTTTTGCCTCAAAACTGGGAACCCCAAAGAAAAATTCCAGCCGGACTATTTGTCTGCCGTAACCACTTTCTTAATGGGAGGCCACACTAGGAGCCCACGTCAGATATGACACCATCATATCTCACTAGCAATATGGAAAGCTGAGTCAGCGCTCTGACATGGGTGAGTCAAATGGAAAGTAATCACTCAGGTTTCTGCATGTACTAGGGAATGGCACATGTTAAAAGCTTCAAGGGGAGCACCTCATACCAGGTTTGCTTTTTCATTTAAAAAAAAAAAAAAAAAAGCTCTCTGAACCACAATTTAATAGACTTTTTGCACCTCTTACCTGAAGTTAAAAGCCATGGTATACTTGGATGCAACATCAGTACCATCTCTGTGATATGAAGAAAAGCTCGAGTCAATAAGAATTTATTGAAAGACTAATGTTTTTGTTTAACATGTATTGGTCAACCTGCCATCTGGGGGAGGGGGTGGGGGAAAGGAAGGGAAAAATTGGAACAAAGGGTTTGGCAATTGTCAATGCTGAAAAATTACCCATGCATATCTCTTGTAAATAAAAAGCTATTAAAAAAAAAAAAAAAAAAAAAAGGCTACTCTTTTCTAGGCATTGGTGCTGAGGTTCCAGGGGAGGGGAGAGGGTGTAAGTTTTTGATCTCAAAAAGCTCTCTATCTTAGACACCTGATTTGATTTCCCATCACTTTCCTTCACCATTCAGGATTGTGGATGACCGCTTTGTACAAAGGTGTGGAGGTGAAAGGTAGAAGATTGCATTTGGTCAGTTCCATTACAACCTTCCCACTGTTGTACAAAGGGGTCATCCACAATCCTGACAGACTTGGGATGGAAAATGCCATCCATGGGCAGAGAATGAGCTATGGAGACTGAATGTGGATTGATGCATACTATTTTTATCTTTTTTTCTTTGTTTTTTTCTTTCTCGTGTTTTTTCTCTTTTGTTTTGATTTTTCTTTTACAACATGACCAATATGGAAATATGTTTAAGATGATTTTACATTTATAGCCTGTATCAGATTGCCTGCTGTCTTGAGGAGGGGACATGAAGGGACAGAGGAAGAAAAAAATTTGGAACACAAAATCTTACAAGAGTGAATATTTTTTAAAGTATCTTTATATGTATTTGGAAAAGAATCAAATACTATTAAGTGAAAAAAAAGAAGAAGGGCTCTCTCCCAGGCTTTATTGTTCAGCACTTATTGAAGATATAATTTACGTCTTCTCTGAGACCCTGCCTCAACTCTAGCTGGGCCAGAGCCACTGATGTGTGGCTGCCAATAACTGCCCCGCTTTGAGTCTCTTGGCCAAAGGTTTTTTTGTACAAGGTTGTCAAGGCTACTAGAGAAAGGTGTAAAGAAGACTGGCTTGCACAAGTCTGTAAGGAGCTTATCTTCTATGGGCTCCAAAGCTTCAGACTCCTTCAGGAACAGGGCAGGGTTCATATGCCCCATTTTACAGAGGGGGAAATCGAGGCACGCAGAGGGTAACTTAGAATAAGTCATGAAGTGAGTCAGGGTCATTCTTTAAGCTAGACTTGCCTCTGGGCATTTCCTCTTGCTGTATCACTGTCTACTAACCTCTCTGACTTCCTTTAAGGCCCCACTAAAACTGTACCTTCTACAGAAAGCCTTCCCCAGCCCTTCTTCATTCCATGCTTTCTCCATTAAAATTATTTGCTTTATTTCTGATTTCTCCTGTACAAAATTTGCAGCAAATATGTTTGTGTATCCTCCTTCGGACAATAAGCTCTTTAAGGCCTGGGACTATCTTTTGCCTCTTTTTGTATCACCGGTACCTGACTCCTAGTAGGTGCTTATAAATATTGACCAACTAATTGGATGGCCAAGGCATTCCTTGGCAAAAACAACTTCCCAATGGGGGAAACAAAGTCAAAGCTTCTCCTCCTTCTTGAAATCCTCTTTGAATAGGATCACATAGAGAGACTGAAGTTAAGAGAGGCTTCAGTGATAACAGCCTCCAAACCCTTTATTGGAGAGGAGAGGAAATGGATAGAAAGCAGTTTTGATAATCATATCTTATGCTTGAAGATTTACTTCTCATTTGACCTTTAAAATATGATGAGGAAGAAAATAATCAAGTCAATAGCATTTATTAAGCCTTTACTATTGCAAGCCATTGTGCCCAAGGATAAGAGATCCAAAGAAAAACAGAGCCGGTACCTGTCTTCAAGGACCCATGGTCCAATGGGGGAAAAGAATGCATCTATATCTATCTACCACCCATTTATCTTCTATGGATCTCACTATACACAAGATATGGAGTATAAGAAAGGGAGGCAAAAAGGAGAAAGTATTGCCAGCTAGAGAAACAAGAAAAGCTCCTGAGGAAGGTAGGTTTGAGTCCTGAAGGAAGCCTAGAAAGTTAAGACAGAAAACCCTAGACATAGTGAGCAGCTGGTACAAAGACACTATGGGATTCAGACGAAAAATAGGAAATAATAACAGATAACATTCATAAAGTGTCTATGTGCCAGGCACTCTGCTAAGCTCCTTATAGTCACCTTATTTGATCCTCCCAACAGCCTGGAAGTTGGGTGCTATTATTATCCCCATTTTACAGTTTAAGGAAACTGAGGCAGAAGTGAAATGACTTGCCCAGGATCACATAGCAAGGAAGTATCTGAAGCTGCATTTGAATTCAGGTCTTCCTGATTCTAGGTTTAGCACTCTCTCCACTAGGACACTTAGTTGCCTCTCAAATGGGCCAGAAGAGGTAAACTAAAGAGATGGAAGGTTGAAGACACATGAAGAAATACGAACTAATGCTAAGCTATATTCAGAGAAGACAGGAAAAAGAAGAGGAGCCAGGAGTGCAGCTCTTTAAATGCCCAAGAATTTTATAGTTGATTTCATAAGTAATAGGTAGTCAGTGGAGCTTATTGAGAAGGGTGACATGGTCCCTAAGAATAGGGATGGCTTCATTTCTGCCTTGGCATCTCCAAGGTCTAGCACACAAAATTAATTAATAAATGCCTGGCTGATTACTGAGGCAAAACAGATCTTTCCCTGGTTTCCCATTCCCCAAGCCAAAAAAGAAAAGAGTGGGGAGGAGAGAGGGAAAGAAAGAGAAGGAAGGACATAGGGAAGGAAGGAAGGGGGTTGGGGGGAAGGGGGATAGAGAGAGACAGAGACAGAAAGAGAAAAAGAAAGAAAAAAAGAAGGA
This sequence comes from Sarcophilus harrisii, assembly GCF_902635505.1. NCBI lineage: Eukaryota > Metazoa > Chordata > Mammalia > Dasyuromorphia > Dasyuridae > Sarcophilus > Sarcophilus harrisii. Next base: position 685,256,080 of record NC_045426.1, on the reverse strand, counting down.
AAGAAAGAGAGAATGAGAGAAAGAGAGAGAAAGGGGAGAGAAAGAGAAAGAAAGAAGAGAGAGAGAATGAGAGAAAGAAAGAAAAAGTTTGGCTCCACTCTTTGGGGAGGAGAGGGGAGGGCACCCCCCGCCTCCACCCTCCTAAGTGGCCATGGTGACTACAGACAAGACACTAGTGGCTTGTGCAGCTTCCTTTGGGGCCCAGCTTCTCAGCCAAGTCTTGGGTGTTGAGAACATTCAGTTACTGCTCAGTTTTTATTGTGGAAAAAGCTCTCACCCCGTGTGGTGTGTGGGTATGGTGTGTTTGTTTTATTTTTATGATGATTTCACTGAGAAGTACTTCCCTGGCCCTGGTGTTGGGAGGTTAGAAAACCGCCTGGCTCCCAAGCCCGTGAGGTCGGGCGAGAGGCCTGGCAGGAGATGCCCCCTTCCAGAGGGCAAGGGCACAGACCCCCAACGGCTGGGAAAGCAGCAGGCTGGTTCATACCCAAAGCCAAATCCACCTCCTCTAGAGCCCCCCTCTTTTGAGTGGAGGGGAAGAATTCTTAATCCATGCAAGGATAATTTCATGGTTCATAGAGACCGAGGGTAAGATGATCTCTTAGAGATCATTTAGTTCAATCCCCCCCCCCATTTTACTGACGTGGAAATGGAGACTCAGAGAATGTCAAGCGACAGAAGCAGGAAGCGGACCCAGATGCCCATGATAATAAAAATGAGGCAATAATTCCCCAAGTCACTAAGCCCTTCCCATCCCTATCCCCCTCTTCTCTTTTCCAGGAGAGGGCAACACCTTTCTCCCAGTCTCGTGGGTTCTCAACCTAAGATCATTCTGAATTCCTATTTCTTACCCCTCCTCTCCCATAGCCAAACTCCTGCCAGGGCCAGCCAACTTCACTGCTGCAGTATTTCCCAAATACTCCCCCTTTCAGCTGTGACACTGACACCCCTCTTGTTGAGGTTCTCAATACCTCACTCCTATACTATGGTAAAAGTTGTTGGGGTTCTACCTGCCTCAGGCCTCTCCCCACACCCAGACAGCCCCCATTCAGCCTGATTGTGTCACATCGACCCCCAACTCCAATGGCCCAAACTCCCCTGATCTCCTAGATCAAATACAAAATGCTGTTTGGGGCATTCTTGACTTGCCCCACTTTCCCACTGCCTTTTCTCCAACACATACTCTTCAGTCCGTAACACCAGTCTCCATGCTCCATGAATAAGACTCCTCATCTCTCAGCTCTGGGCATTTTTCCGGCTGTCTCCCATGTCTGAAATACTCTCTGTCTCCACTCCTGACTCCTCCCTGGCTTCCTCCAAGTCCTGACTATAATCCCACACCCACAGGAAGCCTTCTCCAAGTCTCTCTTCATTCCAGTGCCTTCCTTTTGCTAATTATTTCCTAGCTGTCCTGTGTATAGCTTGCTTTTTTTTATAGATTTATTTACATGGTATCTCCGTCATGAGATTTTAAACTCTTTGAGGGTAGCCATTGTTGTTTGTCTCTTTTTGGGTGCTTAGAACAGTGCCTGGCACACAGTAGGTGCTTAATAAATATTTGCTGACTGAATGAATGATAACCATCACTTGATATTTACATGCATAGTTATTGTTTGAATTATCACTGAACAGTCTTAAGTCACATCATGACACTGGGAGGTGACTCTGTGATCAAAATATCAATTAACAAGCATTCGACTGTGCATTTTCACTCTTTTTGTTGTTGTTCGCTTGCATTGTTTCTCTTTTTTTTTTTTCTTCTTGATCTGATATTTCTTGTGCAGCAAGATAATTGTATAAATATGTATTTAACATGTTTAACATATATTGGACTACCTGCCATCTAAGGGAGGGGGTAAGAAGAAGGAGGAGGAACCGAAGGTTTTACAAGATTTGTTGAAAAATTACTCATGCATATGTTTTGAAAATAAAAAGCTTTAATAAAAAAAATAAGCTGACTATGGAGGACCTGAGCTGAACTCCCACCTCTGAGGATTACTGCCTGTTTAAACTTGGACAAGCCCCCTGCTCCCGGGCTCCACGTGTAAAAGGAAGGGGCCCCAGATGTCCCTAGGATTTGGGACCAACTAACAATAAGAAGCTCTGACCCCCCAACTCAGACGTGGGCCATATGGCTAAAGCACTGAATCAAACCCTGCCTCAGATGCCAGCTGGGTGGCCCTGGGTGCAAGCTCACCCGAGTCCTCAGTGGTCTCTGAGATGAAGGAGAACTAAGGACAACTCCTCCCTCCCAGGGCTGTCCTGAGTATCTAAGTTTAAGTCCCTTCTAGGTGCCAAGCACTGGGCTAGGAACTCAGGCTATTTACTAAGAGCCTGCCATGTGCCTTTAAACACAGAAGCCAATCTCTCTCTCCCAGCCTCCAATCTTGAAAGAGAAGAGGCTACACTGTCCCTTAGTCTTGTATCTCCCCAGAACCACACAGTACTGGGACACACAGAAGCTAAAAGAGGACTGCAGGATCCCCTAATACTCTGAGCAGGAAAGGAGGAGGCGGTCGCCCCCAGTGCAGTCCTTGAGAGCAGTCATTCCCTCTTAAGTCAATATATCTGTTATGGTCACCAAAGCTCCCAGGAGCCCAATGAGGTGAAATAGGGCTAAGAAGATTTGCTTTTATTAGTCTTTCTGCAGTGAGCTCTGAGATAGTCTGGCTACTTCCAGCAAAGTTTTGCTGGACCTGGGACAGGACAGTCCAAAAATAAAGATTCCCTTGTGTCCCCCAACTGTCCTGTTTCTAATTACGGCGCTTAGGTGCATGGGGGGAGGGCATCTGGAAGGGAACATGAGGAGCAGAGGAAGAGAAGAAAAAACCCTAACCCCCCCCACACACACACACCCACGACTCCCTCCAAGAAGGACCCCCTCAGATGCCAGCCATTTGGGGCTAGGATGGCCTCTGTTACTTCTATAATGAGGGGGTTGGACTAGATGTTTCTTAAGGTTCCTTCCAGTTTAAAAGCAGCCAACTGAAAGCTGCCCTGTGCCAGGAGATGGGCCAAATGGAGATAAAGGAAAGGCAAAAGCATAGAGTCGCCCTCAGAGAGATTCTCCTGGGGGAAACCCGTGCAAACACCTTGGCAAATACGAGGTAAACCCAGAACAGAGGGAGCGTCATATTGGGGGGAAGGCACTAGCAGTAGGCACTTCTATACAAGGTGGGACCTGAACTGAGCCTTGAAGGAAGTCAGGAAGGGGACAGCAAAGGAAATGGCAAGAGGGCCAGAGCTGCTGGATTATGTAGGATGGAGTGAAAGGTATCGAGGGACCATGTTGGGAAGAGCTTTAAAAGCTTGACAAAGGAGTTAGATTATATCCTGGAGGTAAGTGGGAGTCACTAGAGTTCACAGAGTGAGGGTGGGAGGATGACGGTCAAATCTACTCCTTTGGAAGATCACTTTGGCCAATGAGTGAAGGACAGCAAATGTGTGAGGAGAGCACTACTAGAACAGTTCAGGGAGAAGGCGATGAGAGTCTGAGGTTTGCTCTGATGCTCAGTCCAAAAGAAATTCCCAAGTCTAAAAGTACACTAGCCTCCACCCTCTCGGAAGGGCTAGCTGACTTCTCAGAGGTTTTTAGAATTCTACCCCCTTTCCTTGAGGGAAAAGAAGGGGGTAGAGGATAAGAGAAGGAGCCACAGAGAGGAAGTAACAGCAAGACAAGATAACCAGTAGAAGTAAATCAGCAGGGATAGAAACTAAGAGGTACACATGAAGAAAGTAATAATGATCAGAAATAGAATTTATTAGAAAAAAAAGCAGGCTCTAGTGATCCTTGATCTCAAAGTTAAAGCTAAAATATACTTAATCAAAAGAGAGGAATGGAGAAACTATATTACACGTCATTCATTTTCAATATTATTTTAGATTATTTAAAATAACTAGAGAGCGTAAGGTTGGAATATTGCTATAGGGTAGGAAATGATGAGTTGGTGGAGTTAGAAAAATAAAAGGATGATGTTATCCACTTTCAGAGAAACGAACTTAGTAGGGTGTTACATAGATACAGATGAATGTATATGTGTATATAGGTATGAGTGCAGATATAGATGTATATGTATATGTGTATATATGTAATGTATATGTATAAAATGTCTGTAATTAATCATAGCCTTCTGGGGAAGAGAAGAAGAGGAATAAAAGAATAAAGTAAAAAGTACATTTCAGAGAACAAAAGAAACCCTAAAAGGAAGCAAAGAAAAGATGGACAGCTCTGAACACAAGGTGTAGTATTTATTACTTAGGCTTTCTTGAAATGGAAATTAATTGTTTCATATTTTCAATCTACTCTTAAGTTCTGCTGTATACCTGACAAAGTTTATCTTTCCTACTTTGTATTTGTTTTAACAAATAAATTGTTAAAGTAATTGCAATATGTTCAGAAGAATTACATCTGTTTAACTTGTATCAAATTGCTTGCTGTTTTAGGGAGGGGGGAGAGGGAGAAAAATTTGGAACCCGAGATTTTGAAAAGGTGAATATTGAAAATTATCTTTGCATGCATTTGGAAAATAAAATACTATTAAAAATTAATTCCACCCCCAAACATCCCTACCCTGGCCCTGTGGGAGGCTGAGGATGACAAATATCAGGGGATCAGAGAGTTAGATATAGAAGGAACCTCAGAGAGTAAATCGCCCAATACTCAAATTTTAAAAAAAGGAAGAAATGAAACCCATTATTGACCCAAACAAGGTCATACAGTAGGGTCAGAATCTGAACTCATGTCCTCTCATTCTTAATCCAGGACTGAAGCTACTGAACCACTCACAGAGGATTTTCCTTATAAAAATCTCAACATTACAGAGCTACTGGAAGATTAAGAACTCCAAGCTAGGAATCAAGACACCTGGGTCCCAAAAGCTGTTTCTTCTGTTCATGATCTTTGTCACAAATTGTCTGAGCTTCAGCTTCCTCCTCTGTACATGTTGGGGCAAGAGTACTCTAAGGTTCCCCCCACTCCCCTCCCCTAGATACCAGGTAGTACAATGTGTGTTAAATATGTTAAAATATATGTTAAATCATACAGTCACCTTGCTGCACAAAAACAATCAGCCTCTTCTAGCTCATCCCAAAAACCAGCTCTGCCCCTGAACCCTGGGTAAATCATCCAACCCAGGAGGAGCCTGGGGGTGAACAGGATGTCCTAGGATAAGGTGGCCTCCAGGGCCATCCCCAGGCGCCCTGATCTCTATCTCGGCTCTCACTTGCAACCTCCCTGACGTCATGGTCCTCCTGGAGAACCAAGGACCCCAACAGCCTCCGTGATCCAGGATCTCATCAGAAAAGTCCTTCTGCCCTCCAGTTCCCGTGGCAATCTCTAAGGAAGGCTTACCCCTGCTGCTCCCAGAAAGGTGACCTGACCTGAGCCGTATCTGCGAGGTCCGGTCCCCCTCCACACTCAGAAAGCCCCAAGTCTGCCTCCCAAAAAGCCTCTGACATTCCCCAAACACAACCAGCCAGGAAACATCTTCCATCGAAGGAGGAACCAGGTCTATGGGACTCCTTTCCCCACCACCTAATATCGGCTTGTGATCCCCTCATTTGTCCCTTCCACCTGCTCTCCCTTCTCCAAACACACCTGATCTCAATGCCCCCCAGCCTGATTTCCCTCCAAAGAAGGCGTAGCCACCTGCACCGGCACATGGCAGCTCTCCTGGCTGCTCCTCAGACAAAGCTGGTAACTGGCATCTGCTCTTTGGGAAGGTATTATTTATATTTCATCAACTTGGGAGAAAATGACAGCTTTAAAAGGGCAAACTGAGCCATCAGACTCGGAGTCCCACGTGCTGGAGAGATCGACAGACACTCAGCAGCAACATTGGCTGGCAATGGAGCCAACCCAAAGCAGGCAGCGCGGGAGAGGGCAGCTCTCACCTCCCCGAGGTTCAGACCAGGGGCGCCAGCTTCTTCCCGAGACAGGCACAGGCCTGGGAAACTCAATGGCCATGGAATCCTAGAGCTAGAATGGACTGGGGAGAGCGCGAGTCCAACTCCCAGCCCTTTATAGGATAGAAAATCGAGGTCAGCCCAGGATAAGGGACTTCCAACGATCACACAGCTACCAGGAGCCCGGCCTTCTTTCTGGCAGTTCCAGGCAAGTATAAACTGCTGCCTTGGGTGGTAGTGAAGACTTGGAAACAAACATCAGTTAGGGGCAGGGCTGAACAAATTGCTCCTGAATGTAATGGGATTCTGCCATGCCAATGGGGGAAAACAATAAAGGAATTTAGGGAAACACGGATGGAATTATAGGAACTGATGCATGAAGAACCAGGCAAACAAGCTACACAAGGACTGTACTGTGATTTCTTGGTTACAGGGAGGAAAATCCATCTCCCTCTGCTTGGCAGAGCCCTTGCTCCCCTGGGAAGGCTCTCCAAGATACGGGGTTAGGGTCACCTTCATGTTCGACATAAGTCTCTGCTATCTCTGAGCCCAGGGAGTTGCTGGGGAACATTAAGAGATTAAGTCAGGGGTCCTCAAACTTTTTAAATAGGGGGCCAGTTCACTGTCCCTCAGACTGTTGGAGGGCCGGACTATAGTAAAAACAAAAACTTTGTTTTCTAGGCCTTTAAATAAAGAAACTTCACAGCCCTGGGTGAGGGGGATAAACGTCCTCAGCTGCCGCATCTGGCCCGCGGCCGTAGTTTGAGGACCCCTGGACTATAAGTGATGTAGGCAAGGTCACAGAACCAGTGTGAGGCAGATTAGAGCCCAGAGTCTTCCTGTCTCTGATGTCAGCTTTGTATTCCCTTCCCCTTCATGCCTCCCACAGAGTATGACTACAGTGACAAAGGCCATCAAAAAACCTCATTTTGGGGGGCAGTGAGGTGGCGCAGTGGTTAGAGCACCAGCCCTGAGGTCAGGAGGACCTGAGTTCAAATATGATCTCAGACACTTAATACTTCCTGGCTGTGTGACCCTGGGCAAGAAACTTACAAATGAACAAAAAACCCTTGTTTTTTTTAAATGCATGCTTTTTTGCATATTTTATTTATTTGACCTCTGAGCCCATCCCCTGACCCAGGACAAAGAGGCAATTTTTTGGCAACTGATCTCCCTATTCAGGGATACCAGGTGGCACAAAAAGACTCATGTTCCCAAGTTAAAATTTTGCCTCAGATATTTAGTGGCCTCAACTCACTTTACCTTATTTGCCTCAGTTTCCTCACCTGTAAACTGAGCTGGAGAAAGAAATGGCAAATCACTCCAGTAGCTTTGCCAGGACAGCCCCAAATAAAGTCACAAAGAGTTAGACATGACTGAAAGGACTGAACACCACCACTAATAATCTCGATTCAACTGCAGGCTTGCTGAGGACAGGGACCCTATCATCTATGATATTCCTATTTTCCCAGTGCCTAATAAAGTGCTTTGCAAAAAAACTGTTCATTATAAGCATCTATGCAATGCCCAGGGCACAAAAACATGCATATATTAAATGCCTCCAATTTATTTCATTCCCAGTCCACAAGCAACACCTGTTGTCAGGCAAGGCTGATTTGCAGTTCCTTCAGGTGTTCACAGGCTCTCGGAGAACTGACCAGCCCCTTACAATGCATTTAACAATCCCCCACAGCATGGTCAGTAAGTTCCCACATGCTAGGGAGTGCGAACTGCACTATAGCACTCCGGTTCATTGGTAAAGGAAAAGGGAGGAAGGCAGGAATGAAGGGTGGGAGAGAAAACAGAAAAAGGAGGAAAGGAACAGAAGGAGGAGGGAGGAAGGCAGGGTTAGGGTTGGCAGATTCCTTTAATCTTCATATCCTCAATGATCACAACCCACATTAAATGCTTCCTCGTTGCACTGGACTGGAAGAGAGACAATATGATAGAACAAAACAGGCTCTTAATTCAAAGTATCAAAACCTGGAGTTCTAGTCTTGTTCTTATTATCGTTCAGTGTGTCTAACTCTTCATGACCTCATTTCAGGTTTTCTCGGCAGATACTGGAGTGGCTTGCCATTTCTTTCTCCAGCTCATTTTACAGATGAGGAAACTGAGGCAAAGAGAATGAAGTGACTTGCTCAAGGTCACGGAGCTAGTAAGTGTCTGAGGCCAAATTTGAACTCGGTATTCCTGACTACAGACCTGGTTCTCCATCCACTGTCCCACCTATCTAACCATGATCTTTTTTTTCTAGTTTTAGCTCTACCATTAACTAAGTGATAGAGCCCCGGGCAGGCAACTATTCTCCTTTGGCCTTCATTTTCCTCTTCAATAACCAGTAATAATAATAGACTTGAGTTCAAGAAGCTTAAATCTAGCTGTGCAGCTAATAAGCCATGACTCAGACAAATCCTTCCTTTTCTCAGGCTACCCCATCTATAAAGTGAAGGAGTTGGACTTAATGAGCTATTTTATGACAAGAAACAGGAAGAGGGGTCGTGGGTCCTGATTCCTAATGGCTCCCAATCTCTCTGCAACCCTCCTTGTTTGACTTGAAACATGTAAGCCATTTACGGATAGCTGGAAACAGAGAGAAGGAGGGTACTTTCAACTTTCCTTCCCAAATCTTGTCCAAGAAGCTACTTTTAAAAATGAGAAAAGAGGACTAACCCACTCAATTAAGAAAGATCTGAATTCACATCTTGCCTCAGACATGTCTTAGCCTGTCTGACCCTTGTCAAAACATTCACTCTCTATCAGCCTCAGTTTCCTGATCTGTAAAATAGAGATTGCCCAGGTTGCTGTTCGACAATGGGTACAGCGGATCATGAAGAGTCTGTAGATTTGAACAAGCAGTGTTTTACTAAAATCTTATCTCAATACCTCAATTAAAAGTAGTTCAGAAAAACAAAATCAGATAAAAGCCTCCAGAAGGAGATTAAAAAAGCAGTGAGCGAGGAGGTTCCCGGGGGTCTCAAAAGCTTCTTGCCAAACTCCTGAGAACTATTTTCGGACTCTTTTTGTCCAAAGAGCCCCCAACTATACCCAGAACAAGGACCCAGGGGCACCGCTCGGGATTCTGTGCCACTTCCTCACTCAACAGAAGTCAGTGTTGTTCATTCCTGCCTCCCTCCACCAATACAATACAAATCAAAAATCTTCCAGGAATCAAATGATCCCCAAAATGATGGATATAAAGAGATAATGCATCCATTCTATAATAATTATATATGATTATATAAGCAATCTGCAAACCTAAAAGTACTATGTAAGTACTAGTTATTATTAGGGAGGGAGCCAGTGATTTCACAGTAAAGAGAAATCCCAGGTGAAGAAACTCCCTCTCTCAGTGTATGTTAGCATTTTCTTAGCAACTTATAGTCTTAGGAGATGCCCGGGGCCCTGAGAAGTGAAGTAAGCTGCCCAGGATCACCAAGCCAGGGTGTGTCAGAGATGAGACTTGAACCCAAGACTCTCCGATTGATTCCAAGGTTAGCTTTCTGTCAGTCCACTAGACTACAGATGCCTCTCCTAATTTTTATAATAAAATGACTGGCTTACCCTCCTAAGTGTCTGTCTAGGGAGGAGAACAGATAGTGATGATGAAAGGCAGAAAGAGAGAGAAAGGGGAGAAAACAAGGAAAAAATCAGTTTGACAAACTATGCTAGACAGCCTTCCTCAGCCTATCACCATCACCCTTGAGCCAAGCACTATCCTGCCCACAATTTCACTTAAGGCCTAAAACTCCCATAGTGAAGTGAAGGAGGGCATTATTGTCAGCTCCACATGGCAGAAGAAACTGAGGTTCAGAGAAGAAACCTGATTGCTGAGGGTCAACAGGTACGACCAAAAGAGACAGAGGATGCTGAAGACTTTTTGTGCTTTTGTTTCATTATGATTTTTGAAGTCATTTGACCAAGCAGACAGCAAACTGAAATGGAGAAGTTCTACAGATTAGAATATTCTATGAGATAAACTATGAGACAGATGAACAGCTTAGATAGGAGATGAAATCTTGTCTGAACCAGAAGGCCCGAAGTCACCCAAAGGGGAGAGTTCCCTGAAGTTCCCAGGGAGGGAAATTAGAATTCAGGGACACGTTGGGAAGCTACAAGAGAATCTTTCTTTTTTTACCTCCCTGGGGTCAGTTCCAAAAGGGGTCTGAGACTCCTCCAGCCCCAAGCCTCAAGCCATCACACAAGGAGCTCCCTGAAGTTTTAAGGAGGGATTGGGATATCATGACTGTACACGGCTGTCTCTGCCCTTCTAGCTAAAGCCCATATCATCTCCTAGTAGCTAACTTTCCCTTGACTATCTTGAAGGGAAAAAAAATAAAAACGTAACTTTTCCACCTGCAAGAGGGGGAGGTAGGCAGCCAGTAGGACCAGGATGTTCTAGGGAACCTCAATTCCAGGAGAGAAATAGGACCCCCGCCTGCTACGTATGAAGAAAGCACAGAAGCTCCCTGGGCCACAGGCTCCGCATCTCCATAGCGATAGCATCACAGAGGATACAAAGCCTAAAAATAAAATCTCTGCCTTCTGAAACTCCCCTGCTACCCTGCAGGATTCTGGCTTTGAGGAGGGAACCTGTAGGGGAGCTGACTCAGAACTAGCTGGGCGCCCAGGAAAGCAATGTTAATAATATACAACACACACACACACATACACACACACACACACCCCAACATTACCATCTAGTCCAGGGCTTCTTAATCTGGGGTCTGCTAGACCTAGGATGTGGATCCCAGCAAGGGGGTATTCCATCTCCCAGAATAGGAAGCCCAAGCCGCTACTAGAAGGGAAGAAAGTCTCCCCCCCACACACATTCAGCCTTGTCCCCACAGATCCTAGTTCTGACTTCTGGGGTCCTCCCCACAGAACAGCCCTCCAATCACTCCAAAGCAATCTTGTCATCACAAAGTTTTGCAAGAGTGAGTGTTGAAAACTATCTTTGTATGTATTTTGAAACTACATTTTGAAGCAAGGTGATTCAGGCCAGTTCCAGTAAACTTGTGATGGAGAGAGCCATCCACATCCAGAGAGGACTATGGGGACTGAGTGTGGACCACAACATAGTATTTTCACTTTTGTTGTTGTTGTTGCTTTTTGTTTCCTTTTTCGTTTTGTTTTGGGGGTTTTTTGCTTCCTTTTTGTTTTCTTTCTCATTTTCTCCTTTTTGATCTGATTTTTCTTGTGCAACATGATAAATGTGAAAATATGTACAGAAGAATTGTACATGTTTAACATATATTGGATCACTTGTCGTCCAGGGGAGGGAGTTGGGGAGAAAGGAGAGAGAAAAATGTGGAACACAAGGTTTTCCAGGGGTGAATGTTATCTTTGTCATGTTGCATTTTGAAACTACATTTTGAAGCCAGGTGATTCAAGCCAGTTCCAATGGACTGGTGATAGAGAGCCATCTGCACCCAGTGAGGATTATGGGGACTGAGTATGGATCACAACCTAGTATTTTCACTTTTTTGTTGTTGCTTTTTGATGTTGTTCTTTGTTTTCTATCTCACTTTTTGCTTGCTTTTTGTTTTCTTTCTCATTTTTTCCCCTTTTGATCTGATTTCTCTTATGCAGCATGATAAATGTGGAAATATATATAGAAGAATTGCACACGGTTAACATATATTGGATTACTTGCTCACTAGGAAAGGAAGTGGGGGGAAGCAAGAGAGAAAAATTTGGAATACAAGGTTTTGCAAGGGTGAATGGTGAAAACTATCTTTGCATGTATTTTGAAAAATCAAAAGCTAATATCAAAATAAAAACAAAAAGTTCCTCAGCCCCATCCGCCCTCCCCAACCATCCACACCACACCATTTTTCAGGTAATGCTACTTGCTGGGCTCTGGCCCGGCAGCACAACTGTAGGTCAGTAACAAGGGGCCTTCACCTCTAAAACATCAGCATCTGGCTCATGCTGCCATCATATCAGGGTTTGATTCTCCTCCCTCCGGACTCCAGGATGGAAAGGAATGTATTTCCCATACAAATACTTACCAATGAAACCAAACTCTCTGCCTTTATCATGAATAACCTCCGCCCTGAAGAAGAGTTGAGAAAATGTACCTCCCTCCCTCTATACACAGGTGGACACCTATGGATGTGGAGTACAGCATATACTGTCAAGCTTTATTAAAGTAATGAGTGGGTTTTGCTGAAATTTTTCCTCTTTTTTAAAAAATATCTTTGGATGGCTCAGTGGGTAGGGGAGAGAAGAAGAATATATTTATAAATAAAGATTATATAAAGAGCAAAAGATATCAACAAAATGAGATTAATTTTGATACATTTGAAAGAAGTTTCTACACATAAATTCAAGTTACCAAGCTGGCTCACACCTGAGCCTGGCTCCCCTTCCTCTCTACTCCCAGTCTGGTCCTAGTACCTCAAATCTCAAAGTGGGAGAAAGGTTTCCTTCTCATAAGGCATTTTCCCATACAGTGTTAGCACAGTGACTAAACCATAGTAAAAGCTTAATAAATACTTGTTAATTTATTTATTAATAAATGGATGTTCAGTTTCTAGGCTAGCCCACAGCCCAAGTCCAGAAGAAAAAGCATTTCCTCCTCACTATGAATGTAACACATTTTCCCATAGAAACAATGTACCAGGCTAGCCCACACTTGTAGGCTGTCAGGAAGACAACTGAACCTGTAGTTCCTCCATCAGAGCCCAGAAGAAAGCGAGGTGCTCCCTTTCTGTGTCATTTCCCATAGAAATACTGTGTACAAAGGAATGCTCCCAGTATACAGGACTGCCAGCCTCAGGGACGCACTACTCAGTTTGGCTGAACTGCTTTCCCACTCAGTTTATTTTTTTGGAAAATTCTTTATCAGAAGGAACACAAGTCACTTCACCCTGTCTGCCTTAGTTTCCTCATCTGTAAAATGATCTAGAGAAGAAAATGGCAAATCACTACAGTATTTCTGCAAAACCAAAAATCCCCACACAAAAATCCAATGGGGTTAGGAAGAATTGGACACAACTAACTGATAGAATACCACAAAGAAAGATCATCTCTCTGGGGTCTGGAGTGGAGAAGGAGCTATTTGAAATAAGGGTGACAAAGGATGATGAAGGGCCCCAGGGTCTGGGCTGGCGAACCTAGGAAGGACAAACCTGGGAGTGGGGCTGCATGCTAGCAATCTCCCACAGGGAAGAGAAATTAGCTTTGTTCCACTTGGGCACAGAAGGCAGAACCAGCAGCACACCTAGAACCTGCTAAGAGGTCAACTTGAAGCCTTGAGAAAAGGAAAAATTTCCTAAAAATGACTGGAAAGCAGTTAGGTCCTGGCCTTGGGGCTGGATCCCAACTTCATCCAATGAGATGCAGAGTTGAACCTGAGGAGCAGGGCGGACTCAGTGGGGTCCCTTCCAATTTGGAGGTTCCCTGTACCTTCCTCCCCTTGAGTAGGAGTGAGGTTCCAGGAAGGCTGCTGATACAATCTCCTTTTCTGGAAGACTCCAAGAACTGAAGGAATGCCCATAGGTTCAGAGACAGTTGCATTTTTTCTATCTGGGCCTCCTTGGCAGCTTGGGGAAGCCTAAGGCCTGGCACAAAAGTTTTTAAAATAGGCAGGAATAAAAAATTCAATTAGATTAAAATGTGGTTATCCAATATTCTAAAAAGGCATGTTCATAGACCACAGGTGAAGAACTCTTTCTGTAAGCTAAGAATCAGGATCCTCTTCCTCCTCCTCTTTCCTTCCTCTTCCTCCTCCTTTTTCTTTCCTCTTCCTACTCCTCCTCCTTCTTTCCTCTTTTTCCTCCTCCTCCTTCCTTTCTTTTCCTCCTCCTCCTCCTTTCCTCTTCCTCCTCTTCCTTCTTTCCTCTTCCTCCTCTTTTGTTCCTTCCTCTTTCTCCTCCTTCATCCTTCTCCTCTCTCTTCCTCTTTTTATAAATTGTATTAGAAGTGAATAAAAACCAATTACATAAAAGCAACGAATGTGGGTATCTCTTCCCAACCCACACAATCAATCCTCCTCAGTTACTCAACCCCCACTTTTGGCAAGCAAGCTAAAAATAAACAAAAGACTCTTAATCATTAGAAAACTCACTGAAGCAAAAGTAAAAACCAGACTTGGCGGTCACACACCAGTTCTATCCTCCTCAGCAATGCCCTGCCTCCTTCTAGAGCTAATGGGAAATGGAGTCATGCTCTCGGTCTACAGGCACTTTAATCTGTAAAATGGGTTACACTTTAAATCTCCCAGCACCAGTGCATCATCCAGGTTAATGTTTACTTAACAATTTTTCTTAAAAGTCTCAAATGAAGCATGAGAGATGTGCTTCCTCATTAGTCACCCAGGCCCAAATGAATAATTTAAAAGTGCTCAATTGGCAAATATGGAAATCTACAGCCTGGCTCTCCAGCTTCCAAAAGCAACACACTGAACCCCCTGTCCACAACCCTATAATGGATTCTGTGAGTCAGCCCACGGAACTAATTCACATTTACGGTTAATTAGACTAAAGGAGGTAAATGTGACTTACAGAACTCAGACAGACCCACTATTGATGACTCAGGGACAAGGAGAGACATGTTCTCTAGGCTGGGGGTTCTGGGAGCCTGGGTTCAGGCTCCAGAGTTTGCCACTATCATGGCCCATGGTTCTTCCCAATTATTCTGTCTCCAGGGACCCAGGCCAGGAGTTACTGTGTTCAGAAAGCTGTTCTTCACACAGCTGCCACTCAACACATACATGCAAGACTAATTCTCCAACAGTTGGCTCAAGGATCTTCTGAGTATTCCGAGTGAGCAAATCGGATAAGTCTCAAGTTCCCCTCGGCCCCATCTCAACCACCATCTGGGGAGAAAAAAGCCTGGTTCTAGAACAAGAGGACCAAGATTTAAATTCCTCTTTTGATACTCCTTAAGAAACTGCAGGCAAGTCACTTAACCCTAGCTTTCTCATCTGGAAAATAAGGGATTGTTCAGACAGTAAGTGCCAATCATATTCCAGACACTATAGAGTAAGAGCTCTACCAGGTTGTATAGGAAGAGAGAAGGGGGTATAAACCAAAGATAGAAAGGTAGCATCAATTTAGTGATCAGATTAACTATGAAGGGGATGAGAGAACAAGGAATGGAGCCTGACCCCTAGTTGTGAACTTAAATGAGTATGTAAGTGCTTCACAGTGCCAGGAATTCTGGAACCAGGGAGGCTCTAGAAGGAACAGTAATGAGTCTCAGACATGCTGAGTTTAAGACATCTATAAGCCATCCAGTTTGGAGAGGAGAGTCTGGAAGTCAAAAGAGAATTAGGGCTGGCTAAGCAGATCTGAGAATCACCAGCAGAGTGAAACTGATGAGATCATCCAAGTGAAACAGTATTGAGGAAGAAGAGAAGAAGACCTTGAACAAAGTCCGTGGGGACATCCATCTTTAGTAGACATGTCCCAGACAAAGATACAGCAAAGGAGCCTGAGAATGAAAATCAAAGACTTAGGAGGGGAACCGGGCTAGACTCATGTCATGCATCGAGGCGATGAGGGGGATCAACAGTGCCGGAGGCTACCAAGAGACCAGGAAGGATAAGAATTGGGAAAAGATCATTAGATCTGGCAATTAATGAATCACTAGTAGCTTGAGAGAGAGAGATTGTAGTCTCTTGTCAGATTATAAGATTAAAAAAAGAGAAGAAAGGCAAGAGAGATGTGGATTCATAAAAGGTCTTTAGACAAAAAAAGAGAGAAGATCCATAGGATAAGAGCTAGAATGGAACACAGGAGGAGCATATTGAGGATGGAGGAGACATGGGCAAATTTGGAGCCAGTAGGAAAGAGGCAATAGAAAGGAAGACATTAAGATTGAAATAAGTGGACATTCACGATGAAGGGACAGACAATGGGAAGTCCCTTTATTCTCCAGACCCAAGTTAGTGAGATATCTGGGACCTGAATCCTGGCCCATAGTCTTTCCACTACACCAGAGTTTCTTAAACTTTTTCCACTCGTGACCCTTTTCTCCCAAAGAATTTTTACATGATCACAGGTATAGAGATATATAAAACAGGTATACAAATCAAACATTTACTGACAACAAATCATAAAGAAATTTATTTTAAAATAATTTTAGCATACACAGAATTTTATCATTTAAAAATAAAAACAAATTAGCATATTGAGATGGATACATGCTTATTTATTTTTACATAAAGAATTAAATTTTGGTGGAATATTTGATAGTACAGGACACAGAGCATTGGGAAAATTTGCCAAATTTTTCACAACCTCCTCATTCAGTTATGTGACTCACAGTTTAAGAAGCTTTGCACTATAGCATGCCTAGAAAAATATGTTACTGAATTCAGTCAAGTAGCATTTATTAAAAACCTATTATATGTCAGATAGCATGCTAAGCTCGGAGAACTCAGAGAAAAGCCAAAAGGAGCCCCTCCCTTACAAGTTTCATATAAAACCAAAGCTGACTTCATTTCAGAAGAAATTTGAAATAAGTGCCTTTTAATTCAATTAATGCAACAAGCATTAATAAGCTGGTCTCTTTTAAAGGAATGTAAGCTCCTCAAGGGCAGGGACTGGCTCATTTTTATCTTTGAATCACGCATTTAATCTAAAATACCTGCTATGTAGTCAGTCTGCAGTCAATGAATGTTTGCCTGCTGAGAATTTAAGGACAATTATCAATACCACCTGCCCTCTAGAATCTCACATTTTCCAAGGGGATAAGACAAGTACACAGGTAAGTGAATACAAAGAAATATACACAGGGAGCCTAAGTCTCTATTCTAATTACGTGTGCATGTGTCATACTCCCCTTCCACTGAGACTGTATACAGTGATGGACAGAGTACCGGACTTGGAATCATCAGAAATCAAGATTCCAGTCCCACCCCTGACATTTAAAGGCCATGTGACTTTGGGTTGGTCATTTAATCAGTTGCCTCATCTGTAAACTGGGGATAATAATATTTGAAATAGTTATCTTACAGAGCTGTGGTTGAGAGGAAAGCCCTCTGCATACCTTGAATTGCTATGGCGAAATAAGCAAAGTATTTGTTGGGTATGGACAGGATAAAAGACATTATGGAGAACAGTCAGGTCAAAGAGGTTCTATGGGAAAGGTAAGACCAGATAGGCCAAAGCACAGAGAAAGCGAAAGATAATGACCGGTTAGTTTATGGGTCTATCAGTCACCACAAAATGCCAGGAGAGCCCGGGAAGGGGGAGAAGGTGCCTGTGGATGGAATTCAAGAAGGCGATAGACAAAAGAAACCCACAGAAGAAGATATGGATGGCCTTCATCTGCATTAAAGGACCAGATACTCGCCCCCGTTGGTGAGATTTGACAGAATGGAGTAATTTCACTTTTATCTCTATTTATTCCCAGGCCCTGACACATAGAAGCTGCTTCATAAATGTTGAATGATTGCCTGATCATAAATCTCTCGGGACTATCATAGCACTTTCCTGGTGAAGAACAGACTTGCAAACTCCATGGAGGCAGGAGGAGCAAGAACTCCACAAGAGTACAGAGCTCTCCACATTTGCAAATGAAGAGGGAATGGCATTAATTATGTTTTCAATCAATTGATGAGCATTTTTATTAACTACTGACTTTGTGCTGAGCCTTGAGGATACAAAGAACACACATGAAAGCCATTCCCAGTTCCTCTCTTCCAGTCTGTGGTCCCTCTCCCGCGTCACCTCCTTCCCTCTCCTAAATGTTACTAGCTTCTAAAAAGGAGAGGTTTGAGCTTCCTCGTTCTTGAAAAAAGACTCAAGGAGGAGGAAGGAGATGACAGAGAGCTTGTCCAGCCCTTAAAACCATCTCAAATTAAATAAATTAACTCTCTGCTCATCTCTCACCCCGCCCAGCCAAGACAAAGGGGTAATTATGGGTGAGGGCTGGAAGACATCAATTATAGAAAGCATCAAGATCAACACCTCTCCTCCCCAGCAACAGAGAAGGAAACTGAGGCCCAAAGAGACTATGTGCCCAATACTGCAAACAATGGATGAGTTTGAGGTATGATTTGAACTCAAGCCCTCTGATGACATAGTTTCATACTCCTTTGTCTTGTGAGTGTGTGTGTGAAGGCTATAATTCATGGTGGCTCTGGGATAAACCAATGCTCAATAGGTCTTGACAACAAAATTGCCAGGACAAACCTTCCCCAACCTTTCTCTCAGGGATGCTGGGAGGAAAGTGCTTTGGGAACCCTATGTGGGTAATTATTAGGGTTATGGGACCTAGAACCAGACCTTAAAGAGCAGCATGTCTGATCCCCTCGTTGGACAATCAAAGACCTACCATGAACTGACTTGCTCACAATCACAGTTATGAGAGGCAGGGTTTGAGGCCAGATTCAGATTTTGAGTCTAAACCAATACTCTTATCAGCTGCACTATTTATTACTCTGTTTACACAGATCCCTGTCAACAAAATAAACTCTAGCAGACTACAAGTCCCTTCCTTGAGAGCAGGAAGAAGGAGCTGGGGAGGTTTAACAGAGAGGACAGGGGATGTCTTCCCACCAGGAGTCAGCCTGGACTCCTCGCTCCATCTCCTCTCCCATACACACATTTAAGTTGTGGCCGAGGTTTGGCTATTTCCCCTTTGTAACATAATCCTCCCCCTCTTCTCCTCTGGCACTGCCATCCCTCTGGGCAGACACTCATCACCTGTGTCACCCCTAGACTGTGGTAAGAGCTGCCCGCTTCAGGGCTCTCCCCACCCTGACCCAAGTGATTTTCCTAGAGCACAGATTTGACCAACGTTACCCTCCTACTCAATAAACAGCAGTAGCTCCCTATTGCCTCCAGGAGCAAATAAATGCTCATTCAAATGAGCCCCTCTCTACCTTTCTAGTGTTCCAGTAACAGAGACACCAACCTCCCGGCTAGTACACAAAAAGTGACCCCCAAGGGAAGGATGGGGGGTGGGGAGGAGAGAAGCACCTCTTGGTATGGCAGGCACTCCTGCTCCCGACACTTCTCCAAGCCAGCTGCCACACCCCCTTTCTTTAGCGTCTGCTTCCCAGGGATCCCCAGGCAAAGGAAGTTTGGTCAGCCAGATCCTTGCCTTCCTCCGCCTTCCATGGACAGCACCGCGGAATGCAGTCAGACCATTCGGGCAGCTGGGTCTAGCCCAGGAGGAACTAAAGGAGAGGTAGGAAGGGAATGCCAGCTGAGCTTCAGGGCCCCTATTTTATGAGCTTATAAAAATAATAATTGACATTTAAATCCTATTTTCCAAGTTTGCAAAGCACTGTATGAACAGCCTCACAATCAGTAGCCTCATTTCACAGATAAGGAAACTGAGGCCGGCAGTGAAGTGCCCAGGATCACACAAGCAGGAAATGATCCAAGTGGGGGCTTGAAGTCGCCCCTCTCCCCTCTATCCAAGCAAGAGTTAGAGTAATAAGACCCTGGTGAAAATCGTGGCTCTGTCACATACGTCTGGGGGACAAGGAACAAGTGATTTCACATTTTGGGGCCTCAGTTGCCTTGTCCATAAAATGCTAAAATCGGACTAGCTTAGGGGTGAAGGGCAAGGCAGCTGGGTGGTGCAGTGGATAGAGCACCAGCCCTGGGCCAAGCAGAGCTGGATTCAAATTCTGCCTCAGATACTTCCTAGCTGTGTGACCTTGAGCTAGTCACTTCACCCTGTTTGCCTCAGTTTTCTTATCTGTCAAATGAGCTGGAAAATGAAATAGCAATCATTCCAGTATCTTTGCCAAAAGAACCCCAATAGAGTCATGAAGAGTTAGACAACAATAAGGGGTGAAGAACTAGTAACAAGAAGTTCTTAATTCCTGCTCTATCCCAAGCATTGTGCTAAGTGGCTGTTTCTATGTCTAAAGATAATCTTCTACTCAATTACTCCAGCCTCAACTCCACCTAGGGGCTTGGAAAGCAGAAGAAATGAGAACACAAGGAGTCAGACTTGGCCAAAAAATGACTGAACATCAACAATAAAGCAGATCTGCATTCTAATTCCTGCTCTGCTACTTACTACCTGTGTCGCCTGGGGAAAATCACCTCTCAGAGACAAGGCTTCTTCATCTATAAAGTAAAAGTATATCCAGTAGTATTAATTATCTTCTCTAGCCACAAAGCTGACATTCAAATGGAATTTTAATGCTCTAAATTACAACTGATTAGAGAAATGCAAATTAAAACAGCTCCTAGGTAGCAACTCACACCTCCCAGAATGGCTAAGATGGCAGGAAAAGATGATAAATATTGGAGGGGATGTGGGAAAACTGGGACATTAATGCACTGTTGGTGGAGTTGTGAACTGATCCAATCATTCTGGAAAGTAATCTGGAACTATGCCCAAAGGGCTATAAACAGCACATACCCTTTGATACAGCAGTGCCATTACTGGGTTTGTATACCAAGGAAATCATAAAGGAGGGAAAACGACCCATGCGTGCAGAACTGTTTTTAGCAGTTCTTTTTGTGATGGCAAAGAATTGGAAAGTGAGCAGATGCCCATCAATTGGGGGATGGCTGGATAAGTTATGGAATATGAAGGTAATGGAATAGTATTGTTCTATTAAAAAAAAAAAAAAAAGATGAACAAGCCAATTTTAGAAAGGCCTGAAAAGATTTACATGAATTTGATGCTGAACAAAACAAGTAGAACCAGGACTACATTGTACACAGTAATAGCAAGATTGTGTGATGATCAACTATGACAGACTTGGTTTTTCTCAGTGATTCAATGACCCAAGGCAATCCCAATAAACTTTGGATAGAAAATGGCATCTGCATCCAGAGAGAGATTATGAAGAATGAAAATAAAGCAACATATGCTATGTTGACTGTTTTCTTTTTTCTTCTGTTTTTCTTTCTGTGGTTTTTCTCTTTTGTTCTGATTTTTCTCTCCTAACATGACTTATAAAGAAATGTGTATTTTTTTTTAAAAGCCATGTACATGTATAATCATAAAAAAAGAAAAACAATTTAAAAAAGGAAAAATAAAATAAAAGGCAAATAGCATTTTATCTTATTTGTTTGTAAGCCTAGAGTTGGGGAGGTTTTCAGAAATCATCTAATCACACTCCCTCATTTTACAGATAAGGAAACTGCCATCCAGGGAGGTGACATGATATTCCAAAAGTTATTTGGGGGAGTAACCCCCAAAAGTGGGAGCACCAGCATCTCAAGGCTTCTCAGAGAAATGAAAAATAGCTCAATGTCAAAGAGACATTAAGGACCCCAGGGAAAAGATATCGCTAAGGTTTGGTTAAGACAATCAATGATTTTGATTCTAAATTCTCTCCAATACCACCCCTCCCTAGTAAAAGGGAAAATTGGCTAGGAAATGGAACTTGGATTGTAAAGGCAACTGAGGGGATCCGGATGACCAAAAGGGATGGCCACGGCTGACTCTGAGCCCATAGAGAGAAAGCTGGCTTGCAGGATGGCTTGAGTTGGTTCTAACAGTCAGCCTGCGGTGATTATCATGGACTGACAATAACCCAGTGAGTCATCTGAGGATTGGAAGGGAGCCAGGAAAACATCAAACCCTTTCTCCTTGAGTATGGTAACAAACCATGAGGCCTGTTAATGGCATCAAGCTGTTCCCCATCCAAACCTTCGACTCGGCCACAAAAACTCACAGCCAAAATCCCAGAGAAAGCCAAGGGAATGAGTGTAGAACCAGGTGAGACTGAGAAAGTCGTGGGGGCCCAGACCACAGACCAGACAACCCTCCCCCCGACATTTTAGTCTGATAACTCAAGAGATGACAATCTCTAAAATAAAAATATGATAAAAAAACAGCTTATGCTTTCATTGGGCTTCCAAGTTGTGCAAAGTGTCTTATTATATTCCCCAATTCCCTTCACAAACTAGATTCAAGCCCCCGACCGCTCTACCTGCTTCTCCCCAAACTCAAAACCGCTGTCTCCCATCTCCATGCCTTTGGTCACACACTTTCCCATGTCTGGAACATGTTCCTTCTTTATTTCCGCCTCTCAGAAGGCGGAATCATATTCCTCCTTAGAATTCTTAGACTGCTTTAGAATGCCTAAAACAGTCTTCCTTCTAGATCATACAATGTCCAGTCTGGGCAAAATAAGTAGGACGGTGCGCCATCTTGTTCTGAGGGTAGAATGAGGTCTAGATCCACTGAATCCAACAATCATTTAATAGACCTACTGTGTGCAGGGTCCTATGCTAGAAACTAGGGACGGGGGGGCAAAATTATACAGAGGACAACTTGAGGAGGATTGAAAAGCACTAACAACCAACCAGCAAAGGCTTCCTGTAAATAGAGCTGGTAACTTAGCAGAGTCAAACAACTAGTAATTGTGCAGAGACAGGATTTGAATTCGAAGTAACTGGGATCCCCTAAATGAGGAGGACCCTTTCATTCCACAGCAACAGCCAGAGCCTGGCCCATGAGCTAGGTCTTGAAGGAAGACCTTCGTAGGTATCCCTCAGCAGTCTAAGAATTCTAAGAGGGAAGATGATTCTTAGACATTCTTCTGAGAGATGGAGCTAAGGAAAATCACATGGCAGCCCATTTATAGAGCCTTCATGTTTGCAAAGTGCTCATACATGAGCCTCCTTACAACCCAAAATCCCCATTTTATAGATGAAGTTTGGCTAAATGACTTGTCCAGGGTCACCTAGGCAGGGGCAGCCAGGTGATGCAATAGATTGAGCACCAGCCCTGAAGTCAGAAGGACCTGAGTTCAAATCTAGTCTTAGACACTTAACCCTTCCTAGCTGTGTGACCCTGGGCAAGTCACTTAATCCCAATTGCCTCAGCAAAAATAATAATAATAATAGATGAATGAATGAACAGATAAATAGATAAATAAATAAATAAGAAAGTACCTGAGGCAGGATTTGAATTCGTAGCTTCCTGACTCCAAGTTTTACCACTAACCACTGCACCACCTAGGAGATTGTAAGGTCCCTAATGGCAAGGACTATTTCATTTTGTGTCTGTATTCCCTAACGCCTTGCGGTTTCTTTCATAAATCTCCCCCTGAGTATTTTCTCTGACTGTCCTCCATGCCGGGAATCCCCATTTTTACCTTTAAAGAAACTGCCCCTTAGAGAGATGAAGTGACAGAGATCAAACAGCCGAGAGGAATCGGAAGCAGAATTAGCACCCGGATCTCCCGGTCCAGCCAAGTCCGGCCCTCCATCGACTGCACCAGGCTGCCTGGAACCCTGCCCTGCATTGACAGCTCCCGCAGGATTCTGGAAGTTATTGCTGTTACTTGCTCCTGGTATTTTAGTTCTGGGTTCTTTAGCACATAAAACAAATCCCGTTTGAGCTGGGAGCTACTGACTAAGACCCGGGAAGCTGCCGGCCTCCCACCTACCAGCTGGTTCTGCCACAATAAGCGCTCGGCCTGTTAGATGCACAACCCTGGAGAAGCTAATTGAAATATGCTCCGAGAAAGCAACCCAAAATAAATGGGAAATAATAGCTTCCTTACCCCAGAGCCCCGGAGGCAGCCCACTCCGAGCCTCCCGGTGCCCTCCCATCCCCGGCGGCTGAACCCAGCCCTCCTGCCATCATGGAAGACCCGAGTGTCTTTCCTCAAGGAAAACCCTCCTACGGGACGGTTTCTAGCAGAAGGGAGGAAAAAAAAGAAAAAAGAAAAACCACACGGCTGGGATTTGCGTGGTGATTTTTAAAGACAAGGAAAAAGTCAACCCGGCCTCATAAAGTGCTCAGGAAAGCAGTTAATGGCTTGTTAAAAGGATCGGAGAAAGGCCAGCTAGAGGCTGCCTTACTCCGCCGCAATTACACACCCTTCCGCACACCGTGACACACGTGCACATACAAGCCGTAGCGGGTGGAAACTGGGGATCTTGGCAAATGTGGATGGGGGGGGGGGGGGCCTCACGGGACCCCCTTCAGCCTGACGGCCTTCCCACCCGCCTCTCTGCGGAAGGAGCTTAGAATGGACAAGTGGAACTCTTCCCACTCGGGCAGCAGGAGCCGGACCAGCCCAAACATGGATGATTGAGGAGGGAGAGGGGCAGGGAGAGGAAGGGCAGGGGGAGGAGCAGTAGCGGCAGCCAGTCCAGGCTGGGTAGCCAGGTTGGTGGGCCAAGTTCTGTACCTTAGAACAGAGCTGGAGACCTGGTCTCCCCAAGAGAAAGCCAGCTGGGATAGTTTCAGTTTTCTTCTAGCTTGGGGTCTGGGGGCCAGGAAGCAGCTAATGAATGCTTTTTGAGGGACCGACTGATGGGGGATATTAGGGAGAAGGGTCCATCCTCATAACCACAGGACGAGAACCAGATATAATAGCAACCCACCAGCTTTTATGAATGCCTACTATGTACTAGGAATCAGGCAGGAGTTGAGGATACAAATACGAAAGTGAAATAACTGGAAGCTCCATCATATCAAGAGAAAAGCATAGACACATGAACCAAGAGATGTCTTCTCAGAAAAATGGAAGGACTGGGTTTAGAATCAGAGAATCCATTAGTGGGTGGTCCTAAGCAGATCACATCATTGTTCAGTCAGTCAAGAAGCACTTAGTAAGCTTACTATGTGCCATGTACGGGGCAGTTGGGGGGCACAATGGATAGAATGCCAGATCTGGAGTCAGGAAGACCTGAATTCAAATCTGGGTTATCCTGGGCAAGTCACCTCACTCTGGGTGCCTCAGTTTCCTCATCGGTAAAATAAGCTGGATAAGCATATGGCAAATCATTCTGGTATCTCTGCCAAGAAAACCCCAGATGGGGTCATGAAGAGTCCGACGAGACTGAAAAAATGGTTCAGGTAACATGCTAAGCCCTGGGGACACAAAGAAAGGAAAAAACAGTTCCTGCCCTCGAGAAGCTCACAGACACACGCAAACAAGATGCACACAGGCTAAATTACAGAGGAAGACGCAAGCATTCAGGCTCCTGGCCTAAAATGGGACAACACAACCTGAAAGGTCCCTTCCAGGTGCTAATGGTGGAGAGAGAAGGATACAAACTTCGGAGTAACATTGTTAATCACTCAGTCACTCAATAAGCATTTATTAGCTGCTTGCTTCCTGTCTCACAGACCCCTTATCTTAGAAGATAAGAACATTCATACAAAGACTGAAACTATCCCAAATGATAATGTGCTGGCATTCTCCTGGGGGGGAGGGGGGAACCAACACCCAGGTCTCCATCTCTGTTCTAAATCACAGTATTTGACCCTCCAACTTGACATAGCAAAGACTCTACCACCAAACCAGACAGAACCAAAAACTCAAAATACCGAGGTTATGAAAACCCCGTCTGCATAGGGCAAGGTGCTCGCCTACTTGTCCTGACTTGCCACCTTTCCTGAAAATGAACCAATACATCACAAGATGCTTCTTCGGGGACCACAAAAGGCAATCATTTGTCTGTGCACGAATCCACAGCATATTAAGCATAAGCAAATGAGAGCAGGGTGTGTCCTTAGATCATTTCTATCTGAAACCCACTGAAAAACATTAAATTACACATAATTACAATAATTGTTGGGGCAATGGATAGTGCCAAGCCTGGGATTTGGAAAACCTGAGTTCAAATTCAACTTCAGACACTTTAAAAGTCACACTTTCAGATACTTCCTAGCTGTGTGACTCTAGGCAAGTCACTTAATCTTGTGCCTCAGTTTCCTCATCAGCCAAATGCGAGGAAAATGACAAATCATTCCAGTATTTTTGTCAAGAAAACCCCAAATGATGTCATGAAAAGTCAGACACAACTGAAAATAACTAACTACTGAATATTAAGTCGGTTATTGGATAGGGCTAGCCCTGTGATTTCTTTGTATAGGAACTTCCAGGTGAGTTGACTCCCTCTACCAAGGTCTCCATGTACAGCCTCAGCTAGTTGCCTGGGACTTACTGAGATCACATGGCCTAAATATGCCAGAAGCCCCTCGATAATAACAACAACAATTATAACAAATGGTTAATTGCTGAACTCCAATGACCAACCAAGTGCCGGATTATTCCCCAAAATGAAGAATCCACCCATTGCACAGACCAAAGTCAAGGCCTTCCCTGCCTGACAGAGCTAGCCAAAGCTCACCTCCCTCCCCTGACCGACCCCAAGCCTTGGTCAGGTGGGAGTTCTCAAGGAGGATCAAAATGACATCACTAAGTTGGAGGTCTGACAGTGGCCAATCATTGTGAAGCATCAGAAGAGGGCTTTGTGGGTCCTTTCTTTCATGTGTTGTCTCCTTCCCTTATACTGTGAAGGCAGGCAACAATCTGAAGGAAGGGACAATTTTCATCTTTTTTTGTTTGTTTCCCCAGCACTTAGCACAGTGTCTGTCCCCAAATAGATATTTTATAAATTCTTGCTGACTGATTAATGGAGAACAAGGGCTCTTTTTTTTCCCCGGCACTTAGCAGTTGGTACCTAGAAAGTACTTTTTTTTTTTTTTTCATTCATTCATTCATTCATATTATATTTTCTCCAGAAGTCCACCTGTTAACAAAGGCACAGAAGAAATTTTGATCTACCTCTAAAAATGACAGCAGAAAACAGGAAAGCTGAAAGTGTTTGGCTCCTTTCCATACCACTGTGGGTTTTATTTCTGGACTGCTGTCCTCAGAGCAGACTGAGGGACACAGCTGTCTGTCAAAATGGTCTTCCAAAGGCACTTCTGACTGTCCAGCAAGACATTCCAGCAAGTCCAGTGACCTCCTGTTGCCTCTAGGACAAATTATATAGCTTCCTCTGTCTGGCATTTAAAATTTGGCCCCCAGCCAACCCTACCTTCCTACCTGTTCATCACTAAGTCCCTGTCTACACCATCTGAAGCAGCCAAACCAGCTTCTTTCCCTGGAGCCATCACCTTGTTCTGCTCCTGTGCTTTTCCTCTTCCTCTCCATCTCTCCTTTCCTTCAAAATGAAACCCCTTCTCCAGGAAGAATTTGTTTCCTCCCCTTCCTAACCCTTTCCCTCCCAGAATTACCTTGTATTGACTTTGTATATGTCTTTACATGCTTAATAAGTACACAGAAGTAGCATGGTATAGTGAGGAGAGACAGACAACCTTGCAGGCAGGAAGTTTAAATCTGCCTCTAACACATACTGACTGTGTGTCTTTGGGCAGCTTGCGTCACCTCTCTGTGGGCCCCAAAGAAATCTCTAAGGCAACAAATATCAAAGAAGATGCAGGCCTGGGAAGTTTTTTGCAAATGGAATTACAGGGTCAGTCCCTTGTCCTTTTATTTGTTTTTGTTTTTGTTTTTTGGTGGGAGGCAATCAGGATTAAATGAGTTACCCAGGGTCACACAACTAAGATCCTGGATTGGAACTCAGATCCTCCCAACTCCAGGGCCAAGCCACTATCCACTGCATCACCTAGCTGCCCCTTCCCTTTATTTTATACGTACTTACTTTTACCCCCAAGTAAGACATAAGTACAGTTAGCAAGAATGCCAATCCTGGAGTTCAAACCTAGCTTCAGACACCTAGTAGTTGTGTGTCCCTGAGCAAGTCACTTAACCCCACAGTTTCCTTATCAGTAAACTGAGCTGGAGAAGGAAATGGTAAAATCCTCCAGTGTCTTTGATAAGAAAATCCCCAATGATGTCATGAAAAGAGACATGCCTGAAAATAGCTGAGCAACAAACAACAAAAACACAAGCTTCTGAGGGTAGGGTCTGCTCAGTTCTTGTTCTTATACCGAGTCCCCACTACACAGCAGTTACTTAATAAACGCTTGTTTCATGGCTGTGGGGTAAGTACTCTTACCTCCACTTTACAAATGGGAAAAAGTGAGTCCCCAAGGAGTGCTCTGCTCATGGCCGTCCAACTACTAAATGCCAGAGGCTCTCAAGGAGACATCACCCTGCCTCTAATTCTCCTACAATCTCAAAGCACTAGACCTCCCGGGGCACCAAGAGCCGCCCAGGACACAACCCCAACTTTCTGACCTGGAAGGGAGCTCAGAGTCATCCAGCCCAATACATCCCTGACTAGCAGAGGTTCTTAACCTGGAGTCTGTCAACTTGATTTCTAAAAATATTTTGGTAATTTTTCCCCAATGTAATCTGTTTCTTTTGTTGTCCTGGTTATTTTATCTTATGTATTTAAAAACATGATTCAGGGTCCACAACAATAACAAGGTGTCTATAGCTTAGCTGGCTAATAGGTGATCTAGCCCAGGGCTTCTGAAATTTTTTCTCCTCACAATCCTTTTTCACCTAAGAAATCTTCCAGGACCCCGGGTATATAAAATAGACAAATCAAAATTTTACTAAAAATAAATCATAATTTCATGAACTCCCCTTCAACTGCAAAATCCATATGGGATCATGAACCATAGTTTAATAAATTGGGATCTAGCCTTTGCTCTGGAGGGGAAACCCACTGATTCCCAAGGCAACCCAACCCACTCTTCCATAGCTTCTGGCTGAAAAGTTTTCCCTCCCACCAACCCTGAACTTGACTTTCTGCAACTGCTACACAATTTTCCTAGTTCTGCACTCTGCCTTTCAAATACACCATGCTAGCTATGGATCAGGCCTCCCAGTTAAGTGCTCTCTTCTTCATGAATGAACCAAGCCATCTCCACATCCCAAAGCACTACATAATTAAAAGCGATTATTACTAATACTGTCGAGTTTGGGACA
The DNA here is from genome assembly GCF_902635505.1 of Sarcophilus harrisii. Lineage (NCBI taxonomy): Eukaryota > Metazoa > Chordata > Mammalia > Dasyuromorphia > Dasyuridae > Sarcophilus > Sarcophilus harrisii. The sequence goes on along the minus strand of NC_045426.1, from coordinate 685,227,585 downwards.
GATCTGGGACAGATCTGATCTTCTCTTGGGGCATAAAGCACACGAAGGAGGCTAACATCACTCAATCTGGAATCCATCCATACAAGAAAACAACCAAGCAGTACCAGGCTAGGCCAATGGGAAACAGAGAGAGCAAAAAAAAAAAAAAAAAAAAAGTATATATTAAGTATCAACTATACATCAGGCACTGTGCAAAGGCTAAGGATACAAATAGAAAAACCGAAACTGGTCCAGAATCTTATAGTATATTGGGGAAGGGGAACTGGAGAACAAATGTAAACAGAGAAGTAACTATACATACACAGATACATGATCGTGCTATAGAAATGCTGGCTCTACAGTCAAAACCTTTCATTTAAAAGATGAAGAAAGTGAAGTCCAGAAAGGTGAAGGGACTTTAAGACCACAGATTTAGAGTATCCAGGTCACCTAGTTCAATCCTCAACTTCTACAGATGCCCAAGGTCACCTAGTTATTGACTGCCAGGACTAGACCTCCCTCACTCCCAGGCCAAGACAATGAGAATCTTCCCTCCCAGAGCCTCAGTCTTCTATATAAAATTGGGAACAGTGGACCTGCCAAGCTATTCTATTTCAACTGACTAAGCATTGAGTGCAAACTCAAGGGAGAGAAAGGGAAAGGAGAGGGGGGAGAAAGAGAGAGAGAATAAGAAAAGAAGAAAGAGAAAGGCAGAAAGGGAAAGGGATATAGGCATTTGGTATAATAGTGGCTAGTGTAGGAATCAGGGAGCTCTTGGATATGACACTGGCTGTGTAACCATGGGCTAATCATCCCGCCTCACTTAGTGCTCCAAGAAACTCTGAATCCAAGTTGTAGGGGAGGAACAGAGCTTAAAATTAAAATTTCCTAAACCAATGAAATCACAGATTCAGTTGCTCCATTTCACATACACAAAGACAAAAATGAAAGTCCCTGCCCTAGAGGAGTTTACATTCTATTGGGAACCACAGTAACTCAACTTAGCAGTCTTTACTACCTAAAATGCAGCACACAGAAAGCAACAGACAGGGGTCAGCTAGTTGGTTCAGTGGATAGAGTACCAACTCTGAAGTCAGAAGGAGCCGAGTTCAAATTTGACCTCAGACACTTAATGCTTAATGTCTCTGTGACCCTGGGCAACTCACTTAGCCCCAATTGCCTCAGCAAAAAAAATTAAGTAGATCAACATAATGCATAAGAATCATGTTAAAAAAGTAGCTTTAAGATAGTTAAAATTGTATCCACTTAAGATCACTTAATCCCATTGTCTCAGAAAAAGAAGGGAGGGAGGGAGGGAGGGAGGAAGGGAGGAAGGGAGGAAGGAAGGAAGGAAGAAAGGAAGGAAGGAAGGAAGGAAGGAAGGAAGGAAGGAAGGAAGGAAGGAAGGGAGGAAGGGAGGAAGGAAGGGAAAAGAAAGGAGGAAGGAGGGAAAGGGAGGGAGGGAGGAAGGAAGGAAGGAAAAGAAAGTGATTATAAATATGTTCCTCACTCAGCTTGTCCTTTATCAGAGGAATTCAGGCACCAAATAAGCCATGGCTCCTATGGCTGGAAGAAGATGGCTCCCCAGGCTTTCTCCTCATTATAAAGCCCTCAAAAACCTCCCCAGGTATCCATAATTTTTCTCCAACAAGTGCCCAGAACCATTATTCCAATTTCTTCTTGTTAGTGCTCTCTACCAAATTCCTGCTCCCCAAAAAGCTGGCCCGGAGGAGATTTGGGGGGAGGCAGGGAGGCAGGGAGGAAGGAAGGAAGGAAGGAAGGAAGGAAGGAAGGAAGGAAGGAAGGAAGGAAGGAAGGAAGGAAGGAAGGAGGAAGAAAAAGGAAAGGAGGAAGGAGGGAAAGAAGGGAGGGAGGGAGGAAGGAAGGAAGGAAGGAAAAGAAAGTGATTATAGATATGTTCCTCACTCAGCCTGTCCTTTATCAGAGGAATTCAGGCACCAAATAAGCCTGAGAAGATGGCTCCCCAGGCTTTCTCCTCATTATAAAGCCCTCAAAAACCTCCCCGGGTACCCATAATTTTTCTCCAACAAGTGCCCAGAACCATTATTCCAATTTCTTCTTGTTAGTGCTCTCTACCAAATTCCTGCTCCCCAAAAAGCTGGCCCGGAGGAGATTTGGGGGGAGGCAGGGAGGTCAAGCTCTGGCAGGCCTACTGAGCTACCAGGACTTCAGGGGCAGTTGTGGACTGAGGCAGCGACCCATGGCTCCTAGTTGGGCTGGCTGCAGGAGGAGGAAGGGGTTCTCACAGCAACTCTTGAAAATGGTCTAAGTCCCAAGGAAGGGTTTCAACAATCCTGTGGGAACGTACATAACAGTAAAACTAATACTACTGATAATAACGGGAATGACCGGGCCCTTCTGAAGTCCTTGGGGCCAAGGGCTGCCCATGTCTCACCTCGGTTAGGCCCCACAACAACCCCGGGAGGTGGGGACTTCTTGCTCTGATTCGCCTCATTTGATAGATAAGGGAAACTGAGGACTAGGGAGGTTAAATGATTTGCTTCAAGTCATACAGATCACAATTACCCAGAAGTTCCTGACCATCCTAGAATTGGCCCCTCTCACTGAAGTCAGTCCAGTCTAGAAAAGGGCTGAAGGGGAGGAGTTTTGCTAGTAGGAAGGGAAATCTCAGCAGGGGGAAAAGAGAGTTCACAAGAACTGAAAGGAGGTGGAGAGAGGGAGTAAAGCACTTGCCTGCAAAAAGAAGGGGGAGGCTTATCAACAAAGAACCTGGGAGGGGGAAGGGGTGTGTGGAATGAGATCCCAGGAGAATTCGATTCTGCAGGGCAGCAACATACACACAAAAATTAAATTAAATTAAATTAAAAATTTAAAAAAAAAAAAAGATACAGTCCCTGTCCTCAGGGGTCTTGCTTTCCCTTACTTAAGGCAGATGCAAATCTGGAAAACATTACTCAAGGGAGAAAAAAACTCACAACCCGGGTCCTGGGAGACATGTGGATGGGCTTTCCAGTAATGAACAGGGCTCGGCTTTGCAATCAGGACCTAGAGCCGCGAGCCAGCTCAGCCTTGGACGGTGGCTGGGGCATCGCTCTGAGGTCTCAGTTTCCTCATCTGCAGAAATCGGGGGCTGTTCTCAAAGGCCTCTCCCGGCCCTTTGGCCCATGACGTAGGAATGGATGTTCCAGGAAGGCAGGGAGTTCCCTTTGCCGTATGGAAGGCTACCCTGGCGGGGGCACGGCAATGGGGAGAGGCTGGCTCTTGCCCCCAAGGAAGTCTCCCGGCCTGCCCCCCCGCCCCCGGGTCACGCATCCCGGCGAAACCCCGGCTCGGAGGTACAAAGCAGGCGGCAGCCCGCGGGGCCGAGGGGAGTAAGGAAGTGCCGGGCTCGCCGCCGCACCGAGCTGGGGCCCCGACACCTTCCCCGGGCTCCCGAGGGTGAGAGAACTCTCAGCGTTCTAGGGAAATCTCGCCCACCCACGGCCCCAAGCGGCCGCGGTCACTCGCACCCGGGCCGGAGCCGGGCAGGCCCGGGACCGAATCCTGCAAGGGGAGGGTCCGGCTCTCCTGCCCGGGCGCCTTTTCCCGCGGGTGACACTTTGTGTTGGCGGTTGCTGCCTCGCACGTCGGCACTCGGCCCGAGCTCCCGCGGGTCTGGGGGCGGGGGCGGGGGCGGCTGGAATCCCTGCCCGGCCTGGGCGGCGCGGCCCCTGGAGCGGGGGAGGGGGCGAGACCCGAATCCAGATGTGCTCCTAGGGCACGGCCGGCGCACGGAGGGGGAGGGGGCGCGGGTTTCTGCTCGGGAGGGAAACGTTTTCGTAGTAGGCTGTGTTTATGCGGGCTGGGGAGGAGGGAGAGCCAGGGCCGCCCCAGGCGGCCAGCTACGAGGGCTGCCACCGAAACGTCTCGTCCTCCGCCTGCTGCACGCCCAGCCCCGGAACGAAATCCCCCTCCGGGGGCGCAGGAGCCGCTCCCCTCCCCCGGGGTGGTCTGGGGCAGAGGCGGGATCCGTCGCGGGGGGGAGGGGGGGGAGTGGGCAAGGGAAAGGAGCGCAGACCGCAGGACACAGAAGACCCCCCCCCCCCCCATTCCCTACTTCGGCTCGGCTGGGTCCGGGCTGGGCAACACCTGGAAGTAGTTTCCCCCGCGCCCGGGGAAGCGCTGTCCGGCCGCCTTGGGAAGGGGCAGAGGGGCTGGACTCGCGTGGGGGACTCCGGGCAGGAGGGCGGAAGGAAGCCCCTTCCTCCCCCCGTGGAGGCGCGGGGTGCCCGGGGGCGGGGGCCGGGGGGCGGGCGCCGGGGGGGACACTCACCTCTGCTGGCCTCGGGCTGCGTGCGTGCGTGCGGCGCGGGGCAGAGCGGGGCAGGGCAGGGCGCTCCCCTCCGGCCTGGCGCGGCCCCGAGCTCTTCCTCCGGCCCCGGCCCGCCGGGGGCTGGCTGCTCCTCCGCCTCAAGGCTGCGCGGCCGGGGCCCCTCCGCCTCGGCCGCGGCCCCGGGGAGAGCTGCTCCGGGCCGCCCGGGCACCTCCTCCTCCCCCGGCCGCGGCGGCTCCAAGTTGGCCTCGGCCCCGGCGGGCTCCCAATGGCATAGTCCGCCCTGGGCGCGGGGCGCGGGGCAGCGCCGAGGTCCGGGGCTGCCGGCCGCCGCGTGCGCCCCCGCCCCGCGCCGGCTCCCGGCCCCCGGCTCGGGCTCCGGCTCGGGCTCGGGCTCGGGCTCCGCTCCGGGGGCTGCGGCGGCGCGGGGCGCACGTGCCGCGCGGCCGCTCGCGCTCTGGGGTACCTGGAGGCCGGGGGCGGGGGCTCGGAGCGAGGCGGCGCGCGCCCAGCCCCGGGCACGGGCGCCTTTGACAGCTTTCTCTGGGTGCCCGGAGCCGCCGCCGCTGCAGAGGAGCCGCCGCCGCCGCTGCCTGTCTGCGCTTGGAGGGGATTGCATTCCCTCACTCGGGGCGGGCGGGGAAAGGCGAGCGGCCTGCGCCTCCGTCAGGCCGCGCGGGAGAGCGGCGGCGGCGGGGACCTGGGGGTGGGGGGGAGGGCAGCCTGCCCGGGAGAGCCAGCCCGCGGGGGGCTGTGCCTGCTGCGGTCCCCCAGAAGCGCCCTCCCGCACTCGCCGGCTGGCCGGCCGCAGGGAGAGAGGCGTCGAAACAACTTCTGGACCCCAATTCCCGAGAAGCAAGTTCGGCTGCGGAATGGCAGCACCTTTGAAAGTGGGGTGTCTCTGAGGGTCTTTGAGACCCTGGAAACTCCGAGGGCCACTTGTGCTTCGTCCTGGGTCCGACATTATTTTGTCATCTTTTTTCACTCCCTTTTAGGAAAATTTACGATCGCATCACTTGAGGTCAGCTATTTTTAAAGGCTTTATTCTTTGAAAGAGCTGAGCAGGTTTTCAGAGGAAAGCTTAGCTAAATTATTGCTCTCCCCCACCCCAAACTTTCCCAAGATTTTTCTCCAGTTTTATACCAGGGCAAGCAAAAACATTGGCCTTATCCTAAGCTGTGTGTGCCTCAGAACCCACCACCCTTCTGCTGAGAAGTGGTGGAGCATCAGTCTTCTGGAGTCATCATCGATCTCTGATCACAGCTCTCAAGGCTTTAAATGTTTTGTTTACTGCAGTCTGCCTCCCGTCCAGACAGGTCTTTTTGGAATTCTTCCTATTTGCCCTTTCCTGTTCAGGCATGTTCAGCGCTTGTGACCCCATTTGGGGTTTTCCTAGCAAACTCACTGGAGTGCCAGTTGCTTCTCCAGCTTATTTATTTTACATTTGAGGAAACTGAGGCAAACAGGATGAAGTGACTTGTCCAGGGTCACACAAGTGTCTGGGGTCAATTTTGAACTCGGGAACATGAATGTTCTTGACTCCAAGGCCGGCACATTATCCACTGCGCCACCTAGCTGGCCTTACATCACAATAATATTCCATTACATGCATGTACCATAATCTGTTCTCACTGCCACTATAAAAAGCTCATTTTGTATAGACCTCCTTGGGATCTGAATGACATATTAACCTGACACTAATGTGGCCTTTTCTGCTTACTACCCCTCTAATAGGTCAACTATCCTGGTTCTCTTTCCTCTTCTCTAAAATGAAGGGAATGGCACTCCAGCTCTAGCTCCTTGAACCTCAATCTAATTCCAAGTTCCATGTCACAACTGTCACAACTCCGTATTTAGTGTACTTGTCTCCCAGCATTTTGTTTTTCCTCATCTTTGCCAGTGGGTTGAAATCAGACTTGTTTAAATATTAATTTCTCTTTATCAGAGCAGTCTTCCAGATGATATGGCCCTACATTTTTCAGACTTCTAGTATACCAGTATACACAGGGTTCCACATTAAAAAAAAAAAAAAAAAAAAAAAAAGTGAAAAGCACCTGGTAAGTAATAAAATATTTTGTAATGTGAAAGTCTGAACATTGGGCAAGGATAAATTTTTATAAATTACAAGCATTGTGGAAATCCCTTCTCTTTTGATCTTCCTTGGTTGATTTTTCTCAACTCTCAGTTCTTGGAGAATCATCTGCTCTGAGTAAATATATCCCAAAGGCTCTGTCTAGCTCTCTTCTCACTTCTCCCTCCCTGAGGGTTTTATCATCTCTACACAGATGATTCCTAAATCTAGCCCTATATCTCTCGCCTCAAGTAGTCATGCATCTGAACTACCTGGTCATCTCTCTCTGGGTACAATCAACATCTCAAACTTCCCAAGTCCAAAATGGAACTCACTTTGCCCATCTACGCCAAAGTTTCCTATTTTAGTTGAGGACATCAACATTCCAAAACTCATTCAGGCTAACAGACCTATGAATCATTGTCTTGAAATTGAAAGTCTTCCTTTTCATCCTCTTTATTAAACACCTTCCAAGTCAACCTTCTTCTGAATGGAGATTCAGTCACAATTCTAGCCATCACAATTCTAGCCATTGTGTCCTTGCTTCTCTCCTTTCTCCAACCTATCCTCCATAGCTTCCAGAATGAGTCAGACCAAATCATTCTCTTCCTCAAGACATACTCTACTCCTTATTACCTCTAGGAAAAAAAAAAAAAAAAAAAACATGAATTCATCTTGATATATGAAGATTTTACAACATATATTTTCATATTTATTTTATAGTACCACTCTATCTACCCTTACATTCCAACCAAACTGGACCTAGTTATCACCTAGTATCACTTATAACTGTCTATCATCTCTTATCTGTTTGCACAGGCCAACTCATGTTAGAAAGAACTCCATCTTTCCTTCTTAGAATTTTATTGTTTTCCTTCAAGGTTCAGTTATGGAGTCTTATCCTACAATCAAGTCTTTCCTGATTTCTATACCTGCTTATCTCTAGCAATAATGCTCTCTTCTCAGAATGCATCGTATTTACCCATTACATGTTCTGAATCTCCATATGAAATGTAATTTCCTCAAGGTTGGTAACTTTTTGTCTGTAGACTGTACTACCTAAAATGATATCTCAAAAGGCACAAAGGAACTTTTTATTTGCTGTAATGAGCTGAACAAAAAGTGATAATAATCCCCAAACTGGCACATGACATTAAGCATTTCTGAGTAGAGAATACCAGGTAAATGAGAATAAATTTCAAGAAAATCTTAGATGGCTGTGTGCATAGAGAGAAAAGTGGCATATGAGTTTTGGTGTGGGCAAGTGTAAGGCATTTTATTTAAGAAAAAATATATAACAACATAAAGCGATAGGCTTTGAGTTATGAGTTACAAATCAGGAAAGAGATGAAGGAATTCGCTTAATACAGTGACACAATGAGCTGCCTTGGTCTAAAAGGAGAAAATACAGAGTAACATTAGGAAACATATTAGAAGCCAAACAATTATATTATCTCTAGTAACAGTACAAAATCTAGATGCACCAAACCAAGAATATTGAATTTGTCCTCTTCTCCTGCTCCCCAAAGACAACAAAATGGGAAAAAGTCCAGGAAAGAATAGTTCAGATGATCAAAAGACTTCAATTTAAGGAGAAAATAAAAAAATTGGATAAAACAACCTCCGCAACAATAGCAGCTGAGAGGCTACAGGATCAGTGTTTATAAAGTCATAGAAGCATATGAATACAGTTAATCTGGGCTTGTTCACCAAATCCTGAAATACAGAACTGATGAGGCACTTGAAACTCAGAAACTATCTTCAAAAAAATAAAAGGACTATTTTCTGAGGCAGGCAGTAAATATATGGGCATGTATTCCAAGTTATAATATTCCAAGGAGTGATATAGGCTATGAAGAGGTTTAAGAAGGACTTGGAATAAACTCATAAGTTAAAGAATCAATTCAATAATTCAAGTGTCAGAGGCCAGACGCTGTGTCTCTGTCATTTATGGTCTTGGGCAAAAAAAAAAAAAAAATACATTTTTAATTCTCATCATACAAGAGTCAAACCAAGATAAACTTGTATGACATTATTAGAATTGGAATAACCTTTAGTGAACTAAATTCAATTTTTAAAATAAGTAACAGAGGGAAATGGCTTATCCAGTCCTCACCATAAGTTACATTAGGATCAGACAGGGTTTTCTGGGAGCATAGGGAACCATCTAAAAGTATAACTAGCAAAAAACAAGCTTCTTGCTCTCTAGCTCATTCAAAGAAAAACCCCATGTTCTGACCAACAATATAGCAATAGTTGGATTCAAACAAGTTAATTCTAATTTATCCAAGGCATTGTCTAGGGCTATGCAAATAGACCTATTTTATAGCGGTTAGTCACTGTCAATTAGTATTCCAAATAGGCAAGCAGTATGCTCTACTATTTTAAAAATATTTATTTAGTATTTACAATATGTAAGGCACTGTTCTAAAAGCTAAGCTCATGTAGAGGAGAAGGAAAGTGTGGTTCCCCTACCATAAAACTTACCATCTAACAGAAAATCAACCTCAGAAGCTGAACCACCAAAATAACCACCATATCACCAGCATAAATCATACTTCTAGTGCTTGCCATGTCAGTGCTATTTTGCTAATATGATGAAACTGTTACATGATGGATAGGCCTTCTGCACAAAACTTGCCAGGGCCAGAAGCA